>NC_090266.1:300505032-301117174 GCF_040414725.1 Anabrus simplex
CCAGTTTGTGTAAGTGAATTTATGTTGAAAGTTGCTAGAAAGGTTTTAGATTTTGGCCTGAGTTTTTGACTCTTCGGGGTACACCGAGACGCTCCGACTCATCTCTTACATGATGTCGAGTCTCCCCCAGAATCCGAACGAGACTCGTGCGCCGTGGTATTCACGACGAGGGATTTATCCGAAGATTTACCCCCTGGGGTATGTTTCTTGAAATGTTGTGCCATCATGCTCTTTGACTTGACTTTGCTTTGGACGGGTACCCATCCTTTTACAACTAGGGTTGTTAGCCCTAGAGGTTGCCTCAAGATGTTTTCTAGCTTCTGGTCATTTACGAGTCTTCGCCGTAACCCTGGCAAGGGACCAGATTTCTTTTCACGGTGGTATTTTATTTCCCTACTACCCTCTGACTCTGCTGGCGGCAGAGCCAGCGAGCTTCCCCAATTCCAATGGGACGCGCCCGATGGAGGTAACCGGTAAATCCCCACACGGGACAACATACTATTATTATTATTATTATTATTATTATTATTATTATTATTATTATTATTATTATTATTATTATTATTATTATTATTATTATTCACAATTAGAAAGACCTGCACCCGGCGAGCCGAACCCGTCCTGGGATATCCCGGCATTATTTTGAGTAGTTGAGTAAGCGAAACATGTTGAGTGACGTTCGTTTTCTGTGTAAGTTGGTCAGTGTGGTATGGATACTATTAAGCTATCGTCCAATGTGGATTGTCATGTCCCACAACGGTACACTCGACAAAGTCTGCTCACAGGGTGACTGTTAGGGTTGTACCACACCGACTGCAATTTAATTTTCATAGGAACATCAAGTAAGATATCATAAACTTAACGTTGACTGCCATTATGCCGTAAGATAATATTTACGTCCCTAAAAAAAAGCTGCAGCTTTAAATGGAGCGTGGTGTATGGACTGCATCGAACTGCAATGAAACTTCGCAGAATGATCGAAACTTGACTGCACGGATGCCGGTGATACAAAGGCTGTCTACAGTGTGACAAAATGAGTGATTCTGATCAGGAATTCGGCAATTTCTCCGTTTGTACTTATAAAAGGTTATATATTAATAGTAAGCACATTTATATAACAGATTACCAATATTTCATACTACATAATATTCTAGCTTACATTATAAAATATACAGAAGTATTGAACCCACCAACTCTTGAATGAGAGCTTCCAACGATTCGCCTTGTATTGCGCAGCCAGATTACTTGGTGGATAAAGCCTCTCTAACAATAAAGACCACCAAATGGGAAGCTATCTTCGTACAGTCCATGAAGGCCCCTGTGGGAGGTGAAGTTGTCCACTGTTCTTAACCTCGATACTATGTGGGATAGAGTTATTAGCTATATACCTGGTCACATTTGGCCCCTGGAACAAACCTGATACGCTTTTCTGGTGTTGGTTGAGTGAACTCTAGGGGCGTATGCTTTCCGAACTGGAAGTTAAAGTCTCCTTCATAGAGAATAGAGCACATCATTACCGCACCGACAGTAAATTAATTAATAATTATTAATTAATTAATCTCGTTTAAATCGTAGTGTCAACTATCGGGACACTTCCTTGTTGTTCAAGAGAGTGTATCATGCTTGCCTTTTGTGCCCCCAGACTTCTGTATTATCATCTGCAGCATACAAAGCCTCTCTCTATTTTATTAACCGCACATGTGTGTTGCAATTCTCTTCCCAGAATAAACATGGCTTAGAACGACATGTCTCACTCGCTATTTATGTAAGAGGTTTCTGTTTCAATTTGCAGGCCAGCCGCAACGAAGAGAAAGTGGCTTCATTTGCCATACCCCGAGAAGGGAACGAGCATCTGACTGGTTGGAGAGATCGCTGATTTGTAGCGTATCAAGTACACCTACAGAAGAGCCTCAACACCACAGGGACTACGTAGCATTTGACATATTTTCCACTCTGGTTCCATTACTTTTTATTACATGTGTCCCAGTCGCCTGAAGTGTAAACGACGTCAGCTCCTCCAGACACATGTGGTAAGTATATGGAGTACGTGAGCTCACTCTTTGGTTATCTACAAAACATAGTTTTCCAATCATGCAAGTGATAAGGAAAAAAGAAAAGGAAGAAAGAAAGTAAATAAAACCCCAGTAAATCAAGGGAAACGTATGCAAGAATGTATCATTCTTTCTCAATATGAAAAACAAAGCTATCTTAGTACAGGTCATGAAGGCTCTCGGAGGAGTGGAAGATAAAGGCTTTGCTGTGCTGGCTGAGTGAAGCTCAGGGACATGTGCCGATCCGGAAGTGGAAATCTTGTGTCTTAACTTTTTCGAGTTCCTGACGGGGAATCGAACACACGTCCTTCCAGGTGAACCAAGCACACAGGAAGACAGTCCCTTTTTCAATATCAACTTTCCTACAATTTAACATATACAACAATTGGAATTATTATCCAGTTGGCAATCTTGCACAAACGTAAGTGCAGTTAGCATCTAGTGAATGCATGGTTTCAGTAGGCTATATTTGTCAATTAATATATATATATTTTTTTTTTTGCTATTTGCTTTACATCGCACCGACACAGATAGGTCTTATGGCGACGATGGGATAGGAAAGGCCTAGGAATGGGAAGCGGCCGTGGCCTTAATTAAGGTACAGCCCCAGCAATTGCCTGGTGTGAAAATGGGAAACCATGGAAAACCATCTTCAGGGCTGCCGGCAGTGGCGTTCGAACCCACTATCTCCCGGATGCAAGCTTACAGCTGCTCGCCCCTAACCGCACGGCCAACTCGCCCGGTGTGTCAATTAATTTGTTATTGTTCTCAAGTGGCTCAGAATTTTGTACCATTCTTCGTAGGTATGTTCATCCGTAAAATGAAATGGCGTATGGCTTTTGGTGCCGGGAGTGTCCGAGGACAAGTTCGGCTCGCCAGGTGCAGGTCTTTTTATTTGACACCCGTAGGTGACCTGCGCGTCGTGATGAGGATGAAATGATGATGAGGACGACACATACACCCAGCCCCAGTGTCAGCGGAATTAACCAATTATGGTTAAAATTCCCGACCCTGCCGGGAATCGAACCCAGGACCCCTGTGACCAAAGGCCAGCACGCTAACCATTTAGCCATGGAGCCGGACTGTTCATCCGTAATTTTGTATCTAAAGTGACATACATACATACATACATACATACATACATACATACATACATACATACATACATACATACATACATACATACATACATACATACATACATACATACATCTTAAGGGCGTGGTAGCTGAATGAAATAGGTGACTACGGTTTGAAACCTGGCCAGTGCATGTGAGATTTTTGAAATGAAAAGTCAGGTCTCTATGGTTCGGATCGCACGTAAAACTGGATGTTCCCTGGCTATGATAAATGTATCTGTTGACGTGTATAGATGCTATCTTACTTGCATTTATGCTTGTTAGGTCATGAGCCCAGAGGCTGGTTGGATCCTCAAGTAGCACTACTAAAAGTTATGCGGTTATAGGGGAACCATAAAAGTCGACGGCGGCGCCAAAATGAGGCATACTAAGCTAGACGAAGAGTGGGGTAGTTTGCCATTGCTTTCCTCACTGGGCCAGGAAGTACTGTTGCTGTACATCGGCCGTATGATTAGCATCTTCCATAACATCCGGATGCAATAATTGTGCTCCAAATGTCATTACTCAGCACCACCCACATCTCAGCAGCACAAATTCATCTATCGAGTTTATTCCTAACCTACCCTCTACCTCTTCATCGCCATCCTACAACTGTTCTCACCTATTTGTACCGGCAACCATTCTTGTTATTTTCATATCTGTTAATTCCAGATTATGAATAAGATATCCTGAATCCACCTAGCTTTCATTTCCAAAGACCCTAAGTCGGTCTGAAAACAATACGATGTAGGAATGCCATTGTCTGAAAGCTCGCTTCCTTCGTGCAGAATACCGTTGATCGTAACTGAGAGCTCAATATGTTAGCTTTGCTATACTTTGATTTCATTTGACTTTTATTACCATCCTGAGAGAATACTTTTCCTAAGTACTGTTCTAGTTTCCTATTACCAACCTGACGTTCAGTCCTTGTACACTTCTTCCCAACAGACATCGCTTGAGTCCTCGAAACGGTAATTTTTACAGCATAATCGCTGCGTTCTCTTACCGAGTGGGTTCGAATCCCACCGTCGGGTGTCCTAAGAATGGTACTTTTCCCATTTTCATTTCCAGACAAATGCCGGGACAGTGCTTCTTCATGGGCCACAGCCGATTCCTTCCACCTTCTTACCCAATTTTATTCACTGTCGCTTATTTCATCTTCATTAACTCCTCAACTGAGGTTGGCGTCAGGGTGGACATCCGGCCGTAAAAAGCTTACCGTATAATTTCATCTCACCTAATCCCCGACCCAGTGTTAGGGAACAGCACTAAAGGGCATACATACATACATGCTGCATTCTCTTCAAGCTCCAAGAAATTCGATTAGGTACACGCGTGCACATAAATTGTGTCCCGACATAAACAACCAACACTGCTCCACTCCAGAACTGAAAAGGAGGGGGTGAAGGGATAGTTTTGAAGGCCAGTAGCGAAAAGGAGGGGAAGGGAGAGAACGGGTAATGCTGAAGGCACAGTGTGCGTATTCCGTGGCGGCCTAGATTACGTTATATTGCAACACTCTAAGATTGCTCCTATCTTATCACAAGTAAATCGAGGCTGTATTGTTAGTATGTGGGGGGCTCACATGCTCATCCACCCCCCTCCACCCCACCCCCAATCCCACAAGCTATAGCTCAAGCAATACCATGCAGTCTTATGACAGTTTGGAGATGGGTAGAAATATGGCAAGAACGAGGCGAAGAAAGAATGGTAGATCATAGGACACAAATCAAGGTTCATAGAAGAACTACTCCGAAAAAGGATACTGGAATCCTTCAAACTATGGGCAATTCTCCGTGTGTGACTATAGTTAATGCACCGGGCGAGTTGGCCGTGCGGTTAGGGGCGCGCGGCTGTAAGCTTTTATCCGGCAGATAGTGGGCTCGAATCCCACTGTCGGCAGCCCCGAAGATGGTTTTCCGTGGTTTCCAATTTTCACAGCAGGCAAATTCTGGGGCTGAACCTTAATTAAGGTCACGGCCGCTTCTTTCCAACTCGTAGGCCTTTCCTATCCCATAGTCGCCGTAAGACCAATCTACGTCGGTGCGACGTAAAGCCACTAGCCAAAAGAATAGTTAATGCGATAGCCTCATTGGAACTGCCAGGAAGCCGGATTGCTGTGAGTCGCAGGCTCCATGCTCCCGAGCTAACAAGAAAGTGTTACTCCACGACAGGAATGGGAAATTACAATCTGGCTGGATGAAAAGGTATTTTGCTCCGATCCAGGTAAACAGCTAAACCGCTGGCTTCCACTTGGAAAGTCTTAAAAAGAGTCCTTTATCAGTCGAGTCGCGTCACATGTGGCTTGTTGGGGTGGATAAGTGGTGTCGGTCCAGGAGAGTTGATACAAGTCACTCCACATATGATTGCTAGTGAATATGTGGACGTTTTAGAAGGCACTGTTCTTCCTAGTGTTCGAGCTATTTACCCCGCAGAAGTTCCCGTTATCAGGTTTGTGAAAGATAACTGCTGTGTTCACACTGCACATGTAACCGAAGCTTTCTTCGAACAGCACCCTGACGTTCACATGCTTGACTGGTCTCCCAAGTCGGCTGACTTAAACGTAATAGAACATGTTTGGGCAAGAATGGTAAACACGTGGGTTCCAGGTCAGGAGAGGACAAGAGCGGCTCTGTTTATGCACTGCCATCGAGTTTGGGCGAATCTGAGGAATGAAACAGACTTGGGGTAATCATATAAATGGGATTGTAAATAAACGGTACAGATCTCTGCACATGGTTTAGAGGTTGTAGTAAGGATGTAAAAGAGAGGGCATATAAGTCTCTGGTAAGACCACAACTAGAGTATGGTTCCAGTGTATGGGACTCTCATCAGGATTACTTGATTCAAGAACTGGAAAAAATCCAAAGAAAAGCAGTTCGATTTTTTCTGGGTGATTTCCGACGAAAGGGTAGCGTTACGAAAATGTTGCAAAATTTGGGCTGGGAAGACTTGGGAGAAAGAAGACGAGCTGCTCAACTATGTGGCATGTTCCGAGCTGTCAGCGGAGAGTTGGCGTGGAATGACATTAGTAGACGAATAAGTTTGAGTGGCGTCTTTAAAAGTAGGAAAGATCACAATATGAAGATAAAGTTGGAATTCAAGAGGACAAATTGGGCAAATATTAATTTATAAGAAGGGGAGATAGGGATTGGAATAACTTACCAAGGAAGACGTCAATAAATTTCCAATTTCTTTGAAATCATTTAAGAAAAGGCTAGGAAAACAACAGATAGGGAATCTATCACCTGGGCGACTGCCCTAAATGCAGATCAGTATTGACTGATTGATTTATTTTTCCGACATCTAATAGATTCTATTCCCAAGTGGCTAGAGCAAGTGATGAGCAGGAACGGGTCATGGACTGATTATTAATGTTCTGGAAGGGAGTAAGAACTCGTCACTTACACTTGTCGTAAGGCCAGTGTTTGACACAACTCTAGTTATTTAAAACCCATTTTTAATTAGTTTTGTGTTAATTTCCAAGTTTCTTTTCTTGAAATCATGTAACTTAGGACAGTGCATTATGTTTATTATTTTACCGTACGTTTATTTTATTTATATATTTTCTAGAAAGATGTGATAGTTTCAAATTTTTATAAGACATTTCTGTAAAATAAAATGTTAAATTTTATAATAATTATTTATTTTATTATGTTGCAATAATAGCATTTCTGTTGTATATTTTAGCATAAAATAATAAAAAAACACTTCAGATTTATTTTCTTATTATTCAAGAAGTAAAATGTATTTTCAGTTATTTTTGTAAAGAAATGATTACACAGTTATAATACTTTGTACGTCATCTTATTTTAGCATATTAATTTTATATTTATAGAATGTATCGTTATGCTATATCCGAGGTGGTAAATGATGATTATATAACTTCAGTAAAGTCCAGAACAAAGTTACGAATCAGTAAATGAAGTTTTCAAATTATGACCCGATATAACGCAGCAACAAAATGTTCCTAACTAGTATCATATACTTTTCGGTTTAAAACCTCCTTTACCTCTTGATACTGTAATTATCACAGTAGGTTACCTAATACTGTACTTCAATACATCCGCCACTGTGCCCATTTCAATCACAACAAAGTTTTGTAGCGGACTGTCTACCTGCAGCAATGCGTTAAGCGAGGGGTTGGGTCACTGTGCCTTCGACACTACCCCTTCACTCCCTTCTCTCCAATTTTGTACTGGAGTGGCCTTCAATACTACCCCTTCACACTCTCCCCTAATTTTCAGTACTGGAGTGGGACAGTGTTGATTGTTTAAGTCGGGATACCATTTCTATGCACGCGTGTAGAAGCTCTCGACACAGTCTATCATTAAGATCAAGTGATCAGTAGGGACCAAAATGTTGTTTCGTGTAATTTAATTGATAACTTAATAACAATAACCTATACCTTATCTCCCAATTTATATCCATTTTAGAACTGAGATGCACTTTCTTTCCTCATTCATTTCCATGGAAACCTACTTTTGTCGTTAACCAATAAGTATGGTCTGTTCCTGACCTTTTCAGAAGTCTAGTACTATGCATGTGTTTTTTTTAAATGAACGGTCTCTTCCTGTGGTTCGTATTCTACGTATTCTCATGGCTGTGATCACGATATCAACAGTGGTGTACGACCGGAAGTTTGACTTTTTATAGTTCCATTCTATACCTTACGTAGAGTGTTCTGCATACACTGACTGAGCAAATGTCATTGGATAGCGGATCACTGATGCGCAGGTGTGTTGTCTGCGCACCACACGCCCCCTGTGCCAGCGGCGGTTGTATAGTAGATTTTGTGAGTAGTGGCTGTGCATGTGACAGGTGTAACATGGAACGTCGTCGTGAGCTGACACCGTTCGAACGGGATATGGTGGTCGGTGCCCGACGGATGGGAAGTGCGATTTCGGAAGTGGTGCGGGAATTCGGCTTCACACGATCAACCGGGTCCAGGGTGTATCGTGAATGGTTGAATGCGGGTGTCACCGACCACAACAGACGAACGACCGACCATCCAGCCACCCTCGATGACCGTGACCGGCGACATCTGAGACGGATTGTCAATAGTGACAGACGGGCAACCGTGCAACAAATCACTGCTCAATTCAACACAGGCCGTGCTAGACACGTCTCCCAGTGGACAATATGTAGGAACATGGGTTCTGTGGGGTATGGGAGCCGGCGCCGCACTCGGGTGCCACTGTTAACCCAACGTAATCGGGCACAACGACGCGCATTTGTCGCCAGTCACCAAGGATGGACACTGGAACAATGGCGTAACGTGATATGGTCGGACGAATCACGATTTCAACTGCACCATGCCGATGGGAGGCACCGTGTATGGCGCAGACCACATGAAGCGATGGATCCCGCCTGCCTCAAAGGTGTGGTCCAGGGCGCTGGTGTCTCTGTTATGGTCTGGGGTGCATTTTCCTGGTATGAAATGGGCCCCCTAGTTGTTCTGGTAGAGTCTTTGAATGGTGCGCGGTATGTTGAGCTGCTCGGAGACCATCGCCACCCATTTTTGGCCTTCCAGCGCCCAGACGGTTCTGCGGTGTTTCAAGATGATAACGCGCCGCCACATCGCTCCCACGTCGCCCGCGAATGGTTCCAGGAACATGCAGCGAAGGTCCAACGACTGCCATGGCCACCCAGCAGCCCCGATATGAACCCTATCGAGAATATCTGGGATGTCCTGGAACGCAGTCTCCGTGCCATGGTTCCTGCACCCACGAACAGACCAGCATTGGCGGCCGCTCTGCAAACGATTTGGTGTCAGCTGCGTCCAGAGGACTACCAGGGACTTGTCGACTCACTTCCACGGCGTCTCACTGCCGTTCCTTGCTGGTAAATTATATACACTATTTACAATAGAGAAAGCCGTCTCGCTTGTAGTACGCAAATTGTAGGCAGTTTGGTCATCACTAGGCTGAGAATTTTGCCTAAATGCCTGATTTTTATGCAGGTGTAACACATACAACCTTTCGTTTTTCTTCATATTTTATGCCGTATTAAGTTGATTTACACTAGCTTTATATTGCCTAAAACTACCTACCGTTGTAAGATGTTCCTAAGTCGCTGACTAAATTTACAAACATATTAAACTGCATTTAAAATGGAAAATCTGAAAATTAACATTCATTAAATAAAATACACATTCTTCGGACCTTGTACTCACACTTACTTGTTACCTGCTTACTTACACATACGTTATTTGAAGGGCGCCAGCTGCCACTCAGTACAGCAATAATAGAATGAGACTCTTGACCATCTCTAGGGTGTGGGGTAATAAGCTTACTTTTGACAATATACCATATAAGTTCTGGGAAAAGGAGATTGGCATTCGGTTTCCCCATTAATTTTGAGGTTAAGATATTTTACTTTCAATGAAATGAAACTATGAATTCGTTTGATAGAACAATATATATTATTTAAATAATATATCAAAAAATAGTGAGTCTTGTTGCGATAAAACAGATGAGAATATGAAATTATGACATTGCAACAGAAAGAAACTAGGCATGAATTTGAATTCTTCTTGACCGGACATTTAACAATTTATACGAAATATTTCCCTCACTGATTCACTTGACTGTACCTTCAACACTTTGAGTGTAATTACGACGTAATCCATTGCTCTGGTGTTTACTGTAGATGTGTCACGCCTAACGTGGTGATACATCCTTGCGACTGCTTCTTCTCCATATCATCTGACTTCTTTGTAAGTCAATATAGTATGACCTCTTGGCAGGTCCAGGGTTGCCCTCTCTGACTCCTTGGTAAGCCTTGCGTCCGCGTCTTCCACTAAGTGACGGACCAACCATTTGGTCTCACTCTCTCAATGACCAATAATGGCTCACTGAGTCTTCTCCATCTCTCGTTCACACTGGTTGACTGGCCATCTAAGGCCTCTTGATCTAGTAGACTACTTCACTGTACTGCATCCGTATAAGTAATGACTGACGCTACAATATGGAGCTACCTTATATAGACGTTGGTTGACACAACTACGTAATCTCCAGAAATAACAATGACATACTCCCACCTACGCGACAGATATTACATCCAGTGGTGAAATAGCCCGGAGGCTGACTCTCTGAGCGCATATTCTAAATAAATGCAATGACGTAGCCATAACTTGGCGATGACTTGGCAGAATCGCCAGTGGTGTCGCAATATAACAACGTCACTTCCAATCTCTGATATATACAACAATTCTCACTGTACAGGTATTGAGTGTTATACTACACATACGTATATATGTATACATCTAAGTGCAATCTTGCAAGCAACAGGCAATTGCAAAATCGAATAAAACGGATAATTACAATAATAGTACAATATCACAGATAACATAATAATAATACTGACATAATAATAATAATAATAATAATAATAATAATAATAATAATAATAATAATAATACAGATAAAATAATCAAATAATAAAAATACAGATATCATCTTGTAACGGGATTTGAACCGTTACAATTCGCCTCCCTCATAAATAAATCGAAGAACAAAGAATCGATTGATTTATGAACAACATAATAGAAATATAACATTGACACATATAAACACTTTAAATGAGTATACAACAATAATTTTCTTTTTCAGCATCCATACATTTTATAATACATCACATATGAGAATTTTTCTCCCACATTGCCATCGTAGATAACTGTTCAGTGTCCCATTCTCATACAATTCACAAGAGCATAGCCCTTAATTTAACACACACAAATAATTTTAAATGATTACACTACATTCTTCTTTTTTTTAACATATCAAAACTTTTTGTGAAATATCACTTATATGAGAACTGTTCTCGCATATTGTTATCGCAGATAACTGTCCAATGTCCTGTTCTCCGTTTTTTTTGTCACACAGTACATGACAATGTAGCACTTATTCTTCCAATACACCAATACGACACTTGGTTCACACGCATATCGCAGATGTTAGTTTTATTTTGCCAGTTTCTCACAAAATTTAATCATCTTACTCTTATTTCAACAAATCTCACGTGAAATACTTCTTTAAGTTCTTAATGTTGTAAGTACCGACAATCTTCCCTTCCTGATCTTTTAAGGAATATGCACACTTCCCGATACGGCTCACAATAGTGAAATACCCCTGATACAAAAGAAAGAATTTAGACATATTTCCCGCCTCTGCAGATGATGGGAATGGAACTCTAAGTAGCACCTTGTCACCCAAACTGAATTCGTCCAATTTAGCCCTTTTCTGCTGGCGAATTCGTTTATTGCCTGCTTTGATTAAATTTTCCCTAGCCAGCTGGATATAATAATCCTTAGATTTTCCCTCTCCCAAGTCTAAGCCTAGCATACTTGCAATATGATCGGTTGGCTTCTTACCAAAATGAATTTCATACGGCGTACATCCCGTAGACTAGTGTAACGTAGTGTTACACCATCGTTCTACATCACCCAGTCGTGAAAACCACGAACTGTGCTTATCATGTACGTATGCTCTGAATATTCTCCCGATCTCTCTCATGACCCGCTCGACCATATTACCTTGTGGGTATCGAATAGACGAATATATGGCCTTAACACCCAGTTCATTCAACTTGGTAGTCCATATCTTTGAACTGAACTGACTGCCGTGATCTGATAATATTCTGAGTGGACATCTAAACTCAGGAATATATCTGTCAATAACCTGCTTTAGGCAACCCCTTCCCGTAGCTTTTCTCAGGGGATACATTTTGACATATTTGCTGAAGGCATCAATCAAAACAAACACATACCGGTATCCATACCGAGATTTTACTAGTTGCCCGAACAGATCTACGCATATAAGTTGGCCTGGCTTGCCTACAATGACTGCTTGCCGTGGACCCTCTAACGTCCTGTTAGGATGCTTACTACGTTGACATAGATCACAGGTCGCAAGTAATTTCCTAATACTCCTTCCCATATTCTTCCACACAAAATTCCCTTGAATAGCATAAAGAACCTTGTTTGCCCCAAAATGACCGAGTTCTTTGTGATAATACCAAATCATGTCTTCCTGTAATGCCTTTGGTACACAAACTTTAAATTCTCCAGAATGACACTTCCTTGACAGGAAACCACTACTTAGTTTGTATTCATGTTTACCTTTCTTCACAAGAACATCTGCCTCCTTATCTCTTAACCAGGTCAGGATAACATTCATCTCATCGTCCCTCTCCTGTTCCACCATGAGATGACGTAATCGATCTCGTTCTGTCATGTTGTCCGTCACATTACCCACACATACCAGTATTCCTTCTCTGATATCTACATACCTGGACTCCGTATTACCTGATAAATTCCTGCTGAGGAAATCGGCTAAGACATTACCTTTACCTTTAATATGTCGAATAGTGAAGTCATATTCACTGATAGCTAAAATCCACCTTGTCATTCTATTACTTGTTAACTTACATGTCTTAATAAATACTAATGCCTGATGATCTGTCCATATCTCAAACTTATTTCCTAATACATACATCCTAAATTTGCTTAATGAATAAATAATAGCCAAGAACTCAATTTCCGTGATGGTATACCTTTTTTCAGTCAAGCTGAGTCCCCGACTCGCCAAAGAAACAATACCCAAATTTCCTTCGTCATCCCTCTGACACAAACATCCGGAAATGCCCTTTTCTGACGCATCGGTCATGAGTACAAACTCGCAATTAGGCATAGGGTATTTTAACATAACGGCATCATTAAAACCTTCCTTCAGCCTAAGAAATGCCTCATCATGTTCAACTGTCCACTTCCATTTAGCTCCACCTTTCAATAAGCCTCTGAATGGCTCTAACAACGCTGCATATTGGATGACAAAACGTCTAAAATAATTACAAACCCCTAAAAATGATTTTAACTGTTTACTATTACGTGGAGTGCTCGTGTTGTTAATCTTCTCTAATCTCGTTTGTTCTGGTTTTACCCCCTGTGCAGATACAGTGTGCCCCAAAAATGTAATCTGTTGTGTGCAAAATGTTGACTTTTCCAGTTTTAATGTGAAGCCTCCCTCTCTAACTTTCTGTAAGACTATGTTCAAATGTTCCATGTGTTCTTCAAAAGTGTGAGATGCTATTACTACGTCATCAATGTACATGGTAACAAAATCCCCTGTATCCCGACCTAAAACTCTAGACATAGCACGAATCAACGCTGCCGAAGAAGTTTTTGTACCAAACGGGACTCTTGCAAATTGATACAAACAGTTCTTATATGCGAAAGCAGTGAGAGGTCTATCCTCTCTTCTGAGGGGAATTTGCCAAAATGAAGAAGACAAGTCCATGATAGAAAACCATGTTTTCCCTTCAAAACGCTGAATGAGTTCTTCCACTGTTTCAGGCCTCTGTTGGTCTGCCTCAATCCTCTGATTCATAAGCCTGGCGTCAATACACAGCCTAACTGACCCATCCTTCTTGGCAACGATAATTAAAGGATTAATACTATGGCTACAAGATGGTTCAATTATTCCGTAATCCAGCATAACGTTTATCTGTTCTTCGACAGCACTACCATATTTAAGTGGAATGGGGTACTTAGGTCCCACAAATGATGAATGGTCATGTACAACAAACTTGTGTTCATATACATGTGTTCTTCCTGGCTTATCACTAAATACATCTCGATGCTCACCTAACATCGAACACAACTGTTCCTCCTGTAATTCACTCAAATTACTTCTCGCCACTGTCTCATACAGACTATCCCTTGGATCCTGTCTTATGCACAAGTGACACACGTCAAAACATCTCCTCTCACTAAGAACACCTTCACTCACCTCCCGAATACCTTTACCAGAACACATGTTATCAACACGTACCTCAAACCCTTCATAATTCACACATACTTGTTTGCTAGTTTTCCCCCAGGACAAACACACACTACCCGAATCAAAGTCTAATCTAGCTCCATGATTTGTAAGCCAGTCAGCTCCTAAAATAACTGAATACACCAGATTTGGCACAACAAGGCATGGTTGAAAGTTACATTCATTTTCAATCGTAATTGGTACCGCTATCATTTTATTTACTCACTTTGACTCACCCAACGGCTGTTATAATGAAGGTTTGCCTCACAGGAATCTCTGTTATATTCTGACTTTCTTTCAGAATTTCCTCGTAAAGCTTGGAGCTAATACATGACCTTTCACTACCAGAGTCTAATAATACCTTCACTTTTCTTCTCCATATAATAATTTCTATCGTCGGAGTCACTACCTCACTACTTATATCCTCAGTATTATAACTACTTACATCGCTTAACAAATCACTCCTTATATCTAAATTAATACTACTATTTCTTACTTTATTACCTCTGACTACGTCATCACTTAAAACATTTGACTTATCACTACTTAGGTCACAATCACGTTGTTCTCTTAAATCTACTTTTACTACACAATTATCTACACTACCTACCTGTTTTTGACAACTTTTACCTTCGGACTGTTCACGTGACCTGTTTATGCAGTCCGCTGGGAGTTTAAAGTGCGCTGGCTCAATGATGGATCCTGAATAACACTCGTGTTAGGCCTATTTTCATCTCTATGACTCAAATCCCCACGCCTCCCATTGTCGGATTGTCTCGGGTAACTCTGCTGACCTCTATCACTATTAAAATTCCTATTAGCCCTCGTCTGATCATAATTGTTTACTCTCCTCTGATAATTATCTGACCTGTTTCCCACTCCCTCTACATTTCTACTTTGTGGTCGATTGCCACCTATGCTACTATTCAGAGCCTCAAAACTATCTAGCAATACCTCCATTTCTTTGATAGTACTGACTTTTTGCATACACGCAGCTTCCCTAATCCTATCAGAATAATGTTTTAACATAATCCTTACGATATCGACTTCTGACCCAATACTATTAAGATTTTTCCAGATAAGCACGTGTGCCAGAAAGTATTCTGTCATAGACACCCCCTCTGTTGTCTATATTTACCAAACATAATCCGTTCTCTTTCACGACCCTGGACATTCTCATCCCAAAACTTATTAATAAACTTCTCTTAATATTCTTCCAAATTAAACATATTATTACGGTACACTTGAAACCAGGTTTTACTTTCACCAATGAAGGAATTCGACAAGATCTCTAATACGTATTCCCATTCGATAATATTATCCCTCAACTTATTTGCAAATCTTTTCTCAACTAATGTTAGAAATTCCATAGGATTAAATTGTTTTCCAGTAAACTTAGGCAAATCTTGGTCCCTATTGTATAAACCACTCGTTACTACTATTTCTCTTGTAATCTGACCTTCTCTCATTTATTGCCGTAGTACCCTCTGGCAATTCAAAACTTTTTCTTCCGCCACTCTCTCCGCATTCTCTTTCATTATTCTTAATTCTTCCTGTAATTTTTCCTCTTTCTCTGTAACCTTCTGCGACAAAGTTTCTTGTTTATTCTTTAGTTCTCTGACCTGCCCAAGCTCTTTTTCAAACGTTTCTACCTTACTGACACATTCCCTCATATCTTGCCCCACTGCATTATGGATCTTGTCTAGTCTTTTATCTATGATCTCGTGAATTTCTTCCTGATTACTAGAAATCTTATTACTTAACTCTTTGATATTCTCTGTACAAGTTCCTTTGACATGTTCAATTTGAGTATGAAGATCGCTCCGATTCAACTCCATTTCACCTCTAAGGTCAACACACTCTTTATTTACCTTATCTTCTAACTTAGATATTTGACTAGTTACCTCTACTATCTTAGTATCTATTTTAGAATTAAGTGATTCACTTAGCCCATCTATTTTATCATTAATCGCACTGTTACCATTAATCAATTCTTCAATTTTACTACTTATCTCTTTTTTACTATTTTCGTTACTACTAATTATTTGTTCCATTTTACTATTTAGAGAGTTAATCTGTTTATTACAATTTTCATTATTAGTACTAAAAAATTCTTTCATCTCTTTCATCTCTACCTTACTATTTTCACTATTCTTTTCACTGAGCTGCTTATTTTCATTACTGAGCTCGGTAAATCTGGCCATCAGCAAATTTAAAATATCTTGGTTCAGTCCCCCCGCGATTTCTTTTTGAGTTTCAGTATGCTTCTCAATTTCTGCACTTTCCTGAATTATCTCAGAACCTTCCATCGTGCTCACCTGCTCCCTATTTTCAATCTCACCTTGGATGTCCGCAGAAGCAATGACCTCGTCGTCACATGACTTGTTATTGTCTTCCTTGTCCATCTTTGGTTCACTAGTGATAGTACGCGATCTCAAATTAATTTCCCTCTTCAAATACCTTGACATATCCCCAAAATACAAATATATATCACAAAGTTACACTCCTAACATTTACCGGTAATAATTCCGTTGGCTTAAATTTGCATACTCCTCCCAAAATGAACCTATGATATGCTGTCATTCAGAACAAATTCTGAATTCATTCGAGTCCCACGTTGCGTCGACACATTGTAAGATGTTCCTAAGTCGCTGACTAAATTTACAAACATATTAAACTGCATTTAAAATGGAAAATCTGAAAATTAACATTCATTAAATAAAATACACATTCTTCGGACCTTGTACTCACACTTACTTGTTACCTGCTTACTTACACATACGTTATTTGAAGGGCGCCAGCTGCCACTCAGTACAGCAATAATAGAATGAGACTCTTGACCATCTCTAGGGTGTGGGGTAATAAGCTTACTTTTGACAACATACCATATAAGTTCTGGGAAAAGGAGATTGGCATTCGGTTTCCCCATTAATTTTGAGGTTAAGATATTTTACTTTCAATGAAATGAAACTATGAATTCGTTTGATAGAACAATATATATTATTTAAATAATATATCAAAAAATAGTGAGTCTTGTTGCGATAAAACAGATGAGAATATGAAATTATGACATTGCAACAGAAAGAAACTAGACATGAATTTGAATTCTTCTTGACCGGACATTTAACAATTTATACGAAATATTTCCCTCACTGATTCACTTGACTGTACCTTCAACACTTTGAGTGTAATTACGACGTAATCCATTGCTCTGGTGTTTACTGTAGATGTGTCACGCCTAACGTGGTGATACATCCTTGCGACTGCTTCTTCTCCATATCATCTGACTTCTTTGTAAGTCAATATAGTATGACCTCTTGGCAGGTCCAGGGTTGCCCTCTCTGACTCCTTGGTAAGCCTTGCGTCCGCGTCTTCCACTAAGTGACGGACCAACCATTTGGTCTCACTCTCTCAATGACCAATAATGGCTCACTGAGTCTTCTCCATCTCTCGTTCACACTGGTTGACTGGCCATCTAAGGCCTCTTGATCTAGTAGACTACTTCACTGTACTGCATCCGTATAAGTAATGACTGACGCTACAATATGGAGCTACCTTATATAGACGTTGGTTGACACAACTACGTAATCTCCAGAAATAACAATGACATACTCCCACCTACGCGACAGATATTACATCCAGTGGTGAAATAGCCCGGAGGCTGACTCTCTGAGCGCATATTCTAAATAAATGCAATGACGTAGCCATAACTTGGCGATGACTTGGCAGAATCGCCAGTGGTGTCGCAATATAACAACGTCACTTCCAATCTCTGATATATACAACAATTCTCACTGTACAGGTATTGAGTGTTATACTACACATACGTATATATGTATACATCTAAGTGCAATCTTGCAAGCAACAGGCAATTGCAAAATCGAATAAAACGGATAATTACAATAATAGTACAATATCACAGATAACATAGTAATAATACTGACATAATAATAATAATAATAATAATAATAATAATACAGATAAAATAATCAAATAATAAAAATACAGATATCATCTTGTAACGGGATTTGAACCGTTACACCGTGGCGATGAGTGCCTAGTTTACCTACAAATAACTATGTACTGACCAAAATACCATTTTCAGAATTTTCTTTTTCTTATTTTTTTATTCAGCAAAGTTTTGTCACATTAGTCAGATTAAGTAGTGTTCAAGAATAGTATTTCTCCCTGTTTCTTGGTCACAAATTCAGACTACTTACAGTCCTTAACAGTCGTAACTGAGACACGTGCACCTTAACGGCTTTGTGTTACCGCGCCGCCGGCATTATGTTCTCGGGTTACCAGTTCAGTTAAGAATGTTACCGCCAAAAAATTGAAGATGCCTTGTTCAATTGTTTCTGCTATTATATTAGCCTGTATCTTTGTTTTCTGCAGACGAAGTGCATTGTCCTAAGACTTCAGTGGCAGGGTGAGTTCACTAAGCGAAGTGTGGCGATAATACTACTTTTTTGTTTGTATTATTACTGTGTACTGCAGCCTTTTAACTATGTGTCCTATATTCATATGTCCTATATGAATAGAGCCTCTGTGGATCAGGCGGCAGCGCGCCGGCCTTTCACCGCTGGGTTCCGTAGTTTAAATTCCGAACACTCCATGTGAGATTTGTGCTGGACAAAGCGGAGGCGTGACAGTTTTTTTTCGGGTACTCCGGTTTTGCCTGTCATATTTCATTCCATCAACACTCTCCAATATCATTTCATTTCATCTGTCATTAATTAATCATTGCCCCAGAGGAGTGCGACAGACTTCGGCAGACGGCACATTTCCTATCCTCGCCGCTAGATGGGGTCTTCATTCATTCCATTCCTGACCCAGTTGAATGTCTGGAAACAGGCTGTGGATTTTCACTGTCCTATGGGACTGTTGTAGTGACGTTGAATATAGTACCTAAATGTACGATAAATTAAGTATATTGAACCCTTTTGGTCCATATTGAGGGATACCTACCTTTCTTACATATCAGCAAAGTTCATGAGATCTGTCTCTTGGGTCGTATCGGGTTCTTCGTCACTTGCTGAGGTAAAGGTAGGGTTCAGTAATTCTAATCTATCTACTAAATGAAAGGTCTGTTTAAAAGATTCTTATTTATTCATAAAATTCTGAAGCATTCTGATTTGTCAACGGTATCATTGAACTTAATCGTGTCCACTGGACACCACAATCATTTTCATTACATAGAAGGTCAGAACACTGGTGTGAGCCTTTGACGTAACTGCCTGATGGGTATTCTTACTAGAAACCATTGTCTCATTTTTTATTAAAGAAAGGAAAGTCTGGAAATCCTTAAATTCGGCTTCCATGTGAGACTACATGTACCATCATAGTGATTCGTTATGGTCGAGCCCTCGTAACACGAACTCTGGACTCTGGGTATAATTAAGGCAGTCCAATCGGTGTGTGCCACACAGTGGTTCTACGGCATGGACCCTTAATTGAATCGATGTGACCTGCGTCTATGTCATGGACCGACATCTAAACTTCTAAGTCACTTTAAAGACATTGTGGATGATGACCACAAGGAAAATGATGCTACAATGGCATATGGCCCTAATCTAAGTCACTGAGGTTGATGACCCCCTGACCATCCAAGTTTCTAAGCTGAAGCCTAAACACAATTAAGTTACATCGGTTGATGACCAAAGTTTCTACTTTACTATCCCCAGCACATTCACTGCTCAATCAATCAAAGTTAAATAATACAACAATAGCAATGCTCACAAACTTTGTGGCAGTAAAGTACATTACCTTCGGATATGTTCCCTTAATCGCTACGTTAATATTTACACATCCCCCAGAAAACAAACTAAGATTTCCAGAATGCATCTCCAAGTTATTCGCTTGATTTAAAGTTATTTCAAAATGCGGTTTCACTGAATTTAATAATTAAATAAATTTAAATGATTTAATGAAATCTTAAAGGACAACAAATTCTATCTCCGCGGACTCTGGTTTCTTCACAAATTCCTACGCAATTGTGTTCTCGCAATTTTTGATCCTGTGTTGTTTATCTGTTTATTCCTATTGGCTGGAAAGGAATATTACATCATTCATGTCCAGTTTATATATCTTGTTTCATGACCTCACACTTTAAATCTAATCTAACCCTAGCCATTATTAACACTTGCTTACCCTAATAATCTACGTAAAAACCAAAAGCAACTCGCCATATAATTACGATGTCATATCTCGTCATAACATTTTATAAAGTCTGCGCCCCCCTCAATGACAAACAATCATCACTACCATCCTCTATATTTTGGACAACCCTGAATTTGGCTACTCTTGTTCATTATACTCTAAGTTCGTGGTTTCAAATGTTCATTACGTTCTCAATTAAACAAATTCACGGTATCCAACAACTCGCACGTTATTCCCGGACGGACATTTCAACTAGATTCCATAATTACACTGACTGACAGAGCAAATGCAACACCAAGAAGGAGTGGTCAGAACTTTATGCCAATTGCAGGGTAGACTGACGTCACTGAGGTATGCTCATGATGTGAAATGCGCCGCTGTGCTGCGCACGTAGCGAACGATAAATGGGACACGGCGTTGGCGAATGGCCCACTTCGTACCGTGATTTCTCAGCCGACAGTCATTGTAGAACGTGTTGTCGTGTGCCACAGGACACGTGTCTAGCTAAGAATGCCAGGCCGCCGTCAATGGAGGCATTTCCAGCAGACAGACGACTTTACGTGGGGTATGGTGATCGGGCTGAGAAGGGCAGGTTGGTGGCTTCGTCAAATCGCAGCCGATACCCATAGGGATGTGTCCACGGTGCAGCGCCTGTGGCGAAGATGGTTGGCGCAGGGACACGTGGCACGTGCGAGGGGTCCAGGCGCAGCCCGAGTGACGTCAGCACGCGAGGATCGGCGCATCCGCCGCCAAGCGGTGGCAGCCCCGCACGCCACGTCAACCGCCATTCTTCAGCATGTGCAAGACCCCCTGGCTGTTCCAATATCGACCAGAACAATTTCCCGTCGATTGGTTGAAGGAGGCCTGCACTCCCGGCGTCCGCTCAGAAGTCTACCATTGACTCCACAGCATAGACGTGCACGCCTGGCATGGTGCCGGGCTAGAGCGACTTGGATGGGGGAATGGCGGAACGTCGTGTTCTCCGGTGAGTCACGCTTCTGTTCTGTCAGTGATAGTCACCGCAGACGAGTGTGGCGTCGGCGTGGAGAAAGGTCAAATCCGGCAGTAACTGTGGAGCGCCCTACCGCTAGACAACGTGGCATCATGGTTTGGGGCACTATTGCGTATGATTCCACGTCACCTCTAGTGCGTATTCAAGGCACGTTAAATGCCCAACGCTACGTGCAGCATGTGCTGCGGCCGGTGGCACTCCCGTACCTTCAGGGGCTGCCCAATGCTCTGTTTTAGCAGGATAATGCCCGCCCACACACTGCTCGCATCTCCCAACAGGCTCTACGAGGTGTACAGATGCTTCCGTGGCCAGCGTACTCTCCGGATCTCTCACCAATCGCACACGTGTGGGATCTCATTGGACGCCGTTTGCAAACTCTGCCCCAGCCTCGTACGAACGACCAACTGTGGCAAATGGTTGACAGAGAATGGAGAACCATCCCTCAGGACACCATCCGCACTCTTATTGACTCTGTACCTCGACGTGTTTCTGCGTGCATCGCCGCTCGCGGTGGTCCTACATCTTACTGAGTCGATGCCGTGCCCATTGTGTAACCTGCATATCGGTTTGAAATAAACATCAATTATTCGTCCGTGCCGTCTCTGATTTTTCCCCAACTTTCATCCCTTTCGAACCACTCCTTCTTGGTGTTGCATTTGCTCTGTCAGGCAGTGTATTTATCTCCGTCGCCACGAATGAAATCTCAATCCTACACGTAAACCACTACATGTCCCGTTACAACCCGTTCCCCTTCGATGCGCTGGCGGTCTCAGCTACAAATGACCCTTCCCTGTCTGTCAGTCTCGATATGGATCATCTGTTCATCATGCCTGACTGACCTCAAATAATGAAACGTTTAACTTCGCAAAAAGACTAATTACAAAATACGATATATCCTAACCAACCAAATATGCACCTAGATTTACCTTTACACTTCCCACAATAATTATACACGACGCAAATTAATACCCGCGCGGATTCCTTGCATATTGTTTTCCATTCCCAACATTATAAAATCTTCCTCGGGCTTCCACAAGTCCCGGCTTCATTGACAGGTCTCTAACCTGATTCACAAATCTCATCTCGACTCACACGACAAAACTAACCTCTGTTTCCCAACTCACGACTATCACCGACAAAGAACTGGAATAAAATCCTTACTAGAATTCACGACGTCTAATACTCACAGTGCATTAATAATGAATAACTTCGCATAAAATGATATCGTATTTTAATAACGGCATTTTCACGAAAAATGGCTGAAAAATTCTACTAGATCTTTTTATTGTCAGTCAGACACAGTTTAAGTGAGCCTATAAAAACGTTTCCCTCCATGACCAAATTCATCACACTATACTCTCACCCGACAGCGCGCTTCCACTCGATTGAAAATGGGTAACTATGGATTTCTTATATTATTTACGTCAAAATTTCAGACAGAAATATTTTACGTCGAATGAACATCTTAATTTGACATCACAAAACATGGACAATAAACACACGGAACTGACGATCTACATTGGACGTGATATCACTTCGAAACCCTATTTAATAACCCTTTTTTACAACATCATACGGCACTCGCAAGACTTCAAAAATTTATCCAAGTGGAAAATAAAACAAATGACTCATTTTAGTCGTATTCTAACATTTACAAAAACCACATAGGGGTGACCACTGCGTCGTATATACCCCATTCAAATGCACATTTTTAGAGATCATGAAACAAGATATAATAGGTAGTAAGATGGTAAGTCACATACCTTATGTTACGTCATCGGTCATCATTGGGCTCACCAGCGACCCTGGCATTTTTATTTAGCCATTCTTACATTTCTGGCTTTACAGGTCATTATAGTTCTTCAGGTTTCCTAGATATAAAGCATAAAAAAAGAAATGCCCTTCACTTTTTTTTGTTGAGCGCACACGATGGACTGTAATTACTTCCGCATACGAATTACTTTATTTATCACATGAGAATTTATTCAGTACTTTGACCGTCCTATCTGGTACAATTATTTCCACTCAAGAAAACTATCTCCACATGGAGTCAAGACCCCAGCCACAATGGCTAAAATCTGCGGTTGAACTTAGTCTACTTTTGTTGTTTGATTTCACAGAGCAGCTCAACACTTTATCGTCCGCTTCGTAACACAAAATGCAGGAGAAGGAGACTTCGTCATGGCGTCAATTCTTATATATAGCAGCTACCTCCCTCTCTTCGGGCATCTCTCTTTGCCGCCAAGAAAATTTCTATAAATTTTCTGACTTAACTAAACTGTAATTACAAGAGTTTTGAAGGTGTCTACATACTCGCTACATTTCCGGCGGTAGTGTTCATGGACATTTAAAATTTATACGTGTTCGATTTGTGGGATAAATGACCTCCTTTGATAGGCACTATATTTTTGACTTGGTTTGGGCACGCCATATGCACGCGCTTTGAAATAGTTCACAAAAATGACTTAAGATTCTTCCGCCGTTGACACGTGCGACTGACGTCACGTATCCCAGAACGTGGGACTGAAGGTAATCACCCCCTTTCCACGTGTCAATTCAATGCTATCAGGAATCGAACTTCTTATTAAATTGACATTTTATGCATAATATTCTTAGGGCACAAACTTCATGGGTTCAATATGTGTCTTTGACTTGACCCTTGTGAGTAAACACTCTTATGGTGAAATAAAATTTGACGTTACCTCATAAGGGCAACAGTGACGATGCCATCTCTGCTGCTTAACATATCCATGCCCTATTCGTCAATGGAAAGGTGTACTAGGAAAATGAGGTAAGGGCTAGTTTCCTGTTACTTTCCTCACCGAGCCAATACGTATAATTTTATTTCTGTCTGCTAAGTCCCCTGAAATGCGTACACTGACCGACCCTATGAGCAACACTTTCACAACATTCATCACAGCGTCTGGCATTAGTAACATCGCTCATTCCTGTCACTTCCATGTTGTCAAAGCCAAGGATGGGACTGAGACAGGTCAATGAAAGTAACAAACTTGATCTAGCCCGTACCAGGAGACACAACCCACTCTGCACACTGTATCTCACCAGACATGAATCTGGGCATGTATAACACATTAAGAAACATTAAACGAAGATTATTACTTAACAACGTGTTAACCAGGAGTATTTTAAACTCTAGTGGATCAAATGTTTGCATGGACTTAAACCTGTTTTGTTAGTGCACGCTGAAGTACTTTGAAAATCTTTTTTGATTCCTATATAAGTGCTTACTTTGTGCGTCTGTTTCTCGGCCCACTTGTAGAATTTTCAGTGCCTACCTGTCCGCTCCCTTTATCACTGAGTTAAGGTTCCCTAGTCTAATGAAGTGTACGTACTGCGTGGCTAAAGAGTTGTAGATTCACTTACAGTGGTGCTTGGAAAGTTCATTTTGTTGATATCACATTTTGCACTGAATCTTGATCCTTTCACCTAAGTATACCAGATCAAGGCATAGAGCAAAAATCCCATGCACCAACAAGAAGTCCTCGAGGGACTATGTTAAGGATCACGTTGTATAGTATTTTGACGAGGCACTAAATGGATATCTCCATTAAATGTGGAGTGCATACGCGAGGCTGAGTACGATACATTATACGTAATAATACTGTTGCCTTTACGTCCTACAAACTACTTTTTACGGTTTTCGAAGACACCGAGGTGCGTATTTTTTCCCTCGGGTGTTCTTTTACGTGCTGGTAAATCTACCGACACGAGACTGGCGAAATTTAGCACCTTCAAATACCATCGGACTGGGCCAGGATCGAAATCGTCTTGTTATATTGAGGTGAAGGCTGGATGAGCTTGGAAAACCGTATGTGTAAGTTGGTTATGATGGACATGAAAATCGTGACAATGATTGCTGGTTGAAACTGATGAGAACAGTGACAGGAGGAGGCTAGTCGTATTGAAGAGTGTACGGGTAATTAAGGAATCAACATACTTGATGAAGCTGTTTGTATTAATTATTGACTTGTTGGTAGGGTCATGCAGTTATCTAGGAAACTCATGGAATCGGTCCTGGAGGGTAAGAGAAGTAGGAAACTGAAGGAGAACTTAGAAGTCGGTGGTTAGACTCGGCATATAACAACTCGGGGCGGGTCGAGTTGCGCTCATCGGGTCATTCCTTGCAAGATTTCCTGCACTCGCTAATGCGATGAGGCGTTGGGGGGAGGGGATCATCTTGACAAAAAGTGGTGGACGTCATGGGCTAACCCTCCTGAGCACGGGTTCGGTGTTCTCTTCAGTGTCGTATATGGACATGTGACTGTGACTTTCCTTGAAATATGTTGTCCATGAACAGAGAAAAGGGTCCAGAACTGCGAGTTGTAGGCAACTATAAATTTCATGTGAGTCAAGACAGCACTGTCAAATAAGATTTTTTCTGCGCATTTATTTACAAAGAGTGAGAATAACTTTCTGTTATGTGGGTCTCATAATCATGACCCAAGGACTACGGTCCATAGAGAATTTATTTCTAACGTAGTAAGAAGGAAATCATGCGGCAAAATCTGCTAACTTCCTACATGTTTAGAAAGGAAACACCGGTAGCTCATAAACAGATTGCGGGTAGTTTGTTGAGTAATGATGTACGCAGATTTAAACAAAACATTGAAGCCTAGAAGAGAAGAAACTTGCCACCTGTACCTAAAAATGCCGAGGAAGCTCACGACGCTGTAGCCATTATAGACGTAAGATCCAGTCAGGAGGAGAACATGCTTCTTGTTAACGACAGAGAGAACCATATCATTATTTTGCATTGCTGTGTTTTGTTTTATTAACCCTGTAATGCACACAAGATGTGTCCCAGAGGCTCAACGCTTGAAACAAATTTCAATATCTCTATTATTTTCCATCATTTTATGTTGTGACTATGGGAAATCTCCACACACGCACACACATTGTCACGAATCATTTCCTGAACAGTAATTGGGCGGGGAGAGTAACAGAACCTGTCCCGGTCATTTCTCCTCTTCGGAATATCCCATCGTTTAGAAGTCATAAATGCAAACCGGATAACACCTAATAACTCCAAGGTAAGACACGTAGGGGTACAGTGGTAGTCGTGAATATAGGATGATGATGGCACTCACCATTATTTCTTTACAGAAGTTTTGCAGGCTACAAATTAGGCAGGAAGTGGGGGTGGGGCATAACAGATTAGCGTGTCTTCTTTAGAACCAACTCATGAAGTTGCAAATGCTTTAAACGATAATATCGGGACCTATTAGGCCTTTCTTGTGTGAATGCAGAATGTCGCGTTATAATGAATAGCCCAGTAAAGTTGTAAGAGGTGATGTGAGTGGCTTTGACAATAGAGCTCTGGTTTCCGAGCCTAAGTTGGCGAGTTCAATCCCGGTTCAGTCTAGAAGCATTTGAAGGTGTCGAAAGATTTACCGACACATAAAAGAACTCCTGTGAGAAAAAATCCCAGCACCTCGGCGTCTCTGAAAACCAAAAAGGTAGTTAGTGGGACGTAATTGTTTTGCTGTCTGTTTGATCTCCCACTAACACAGGTACGTTTCTGGTGACTCTGAGTCCATCATCTTATGACTGCAAGCTTACAGCTACGAGACCCGTGCAGTTTTAGCCAACTCGCTCGGAAATTTAACTTATCTTTACATGCAATATGCAGTACATGCGCAGTTCATCCATTGGGAGGAAAACAAGATACTGTGAAATGTGACCGACGCCTAACTGCAGTGCGCCGGCTGGATTACATTTTTGATATCCCCCATTGTCAGCTGGGCTCAAATACTAATCTTCTAGCTCTGTTGGCAGACTGAAGGTCGCGACTAGTTATGATATTGTAGACATGGCAAACTACTACATTCTCTGCCATCGGGGTATATAAAACTTCTATTTCAGAAAATAATACACTGCTGTTGTTATTTTTGTTCTTGCTGTTAGGGTCATTATTCCGTAGACTGTTTAATGCAGCCATCCATGCCACCCTATCATGTGTTAACCTCATTTCTACGAACTTACTGCATCCTAATTCTACTCTAATCTGTCGTATTCATGCCTTGGCCTACTCCTGCCATTCGTTCCACCTATACCTCCCTCAAAAGTCAACTGAAATAGTCTTGGGTATCTCAGGATGTGTCCTATCAATCTATCCCTTTTTCTGGTCATTTTTTTTTCAAATCGTTCTCTTCTTACCAATTCGATTCAGTATTTCTTAATTTGTGATGCAATCCAAAGTCTCGCCTACAACATTCTTCTATAACACCGCATTTCAGATACTCTATTATTTTTATCTTTCCTACAGTTATTGCCCGTGTTTCCCTTCCATACAATGCTGCACTTCACACAAAAGTCTTCACAAACACTTCTGATATGCATATCTGTATCGGAAGTGTCCGGCTCCATGACTAAATGGTTAACGTGCTGGCCTTTGGATACAGGGGTCGCGGGTTCGATTCCCGGCAGGGTCGGAAATTTTAACCATCATTGGTTAATTTCGCTGGCACGGGGGCTGGGTGTATGTGTCGTCTTCATCATCATTTCATCCTCATCACGACGCGCGGGTCGCCTACCGGCGTCAAATCAAAAGACCTGCACCTGGCGAGTCGAACATGTCCTCTGACACTCCCGGCACTAAAAGCCATACGCCATTTCATTTTTGTGCCTAAAGTGAGCAAATATGTTTTCTTAAGAAAGACCTTCTTTGCTTGTGCTAGTCATTTTATGTTCTCCTTACTTTCCCATCGTTGGTTTATTTTCTACTACCCAAGTAAGAATATAGGGGCTGTCTGGCCGAGATGGTAAAGGCGTGCTCGGTTCGCCCGGAAGGACGTGGTTTCGAATCCCGTCAGGAAGTCGTAAAATTTAAGAAAGGAGATTTCCACTTCCGGAGGTGCAAATGGCCCTCAGGTTCACTCAGCCTACACCAAAAATAAGTACCAGGGGCAAAGGCGGCCGGGCGTAGAGTTATCCACCCTGCCCCATCAAGTGCCGAGATTACGGATAGTGGAAGCCTTTACCTTCCACTGCTCCAAGGGCTTTCATTACCTGTGCGGAGATGACTTTGCTTTGCTCTGCAAGTAAAATTATTCATCTACTTCCTGTAAGACATTTCGTAATCTAATATTTCCGTCATCATCTGACTTCATTTTACAGCATTACATTACTTTCACTGCAAGGTAAAGAGATTTGTTATTTAACTAGGAGTTGAATGAATTGTGCTATTCCGTCCCCATGGACTTCATGTCTGACAACTAGATAGTCAGTTCTTAGGCTCTAACTATTTCAGTTTACCGCACGTACAGAATGTAGGATCTCTGCATCTTTCAAAGAAAACTACGATCGTAGCAAAGTTCAGTCGAAATAATATGGCCTTTACTTTAGTTCTAACATTCTAACATTGGCGACCGGCTACTTGGAGTATTGAGGCCTTCTCAGAACGTTGCGGGTTCGATTCCCGGCCGGATTGTTGATTTTAGCCATGTCTTACTAATTCATCTGGTTTGGGGACTGGATGTTTGACTTCGTCTTAAACATATCTCGTTATTCACGCGCAATATCCCACTCCGCAAACCACGCATTAATGTATATATCCCCCCTCGCAAGGTTAGTGTCAGGAAAGGCTTCAAGTCGTAAAACTTGACCAGGTCCGGACGTGATTCGCAGATCGCAGCCCCGACCCCATCAGGACGTGCGAAAAAGCGATAAAAGGAGAATAAGCATATTCTAGTGTACTGATCTTTTGCCCATCTGAAAATTGCCGTAATTTGCGATGAAGGAAGGCATGATCGATGGGTTAAAGTTACATTTTCGAAGGAAGTCATGATAATGTACAGTCATAGTAAAAATTATTCGTACACTTAATATTGAAACAAAAAATACTTTATTATATACACTTACTGTCATGTACGTTGTATAGCATAAATACAGTATGTTAATTTTCTGTACACTATGTAAAGATATATACATCATAAAACATAAAATTGATAGACGTCTCTGTCATTCATACATAAATAAAAATACCCTGATTTCATACTCATAAAAAGTATTCGTACAGTCCGGTTTTACTTTCATTCCCCATAGATTTTAGTGCACACTTGGTGTTTTGTTGACAATATTTTTGATTTTACAATGGTCTCAAGCCGCATAGGCATTGAATGAACTAGCTTTTAGGTGAAGGTAGGCTCAGTCTTACCCCATCCTTCCAAAAGAGCCATTTTCAAAGCTGGCTTTGATGAAATATTTCTTGTGCTCAGTTTCCCTTTAAGATAAGCCCACACATGTTCAATCGGATTCAGATCCCGGGATTGGGGGGCTGGGTTGTTACCATATATTTGGGTGTGTGGTATAAAATCCACAATTGTGTGTCAAGGGACGGATGCTTTGGATCATTATCCTGCATGATTACATAATTACCCAGAAGTCCCATTTTTTCGACGTTA
Organism: Anabrus simplex; assembly: GCF_040414725.1. Classification (NCBI taxonomy): domain Eukaryota; kingdom Metazoa; phylum Arthropoda; class Insecta; order Orthoptera; family Tettigoniidae; genus Anabrus; species Anabrus simplex. The sequence continues at coordinate 300,534,616 of NC_090266.1, forward strand.
GATGCTAGATGTTTCTTCTAAATTTCAATATAGTATTTACGGTCCATCTTTCCATCTATGAATTCTAAGGAACCTTATCCAGCTAAGCTAATGCACCCCCAAACCATCAAACAACCTCCACCGTGCTTCACTGAAGGAAGCAGATTTTTTCTTCGAGATCTGTGTTCTTTTTTCTTCACCCCTTTTTGCCATGTTCTTCAAAAATAGTGAATTTTTCTTTCATCTGTAAATATTGCTCGATACCAGAATTCTAGAGAAGCATGTTTATAGTCTGTAGCATATTGTAGTCTTTTCTTCCTATTTGCTGGTGTAATTAAAGGCTTTCGCCAGGCATTTCTACAATGATACTCATTTGTATACAAAAACTTTTGAATTGTGGAAGCACAGATATTGTACCCTTGGCACGGCGTCCTCTGCGGTAATCTTTCTGGATTCTGCCTCGGCTGCCCTGTAATAAAATATACTCACCGCAGACGTCTCTTCTCTCCAGGGGGTGGTCGCGTCCACTAGACTGTCAATGTGCCATAGTCGGATATGAGGCTATTAGGCTATGGGATAAACTATTGCACTGAAATAAAGGAAATACTGGCCCAGACTGAGGTTTAAATGTGTTTATTTATAAATGAAAAATGACTAATAAAATGAATTAACATGAACGAATTGAATTGAAATAAAATATAAATCTGATTCAAGCATGTGTGCAACAAGTATAACCGTCGTCAACTCAAAGAAAACATACAAAATATAACTGTTCATTCTCCAGATCAACTAACTGATTTAATAATGGAGGATCAAAATTAAGTGTCCTCACTAATTCACTGAATGCAACGAATTAATTAAACCAAATGTTATTCCAATTAAGTACGTCGTTTCTAGACAATAATGACACTCTACAATATCGTCTGTTAATTAAACTAAATGACTATTCACCATCACGAACCTGGAATATACCTTATTGACTGAAATTGAGTGATTAAAAATCAATATTATTCTTTACCAATTACTCGTAGTAGTGTTCACACATACAATTATATGACTCAGAACATTCAATAACCTTTGGGATTCACTGCTCCCCTTTACAAATTTATTCTAAATCTAATTACAGTGATTTTTACATAGATTTAGTGGCCTGTTATGGCTGACTGTCTCCATCTGACACTTCATAAATGTATGAATGATTTTGTTTCTTTATCACAAGTTTACAAATTTAATGATGACATCACTGTGTAAAACCATGGAGTAGGAGGTCAATCACCTCAAGTTAAATTGAGTATCTAATTAACTGAACAGCTATTGTTTCCATTTACGTGACAAGAGTTGATTATATCTCACAGGGATCCAAACTACCTGAACAGGACAAAGATACCTAACACATTTCTGGATCAGCCTTGTCTGAATTTACTCATAACAAAATGTATAATTTTGGGTGCGCTGGTCCGTGAAGTTTCTAATTAGGTTTGCCATTATTATGTAAACAATAAGTGAATCTAAGATGCTGTCTAATTAAATTGACGCGAGCTCTCGTGAACCTAATATTATGCCAAATACAGCGGAAAATCTTCAGTCTTAATGAAATAAAACCTATCTACATTTATAATCACCGTCAGTCACCGCCTATGCTCAAATAAAATAATAAATAAAAAGGAAAAAGCTACTGAAATAAAAAGACATCTATGCAAGTATCCTACACCAATTTATGTACACGCCGATTCACGCACATGGTTAATTCCAATGAAAAAATAGTGGACAGTTAATTTACAGACTTCTACGACGCGTGTTGATTTCACTGTCCATGGATTTTATCATTGAAATCAGCGTCTGTCATGACCGTAATGTGTATTATTCATGGCTGTCTCCTGACATACAACAATTCAAATTAAATCTCATGGCAGAGTGAAATATAGTTATCAAATCAAACATGGATCGAGAAAATCTCCCGGGTAACGTTAACACAAAACCAGATACAATATATCAGCTACATCTTATTGCTTACGAAATTTCCCGATGAAAATGATTTGATATTATTATCGTTAGTAATGATCCTAGCTCCGTGGCAAGCGTCAGCGTATCTTATATAACCGTTGCATAAGTAAATGTTCGATGATTGGTTGTTCGGGTTCTTCCGTCTTAACTACAGTAGGTCCTTTTATCACTGCAGTGAGCAATTTCTTACATCCTTATTTCTCCAAACCGAAACCAAACACCATGGCACTACAGCCCTTGAAGGGCCTTGGTCTACCTAGTGACCGCTGCTCAGCCCGAAGGCCTGCGGATTACGAGGTATCGTGTGGTCAGCACGACGAATTCTCTCGGTCGTTAATCTTGGCTTTCTAGACCGGGGCCGCTATCTCACCGTCAGATAGCTCCTCAATTCTAATCACGTAGGCTGAGTGGACCTCGAACCAGCCCTCAGGTCCAGGTAAAAACCCCTGACCTGGCCGGGAATCGAACCCAGTGCCTCCGGGTAAGAGGCAGGCACGCTATCCCTACACCACGAGGCCGGCCCTTATTTCTCCAGTTATCTTTATGTATCTATATTCATATCATCGTAGACGTCAAATGAAATTCATGTTCCTGAGTATACAAATCATTGCCCTATTCTTTCCTACATGTCATTTATCTCCCAGCTTCTCCGCTGGCATATCAACTATTTCCTTCTTTATTCTCATTTATATCACTTGTCTCTCAGCTAATCCGCTGACATAGAAATATCTCTTTTATTACTCTCAGGATAAATTCACAATAAATGTTCATAATTCTTCGTCATAACGGAACAATCAATGTTCAATCACCTTCCACAACCAATTCATCAACTTCAATATAGCAACAATGGCTTGTTTACTTTTACTCCAAAGACAACGAAAACAATCTCAACTGGTTTCCAGGATTTACGCGATTATTAACGATCCCGTAAAATGTGCAATCATGAACGTAACCATCACAACTAGCGGGATAGCTAACCATAAAACTGTCACAACGTCATAAACATCTTCCTGAGCGAAATATATTATTATCATCATCACCATTATTATTCCGTGAGAATGAAAATTTACTGATCTTACTGTAATTGAAGTTAATATGCATACGTAAATTATTCTCCATGAAATATACGTTTAACTTGGTGCAGCAACTTGAATCCATATTGGCTTAGGAAATATCTCAAATTAAATAATATAATTACTGCCATAGTGCGTGAATGGTAAAACAAAAACTATTTACAAGGTGACGACTGCGATATTATTACTACATGACTAACAATGAGTGCAAATTAAACTACTGACATTTGATCTTCGACAAGTCGCGTCCTACACAGAATATAATTTACATTATTAAAATAAACAACATCTTAGATTGTAGTTCACTTACTCACTTGAAGATTGCCGGCCGCTTCATCCATAATCCATACGGCTGCTTAGCTTAAGCCATGGCGATTGAGACACAGGACGTCGTTATGAAACCGCCGTATCCAGACATGATTGGCATCTTCATGTACACTTCGTTACACACACCAAACTTGGTCTTCACGCTTACTTACCAGTTACAAAATTTATCTTACGCTATCACTTTTGATTAAGAATAATGGAATCTGCACACGATTATAATGTCGCTCGTATAATGAAATCACTGTTGGAGTGCTCCTACGCAAACCTCTGAACAGCTGGACATAGAAATATTTCCCCAAAGGAGCGATCTTTAACACTGGATTAGTTCCCTTTCCACAAGGTCCCTGACTGTTTGTTTAAGCTTGAAGGTCGGTCACCCTGCTATTCCTGGAATTTGAACTAGCCCGAGCGAGCTGTATGGTAGTCGCACTTTCTTCTACTTGCTGCTACCTGTCCCTTGACCAAACAATTATGACCAAGCCTGTGTTTTATTAACCACTGCTAGTCTGCTTTCCTCGCAATCTATCTGTCTTATATTTACAGCAAGAGTACCTACTTGAAAATAAACTGCTGTTGCGTTTGCCAATAGCATAGTTTATGCGGCAATGCGTGAAGTTAATAATACGTTAAATTTAGGGTTAGATTGTTTTCCCACTGGAAATTCTTATTCTGAATGAATATTTTCTCTCTCATTGAGCACTGAACTCTGATAATCTAAAGTTACTAATCGGCATGAATGATTTAACGTTAATGTTACCCATCATTGTTTATAACTTGACACAGACAAATTCAAAGTCTAGAAGTAACTTACTCATTTGAAGATTACTGCTGGTGATACGTAACGCGCTGAGAATAGACTGCACACTCTGAGAATGAACGGCACAATGAGAATAATCTGCACACTCTGAGAAAAGTCGGCACAATGAGAATGAACGAAACACACCCAGGACGGCGAAACACTGAGAGTGAACGCTTTTGGGGGGGGGGGGGGCGAAGCCCACTCCCCCCGCGTGGCAATCGACTCAATCAACATTGCCTCCGACATGCTGTTAATTTCTAAGTAGAAAAAAGATAGCAGGGAAGAGTGGGAAAGGTACTGCAGGAGTACCTGCCTGTTTGCACGTCAGACGCGTTACCAGGCAAGGTTTGTGTTGGTAAGGTGGTGTTAAGGTGTGGTATTAACGGTCAGGGGAAAACCACATAGGCAGAAAAGAGCCTACATGTAAAACCTGACATCTTTTGATAGCACATGCAAGGATGTGGGCTGTCATGCAGTCATAAGCATTTTCCTTGCATTTGTCAATTATTATGGGAATCAGTCCTTGTTGTCATTGCCGGGTGCAACTCGGGTCCACTAGCGTCTGGGCATTGGGCCCTAGGTTGGTCCCTTGGTCCAGCAGCCAGCGGTCCCTGGTGCCAAGTCTCCTCTAAGGAGAAGGGAAATAGAGCCAAGCGTTACTTAGTGTAAGGGGCTTCTTCTTTTTATTTTTCGCCTGATGACTTCCTGTTCTTGCGGTGTTGGTGGCACACACTTGTCACTGCAATCTGTAACTATATACATTTATGTACACGTATTGCACCCGTCCACCTCCCGAGTCCCAGACTAGCATTTATCTCAGGGGTGTCGGTTCATTATTTAAGTCATCAAATATATATATAACGGCATAATAGAACACGGGGATGAACGGAGCAATTAAAATTTAAAATAGGGAAGGCTCGATTGTAAACTTGAATTTAAAGACTCCATGATAGGACTAGGAAGTGACTGTTAAAGGGCATCATCTAACTACAATAAAAAGATTATGAGAGTGGTTCCCTTTGAAATAATTTGCCAGAAGGGGCGGTTTATTACGCCATCTGACGTATGAAACTTTGATACATTTGGCAACAACATTTAAATTTCCACACATGTTACATACACAAATCACTTGCCATACCGCAAGTGGTATCAATATCTTGCTGGGTTGCTTCTGAAATAAAATGACATTTGGAGGTATAATTTACGGATCGATTCCATTTGAATCGAACCGTTGTTCAAAGATATAGCTTCCTTCTATCGGGAGCCCGAGCATAACCCATGTTACGGTCGGCTTCCCGATTTAACTAAGATGACGTACTCCGGCTATATACATTTTTCCGAGACCGGTGCTCGGACTGGGTAATGTTTCTCGTGAAATGCGAAAACTGGATTCCACGGACAGTTCCTATCTTACGATATCCAGCTGATGCCATACCACTGAATCAGCATTTACATTTTATTTACATGTGATTTGAAATGTTGCAAAGTAGCCTCAACAGACTACTGACACAGATGAGATAACGAGAAGCGGTTGGGAAATACCGTGGCAATGGCCCCCCTCGCATCGCGAGCGAAGTAAACAAACACGCCAAGTATGACTGTAACATCGTCCCATGCGGAAACCGTACGATAACGAGGTACCAAATGACTCTAATATTATCATTCTTATTATTCAAACATACGAATAGAGGGATGTTGTCACCAAATAATTAACTCCACCGTCGTCACAATATTCATGAAGTTATCATCCTCGAAATTATTATTATTATTATTATTATTATTATTATTATTATTATTATTATCAACGGTTCCTGGCACTGTCACGTTGGATTAATATCGTCATTATTATGCGGGATGCAAACACAAATCGTTATTACTGTTATTATTATTATATCCCTCTTGTGATTATTATTATTATTAATGAATAGGTGACTCCAGATATTATTATTATTATTATTCACGTCACTTAAGAGGTTATTATTATTAATGGACCGGTCACTTCCGCCAAAATATATACAGATATCGGTCGCAATTACAAATATTTCACTGATCAACCAACGACATCATTACTGTTATTATTATGACAATTATTATTAATCTGACCGCGATGATTTAACATCGTCCTTACATTATTATTATCGGTTGCATATTATCATTTAGATTCCCGTTTAACATCTTTACCAACGCTCATTTAATTAAGGCGGTCCAATCCTTTATCTGCAATCTTTATTATTATTATTATTATCATGACATCATGATTGTCATCGCTCGTCATTACAATGATTACAACATACGATCATTTATGTGGACTCTGAACTCTCATTATCCTTAGATCCGTAGTGTCTCGACGAATGGTTGTGCAGTCTATTTATTTCGTACATGCTGTCACGGGTCCGAATTCTACCCGCTATGTAACTCAGTATTTCTCTGTGACACTGCCCGTACATTTTACACTCATTTCAATATCCTAAGTGTCTCTCGTACGGAATTTATTTTCCTTTCTATCTCAATATTCCTTTATTCATTTATTTCTCACAGAATTATCAACTGACTTATATATTCATTTCTGACATCGTACGACCTTTTATTATCTGACTGCAGATTCTCTCACATTTTCTATCTCATTTTGATCTACGCCTTAGTTCATTCTCCACAAATAATCGTAACATCTTGAAATTATATTTACCAAAATTTGACAATCATGGTTTCGTAATATTAGTCCTACGTGTTCCGGCTAATGAATCGCAACTTTAAGACACGACATTTATACGTAAAAAAAAATTGGACCGTAATTTAAACCACACGTTCATAACATGTACGGATTATTAGCACCGATCTACATTTCAATATTATTAATTGATCAAATTAAATTACCACGCACTTTAATTCCGAATTAAAAACGACCTCCCGTCATGAAATGATTCCCAATAAACTCAACACCTGATCACTCAAATTTATTATTACGCACTGCTCACTAAATATTCCAATATCACATGAATTATTATTATATCCAAATTATATTTAAAAAAATATCTTCACAAAAAAAAGTAGTTATATTATTTATTTATTATTATTATTAATAAAAAAATAATTTTCGCCTGTTACACGGTAGTCCACTCTTAATATGATTAACGCATAACCCCTTTCACAAACTCGATTTATTCTGGCACTAAACACTCCAGATATGATTTACTTTGAATATTATATTAATCGCATCTCACAAATTTAACCACTTCACTATGAAATATGACCATATTAATTACAACAAAACACAACTGGTATGGCGAAGCTGGATTTTCCTTCCGTCATTACATAGCTCGTTAAAATGATAAAACAGAAAACACATATCGGGTCTTATTTAACTACCATAACCAAGATCAAACGTAAAGAAAATTATTGACTACAAAGAAATATGAATGCATGCATGACTTAACGTACTACACTATATATACACATTTACATCTCCAACAAACTGAATACATAAAAGACCCGATTATTTACATTATTATTATTTACTACTGTCCGTGCTACAAATTTAGGATGGGGTCGTTAAGCGACCCATCTTGTTACAGAAGGTAACCAAGTATAATCAAATTATTCCCATTTTTCCCATCACGATAACATTTCCCAAATATTATTTACAATTTAGTACTCATCTTAGTTATCGGTATTCCATTACAGCTTTGCAGATGAGAGGCTCCTCCGGCCCCTCTCTGCGTTTTACTCCTCCATTCTTGATGGCGTAGTTCCACAAAAGATTTCCTGGCACATTACCATTTTACACTGATATCTTGATTACCTCAAACCTTCACCATTTACAACGTTAACACTGAATACTTTAACTTGGATACAACAAATTACTATCCTAGACCCAAGAATTTAATATTTACACTATTTAATCTTCGTCCAACTACCGCACAATGGACCTGGACACGTACGACGAGGTGTCAACTTTTACGCCCGTCGCGATACGCCCGATTCATACGGCATTCTTGACGTGTTCATGATATCGGTTCGATATAGCAAAGTACAGGCTACTATTCCCTGAAAGTACTGTTCGTCACACAGTCTGTTATGTACGTACTTATGGTGATATACTTTATACTACTCTCTTGCAGTGTAATTACTTTACATCACTGATATTCATAAATGACAAACACTGTCCTACGTTAACTATTTCTAGTTCATTTTGCTTGAGCGCGATCACATTTTACAAACACTGGTGGATGCTCGCGCCATTAAATGACTGTACGTCCGTAGAATTCTAAGTTATCGGCGACCAACAGTTCAGCTCCCGATATTCAATTCAAGTGTACCGCGACCGTCAATTCAGCTCCAGAGATTCACTTCAAGTGTGTTGTCGAGGATCCCTTGCCCCGTATATATGGATGAAGCCTTTTTCCCGCGGATTCGTTGACGTCATACCCCTGAGGGAGGGGGTGGATTTTTAATATCGGTACTTGCACTCCGAATTGGAAGTTAAGATTTACATCAAATTAATCCATTCCGCTAGCATATCTGCTGGATTAAATATGAACTCCTGGTGATCACAGATTTAGGAGATACGGGTGGATTTAGCTCCTCACATTTCGCGCCTTCGTAAGCGTCCCTTACAACGTGGTCTTCTTTCAGCCAATGAGATTCAAGCTGTCTCGTTTCCAAGAAATCCAGCCTCCAATTTATTTAATTTGCCAATAATTATTGATTATTTTTCCATGCGTGACCTCTAATAAATTCATTACATCCATCCGTGTACTCACAATAATTTCTTACTGATTACTTTTTTAGTTACGAAAATATCTCATCCATCATTCCTTAAGATGGTATCCCTGAGCCTTCCATTAAATTTTTACGATTGGCCGGCAAGCGGTCACGTGATTTAACTCTCCACCTGCTCGAACTTAGGCCAGCGAACGTACACGCAGCCGCTGTAATTTTCCACGAGGTCCCGGAATTTCCGTCCTGCCAAAAATATCCCAAGGTATTACTCATGTGGTGAGTTTCCTTTGTATGACTCTCCCCCTTCCTCTTTCTGACCAAGACTTATTTGTGGACTCTGTATTTCCTTGTTCGCCAACTAATGATATTCCCTGCTGTGAAGTAGCTAAAAGTTGTCGTGTCGAGCTAATCCGTCACGCTCCAGTCTGTCGTCCTTCCTTCGCTCTGATTTCGACATTACATAAACGAAATATTTTCAACTACACTCCTGTATTCCAATAAATGTACCATATATTATATTATCAATCAAATCATGACTGACTATGGGCCTAAGTCACTCGGGTTCAGTATACACATTTTAATCTCAGTAGAGTGCGGGCTGCTCTTTCGCTCTCGTGTCCTGTAAAATAGTGTAAAGCAACGTAACCAATAACTGGAAAGTTATGCTGAACAACAATGGAGCTAAAGAAGTAATTGCATAATATAATGGTTAGTTCCTTCTTCTTCTAGAGGTGGGCTTTCTGTCCGCTCCTTTGTTACTGGCGGCGGGCAGAGGTGGATTGAGTCGTTTCTTGTCATATGGCTGCGTTGCCTTCCGTCATTTGTATTTCTTCTCCCAATCCTTTCTCGCTTGCTTCCCTGTGGTGGTTAGAGCTGTACCACAGTAGACATAATAGGCATGTACATATATACAGGTGTTTACAGTGTTGGATGTGTGCGAAATGTTGAGTGGGTGTCAGCTTATGAGGAGGGGGGGGTGTTCTGGGACCTCCGGCCCCTTAACCCTGCGGCTGAACAGAATGTGTTTCGGATTGGGGTATTTAATGTACAGATCGACGTCGCAACGTCCTATTCCACTGATCTTATTACCCCATGACTTCGTGTACATTCGGAGTGTTTGTTTACGTATGTAATGCCTTATCGAGCTGACTTTCGCAATTTCGCGTAGGTGGCATATTGGTGTGTCATATGGGAGTCTAGCCGCTGCTCGAATGCATTTATTTTATATTACTTCCAGCTTATCCAGGTTCGTCATAGCAGCATGGCCCCATGCGGTAGCTGCGTACGTGGTTATTGACCTAATTAAGGCCGTGTACGTGTTGGTTGTACTCTCGTGTTAATACTGGATTTTTTTATTCAGTATAGGATAGACCTGTATTATGTGTGTTTTTCGCTCGATGTCTTTAATGTGATGTAGCATGTTTAGCTTTCTATCTAGGACTACTCCTAGGTATTTGGCTTTGTCGTACCATGCTATATCTTGATTAAATAGCTTTAGTGGTTTGATATTGGCTGGGCTGTGTGTGCGTCTGTTCTTTCTAGTGAACAACACAGTTTGGCATTTGTCAACATTGACCTTGATACGCCGTTTAGTTAGCCAGGGCTCGAGAGTTCGCAGTGCTACTTGGAGACTCTTTCGGGTGCGCTAGCTGAGGGTGTTGTACTGTGATGGCAGTGTCGTCAGCGTACAGGTGCGTGGTAGTGAGTTCCGTTGTTGGCATGTCGTCTGTAATTAAGACGAACAGGATTGGCCCTATTAGTGACCCTTGGGCTACGCCCGCCCTAATCGTTCGCGTGCTTGGCAGTGTGTTGTGAATATCTACTTGGAACTCTCGGTCTTCCAAGTATGATTTAATTAATCTTATGCGCCCTGGGTGGAATTCGTGGTCTGTTAATTTCGCTAATAGGCTTTCGTGCAACACTTTATCAAATGCCTTCTGGATATCAAGGAATATCGTGCCTGTGTCCCTCCGCTTGTTTAGTCCGATGGTCGTTTGTTCGATGACCCAGGTAAGCAATTGCGGGGCGGAGATTTCTAAAACCGAATTGTTCGTTCCGAATTATTCCTTTTCCCTTGATATGTGCTACTAACCTTCTCAGCCGTATTTTCTCGAATACATTGCTGAGGGCGTCCATGAGGCTGATGCGTCTGTAGTTATTTGGGTCAGATTTGTCCTTGCCTGGTTTCCCAAATACAAGGATTCTCGCCTTTTTTCCACTGCTCTGGATAATACTGCAATTGGAACATTGCATTATATATATTGGTGAGTAGTGTGAGGGCTCTCTGAGTTAGTTTCTTGAGTATTATGTTTTGGATCTCGTCTGGGCCGGGTGCTTTCTTTGGGTTAGGGTGATCTATTATCCACTTAATTTCATGTATATTAGTCTTCTTAACCTCAGGCTTAGGTGCGTTTGTGAGGAATTCCGCTACCTTAGCCTCTGTTCGGCTAATGAAAGCGGGATCCGACGGTTCCTCGTTAGGTGTAAAAGCCGCTTCCAGTGAGTCTGCTATAACCTCAGCTTTATCTCGATTCTCGTATACTGGTCCATTTGGTCCCTTGATTGTTGGGATCACGTGTGGTTCTCACATGAAATATCTCGCTATGTTTCAAACCGGTCTGGTGTTTGTGTCAAACGTACTCAGTTTGTTGTTACAGACCCGCGACCTATGTTTCAGTAGTTGGGTTTCGATTTCGACTCTGAGGTAGATTTTAATTTCCCGGTCTTCATCGCGGTGGTATTGGGCCTAGTTGCGCCTGTGTTGGTTGCGCTTGCGGATTAGGTCTTTAATGTGGGCCCATATCTTGATGTTGGTGTTATCTTTACGCTTGTGTACCGGTATACTCGCTGTTGTGGTTGTCTGGATCGCGTCTACCAATGTTTTGACTGCTTCGTCAATTTGGTCTGGGTTTTCTATTAGTACGTCCTCAGGCCCGTGTAGAAATGAGTCCAGTTTTCTTTCGAATTTACACCATTTGGCTGCTTTATAGTTGAGCGGGCGCTTGGGGTTATTCTCATATTCCTCTGGGTTCGCATTCAGCGTAAATAGCACTGGTTGGTGCCTCAGCCCTAGGTCGTTCATTTCTGTTATGCTATGCCCTTGAGGAATATGTCGCAGTAGGGCTATGTCTAATATGTCGGAGACCTGTCCGTTTGGTGCTAGGAACGTGGGCTCGCTGGGGGCTGTTACTACATAGTCCTGGGATAACATGTGGTTGTACAGACTTGTGCCTGCTGAGTCAGGTCTCAGGTAGCCACAGCTGGCGTGTTTCGAATTTAGGTCTCCTCCTAGTATCGTGTTTCGATTTAGCCTTAGTATTGCTTCTATGTCTTGTGTGTTTAGGCTTGTCGGTTTGGCGTATACCGATATGACATTAATGAGTCTTCCTCGCACTGGCATGGCAATTCCGCATGCCTCCAGTTCGACCAGTTCTGGTAAATCCAGCTCCATATGTTTGATGTCTTTCCTTACCAGAACTGCCACCCCTCCAACTTCATTAGCCTTGTCGCTTCTGTGTATTTTGTAGCCTCTCATGGTGAACTTCTTCCCCGGTGGGAGGAAGGTTTCTGTTAGGAGTGATGCATGTATGGTTTTCGCGGCTAGGAAGGCTTCAAGTTCGTATTTTCTGGACCTGACGCCTTGGCAGTTCCATATTAATACTCGAAGCCCCTACGTGTTATTGTCTCTTTTATAGGTGCATGGCTACCACCTGGCTCGCCTTCCTACCCGCAGGGATTTCGTGTACTTGGTATTCCTCCGCTGAAGGGGTGTATCCCCTTAACAGAAATAATTTTTATATCACGAGTCGTATATTTTCACCACAGGTATTTCTGAACTACCAATATTAGTGCCTACGCGGTGATGAACGTTACCTCGGAAATCGATCGTAGAGTTCTTAATTATTTTATATGCTTGGGTGGCACTATCTCACCTTTAGAACGCACTGTAGGTTGGCGTATTAGGGCAACACGTGATTCACAGCGCGGCATGTGCGTTACAGCTACGCACTTTCTCAACTAAAATTGTAAGACATATGATTAACAACAGAAACTGCACAGAAAATATATTTTATCCCGCTGTCTGGATCACACTGTTCTTGCTTTAACATTCTCCACACATCTAAGATTCACTGAATTATTTGAGGCGCTGGTTTCGAATGAGTAATTTAGAGCGTTGTGATTTGGCGAAACTTTGCCTGGGGGTTTCTGACGAGTTTCCGGATGGTGACCAATGGGTGGCTGGCATCGCTCTGGCCCTTATTGCAAATTTCCTTTCTCTGCTTTCAGCTTTTGCTTTGTTCAGCAACTAGGAGTGCCTTTATGGCTCTCGACATCCGGTTTTCCGTGAGAACATAGAAACAGAAATATTTGTCTGTCGGCTTCTCCACTTTTATTTGAGGGATCCCAACAAGTGTTATTGGTTTGAAGCTTTCTGCTACATGATTTAACGTTGCTCACTGGGATTTAGGCTCCGTCGCAAGAATTGATATTGGAAGTGCCGTGCCGCACTTGAGTGAATTTCGCTGCGCTAGCTATGTTTGTGATCAGATATTGATTAAAATAATCATTCATTTCGTATCAATTCGGGATATGGGTGCAATATTAAGTTTCAAATCATTTCCTAGTTCAGACCTCAGTTTTGCAGCACTGATTCTAGGATTTTTCTTAACTTTCCTGAGGATTATTCTTTTAGTTCGATCGTCTAGTTTGCATGGAAGTCTACATCTACGTGCATTTTTGTAAGATTTTCTCTCACCATGCCTGCCAGTAATTCCCTGAATTGTAGATCTTGGTCTCTTCCACAAGTTTCTATATTTCCGAGAGCGATTTACAGGAATTATGAGCCCGGATTATAATTATTCTCTCTTCTTCTGTTGTTTCTTTCATTTTGTGGCCCATCTTACTGATTGACTGTATCACTTGTTGTTTAGAACGACTGGAGCACAACTGACTTGGTAAAAGACGTGACCTTTACTGCTTACCTGCTTTGCAAGGGATGTCATCAAGGACATTGATGTGAAGATAAACTAACTGTACGAATACTTTTTATGCATCTATATTTCGAACTTATTGGATGATACGCTTGTTAAAACAAACATTTCCAAAGTACTATTGTTATTTCCGGTACGTATTCTTATTCGTGTTTTGCGAAATACCGAAATATAGAAAAGTAGTCACATTTCTGGCAGTCTATGGACAATGCGTCAACTACAAACGACAATATAGCTTAACGTTTAAGGTGTACCTATACTTTTTCTCATGATTGTATGTCTTGCAGATGGTTTTAACTCTGAAATCTCCCAATACTACTGTATTTACTATACTTTCAATACAATGTATGTAACGCCACGCTAACTCTTATAGGTTATCTTTATTTAATACATACAAGCCAACACACTACACTACCAACCACCACAGTAAGCAGCAGTATATTTACTCCACGTAGAATTTGCACCAGGAAGGGCATTCGACCGTAAAACTGGACCATAGCACATCAACCACCGACTCCAAAAATTGGGAAATAAAGACCTGGGAGAAGAAGAAGAGGATACTAACTCATAAGTTGTTTGGTGATGATAGGAAAGGGCTAGGACTGGATAAAAACCAGCCACGATCTTAACGTTCAGCCCAAGCATTTGGCTGGTGTGTGAATGGGATACGACGTGAAATCATATTCAGGGCTTCTGACGGTGGAATTCGAACCTACCGTCTCCCGAATTCAATCTTACAGCAACACAACCTGAATTACGCAGTCTACTCACTCTGTAATGCTTTATTTGATTGAAGTGAAAGATGTTGACAAGGGGTTCGACCTCCTACGGAGCGTTAATTTTACTCGGTTTGGTACGGGCTTTCTTTACATTCTTTAGAATCTCGGCAGATCCCCACCATTCTCTATATTGAGTACCTTTCCAGATTCCACCTAGAGCTGTAGTGTAGAAGCCACGATAAAATTACTTCTAGAACAGCCAATAGTGGGATTCTGCCCACTTCTCACAATCAGTTATGCACTCTGAGGAGGCTGAGTACACCCTGTTCCACTCCCTCAAACCAGTCCATCGGCACGAGAACTCTGACCCTGGGTGGGGAGATTCCACACCACGGCGGGGGAGATAAGCTTCATCCTAGTGCCTTTGACCTGATCCATGTCCTGCTGGGATGTTCAACAATACCGGCTGTACTCTTCTCTAGTAAAATTAAACACCCCATGCCCACCTCGGCTACCATCCTCTTATCCCGTCCAACTTCAGTTTTCTGCTGTTGTCGCTCATTATTCGTCAGACTCGACGACATGACCAACAGTTTCAACCCCTATCTCTAACTACTCTGTATCTCAGAGAGTTTGACATATTGCGAAATGAGAAAGAGAGACTGAGGTACAGAGGGTCGTTTCTACTGATATACCACTATGTTGTGTCAGAAAATAAATGAACCACTACCACTAAAATGTGACGCTGTCTCTCAGGCCGGGAGATTTGTTACGGTGAAGGAGATGCTCGGAGAAGGTGAGGGAGTTGGCGGCCGTGGCCTATACGAGGAACTGTCCCGGCATCCGCCTTAGTGCAGGAGAATGGAAAACCACGGAAAACCATTCTCAGGACAGCCGACGGTTGGGGCCAGCCGTGAGGTACAGCCCTGTACCGTCTCCCGAATGCAGAGGCGTAGAGCCACGATGGAGCCGTGGCCACCCCTCCTCTGCTCAGTTGGCTGGTCAGAGTGGAGAGCTGTTGGACCACGAACCAGCCGTGGCCACTTATGAGCCGAGAGCCACTCTGCATCTGCCGACGAATAAATAAATAAATAAATAAATAAATAAATAAATAAATAAATAAATAAATAAATAAATAAATAAATAAATAAATAAATAAATAAATAAGTTCCAGTTGAATGCACTTGGTAACGAGTCCAAATAAGGTGAAGGGGTTATTCTTCTCCTTTTTATTAGTAACGATCATGTTATATTTATTTGAACAAATTCGTGCTCACGAAGAAATTCGTTTTAGAAACTACGAAAGTGAAGAAGACTGGGGCGTTAAGGCAGCTCCTGCGCATGCATTGTTCCAGCCGCACGATTCCTCGTGGGTGGCTCAGTCGTGACTGATCTGTTTGTCTCCGTGAAACTAATGCAAGCTAGTGTTAATATATATTGTTAGGTTATTTTTTTTTTTCGAAGTAATCTTGTAAAGTGCCGGGAATAGTTTAATGTTGTGTAGTGCTGTTCTGTGTAAGGTAGCGAATGTTTTCACAAAAGTCAGTAGCACGATATGCTAGTGGTTAGACTGTATTGGTGTTGAGTCTCAAGTTCTCTGCGACAGACCGGAGTGTGTAATATTTAGATTATTTTGTTTTTTCCACTTTCTAGGATTAGTCCTATGCAAATTCCTTGGGGAGGTGCGAGAACTTCGTACACCGGGCGAGTTGGCTGTACGGTTAGCGGCGCGCGGCTGTGAGCTTGCATCCGGGAGATAATGGGTTCGAATCCTACTATCGGCAGCCCTGAAGATGGTTTTTCGTGGTTTCCCAATTTCACACCAGGCGAATGCTGGGGCTGTACCTTAATTAAGGCCACGGCTGCTTCCTTCCAACTCCTAGGCCTTTCCTATCCCATCATCGCCATAAGACATATCTGTGTCGGTGCGACGTAAAGCCACTAGCAAAAAAAAGAACTTCGTACTGGTTCAAAAGAGGAACGGTTTTGACGGACGGACACGAACTCCGCGATTCAGAAAAGGTCGAGGGAGTGTCCACTGATCCCCCCTATCGGAATTCCGCAACTTACCCTTCAGATAGAAGAGCGCGTGTATGGGTTTTGCCGCCAGACAGGTGCACCCGGCTAGCTTGTAACCAGCGGCAGAGAAGAGTGAATCTAGTGCTGAGAAAGTAAGTTATTGGAAAGTGCTGTTTGACGTGTGGGGTAGTGATATTGAAGATGGAGAACAGTATTAAAGTAATGTATAGCGAAACTAGTCAGACACTCCTACTGTATACAAATTTCACATTCGGACATTATAGGAAAGTGAAATCTACTGGTGAACAGGGTTGGGGATGCTCAAACATGAACTGCAATGCCAACATTTTCACTCTGGGAACTGATCATGTTTAACCTACGTGCTTTTGTAATCAGCTAATCACACTAATGATCCTTCTTGGGAACAGTACGAACAGCCTCATTATATTCGTCTAGAGTGTCGGCTCAGGTTCCATACCAAAAACTGACAAGAAAACAAAAGAAAGACGTATCCAGAAGAATATTGTACAATGGCAAAATAATAAAATGGACAGATTGCACTTTTTGAAATGTGTTTCGAACAAAGTTTCGTAAAATGCCTAACATAAATTTTATCGTTAGCTTAAAAATACACAATTAAAAAAAACTAGGGGAACATGTTTTGTAACGTCTGGTATGTGAACGTTAATTTAGTAGATGGGTTTCCAATGGTCGTACAGCATATTTTGAGACCTTAGCTACTCAGTGTACTATGTATGTCAAATCGAAGTTATATTCCATCTGTAAACTGTCAGGTGACCCCTCAAAACAAAGTGAATAGCGGTGCGTCCGTGTGCCGCTGTGAGGTATACAGACTACTGCGGTCATTTGAGCACGTTGTACGTCAACCAGCACATCCCATGAGACAACGAGGCTCTAGTCGCAAGGACCGTCACTTTGATCCAGGAAGGATGGACTTTTCGTCGTGTTGCTGTGGATCTCAATGTCTCTCCGTCAGTTATTCACTGCTTGTGGAATCACTACAATGAGACAGGCCAGTTAACAAGGAGGGTTGAACAAGGTCGTGCACGCATGACAATCCCACAGAATGACCGACATCTGACCATCTGTGCGTTGCGGTGTAGTTCAGCAACTGCCAGAGAACTGCAACAAGACCTCAAGAGGGTTACTGGAGTCACGGTGTCTGACTAGACAGTAAGGAACAGGTTAAGGGAAGTGTCCTTAGGACCCAGATGTCCTGTTCGAGTGCCCCGTTTAACGCAGCAACATCCCGCAGCTCGCCTTCTGTTTGCCCGTACCCACGTCAATTGGCAATTTCGCCAATGGAGACCTGTGTTCCCGGACGAGTCCAAATTTCCCCTGACACAGCGTGATGGACGTCAACATATATGGAGACGCCGTGGTGAGCAGTACATGCCAAATGTTGTCCATGAAGGCGACCGATTCGGACAAGGTTCTGTGATGGTGTAGGGTGGCATCAGTATTGATGGCCGTACGGATCTTGTCGTCGTCCGTGGTAATCTTAGGGTACGTTTATGCTGCAGCTTCGCTGCTGGCTCATGAATGCTCGCCCTAGCACTTCGCTGCTGGCTATGGAGCTTTTACCCTGCAGCAGCCCCGCGCGTACGCAGCTCTCAGCAGTAGTCGAACTGATAATTAAGGCGGTTTGTATTTTGCATAATTTGATTATAGATATAGAGGGCATGAATACTTAGACTACCGAGCTCGATAGCTGCAGTCGCTTAAGTGCGGCCAGTATGCAGTAATTGGGAGATAGTGGGTTCGAGCCCCACTGTCGGCAGCCCTGAAGATGGTTTTTGGTGGTTTCCCATTTTCACACCAGGCAAATGCCGCGGCTGTACCTTAATAAAGGCCACAGTCGCTTCCTTCCAATTCCTAGGCCTTTCCTATCCCACCGTCGCCGTAAGCCCCAGCATTTTCCTGGTGTGAAAATGGGAAACCACGGAAAACCATCTTCAGGGCCGCCTACAGTGGGGTTCGAACCCACTGTCTCCAGGATGCAAGCTCACAGCTGCACGCCCCTAATCGCACGGCCAACTCGCCCCGTAGGGTAAAATAGTAGTTAACAATAAACCAATTAAAACACAAATAGTTACTTTACTTTTAAACACGATAAAACAAGCCACTCTCATAAAACGTAGGAAAAGGTCTACTGGCCGCTCTTCATCTCGTCACTCCTTTTATCTCATATGAAACTCGTGTGATGATCCGCATGCCGCTGGCTCCAAATCGCATTGCGTTCAAAGACAGCTTCAGATAGCAAGTGAGCAAGTGATCACTGAACGTGTGTATAGAGTGCGAAGAGTGGGAGAGCGGGTGACCTTGAAAGAACCAATCACAGTCCAAGTTACAGGATTGCCAGCGATGGGCCAGGCTCGAAAATCAAACGTGTTTGAGACCATGGATGTGGCAAGGATAGCAGCCAGCAGCGCAGCTATGAGCCGGGCTCCAGGGTAAATGCACTGATTGAGATTCATTGGTTTGTTTCATCATCGCCTAACATCGAGCAGCGAGGCTTAGCGATGTGCCAGCAGCCAGGCTGCAGCATAAACGTACCCTTACTGCTGCGGGGAACATCGAGCAGATACTGCTATAGCATATGTTCGTTGCTGCACACGGTGTTGGCCCTGAATTCATACTCATGAGCGACAATGTCAGGGCTCATGTAGCGCGCATCACCAAAGCTGTCTTGCAAGAACTGGAAATTCGAGAGATGGAATGGCCATCAGTGAGTCCCGACCTTAATCCCATCGAGCATGTGCGGGATAGGCTTGACAGAAGTGTTCGTGGGCGTCCTGTTCCACCACAGACTCTCCAAGACTTCGAACGGGCTCTCATTGAAGAATGAGACCTGATACCGCAACGTGACCGACGTCGACTTATACGGGGCACGCCACGTTGGTGCCAAGCTCTGATAAATGTTCGTGGAGGACATACACCAGACTGAAGCTCTCCAACTGTGATAAAAATCCACCCTGGAGGACTGTTATCACTTTGTTTTCACCCCTCTTTGGACATTTCCGTTTGTGTTCTGAAAATGAACGTGAATCCATGGATGTCCCTTTGTATACTTCAACGGTAAACAATAAAGGTTTAGTTGGTAATGTAAGTTACCTGGGTGTGAGGTATTGTTTTGTGGAGCATGGCATACGTTCAAAAATATGTTCCCCTAATTGTTTTGAACTGTGTATCTACTGATTAAAAGTACTTGCAGTTGAAAATCGTTATTATGGCTTGCTGATGTGTTGCGGAGAGTGGTCTAGACAAAATCACAGGTCTGTTTTAGTTGTGGATGCGGATTTTGAGCAGGTTAAAGTTGTGGAGTTCGTGTGAGCCGGTTTTGAGAGTCAACTTTTTTTCGCGTGTGGCTTTTAGTGCCGGTATTGTCCGAGGCCACATTCGGCTCGCTAGTTCTGTAACTGCTTTCCCTGTTGCACTCCATGTTCCCATGTGTGAGGATGTTGTCTGTGGATGTACTGTAGATGTAATTGTACGGGCTAGGAATGGGAAGCCCACGGCCCGGTTTGAGATTCAACAAAGGCAGTTTAGAAAGCTGACATATATAAAGTATATCAATAAAATAACAAATGCAGTATATAAATAAACTTATGTACAAAATAAATGATTAAGATTCGCTTAGCAATAAACATTTTCTTCGTAAGAATATTCAAGAAATTGACACATAGTTAGAGGAGAATGATATTCTATCTCATCACGCAGCTATGCAACGGCGAGCTTTTCACACTCAGATATTGGTATCAAGAGAATATAGATAGATTCAAAATACTTTTTCACAAGATTGTTGTGTCACAGTTGAATTTTCACCAGCTAATAACTTTAAAATGTAGCCTACATCGTACCTGTTTTAACCATACACATTATAATTCTATCACTTGTATATGTATCACTTTTCTCTGAAGCAATTGAACCTATGAATGTAATGTTTGTTGTGTATATCAACAGGGTTTATATCTACATGGGAAGTAAATTATTTTGATAATAATTAATATTAAGTCTGATATAATATTCAAAGTCGAGGAAAATACAGTACCATGCGTTCGTTCCTTTTTGGAGCGATTGCACATGAAACAGATTTTACGGTGATCTTCCTTTCAGGGTCACATGTATTCATTTCACTTTCTAAGAGGAGGCGCAAGTAGATTTTGGCGGTTGAGTGGGGTCATAGCTGCAAAAGTTTGAAAACCTCTGTATCTAGGCAATGAGTCGCAATTTAAGATGGACATATCCAACGAATCTGTTCAACAAATCAACCTTTTTGCTACGGAGATCTGTAGCCTGTCTGTCTTTTCGCTTGCTGTATGTGTGCTAGCGGTACGGTTACCTGGGGTCGAACATTTTATGTAATATAAAGTTTAAAAAATAGAGACTTGGGGTATCGCGATCATCAGTCTCGTGTTCTAACTGCTTCTAATATTTTGTAGGGTGTAGTCTGTTCTGATGAGTGTATTTGTAATTTACTGGAGTTGGAAGTCGAACCGGTAGGAATTTATCTCCGTCACAGGGAATCCGATTCTTTGGGTTTTTGAAAATACCAATTTCATCACGAAATGTTTGTGGCTGTGCCACTCGGCTATCACGTTTTCATTATGTGCTGAATTATCGGAGTGTATTATTCGATAATGGTCTAGCTACTTGGTTGAATGCTCAGTGTCGAAGCCTTCGGTTCAGAGGGTCCCGGGTTCGATTCCTGGCCGGGTCGGGTCGTAGAGTTAATTCTTCTGACTCATGGACTGGGTGTTTGTGTTTATCCCAACACAGCCCTCTTCACATTCACACCACACCACTAATCAACACCAAGGCAGATGTGTGTCACAGTTCGCAGCCGCGACTCCACTAGGGTGCGGCAAATGCGGCGGGAGAAGATTTTTCGACAATACAGGAGCACCACTTGTCTTACATTACTTCACTTTGACTGAGTTACAAGCGGATCAGGGAATGTTAATGAACTTCAGTTCAGCTGTAGACTCCGTAGAGGGCGCTCGTACCTGTCGAGAGCAGTCAAACGGATGTGCTACCTAATAGTGTCTGTTGAACACTCTTGTTGGGAATCAAGTGTTGCTGTACAGGGTGTAACAACAAGGTACGGTCGAAGTTAGGTCACATTCCTCACACGTAGAAGAAATGAAATGGCGGATGGCTTTTAGTGCCGGGAGTGTCTGAGGACAGGCTCGGCTCGCCAGGTGCAAGTCTTTTGATTTGACGCCCGTACGTGACCTCGCGTCGTGATGAGGATGAAATGTTAATGAAGACGACACGTACACACAGCCCCGTGCCAGAGGAATTAACCAATGTTGGTTACAATTCCCGACTCTGCCGGGAATCGAACCTGAGACCCTTGTGACCAAATGCCAGCACGCTAACCACTTAGCCATGGAACGTAGAGGAAGAAAATAATTTATATGGATATGGGTCCGGTAAACGCTTTATTTTTATATTAGAACTCACTTTCTACAACTGTACACAGTAGGGGAGAGCGGAGCAAGTTGACGATGATGAGCGTCCTTTCGACATTCCGCCAGAACATGGTGATGACATGCTTACAGCTTACCTTTTAATGCAACAGTACTGCAATGTTAGTCCGGCTCCATGGCTAAATGGTTAGCATGCTGGCCTTTGGCCACGGGGGTCCCGGGTTCGATTCCCGGCAGGGTCGGGAATTTTAAGCATAATTGGTTAATTCCGCTGGCTCGGGGGCTGACCGTATGTGTCGTCTTTATCATCATTTCTTCCTCATTACGACGCGTAGGACGCCTATGGGAGTCAAATCAAAAGACCTGCATCTGGCGAGCCGAACTTGGCACTAAAAGCCATACGCCATTTCATTTTCATATTGCAGTGTTCAAAGTTCTTGTTTAAATAGTTTTCTCATAAAGTAGTAAAGTTTAATATAATGTAAATTCGTCATCTTGCCCCGTGCCCGGGGTAAGTTGACGAACCTATTGAGGTAAGATGACGAGCATTCTTCTCAACTATTTCAATACGGAACTTCAGTGAAATTTGTTAAACACACCATTAAAACTTGAAGTAATTTAATTTTAATTATGTACTACACAAGGACATACATTTCTAAAGAACATAAATTTCAAAAATGTTAAAATACTTTAAAATATATTAAAAATAATTTTTAGAAGTTCCTGCTAAAAGCAATAACTACTGTAAACTACACTGAATACAAGAACTCTGAAGAAAACAGTTTTAAACTGGAATATATTCAGCACATATCAGAGAGAAACCGTTCACTACCTTCATGACCTGAGCAGTCTTCATGCGACCGCACTTAGCAGTTATCACACATTGATGCAGTGTTCATATGGAGGATGAACATAATTCTACTCACACACAGGTCATGAAGAATATCCTTGTTGCGGATTATTTGCAGATTCGGATATGAAGTCCAACTGCCTAGCTACTTTTCTTCTCTGGGTTTTACATTCCTGCTCTTTCTTCAGCATTTCTTTCTGATGTAGCATGCCCTTCATGTGTGTGCTGGTTATGATGAATTCTGATCTCATAGATCTTTTTCTCCTTGTGACAGGCATTTGAGCGCGAGATAGTAGTTGTCGTTGGCGTTCCGGGCTGCGGTGGTGTAGTTCCAGTGTTTTATTGAAGTAGGCCTATCAGGGATCGAAGGCATATCTGCATGTCCATTACGCTCATCGTGTGTTCCTGAGGTAGAAGGTTGGCGCTGTTCTTCATAATATATAAATATGTTGTCACTGCTGGAGAGTAATCTTCCTCATCAAATCTTTTTTGCTAGTGGCTTTACGTCGCACCGACACAGATAGGTCTTATGGCAACGATGGGACAGGAAAGGCCTAGGAATTGGAAGGAAGCGGCCGTGGCCTTAATTAAGGTACAGCACCAGCATTTGCCTGGTGTGAAAACAGGAAACCACGGTAAACCATCTTCAGGGCTGCCGACAGTGGGATTCGAACCCACTATCTCCCGAGTGCAAGCTCACAGCCGCACGCCCGGTCATCAAATATTTGTGGGTTGAATGGGTCAATTCAATATGATTCAAATCTTTCAATGGCGTTGCTCATAGTTGCATTACAAGACATCTGAGATTCTTTGACAGCATGCATTGCGGCTATCATGCTTACTTCATCCCAGTCCCGTCTCTCCATCTTCCGCTGATAATTTCTAGGAATTTCCGTTATTAGCATAAGGCCTACATGTAGCCTATTCTTGGCCTGGGGTAAGATGACGAATTCCTCAACTTGCACCAGGCTACTTAGGAAGCGGTTTGCCCCTATAATCGACAGACTTCTTGCAATTGAGATTCATTTAGCAAAGAATTAAATTGGAAATACATCGATACTTAAATAAAATAAGACGGTTATTTCGTACCAGCAGACCACATCAGACTCTTTCTTACATGAAATGTTAGCGTACATGCAATACTCCAGGGGTACATCAGCGCATTCGGGATTCAATGCGACGTCAAGTTTGTGAGATCTGTACATTCTCGCCATCTTGAAGAAGAAATTTCCATTCCATGTGGGCAACTCGAATGAGGCCTGGGAGTGTCTATGGAAATTGGGACGATCAAACACAGCCGTTTTCAACCTGTCACATGCATGTTCAATGCAGTTCGTGTTCGGTGAATTAGCTGGCCAGTTCATATGAGTGATACCCGCCTCTCTCATCAAGTTCCGCACTGATGCAACTCAACGAGGGCGAGCATTGTCGTAAACGAAAATTAATTCAGCAACATATTCATCCATATACAGATGGTCGAAAAATTTCATCATTTTGCCGTTGGGCAGTTCACGTCCCTCGAATTGGTATCAAAGGTATACGGCGGCCGTGCATAATCGCAGCCCAAAACATTATACCACCACCTCCAAATGCATACACCTCTTGAACATGTTAGTACTTTCCATGGCGTACACAACCTTTGTCGTCGTGTATCTGGCCTAAGTGATAAACGTGTTTCATCTAGAAACATGACATTAAGATTGTGGATGGCCCATCTTTTCCTCTCAACACTATGACGATTCTCCAGTGGAACACGTCTAATCGGTCGAAATGACCTTAATTGGGCACCATGTAGCCGATTGCGTACAGTTTCTGCGGATACACGGACCCCAGTTGCCCTCAAGAAGTCCTCTCATAATTGTTGAGCAGTCGAAGTTGGTCTCCTCTACGCGGTTACGCGGATATACCAATCTTGATGCGGCGTTGTCACCTCGGTCGACCGTCCCTCGGTCTGTCAGTCACATCATTGGTCTCACGGTACCTTTTCCACGTTTTTGACACTGCATTTTGGGCAGTTCTTACGGTGTGTGATACTGTTGCTTGGGCAGGTTCTATCCTGGCTCAGTCCGGTGGTACTTCAAAGTGCTCAAATACGTCAGCTTCGTGTTTGTAGATTTACTGTCACGTAAAAAAATTCCCGCGGGTCTAAATTCAGGCCCCTTGGCGTCTCCGTAAGCCATAAAATTGCAGTTGGTGGGAAGTAAGATTATTATTATTATTATTATTATTATTATTCACTGCCACAATTCTGGCTCGGCCTAACTGGGAAATACGGAGTGCACATGAAAGGAAAACACTAGCTGAAGCTCGTACTGTACTGTTTACACTAGTACCAATCTTCTCCTGAAATGGCATAGTTCAGCCCAGGCACATAGGCAGCGAAATCTGTTGTATCGTAAACAAGCAATTGGTTTACTTATGTGTATACAGTGCTCTCTTCAACTTACAACAGGACTACCCATACACACGCCCTACCACATAACGTGCCTCATCCCACAATATTCCGAAATGTTTTGAGGTGTATTGCCTATTTGTTTAGGGCGTCGACCTATAGAGATCTTCTGTCCCTACTTGCACCATGTGATATGAACCTGCGTGTAATTGGAATGGAGGAAGTGTAGAGGAACGTTAAGGACGACACAAACACCCAGTCCCCATGCCAGGGATATTAATCATTTACAATTAAAAACCTCTGACCCAGCCGGGAATCGAACCCGGGGCCGCCTGGTAACAGGCGGACGCTTTGCCCCCTACACCGCGTATAGCGTAGTTAGATTTCCATATACAAAGATTAATCAGTGTCATATTTGTTAACGTTGTGCAGAATATTAAAAGCTGGTTGTATGGTCGATTGGCTAAAAGCCAAAATTAAATAAATAATACATTTTAAAAAAGCTCTCCGAACTTTCACATATTTTGAAGCAAGAGAATGGAGTCCGTTGCACTGTGGGCGATGGCACTGAAGACTTGAGAAAGATTGGAAGACTCTCGCTACACGACCAATATGGTTTGCTGTGTGTGTGAAAGTTGAGCACGTAACGTGGTATCACGTGAGGCTGGCCTGGCGCCTGCTCATGGCCCGCAACTACCTCATTGTGGACGAAGAAATCAGACTGACTGGAATATTGTATTGTTCCGGAGAGTGAACCTCTGCGTGTTATCAAGACCAGCAAGTCCGTTCCGCAATAGGATTGGGAAAGCAGCACCGCGTTGCGTTTTACTGTGCGTGCAGTCTACATATTCAGCTGAAACAATGGCACTCCTACAATTGCGGATTACCGGGCGAGTTGGCCGTGCGGTTAGGAGCGCGCAGCTGTGAGCTTGCATCCGGGAGATAGTGGGTTCGAATCCCACTGTCGGCAGACCTGAAGATGGTTTTCCGTGGTTTCCCATTTTCACACCAGGCAAATGCTGGGGCTGTACCTTAATTAAGGCCACGGCCGCTTCCTTCCCATTCCTAGGCCTTCCCTATCCCATCGTCGCCATCAGACCTATCTGTGTCGATGCGACGTAAAGCAAAATAGCAACAACAACAACAACTGCGGATTTGAACTTAATCTTTTGTTGTTGATGTTATTGTTTAATAGTGCTATGTGTTTACAGTCCATTCAACTAACATCAACCTCAGACCTCGTAGTGCCACAATTTATCCCTGGAAATGGTTTATTTAACGTGCCTGTAAATCAACTGACAGGGGTTTCTCACATTTAAGGATTCTTAAATGCCAACCGATTGTTCTGAAATTCGATCCCGTAACCTTAAGCATCTATTTAACAGCATTAAGCAGCAGCTCTGTTGTTTACTGGATATATCCTTTTGACCATCATTCTCATGTGCTCATAACAACCTTCAAGCATCATATACGGCATCTTCTGTCTGTGCCGAGCGAGTTGGCCGCGCGGTTAGAGGTGCGCAGCTGTGAGCTTGCATTCGGGATATAGTGAGTTCGAACCTCACTGTCGGCAGTCCTGGAGATTTCCCGTGGTTTCCTATTTCCACACCAAGAAATGCTGGGGCTGTACTTTAATTAAGGCCACGGCTGCTTCCTTCCCACTCCTAGGTCTTTCCTACTACCCGATCGTCGCCATAAGACCTATTTGTGTCGGTGAAACGTAAAGCCAATTGCAAAAAAAAAAAAAAAAAAGGAAAAAGAAAAACCTTCTGTCTGTTAGTTCTTTCTTCAACACTTTAAAGTACTAGTGTTCTAGACTTACGGTACCACTAGCTGATGTACCCGTGCTTCGCTACGGGATTCTCAGAAAGACTGACTTTGTGGTTTTCCTAACTGAATTGAACATAGGTCATTACAAAAATGTCAGTAGGAATGTAGCGATTGAAAGCAATGTTATCATATAAAATACTCGATCAAATGAAAAACCGCACACTTTCTCACTTTCAACGAACAGTACTACGGTGCCGATCTAAGAGTCCAAAGCCGTGCGCGTAGAGGCGCGCGGCTGTGAGCTTGCATCCGGGAGATAGTAGGCTCGAATCCCACTATCGGCAGCCCTGAAGATGGTTTTCCGTGGTTTCCCATTTTCACACCAGGCAAATGCTGGGGCTGTACCTTAATTAAGGCCACGGCCGCTTCCTTCCAACTCCTAGGCCTTTCCTATCCCATCGTCGCCATAAGACCTATCTGTGTCGGTGCGACGTAAAGCCCCTAGCAAAAAAAAAAAAAAAAAAAGAGTCCAAAGTTCCAGAGCTGGAATAACCAGGTCGCAGACTGCCGTGAACACTCCTCTCTCATTATTCCGTTAAATATGCACACTACTCATTCCAATCAGTGCCTCAGAGTAGGGATTGAATAGCTCGAATACTATGATGAACCAGTGTGTTACGTACCAGATATATCAGAAAATGTATGAACCAGAGGAATGGCATGCTAAAGAAGAAAGTTATCTTACTCCCCAGCTACTTCCCGCCATTATACAGGCAGGCTGTTACAGTCGGTACGACCAGGCGAGTTGCCCGTGTGGTTAGGGGCGCGCAGCTGTGAGCTTGCATCCGGGAGATAGTGGATTCGAACCCCACTGCCGGCAACCCTGAAGATGGTATTCCGTGGTTTCCCATTTTCACACCAGTCACACCAGGCTGTACCTTAAAGCCAAGGCCGCTTCCTTCACACCACTATTCATTTCCTATCCCATCGTCGCCATAAGACCTACCTGTGTCGGTGCGACGTCAAGCAAATTAAAGAAACCTCGGTACGCTGCAGTAATCCTATCTATCGGGGATGAGAGGAAACAGAAGACAAAAAGCACATCACAACAAACAATGGTCAATGTAATGTTATTGTTGATAAAGTTTATGAGCTTTCTATATTGCAGGCCTTCACATTAGTTTTCTTTCGACTCTGTGATATTAGGGTGTCTTACAAAATTTTTGATATCATAGACTGTAGTTCCTTATTCTCAGACTTTACATACCGATTTTCACTAAATTCTGTTTACCCATTTTCTCGTGACTTGGCGCTGATATGGACCTAGTAACAAAAATCCAAATTCATGAATATTTCTGAATATATGAGGTACGCTAACAATGTATAAGACATAAGTGATCGGAAATTTAATAACTTCTTACATAACTACTACTAATTTACGACATAACTAAAGTTATGTTAGTTATGTAGTATTTATGGATACGACAACTAATAACATAGGGAGGTAAGGGTTATTCTGCCCGAAGACAGGTCCGAACCTCCGCAGAGGTGTTCCTGAGCCGGAGTTTACGTGCGTTAGGGTGACCAGTTCCTTTCCGCTCCTCCATTCCCCTACCCTCCACCAACAGCGCGTGGCAACCCATCCAACTCCTGACCACGCCCAATGTTGCTTAAATTCGGAGATCTCACGGGATCCGGTGTTTCAACACGGCTACGGCCGTTGGCACTAATAACATAAATAACTTATCTATTGAGAATTACATTTCAGGCCTTCCCCTAAACTACCATTTCACTCAAAGTGAATAAAATAATTTGTAGCCTAGATTGTAGTGGTTCATCACCCGACATTACATACCGATTTTCATTCAATTCTCTTCAACCCTTTTCTATTGATGCGTGTACAGACAGACAGACAGACAGACAGACAGACAGACAGACAGACAGACAGACAGACAGACAGACAGACAGACAGACAGACAGACAGACAGACAGACAGACAGACAGACAGACAGACAGACATTACGGAAAAGTAAAAATTGCATTTCCTTGTTACTGTGGACATGACAGATACAGAAATATCATTCATTTCAAATTCTGAGCAATGCACAGGCAAGACACTTATTTTATATATAGATTACATTTCAGGCCTTCCCCTAAACTACCATTTCACTCAGTGCGAATAACATTATTGATAGCCTAGATTATAGCGACCTATTCCCCGACTTTGCATACCAATTTTCATGAAGATACGACCACTAATAAAATAAATATTTAACAATTAAATTTTAGGCCTTCCCCTAAACTACCATTTTTCTCAGCGTGTATAGCCTATATTGTAGCGACTTATTTCCCATCTCTGTCTAGCGATTTTCATTAAGACACGACCACTAATAACATAAAAATTTGAGAATTAAATTTCAGGCCTTCCCCTAAACTACCATTTCACTCAGCGTGATTAAAATAATGTATAGCCTAGATTGTAGCGGTTCATCACCCGACATTACATTCCGATTTTCATTAAAGTCTCTTCAGCCGTTTTCTCGTGATGCGTGTACATACATACAGACAGACAGATAGACAGACAGACAGAAATTACGGAAAAGTAAAAAATGCATTTTCTTGTTACTGTGGACATGACCGATACAGAAATACCATTCTTTTCAAATTCTGAGCAATGTACAGACAAAACTCTTATTTTATATATATAGATTTACTACTATTACCACTACTACTGCTACTACTAATAATATAATCAGGTTCTCGCTGCTGGAAACGAAACATACACCCATCTCCCGAGCCGTCGGTATTAACCAGTTAAGATAACACTCCCCGTCCCTGCCGGGAATCGAACCCAGGGCCCCTTGGACCGAAGGCCAGCAATGGAGCCGGACGTAGGCCACCATTTAATGATACTACTATACGATCGTCACTTTTATCGACGTTATTAGTCTGTAATTTATTATAGAATCATGTACAGCAAAGCCAGTAGATTCTTAAACAATAACATCTTAGAAGGAAATGTCCCCCTACCGCGTGAGTTGGCTGCGCGGTTGGAGTCGCGTAGTTGTGGGCGTGCATTTGGTAGCTAATGGGTTCGATTTCCACTGTCGATAGCCCTGACTATGGTTTTCCATGGTTTTCCATATTCACACCAGGCAAATGCCTGTGCTGTACCTTAATCACATCCGCAGTCGTTACCTACCTAGTCTTAGCCCTTTCCCGTCCTTGCATCGCCGAAAATCTTTTATATGCCACTGCGACGTAAAACCACTAGGAAAAAATATGTAAGAAAACAAGAATTGTCCATATTTTCTTCTCAGGACTGAGGAGGATAACTTGTATTATTATGAATTATACTGTGTGTGTGTGTGTGTGTGTGTGTGTGTGTGTGTGTGTGTGTGTGTGTGTGTGTGTGTGTGTGTGTGTGTGTGTGTGTGTGTGTGTACAACTGATATCGTTCGTTTCCCTTGATTTGAAATAGTATTCAAATAGAGTTGGTATGCGAATTCCCTGGGAGAAAACTTAATAGCCGCTACCGAGATCGGAATTAAGAAGCGTGAGTTAAAGCGCTTGGCTGCGAAGGAGAGTGTCTTGTCCCTAAAACTAACGAAATTCAGATGAAAATCACAATGAAATATACTATAAAGTACTGATTAAATATAAGTTATCCTTTACAAATAAGGTCGTACATGGCGGAATAGCCGAGTGACATTGTCACTGGCTTCTTACCAACGGTGATGTGAGGTGGTACAACCCATGGCAAGTACATACAGTATGCCTCTAAAAGAGCAGATGTACAGTGAGAATCAAATGTATTCGGACACGTCAGCGTTTTCAATAAACTGGGGTTATTTTATAACAGTTTTGATGATTTCTTCAATATAATCAGAATAATATCATTATGTATTAAGGTTTTCCTATATTATCGTATGCGTCCATCCTTTATTCGTGTTTTGAAATAATGTTTAGACGTATATTTGCATTTAATCAATTAATATTTCAATAAAACCTTGTCACAATGTTACCCCATTATGTGGGCTTACTTTGTGACAGCATCTTTTTAACCATTGCATTTCCACGATTGGTGCAGATGTCACAAAGTTAAGTGGTTAGTGAAGACTTCAACTAGATATAAAACGAGAATTTCTTTCACAACCATGATAATACAATACACAGTATATTTTTTAAACCCTCAGATATAAACATTGCAAATATTTGCATCAGTCTAGAGAGGATGGCTTACAAACTATTTACTTTGAGCTGTGGTCTGTTAGTTCTAGAATGTCATAGATTTCAAGTATTCTGCTTTGTATGGTTGGATTAATTTTACACCATATTTCATAATTTGTGTACTAGATTTCATCCTTGATATCTGGCCACTTCTCAGTGCTCTGCACTGCACTGACAACTGCACGTCGCTTGTACACTTTCGTTACTATTCCTGGATAGCATTTGTCTTCGAATTATCACACTTACGTGGAAGGTACGATATTCACGAATAGGAAGTTCTTCAGAGTCAGAATTAGATTCTTCTTCTTGCACTGAACTATCTATTGATTCAGTATAGATATAATCATTTTCATTTTTACTTGAATCCTCAGTTCGGGTGTCTTTACTGTTCTTTGAGCAGAAGTTCCCGACTAGGAGTCTCATCTGCAATGTCGAAATCTGAAGCTGTCATACCTCTTCCAAGTGGCACATCTATGCGTCTCTCCTTTCTTTGGTCATTAATTGTTACTTCAGTCCGGCCCCCCGGCGTAGGGAGCAACGCGTCCGCCTGTCACCCGGCGTCCCCGGGTTCGATTCCCGGCCGGGTCAGGGGTTTTTGATTGTAATAATTAATATCACTGGCCTGAGGACTGGGTGTTTGTGACGTCCTTAATCTTCCTTTCCTCACACAAAACATTCCACACTACCTCCATTCCAATTACACGCAGGTTCATACAATATGGTGCCAGTAGGGGCAGAAGATCCACATGGGTCGATGCCCCGAGCAAATAGCATTTTACATTTTTTTAAACAAATTATAAAAAGTTGTTGCCTCACCTCCCTTGTGATTCAGGTTCAATGAAACTTACTTATAGCTTGTTTCACAGCATCACCTTTTACATCCATTGCCCTATTGTACAGGTGCTTCAGCACTTCTTCCCGGTTCAGAGGGCAAATACCACATTTCCTGTATCCATAACGTAGGTTATTCGGACAATTTTCATCCAGTTCTCAATTACATCTTAACAATAAATACGATGTCCGACTCGTTGGATGAATGGTCAGCGTACTGACCTTCGGTTCAGAAGGTCCCGGGTTCGATTCCCGGCCGGGTCGGGGATTTTAACCTTCATTGGTCAATTCCAATGGCCCGGGGACTGGGTGTTTTTGCTGTCCCCAACATCCCTGCAACTCACACACCACACATAACACTGTCCTCCACCACAATATCACGCAGTTACCTACACATGGCAGATGCCGCCCACCCTCATCGGAGGGTCTGCCTTACAAGGGCTGCATCCGGCTAGAAATAGCCACACGAAATTATAATAAATACGATTTCTTGCTTCGGTATAGTGGAATATCGTTTTCCGACTCCAGATTATTAAAAAAAGGCAATTTTAGAACACCGGAGTTACTTGTGACAGAGCCATTGTTGTCGCAAAGTTACACCTTAAACTTCTCGTTTTTCTTATATTTTAACATAAATAACTGATAGAAAGTTCAAAGCGACATTAGAATTGTGCATGTTTATTAGGAAGCATGGAATTAAGATTTCCACCAAACTTAATGTGTGTACCTCATTACAGTTCTCTGTCGCCAACAAAAGTTTTCCGCTATTCACAAAACCACGCGTTCAGTACAATACAGCAAAGGGCTCTCTGCTGCCAACAATCCAACACTGAAGAGTTGTCATTGAACGCACAGGTAGCAGCGTCATTGAGGAGTGAAAACATATGCTATTCATTGTCAGACGATCGATGCATATTCCGCGAAATATGAAATAAATATTTGGCGCCCATCTGTCACAAAGTAACCCCAGTTATAAAAGGTAATACTTTCGCTCCTATGGGTAGGAAATGGAATTCGGCATGTCAGATGTAGTACTAGTGAGCTTACTTCTGAAAACAAGCGGGATTTGTTTACCAGTCCCTTTCATGTCTCTTATACTAAACATCAATTGGAGAAAGTGGCCTATTCCACCCTAGGAAAGTATTCGGACACGTAATGAAGGAGAGAAACAAATGAGTGTTGTGCCATCACTCCCGTGTTTCAGAACCATATTGAGCCTCACGAGCAGTAGCGTGACTCGTCGCAGCAGGTGGACAGCAGTGATACCAACAGCAGAAATAAGGAAACATAGTATAGGTCGCAAAGGCAAAGAGACGACACAGGATGGAAGGAAATTGATTATATGGCTACATAATCAATTACAATCATTGCATGAGGTGAGCTGGATTGTTAATATACCTCGTTCAAGTGTTAACGATGTAACCTAATAGACAAATTTGGCAGGGGACAAATCCGTCCAAAACAGGCCGAGACGGACTGAATGGCTCAGACAGTTGAGACACTGGCCTTCTGACCCCAACTTGGCAGGTTCGATCCTGGCTCAGTCCGGTGGTATTTGAAGGTGCGCAAATACGTCAGCCGCGTGTCGGTAGATTTACTGGCACGTAAAAGAATTCCTGCGGGACTAAATTCCCGTACCTCGGCGTCTCCGAAAACCGTAAAAGAGTACTTAGTGGGACGTAAAGCATTCACTAACATGCCACGAACGGGACAACCGCAAATCCTCACACCATGCGATAAACGTGTTATCCACAAATCTATCAAGAAAGACCCCCGTCCCAAAGCTCTAAGATAGCAGAATTACAGAACACAGGTGTGTCGGTTTCTACGAGTATAGTGCTGCGTGTTACTAATCCTGAAGTGTACCATGGTTGAGTCGGTATCGGAATAAGTTCTGAGTGAATGGAACGAACAGGAAAAAACTGACTGGAATTTACTTTGAAATTTCAGGACAAGACTAAAGAATGTTGGAAAAGGTGATATGTACTGGTGAGAGCAATTTCAACGTCTTTGGTCAGATGGAAAGCCAAAGGTATGGAGGAAAGCGAACGCTGAACTGGAGCCTCAGAACATCTTTCCAACTGTCAAACATGGACATAGCTCTGTATGTGCGTGGAGCTGCATGAGTGCACTCGGTGTGGGGAAGTTGCGCATTATTGATGGTGTAATGGACCATAGAATGTACCTGAACGTCCTTAAACAAGAACTACCAGCCAGTGCGGAAAATATGGGGATGACTGACGAGTGGATATTTATGCAAGACAATGACCCCAAGCGTACCGCTCATAATGTCAAACTGTGGCTGTTGTATTACACTCCCTAACACCTATACACTCCACGCATATCCTCTGATATTAATTCCATTCAGCATATATGAAGGCTTTTGAAGAAGAACATACGAAATATTTTTAAAAAAAGATCTCAAACATGCTTTGCTGGCGAAATTCCCATTCAGTAACTGCACATTACGTGAATTCCATGCAAGACAGACTAAACGCGATAATCGGAGCTAAAGATATCCAACGAAGTACAGAAATAACAGTGTAGTAGGATAAAGGTGTGTTTTTTTGACTGGAACACTCAGTGTCCGAATACTTTTGACGCATGAGAACGGAATCATTATTTATTTACCTGTTGTTTCTAATGTTGTTATTTATCTTTTCCTTACTTTCATTAGTCTTCATGAAGGTGTAAGTGCCCGGTATTTTGTATGACTGTGTATTCAAGCTTATTTATTGTATACATAATGTCACTCTACGAGTAAACGGCCTAAGGATCTTGCGGTGTCCGAATACTTTTGGTTCTCTCTGAAGTTTTTCAACCACAAACCAATCTTCCTGCCAATCTCAAATCTCTGACTTCGAGGTCGGGAAAGCACAATATTGCTGACATTGTTGCAAGTGCCACGGAATGTCTAGTTCGAATTCGCAATATTACACTGCTGGTCAGTACTGAATAATGATTTTCAGTGCCATTAAAAGCTGTGGAAGGCGTTATACACAAGGTCATTAGCACTGCAGTAGCATTTTCTGGCTGAGTTAAAAAAGCAGTGGCAAAATACTTCACATATTATCTTGTTTAGTATTCCCCATTTTACTCTCCCTTGTGTTTTAAGGCTAGCCATACTGTATATGGTGTCATGATTATAAGACCTACATAGAGTTCTTCTCAACGCTCGTAAATAAATGTGTAGAACACGTCTTCTATGCACCTCCACTTTTGACCATGCCCTTAGCTCACACAAAATTTAAAATTGCCTAAAACTCACAATTGTGCACCCTTCTCACTGTTTATGGACAACATACTGCACTTCCTGATTACACCTCTTCCCGGAAAGTCACCATCACACGTCCACATATGACACTGAAGAGAACATCGAACCCATGACTTCCACTTCTTACGTAGACGGGAAATGTCCATCTCCACCACAATAATATTAAATATCTCTGAAGATTATCTTCGCTCCGCCACATTATTAGCTAACCAAGATCTAGGACTGACTACGAAATCTCAATGTACCGATTTGTTATGTTACCACGTTATACCACGTTATTTCAGAATGGATAAAGGGACGCGCATGCGTATATTTGCAGATTTTTTTAATTTTTTTTTTTTTTTTTTTTTTTTTTTTGCTATTTGCCTTACGTCGCACTGACACATATAGGTCTTATGGCGACAATGGGACAGGAAATGGCTAGGAGTGAGAAGGAAGCGGCCGTGGCATTAATTAAGGTACAGCCTCGACATTTGCCTGGTGTGAAATTTGGAAATCACGGAAAACCATCTTCAGGGCTGCCGACAGTGGGGTTCGAACCCACTATCTCCCGAATACTGCTGATTATTGCAGAACGGTTCAACTGAAGTAAACACTGATGAGAAAGTTATTTCTTTGGCAATCAGTGAAATAGATGACTGCTTTACACACAATTTTATGGTGTAGGAACCTGAAGACGAAAAGGTTTCATTTATGATACCTGAATTTCTGCGAATGCCAGGTTCCATCTATCAGAGTGTGCTCTCGATAGCTTTGGTGAGATTCGGCAAATCATAAATGCAGCTGAAATCTTCCATTCCTTCAACCAAACCATCCATATATTTTGTTATTTACTAACATTCTTCTGGATTCCTAACCGCACGCACACATCGAAATTCGAAACTGACATACGATAATAATCAACATAAAAGTTAATAAGTTGAACGACCCACATTGCAAGGTGGGCACAAATATATTACAGTGGAGGAATAACTTGGCGTGATTTAAAAAAGAATGCTTCATATAAAAACGACATTAAAAAGTAAAATGTTACAAAGCATGTTCAAGACAGGAGTTATTAAAGAATAATTCGTCACTATTTTCTACAGGTAACCAATAATTTTCAATCACACCTACGAAACTCTAACTTTTACGAATTTAAATTAGTTTTTACTCATTACAACTTAATATAAGAAATGTGTAAATATAAATTTAAATTTTGTGTTCAGTCCTAAATCTGGAAAGAGAGGACAATTTTTTATATTTGTGTGTGGGCGGAGTTAACACTATCAAAACTGAGATCCCGTGGAGGAGCTGATAATGTCTCTTAGTTATTTTGGGTAAGCCTGAAGGAGGTGGTAGGCCTATGCGGCCGCAAAACAAACTCCTTCTCAGCTCATTTGCGAGTGCAGAAAATCTTGCAACGAATAACCCGATGAGCGCACACCCAGATTAGCACTAAGCTGTTAATCTCTTTTTATTATCAGGCCTTGTGAGGATAGAAAGTTCGTACTGCCACGCCTACTGTTTCATTCATAGTAAAATCAGATAATGTAGATGGAGGATATTTAAAAACTAAATACCCTTGTGCGGTTTTGCAAGTCAAGACATAACGGCCGCGAGGATTCGCCGTGCCGACCACACGACACCTCGTAATCTGCAGCGGTCGCTTGGTAGGCCATGTACATTCGGGGCTGTTGCGCTGCGGGATTTGGCTCCTTGTGAAGCAAGATTATGCCAGTTATTTTCAGCACATGGCAACGTTTGGTTGCTATGTACCCTCAGCACACACCAAATGTGGGATCTATGGTACGTGCGGCCTCGAGCCAAATGAAGCCGTCCTTCACTTCAGTGAAGCGTGTGACTCATGCACTCCAATACTCTTCACAGTCTGCTGCGCTCTGCGTTAATGTTTTCCCGAACACTGGTCTCCCGTTTGGAAGTGACGTATTTCCATCTCACGTTATGGGTTTTATGTCGCGATCGTGGATATATTATTATTTCATTAAATGCTTACTTATGGCTGATTTACTTTTGGATTTAGTAATGTGTGATAATTTAACATTATTTTTTTGCTAGGGGCTTTACGTCGCACCGACACAGATAGGTCTTATGGCGACGATGGGATAGGAAAGGTCTAGGAGTTGGAAGGAAGCGGCCGTGGCCTTAATTAAGGTACAGCCCCAGCATTTGCCTGGTGTGAAAATGGGAAACCACGGAAAACCATTTTCAGGGCTGCCGATAGTGGGATTCGAACCTACTATCTCCCGGATGCAAGCTCACAGCCGCGCGCCTCTACGCGCACGGCTAACATTATTTAAGTGGAGGTCTAATTCTAGGCCTATAGACCTGTCTTTAATGGAAGAACTAACTACGCCTTAAAGTTGTAGGTTGTGGGTTTCCTTTCCGATCGTTGGCACCTTGCATTCTGTGTCTGGTGGGTATAAGATAATAATAATAATAATAATAATAATAATAATAATAATAATAATAATAATAATAATAGTACCGGGAAGTACACCCACCCCGTTTATTCAAATAAAGAGCCTTGGAAAATCTAAAACTCGCCATAACTAGCGCAAGAAGTTCGAACTTTTGTCAGCAGATGCCTCTACTACAAACTATGTTATGCCCTCTTGTGTGAAGAGGAATTATTAAAATTGTTAAATAAATTTTTATTTTAAGTTGATTATTCTTTGTTTTTGGTGTGTTAACGTTGACAATACTTCGATTTTTACCCGCCAACTTAAGATGCTGGCCAGTAGAAAATTGTGTATATTTATTTTTCAACCAATCAAATTATGTCTAGTATTTTTTTATTTATCCAATAAGAATTGGGGATGTGTCGGGCCGTAGCCCAGAACTCTCTAGAATCTTACTCTCGGGTATAAAAGCTGGCACATTTTCTACCAGGGGGTCTTATTCATCGCTCTAATCTAGTGTGTGCTTATAGAGGAGGCGGAGATCCTCGTCCATCGCGGAGTAATCCATCAGCTCAAGGTAATGGCAATTCCATAGAAGTGATAGTCTTTGAAATCTAGCTCGAGGGGAAGGTTCCAGTCTTTACTAATGTAGCTTTAATATTCTAAAATGTAACTTTCAAACACGTCAATAGAACTTAGCCAAAATCAGGGAATAGAGAGTGTGATACCCTCTTGCGTTCCCTATCAACTTGATTTTGAGGCGACTGTGATTTTGTAACCTGTTTCAGTTTCAAATATTTATAATGTAAATATTCCCTCCAGCTAGTCACGTCGGTAGTATAGGCTTAGCCTCTGTAACTTCGGGCCAGAAGCCCAAATAGGGTTTTAACCTTTTATTGCAAATTTCAAGGAGTGCAAGTATCCGCCTCCATGTCATTTTTATTTTTGGGCCAGTAAATTTAACCTGTTGTTTTCCACGAAGGCCCGGTAGAATGGGTATTCGATATCCCTGTAAAATTCAATTTCATTTTTTTATGTTAAGGGGTTAAACTGTTGAGTGTCTCAGACAGTGAATACTGTTTGAATTGTAAAATGTAGGTTGTGCCTTTGATAGGTATGGACATTTCTGGAACTAGGTGTCCAAGTGTAAAATTTTAGGTTAGGTTAAATGGTGCCATTGGTGTGGAGAGTGGTCTCCTAGATAATCTTGTGGAGCAAAAGGTGCTCTTGAGACATTGTAAAATAAATTGGGAGGTTCGTCTCCTTGACTGTTTTTTGAAAAGAGCCGCAGCGCTCAGGGAGAATGTACACTTAAGAAATGGAAATTGCAACACCATGAAAGCATTAGTCGTTTGTGTTGATTTTCAAGATATGGAACGATGCCATGTGGGTATGTAAACGATCAAAGTTTCAGACCCATTGGATTGTTGCTACAGGTCTCCAAATGTGATTGGTCGCGGAGGAATCAACTCCAGTATACGGACTCTGGTGTTGCGTAGTTGACTTGCAGTCTGTGCAGTGAAGTGTTTTCCGTCAAACATACCTCGACGACAGAGAAGAGCACGCTATCAACAACTGTCGCCGTTTGAGAGGGCTCGGATAATTGGGCTGTGTGAGGCTGGATTATCGCTAAGGACTGTGGCTGCACGTGTTGGCCGACAGGCATCTACGGTACAACGTGCATGGCAGCAGTAGTCAAATGAAGGTACCCACACTCGTAGACATGGCACAGGCCCAGCGCGACAGACAACTGTGTGAGAGGATCGCCGCATCATTCGGATGGCCCGGATGGAACCCCATGCAACAGCAGCGCAAATTCGAGCAGCTGTGGCACCCCATGTTACACAACAAACAGTTGGTAATCGCCTGCGTGCAGCTAGCTTACGAGCCCGTGTCCCTGCAGAAGGTGTTCCATTGACCCCACAACAGCGACGTGTAAGGCTGGCCTGGTGTCGAGAAAGATCGACGTGGGTCGACGAATGGCATAGGGTCGTCTTTAGTGAAGAATCGAGCTTCTGTCTTGCCCGCAGTGACCGCCGGAATCGTGTGCGCCGACGTACCGGGGAGAGGGGCCGCCCAGATCTTATTGTCGAGAGGCACACAGGGCCAACACCAAGCATTATGGTCTGGGGAGTTATTGGCTTTAATGTGAAATCACAATTAGTGCTTGTTGAGGGCACTATGACTGCTCGACAGTACGTTGATCGGGTACTCAATCCAGTGGTTGTCCCTATGATGGCGAACATTGCTGATGGGATGTTTCAGCAGGACAATGCCCGGGTTCACACTGCACGCATCTCCAGAGAAGCTCTCCACGACATCACAACCTTAGAATGGCCCGCCAGATCACCGGACCTCAGTCCTATTGAGCATGTGTGGAACATGATGGGTCGACAACTGGCCAACCGTCCTCAGCCACCCACAACTCTGGAACAACAGACCAGTGCAGTGCAGCAAGCATGGGCCACAATTCCTCAGGAAGCGATCCAGGGCCTTATTGACTCCATGCCTCGACGAATTCATCAATGTATTGCAGCTCGTGGTGGGCAAATTTTGTATTGATTGTTGTCCAAACTTACGGTCAGAGGGACCTGAAAGTGTAATCATCGAATCACAACCGAACACTCGTCCTGCATGTTCAGTTGCAGCAATGTGGCACCACTCCTTCTGGATGATGCAATTTCTATTTTCTTCAGTGTATAATTAGGGAGCTTCAAGCTCAAGGTGGTTGTCATTCGATATTCTAAAGTTGTTACCCTATCTTATGAACTTTTGTACCTGAATTATAAAGTTTGTCTTTGAAAAACCAAAAGATAACCGAGAAAAAATAAATACAGTATAACGCTAATTCTAAAGTTTTTAATTAATCCTTTGACTGTCTTAGATAGACCCATTCATGCCCACACCTTCTTTCACCTCTGTCCACCACGGTATCCCCGTGACAATAATATTATTATAGCCGATCTCTAATTATTGCCGGGCTGAGCGACTCAGACAGTAGAACGCTGGCTTTCTGAGCCTAAGTTGGCGGATTCGATCCCATACTCGGTCCAGTGGTATTTGAAGATGCTCAGATACTTCAGCCTCCTGTCGGTTGATTTGCCGGTACGTAAATGGACGGGACGACATTTCGGCACGTCGGCATTTCTTAACATCTCTAGCAATTGAAGGGACGTTAAGAATTTATTCTTTTTAAATTTATTATTATTATTATTATTATTATTATTATTATTATTATTATTGTTACGGAGATATCCGTGGTAGTGTAACGGTTCAAATCCCGTTACAAGATGATATCTGTATTTTTATTATTGTATGATTTTATCTGGATTTTATTATTATTATTATTATTATTATTATTATTATTATTATTATTATTATTATTATGTCAGTATTATTATTATGTTATCTGTGATGTTGTACTATTATTGTAATTATCCGTTTTATTCAATTTTGCAATTGCCTGTTGCTTGCAAGATCGCACTTAGATGTATACATATATACGTATGTGTAGTATAACACTCAATACCTGTACAGTGAGAATTGTTGTATATATCAGAGATCGGATGTGACGTTGGTGCATTGTGCAATATTGTTGGCGATTCTGCCAAGTCATCGCCAGTCCATGGCTATGTCATCGTATGTATTTAGATATGCGCGCACGAGTCGATCGCCGCGGGGCTATTTCACCACTGGATGTAATATCTGTCGCGTAGGTGGGAGTATGTCATTGTTATTTCTGGAGATTACGTAGCTGTGTCAACCAAAGTCTATATAAGGTGGGTGCACATTGTAGCGTCAGTCATTACTTATACGGATGCAGTACAGTGAAGTAGTCTACTAGATCAAGAGGCCTTAGTTGGCCAGTGAACGAGAGATGGTGAAGACTCAGTGAGCCATTATTGCTCATTGAGAGAGTGAGACCAAATGGTTGGTCCGTCACTTAGTGGAAGACGCGGACGCAAGGCTTACCAAGGAGTCAGAGAGGGCAACCCTGGACCTACCAAGAGGTCATACCATATTGACTTACAAAGAAGTCAGATGATATGGAGAAGAAGCAGTCTCAAGGATGTATCACCACGTTAGGCGTGACACATCTACAGTAAACACCAGAGCAATGGATTACGTCGTAATTACACTCAAAGTGTTGAAGGTACAGTCAAGTGAATCAGTGAGGGAAATATTTCGTATAAATTGTTAAATGTCCGGTCAAGAAGAATTCAAATTCATGCCTAGTTTCTTTTAGTTGCAATGTCATAATTTCACATTCTCATCTGTTTTATCGCAACAAGACTCACTATTTTTTGATATATTATTTAAAGAATATATATTGTTCTATCAAACGAATTCATAGTTTCATTTCATTGACAGTAAAATATTTTAACCTCAAAATTAATGGGGAAACCGAACGCCAATCTCCTTTTCCCAGAACTTATATGGTATGTTGTCAAAAGTAAGCTTATTACCCCACACCCTAGAGATAGTCAAGAGTCTCATTCTATTATTGCTTTACTGAGTGACAGCTGGCGCCCTTCAAATAACGTATGTGTAAGTAAGCAGGTAACAAGTAAGTGTGAGTACAGGGTTCGACGAGTGTGTAATTTATTTAATGAATGTTAATTTTCAGATTTTCCATTTTAAATGAAGATATTCAGATTTTCAAGTTAAATGCAGTTTTATATGTTTGTAAGTTTAGTCAACAGTTAGGAAGTCTCATTTTGGCCCCGCAACGTGGTGCACGAAGAAATTCAGAATTTGTTCTGAATGACAGCATATCATAGGTTCATTTTGGGAGGAGTGTGCGCATTTAAGCCAACGGAAATTATTACCGGTAAATGTCAAGAGTATAATTTTGTGATATATATTTGTAATTTGGGGATATGTCAAGGGATTTGAAGAGGGAAATTAATTTGAGATCGCGTACTATCACTAGTGAACCAAAGATGGACAAGGAACACAATGACAAGTCATGTGAGGACGAGGTCATTGCTTCTGCGGACATCCAAGGTGAAATTCAGAGTAGGGAACAGGTGAATACGATGGAAGCTTCTGAGATAATTCAGGAAAGTGCAGAAGTTGGAAAGCACACTGAAACTCAAAAGAAATTCTCCGGGGTAATGAATTTACAACAATTTAATTTGCTGATGGCCAAAATAACCGAGATGATTGAAGACTGTAAGAAAGGGACAGAAGAAATAAAGAATAGTAGTTTCGAAAAGTGTAAGGAAAAGACTGATAATGATAATAAAGAAATTAAAGAATTTTTTATTAGTAGTACTGGTGAAAATGATAAGAAACAAATGGAAGAAGTGATTGGTAGCTGCAGTAAGATGGAAGAAAAGATTGATACTAGTAATGAAAATAATAATAAACAAATGGAAGAACTGATTGGTAGCTGTAGCAAAATGGAAGAAATGATTAATAGAAGTATCGAAAATAGGAATAGACAGATGGAAGAATTAATTTCCAGTTATAAAGAAAATTTTAAAGTGACCATTAGTAAAATAGATTCTAAGATATTAGAGATAAATAATCAAACATCTAAGTCAACATGTAAGTTAGAAAGTAAGTCAAATGAAGAGTGCGTAGAAATTGAAGATGAAATGAAGTTGAATCGGAGCAGTCTTCATATTCAGACCGAGCAAGTCAAAGAAATATGTACAGAGAATATCGTAGAATTAAGTGATAAAATTTCGAGTAATCGGGATGAAATTCATGAGGTAGTCGAGAAAAGATTGGACAAGATTTGCAATGCAGTTGGGGAAGATACGAGGGAACAGATTAGTAGAAATGAGCAAATTGAAAGCAAACTTGTGGAGGTCACTGAACTACGGAACGAACAGGAAATGCTATCACAGCAGGTGAGAGAGAGAGAGGAAGAATTGCAGGAAGACGTGAGAATAGTGGAAGAGAATTCTGAGAGAGCAGCGGAAGCAGAAGAAGAAGAAGAAATTTTGAGTTGCCAGGAAGTGATACGGCAAAAAGGTACAGGTGAGACGGCGAGAGAAGTGGTAATAGCGAGTGGTTTGTTCAGCAGGGATCGTGATTTAACCAAGTTTTCTGGAAAACAGTTTAATTCTATAGAATTTGTAAAAGTAGTTGAGAAAAGATTTGCAAGTAAGTTGAGGAATAATATTATTGAATGGGAATATGTGTTGGAGATTTTGTCTAATGTTTTTGTCGGTGAAAGTAGAATATGGTTTCGAGTGTACTGGGATAATATGTCTAATTTGGGAGAATTTAGAGAAAATTTCATTGACAGGCTTTGGAAAGAATGTGTGCAAGGGCGCGCGCGAGAGAGAGAGCGCATGATGTCTAGGGAAAGTAATATTGTAGAGAGAAGGGGGAAAATGTTAGCCGTGTATCAGAGGAGAGGGGGTGATCATGATCCGCAGAGGATTAATAGTTGTGTTGATGGCGATAGTGGTCAGAAGAGTAACGAGAGAGAATCGGAAGATGGGAGGCGTATGGATTTGAGTTGTGAGAGAGAGGATCAGAAGAGTAATCAGAGAGAATCGGGAGATGGGAGGCGTATGTATTTGAGTTATGAGAGAGAGGATCAGAAGAGTAATCAGAGAGAATCGGAAGATGGGAGGCGTATGTATTTGAGTTATGAGAGAGAAGGTCAGAAGAGTAATCAGAGAGAATCTGAAGATGGGAGGCGTATGTATTTGAGTTATGAGAGAGAAGGTCAGAGGAGTAATCAGAGAGAATCGGAAGATGGGAGGCGTACGGGTTTGAGTTATCAGAGAGACTATGATAGTCTTAATATGAATGGTATCCAGGTGTTTTTATCGAGCCAGAGTATCTCAGATTCACAGGGAATCGGGTAAATTAAGTGAACAGTCCGAAGGTAGAAGTTGTACAGGTATGTAGTATAAGTAGTTATATAGTGAAAGTAGATTTAAGAGTAGTGTGATTGTGACCTAAGTAATGTTAAGTGAGATATTTAAGTAGTGACGTAGTCGTAGATAATGAAGTAATTAATAGTAGTAGTAAGGTAGACGTAAGAAGTGTTCTGTTAAGTGATGTAAGTACTTGTAATGCCGAGAATGTGATGTAAGTAGTGAGGTAGTAACTCCAATGATGGAAATTGTG
Organism: Anabrus simplex; assembly: GCF_040414725.1. Lineage (NCBI taxonomy): Eukaryota > Metazoa > Arthropoda > Insecta > Orthoptera > Tettigoniidae > Anabrus > Anabrus simplex. Next base: position 300,579,546 of record NC_090266.1, read on the forward strand.
ATGTGAAGAAGGTACTATTTTATAACAGCCGTTGGGTAAGTCAAAGTGAGTAAATAAAATGATAGCGGTACCAGTCAATTGAAGATAATTGTAAGTTTCAGTCATGCCTTGTTGTACCAGATCTTGTGTATCCAGTGATTTTAGGAGCTGACTTGGTTGCAAATCATGGAAGTAGAATAGACTTTAATTTAGGTAGTGTGTGTTTGTTCTATGAGGAAACTGGCAAAGAAGTACGTGTTAATTATGATGGTCTGATGTAAGTGTGTTGGTGACGTGTGTTCTTTGAAATATATGAGAGGTAAGTGTTGTTCCTAGTGAGAGGAAATGTTTTGTCAGGTGTCTATAACGACCAGTATCTGAGGGATAGTCGGTATGAGGCAGTGACGTGAGGTAATTTGAGTGAATTACAGGAGGAGTAATTTTGCTCGATGTTAGGTAAGCATCGAGATGTATTTAGTGGTAAGTGAGGAAGAACACGTATTTGAACATAAATTTGTAGTACATGACCATTCATCGTTTGTGGGAGGTAAGTACCTCATTCAACTTAAAAATGCTAGTGAAGTCTGAGAACAAATAAACATTATGCTGGATTACGGAATAATTGAACCATCTTGTAGCCATAGTATTGATTCTTTAATTATTGTTACCAGGAAGGATGTGATTTATTGATATGTAAGTTAATAAGGGCAAAATTGATTCGTTTGAGTGACAGGGTGCTACTCAGAGTTCCATTTCATCATCTGCAGAGGCGGGAAATATGTTGAAGTTATTATTTTGTATCAGGGGTATTTCACTATTGTGAACCGTATCGGGAAGTGTGCATATTCCTTAAAAGATCAGGAAGGGGATATTGTCGGTATTTGTAGTATTATATATGTAAAGAAGTATTTCACGTGAGATTTGTTGAAATAAGAGTAAGATGATTAAATTTTGTGAGAAACTGGCAAAATAAAATTAACATACATGAATTAGCGTGTGAACCAAGTGTCGTATTGGTGCATTGGAAGAATAAGTGCTACATTGTCATGTTCTGTGTGACAAAACTGAGAACTGGACATTGGACAGTTATCTGCGATAACCATATGCGAGAAAAGTTCTCATATAAGTGATATTTCACAAAATATTTTGATATGTTAAAAAAAAAGGAGAAAAATGTTGTACATTGATTGAAAATTATTTGTGTGTGTTAAATCAAGTGCTATACTCTTGTGATTTGTATGAGAGAAAGAGAGAGAATGGGACACTGGACAGTTATCTACGATGGCAATGTGCGAGAAGAATTCTCATATTTGTGATATTTTATAAAATGTATGGATGTTGAAAAAGAAAATTATTGTTGTATACTCATTTAAAGTGTTTATCTGTGTCAGTGTTATATATAAAATTTTGTTCATAAATCAATCGATTCTTTGTTCTTCGATTTATTTATGAGGGAGGCGAATTGTAACGGTTCAAATCCCGTTACAAGATGATATCTGTATTTTTATTATTGTATGATTTTATCTGGATTTTATTATTATTATTATTATTATTATTATTATTATTATTATTATTATTATTATTATTATGTCAGTATTATTATTATGTTATCTGTGATGTTGTACTATTATTGTAATTATCCGTTTTATTCAATTTTGCAATTGCCTGTTGCTTGCAAGATCGCACTTAGATGTATACATATATACGTATGTGTAGTATAACACTCAATACCTGTACAGTGAGAATTGTTGTATATATCAGAGATCGGATGTGACGTTGGTGCATTGTGCAATATTGTTGGCGATTCTGCCAAGTCATCGCCAGTCCATGGCTATGTCATCGTATGTATTTAGATATGCGCGCACGAGTCGATCGCCGCGGGGCTATTTCACCACTGGATGTAATATCTGTCGCGTAGGTGGGAGTATGTCATTGTTATTTCTGGAGATTACGTAGCTGTGTCAACCAAAGTCTATATAAGGTGGGTGCACATTGTAGCGTCAGTCATTACTTATACGGATGCAGTACAGTGAAGTAGTCTACTAGATCAAGAGGCCTTAGTTGGCCAGTGAACGAGAGATGGTGAAGACTCAGTGAGCCATTATTGCTCATTGAGAGAGTGAGACCAAATGGTTGGTCCGTCACTTAGTGGAAGACGCGGACGCAAGGCTTACCAAGGAGTCAGAGAGGGCAACCCTGGACCTACCAAGAGGTCATACCATATTGACTTACAAAGAAGTCAGATGATATGGAGAAGAAGCAGTCTCAAGGATGTATCACCACGTTAGGCGTGACACATCTACAGTAAACACCAGAGCAATGGATTACGTCGTAATTACACTCAAAGTGTTGAAGGTACAGTCAAGTGAATCAGTGAGGGAAATATTTCGTATAAATTGTTAAATGTCCGGTCAAGAAGAATTCAAATTCATGCCTAGTTTCTTTTAGTTGCAATGTCATAATTTCACATTCTCATCTGTTTTATCGCAACAAGACTCACTATTTTTTGATATATTATTTAAAGAATATATATTGTTCTATCAAACGAATTCATAGTTTCATTTCATTGACAGTAAAATATTTTAACCTCAAAATTAATGGGGAAACCGAACGCCAATCTCCTTTTCCCAGAACTTATATGGTATGTTGTCAAAAGTAAGCTTATTACCCCACACCCTAGAGATAGTCAAGAGTCTCATTCTATTATTGCTTTACTGAGTGACAGCTGGCGCCCTTCAAATAACGTATGTGTAAGTAAGCAGGTAACAAGTAAGTGTGAGTACAGGGTTCGACGAGTGTGTAATTTATTTAATGAATGTTAATTTTCAGATTTTCCATTTTAAATGAAGATATTCAGATTTTCAAGTTAAATGCAGTTTTATATGTTTGTAAGTTTAGTCAACAGTTAGGAAGTCTCAGTAGTTATGCGTGAAAGAAGGTGCGGGCGTGAACGGGTCTCAAACTACGGAATCAAAGTTAATGTAAAATTTAACAAGGTTATATTTTCTTTTCAAAAACAAAGAAATAACAAGCATGGCAGGTACAAAGTAGCAAATCAAAAGGGTAGTTACAATATTTACAGAATTTGGGCTTCGCGCTCTGACTTTACACTGATTGGGCAATCAGCTCAGTTTTACCCCAAACACAAGTTTCAACAGAGGGGCAGAAAACCCCATTCATGCCTAGGAGCCCTTGCTCCAAATTGCACTGAAAAGCCTCCACGAGGCGTACAACACTCAATTTTTCAAAAGAGCCACTCGCTCTCAAATTTAAGCTTCTCCCAGGCCACACCAAACTCCACCTTCAAGTTGTCCTCAACGGACATAAACACAGGGGTAAAATACCCAATCTACTGAGGTCTATTAAATGAAAAGCAGGTTAATTAAATGACCTCTAAAATAACAATTTGAGAGGAGGCGAACTTGCACTCCTAATACACTTTGATTAAGACCTACTTGGCACTAGGCCGTTAATACAAGGGCTAATCCCATACTAAAGAGGTGACTTAAGAAGAGAACAATTTGTTTTACGTTATCGAAGAATAGGTTGAGAAAAATAAGTTCACCTCAAAACAATATGAGTGGGAGCTCGAGAGGGTTAGCACTCTCTATCCCAGTATGTAGCTTTAAAAGAGAATAAATGAAAAGAGTAGTTACATTTAGGAAACGGTTACATGGTGGAAAGCTTAGAACCCGCCCCGAGAGTTAAACTGCTGAGCTAGCAAAGAAAGAAGTTATTAATCGGCCATTACCTTGTTGTTGACCGCTGCCGAGGAAAGAGGCACTTCCCGCCTCCTGCTATGTACTTAATACACTGAAAGATGGAACAGAAGTGGCCCGGAGACCCTAAAATCAGCAGTTTATATCCTCTCGCAGAAGTTTCTAGGCATTAGGGGAATGAAAACACCCTCCCGCACATTCTTTATTGGCTAGGGTACAGAAACATCCAAGTAGGGGGAAGATACTTCGGATTGGTCGAGAAAAACTCAAAGAAATTCGGGATTGGATAAATCTAAAACAAGGGGAAAAAGAGGGGTATACAGCCAACTTAAACAATAACAGAAGGAAATTTAGCAAAGAACAAACATTTGAAATAAAAATTTCTCCAACAAAATAGTTCTTTGACTGCGCACTAGGTTGCACTATTGTTGATCTTCAGTAGTGTCCTCTAGAAGAGAAAGTTCACACTTCTTACTTCAAGCGAAACAAAAACACATCAAAAATGACACAGTTCAAAAACTCAAAGTTTTCCATGTGGTGACATCTTCAGAGAAAGTAGAGAATTAATAGCGTAGATAAAGTTCAGACTTCCTCCAACAGAGGAGTTTCAACTGGCGCACATTTTGAATTAGCGGTGTGGAGGTGTACCGCCCGGTACAGACCTCCCCCCCCAAAAGTTCCTCCCGGGGTGACACATGAAATGGTTTGAAAACAAGGTCCAAGTTTTGATGTAGATATGGAGATTAATTGCCAAAAAATTTTTTATAAGATTTTCTTAGTTTGGTTTGATTTAGTTTCAAAATTTTGTTGTTGCAGATGAAGTATAGTTTTTAAGTTTGTAGAAGTAGAATTCTGAAGATAACCTTTTAATACTAAAAGTGATGAAAAATTTTGCAATGTCCACCAAATATTGCTGTTGAATTCCCAAGTGTAGTCATTGCTTATCGTAACTGTCCATGTAGTTGATGTTGATGAAGTTGGATGGCCAGACCGGCCGTTGCAGCTTGCGTCCAAAGGAGGCCGCTCGGACCCCTCAAGTACCCTGAGATACCGCTCACCCGCACTATGAGGGGAGCAGTGGTGTTGAAACACGCCGCGCCCGCGGTGAAGGAATACAGGCTGCGGGCAAGTAGCAGGTCGTGCGCCGCACATCAGCCTTGGCCGGGAGGAGAGCTCCGGCTCGCCGTGCACATGTCGTCCTCGCTGGGGCCGAGGGGGCCCGTCCTCGAACCCAGTCGCGGCACAGCGCCGCGCGGCTGCGGGGGCACTGAAACATTAAAGCTAGGCGGCAGAATATTGTTGGACCATCATCATTTTTTTGAGGGCACAGTCTTGGTGAAAAGGTTGAGGGGTGAGCGGCGTGCAGTTGTCCATGGCATTCAATGCAATCAAGCCACAGTGTATATTGGAGCAGGAGACGGGAGCGTGGTAATGGCCGAGGCAAGGACAGAATGGCAGTTTAACAAATCGGGGGAGGTTTCACACAAATGCTTACATATAAAACAAAATATTATAGAAGGGGCAGAAAGCCTTAAAAGTGAAACTCAAAAAAAAAAATATAACCTTCATATTCCTTTCAAAATAATATGAAGCAAGTTAACACAGAAATTACACCGGTTTCACCTGGGACAGGTGAACTCTAAATATCCTCTTGGTGGCTGGATTACTTAACAACAAGGTAACCGGCGTAAGGAAATCCAGAATAATGCATGGCCCATGGAATCTGGGGGCAAGCTTGCCCGCGGGAACAAAGTTCTTGACCATCACCTGGTCACCTACCTTCAAAGTGGTGGGTCTCCGTCCACGATCATACCTTTCCCTAACCTTTTCATGAGATACCTTAAGATTGGCTTTAGCCTTCTTCCAAAGATCTTTAATGTTATCCGGATCTATTGTCTCGGGTAGAATGTCACTCAGAGACCAGAGGTTAGAGAGCGGCGAGTTGGGAACAAATTTGAACATTAAAGAGGCTGGAGTGAATTTATGTGATTCATAAACCGCCGAATTCAAAGCAAAAGCTAACCAATGCAGGGACGTGTCCCACCTGGAATGATCTTCATGATGATAGGCAATAAGTGCGGACCTGAGATTACGATTAACCCGTTCAGCCAGAGATGGTTGAGGGTAATAAGCGGAAGTAGTTACATGAGAGATGGATAAATCAAAACAGAATTTACGAAAAAGATTTGATGTAAACGCCTTAGCGTTATCAGACACAATATATTGGCACGGACCAAAAGAAGCAAAAATAGAATTTAGGCAAGTAATGGTGGACTGAGCGGTAGCCAGCTTAGTCGGAAATAACCAAGAAAATCTGGTAAAACCATCTACGCATACAAAGATGAACTTGTTAGCATTACCCTTTGACTGGGGGAAGGGTCCTACATAATCAATGTACAGGCGTTCCATGGGGCGCGACGCTTGATGGGAAGACAAAAGGCCTACCTTGGTGGACATGGTTGGTTTACTTATCAAACAGGATTTACAAGCCTTTACTAGTTCACGGATTTCACCGTCCATACCTTTCCAAATGAACCTTTCACGAATCTTTTCACGAGTTTTAAAGTTTCCAAGATGCCCCCCTAATGGTGTCTCATGATAGTACTTGAAGATCATAGGCACAAGAACAGCTGGAACGACAACCTTCATCATCTTGTCATGCCTCGAAGGGCAACATAAAACACCATTCCGCAGAACATAAGGGACAACATGTTCCCCTAAAGAAAGGGTTTCCATTATCGGAGCCAGCGTCGGATCTTCACGTTGGTATTTCTCGATATCCCTAAAGAGCATGGGGGCATCCGTTAAGATGGTATTAACATCAAATAGTGTGGACTCGGGAGGTGATGAACGGTCGACCGGTTCATGGATCTCAACGTCGTTTGAAAACATACGACTGAGTCCATCAGCAACAACATTTTCGGTACCTCTGATATGCCTGACATCGAATTGGAAGGCAGAAATACGGATGGCCCAACGGGCTATACGACCAGTACGACGCGGCCTACCTAAGACCCAGCTTAAGGCTTGATTATCTGTCTCCAGGTCGAATTTAACATGTTCCAGATAGAGACGGAACTTCTCTAAGGCGAATAAGACTGCCAAACCTTCGAGCTCATAGATGGAATACTTGGCTTCTTGAGCCGACAAAGTCCTAGATGCATAGGCGATGGGTCGCCTCCCTAGTTCAGTCTCTTGAAGAAGGACTGCCGCTACTGCTGACGACGACGCGTCGGTTTGGACGATGAATTTCTTCGAGAAATCAGGCAGAGCAAGTACAGGGGCATTACAAAGTGCTAATTTAAGGTCTTCAAAAGCGGCTTGTTGAGAAGGTCCCCACTCAAATTTGATGCCTTTCCTACGAAGAAGGTTTAAGGGTGCCGCTCTATTAGCGAAGTTAGGAATAAACTTCCTGAAGAAATTCACCATACCAATGAACCTGGCGATGCCTTTAATGTCCTTGGGAGGTTTAAAATCACGGATGGCCTGTGTTCTAGAATGATCGACAGCTACACCATCAGGTGACACAATATGCCCTAGGAAAGACATAGAGGGCTTAGCGAAGGCAACCTTGGACAACTTAACAGTTAACCCAGCCTTACGAAGGCGATCGAGAACTTCTCGCAGATGATCTAGATGCTCTTGAAAAGTCTCTGAAAATACGACGACATCATCCAAGTAGTGATATAAGTACTCAAATTTGATGTCGGATAAGACCCTATCTAGTAGCCTAGTGAGTACAGCTGCTCCCGTGGGGAGCCCGAAAGGCACGCGGTTGTATTCATATAAATTCCAGTCCGTGGCAAACGCTGTAAGGTGTTTAGACTCTTCGGCAAGGGGAATTTGATTGTAGGCCTGATTCAAGTCCAAGATAGTAAAGAACTTGGCCTTACGAAACCATGAAAAACAAGAATGAAGGTCAGGAAGGGGCACAGATTGCAACACCACCTTCCGATTGAGAGCCCTATAATCAATGACAGGCCTGAAGCCTCCTTGGGGCTTCGGAACTAGAAAAATAGGCGAAGAATACGCCGACTTAGAGGGCCTAATAATACCATCCTTCAACATCTGATCGATAATTTCTTTCAGAGCCTTCATTTTAGGTGGAGATAGCCTATACGGTGGAAAACGGACAGGAATCGAATCCGTGACCTCAATTTTGTATTCGATCAGGTCAGTAACACCAAGAGTATCAGAGAACACCTCGGGAAACGACTGACACAATTTGCGAATACTATCAGCCTGCTCCTCAGGTAGATGTCTAAGGTCTAACAACATCTCATCCTGGGTAGGCGAAATAGAAGAACCTAATGCAGAATTACACTTTAATAAAGGGATGTTACAATTAGAGGCAAATTTGAAAGTGCAAGACCTACTCTGAAGATCGAGCACAAGACCAGTGTGAGAAATAAAGTCCGCTCCCAATATAATGGGGCAAGACAAGAGCTTGGCCACAAACAATTTAACTTTCCATGTGAATATAAAAACACGAATTTTGATATATAAGGAACCGAGAATTTCTAATGGGGATGAATTAGCCGAAACATATTGAACAGGAGATGAGACATAGTCAGGTAGTTTACAAACTGATTTCAATTTAGAATACCATTCAGCCGAAATAATCGAACAAACACTGCCTGAATCTAAGAGAGCTGTTATAGGCTCGTTATTTAACTCGATCTTAAGAAAAGGAACCGGTGCGGGAGAATCCGCCGCAATCCTAAGACACTCTTTGGGACCTGCAAAAGATAAATTTGAAAATTGCTCGTTCCCTGAATTTACAACCTGTTTACCAGGGGCTGAGTCTCGGGAAGATGGATTAGTCGACTCAGCCGAAGCCACTAGTCACTTTTTATTATTGGCATAGGTAGAATTTGCACCAGAAGTTGAGCAGGAGGGGGTGCTATTCGAGTTTGGGCAATTCTTGGCGATATGTGAGAAAGCCCCACATTTAAAACAGCCTTGTGCTGAACCAGCTCCATTATTTGCCCTACTAGTTTTGACCAATGGACATTTATTGCGAAGATGGTCAGGCGACCCGCAAGCATAACATTTACGGGGTGTGACTGGTCGGCGAGGTGGAGGCCGAGTATTACTAAACGAAGGAGGGGGTTCTTTTGCCACACGCAAAGAATCAGCGTACCTAACTCCTTCCGCTGAGACGGCCAACGCTTCAAGTTCAGAGAAAGTTTGCGGGCACGCCGCGAAACACAAATATGACCTATAAGATGGTGAAATGCCTTCTACAATAGCCTGTACAATCTGGTCCTCAGGGAAGTGCAGAGCAAACACCCTAGTATAAAACTTAATGTCCTGTATGAAATCAGCCAAGTTCTCATCCAAGCGCTGTACACGATAATAGTACTTCTGAATAAGGGAGGACATGGCCCTAGCCGGGATGAAGTTAGCTAGCAAGTGGGCATGGAAATCCTCAATAGATGATTGCTCGGCAATGGCTCTTACGATTTTATCTGAGAGAATACCAATAGCATACGGATAGATAATTTGCAAAATTTGACATGGAGAAAGAGAAAACACAAGTGCATGATCCTGAAATTCAACCAGAAATCTTAAAAATGAAATTACTTCACTGGTGGTATTAACCGAAAACTTAGAGATACCTCTGAGCAACATTGCCAATGGATGAGGCAAGCTGCTAAACCCGGGTGACATAGTAGGTAAAGGTTTCAAAGGCAAGGAAGTTAATTCCGAACGGATGTTACTCAACGATGCACGGCGTTCAGATTCGTTGTCCAATGGGGCAGAGATAGTTTGAGCAGCAACGGTTATCCTATTAACTTCTCCCTTGGGAGGCGCTTCCTCGCTACCTACATTCACTGTGGTGGGTAGATCGCTTTTGGGAGGAACCTCCCCTGTTAACAATTGAGTGACCTTGCTAGATAATTCAGACATATTTTCAAGCAGCGTACTAGCTTCCTTCTTCTGAACGTCATTCAACTTTAGAGACAATAGATCGTTAACTCTATTTGAAAAATGAAACAGCCTAGCTTGCACACGCTTAATTTGATTAGGAGAAGGATCATTTTCATCAAAAAAACTAACTACAGAAGCTAGCCCAGTAATATTCTCCGTGATCGTGGAACGAGAGTCGTCAATTTCTTTCTCTCCCAAATTGGGGATGGAAATGGGCAAATCTAGGGACTCTCTAAGCTTGTTTGTGTCTACTGCAACCGTGCCTCCAGATTGTACAATTCTAATAGTCAATTCATAGATCAACTCCTCCTTGCGCAAATAGTTAAGATGGAGAACATCGCGAGGGCCGGGCATGGTGACAGAACAATTTTGAAAAACTCAAAAAAATTCCAGCAACTGGGAAAATAGTTAGAGTTCGGAACAAACAATATTTAGCCGTCAAAAGGGGCTAAATTGAGACCCATTCAACCACGCTCTGCTACCACTTGTTACGGAGATATCCGTGGTAGTTATGCGTGAAAGAAGGTGCGGGCGTGAACGGGTCTCAAACTACGGAATCAAAGTTAATGTAAAATTTAACAAGGTTATATTTTCTTTTCAAAAACAAAGAAATAACAAGCATGGCAGGTACAAAGTAGCAAATCAAAAGGGTAGTTACAATATTTACAGAATTTGGGCTTCGCGCCCTGACTTTACACTGATTGGGCAATCAGCTCAGTTTTACCCCAAACACAAGTTTCAACAGAGGGGCAGAAAACCCCATTCATGCCTAGGAGCCCTTGCTCCAAATTGCATTGAAAAGCCTCCACGAGGCGTACAACACTCAATTTTTCAAAAGAGCCACTCGCTCTCAAATTTAAGCTTCTCCCAGGCCACACCAAACTCCACCTTCAAGTTGTCCTCAACGGACATAAACACAGGGGTAAAATACCCAATCTACTGAGGTCTATTAAATGAAAAGCAGGTTAATGAAATGACCTCTAAAATAACAATTTGAGAGGAGGCGAACTTGCACTCCTAATACACTTTGATTAAGACCTACTTGGCACTAGGCCGTTAATACAAGGGCTAATCCCATACTAAAGAGGTGACTTAAGAAGAGAACAATTTGTTTTACGTTATCGAAGAATAGGTTGAGAAAAATAAGTTCACCTCAAAACAATATGAGTGGGAGCTCGAGAGGGTTAGCACTCTCTATCCCAGTATGTAGCTTTAAAAGAGAATAAATGAAAAGAGTAGTTACATTTAGGAAACGGTTACATGGTGGAAAGCTTAGAACCCGCCCCGAGAGTTAAACTGCTGAGCTAGCAAAGAAAGAAGTTATTAATCGGCCATTACCTTGTTGTTGACCGCTGTCGAGGAAAGAGGCACTTCCCGCCTCCTGCTATGTACTTAATACACTGAAAGATGGAACAGAAGTGGCCCGGAGACCCTAAAATCAGCAGTTTATATCCTCTCGCAGAAGTTTCTAGGCATTAGGGGAATGAAAACACCCTCCCGCACATTCTTTATTGGCTAGGGTACAGAAACATATCCAAGTAGGGGGAAGATACATCGGATTGGTCGAGAAAAAACTCAAAGAAATTCGGGATTGGATAAATCTAAAACAAGGGGAAAAAGAGGGGTATACAGCCAACTTAAACAATAACAGAAGGAAATTTAGCAAAGAACAAACATTTGAAATAAAAATTTCTCCAACAAAATAGTTCTTTGACTGCGCACTAGGTTGCACTATTGTTGATCTTCAGTAGTGTCCTCTAGAAGAGAAAGTTCACACTTCTTACTTCAAGCGAAACAAAAACACATCAAAAATGACACAGTTCAAAAACTCAAAGTTTTCCATGTGGTGACATCTTCAGAGAAAGTAGAGAATTAATAGCGTAGATAAAGTTCAGACTTCCTCCAACAGAGGAGTTTCAACTGGCGCACATTTTGAATTAGCGGTGTGGAGGTGTACCGCCCGGTACAATTATTATTATTATTATTATTATTATTATTATTATTATTATTATTATTATTATTATTATTATTATTATTATTATTATTATTATTATTATTATTATTATTGTACCGGGCGGTACATCTCCACGCCGCTAGTTCAAATATTGCGCCAATTGAAACTTCTCTACAGGAGAAAGCCTGAACTTTAAAAAACTGTATTAACTCAACAGTTTCTCCGAAGATGGCTCTGTGTGAATTTTGATGTGTTTTTGTTGTCATTGATCAAGAAGTGTGGACGTTCTCTACCAGATGTCTCTACAAAAAAACTATGATCATGCACTCTGGTGCAAAGGAATGAACCTTCTTGAAGAAATTTTGTATTCAAAAGTTATTGTCTTTACTAAATTTTGTTCTTTTATTTTGGGGTTGGCAATATTAATCCTTCCTTCCGCCAGGTTTGAACTTCGCCAATCCTGAATCTCAGCCAATCATGTATGTCTTCTTCGATATGGATATGTAGCTCTAAGCTATCCAATAAAGTTAAGAGGGCGGGTCTTAATTACCCCTGAAAGGCCTCGAATTTTCCGCGAGGGTATAAAAACTGCTGATTTCCTTGTCTCCGCGCCACTAGTATAACATCTAACTCAGTGTGTGAATATGTAGCAGGGGGCGGGAAGCGCCTCGTTCTTCAGACAGCAGTTCTTCTACAAGGTAATGGCCTCTTAACATCTTTATTTCTTGCTAGTTCAGCAGTCTAACTCTCGGGGAGGGTTCGAAACCTTTAATATGTAACCTATTAAACATGTAAACCCTTTTCCTGGTAAACTTCAGTTTTCTTTTACTGTAAAGCGGGGATAGAGAGTGCTTTACCCTCTCGAGCTCCCCTTCATTTGAAATTGAGGTGACTACGTTTTCATAACCGTTTCTTCTCTTCCTTAATGTATTAAAGTTTTCTCATACGAGTCACCTCCCTAGCTTGGGATTAGCCCCTGTGTATCGGCCTAGAGCCACTTAGGTTTTAAAATGTAGATTTAGGAGTGCAAGTTCACGCCTCCATCCTTTTGTTTTGGCCCATTTAAATTAACCTGGTTTTTGCACACTAAAGCCCAGTAGATTGGGTACGAGACACCCCTGTTTAATTATAAGTATGCCTTAAGGGCAGTCAAGTGTAAAGTTTGTTTATGGCCTGCTGATAGGCTTGAACTATCGAGAGCGGGTCAGCTCTTTATAGTGTTGTGATAAAAGTGCCTTAGAGAGGCTTGAAATGTAAGGTTGGGAGCTAATGCTCCATGTAATTAAGGGTTTTCTGCCCTTTGGTGTTTTGTGATTGTGAGCTGAGAGCTCAGGGATTGATGAATTTGGGCCCGTGGCCCAGAATTTGTATAGACCACTTAACTGGTGCCTTCTTGTAAAGCGGAATTGTACCTGATTTTCTTTGTTATTTCCCCCTAGTGGAAACTGTTTAAATTTTTCTCTTGATTGTGTACCTGATTTAACTTGTTGTTATTTGTTGTACGCTCAAAATTCTATGTCACCATTGTTAAGTTTGTTGAAATTTTAATTCATCTTTCGAACTTGTAGTTAGACCCATTCCAGCCCGCACCTTCTTTCACCTCTGACTTCCACGGATAACTCCGTAACAATTATTATTATTATTATTATTATTATTATTATTATTATTATTATTATTATTATTATTATTATTATTATTATTTTAAAGATGCAAGCTACAAGTCTTATTTCAGTGATATATCTACTATCGATTATATCGGTCTCTAGAAGTCACACGTGCATAAATTCGGAACAGGCTTTTCGAATCTTTGTTCCAGCAAATCTTCTATCAAAATTTTCGAACATGAAGTGTTTGATGTTTCAGTTTTATGTAGGAAAAAATGGAGGGTCTGGCACAAATTCTTCTATTAGAGCATACGAATATTAACTGTATTCTTGTACTGATATAGACACTGAGCGAGTTGGCCATGCGGTTAGGGGCGCGCAACTGTGAACTTACTGTACATTCGGGAGATCGTAGGTTCGAAGCCCAATGTTGACAGTCCTGAAGATAGTTTTCCGTGGTTTCCTATTTTCACACCAGGCACATGCTGGGGCTGTATCTTAATTAAGGCCAAAGCCGTTTCCTTCGCACTCCTAACCCTTTCATGTCCCATCGTCTTTGCGACGTAAAACCAATTACTAATATAAACTACTGATATAGGTTTTTACGACGAGCTAAGCAATCACAAGTGCGGGTTTCCGGGTTGTTACTCTGAGTGACTGGATCACCAACTCCGAAGGTGTCAACGGAACTTGCTAGGGAAACGTCAGTAGGCCCTATGCATTAAATGTTCGATACCGCCTAACGACCCAAAAGCCCGCTCTAGAGCTTGATATTCTTCACCACCATACAGAGTAGAAGTTCAGTAAATTCTTCCTCACATTCTCGCCGCCGTATTATTTTGAAACTGTAGGATTCCAAGTTCTTTTCCCCTTCTGATAGGCTTAGGTTGAATTTGATCATCAGGTTCAATCGACATGAATATTTTAATTAATTTCATGTGGCTATTGTTAGCCTAGTTCAGCTCTTGTAAGACAGTGCCTCCGCTAAGGGTGGGTGGCATCGGCCGTTTATGGGAAACGTGTTGTTGTGGTGGAGGATAGTTCTGTGTGGTGTATGATTTGCAGGGATTTTTGGGACAGCACAAACACCCAGTCCCCGAGTCGGGGGAACTAACCACTGAAGTTTGAAATATCCGACCCGACCAGGAATCGAACCCGGGGCCCTCTGAAACGGAGGGTTCTACGCTAACTCATTAGCCAAGGAATCGGACTAACTGAAAAAGAAACCTATTGACCTGATTATGTTGGATGAACCTGGTTAAGAACAGCATCAAGTAAAATGAAATGGCGTATGGCTTTTAGTGCCGGGAGTGTCCGAGGACAAGTTCGTCTCGCCAGATGCAGGTCTTTTTATTTGACTCCCGTAGGCGACCTGCGCATCGTGATGAGGATGAAATGATGATGAGGACGACACATACACCCAGCCCTCGTGCCAGCGAAATTAACCAATTATGGTTAAAATTCCCGACCCTGCCGGGAATCGAACTCGGGATCCAAGTGACCAAAGGTCAACACGCTAACCATTTAGCCATGGAGCCGGACAGCATAAAGTAAAGAGACCAGGAATGGAGCATGGTGATCGATGAGGAGTAGCGGACCGACAGATAGAGACGGAGAGGAACCATGTTTGCCCTTACTCGACTGTGTCTGGACAAGGGGAAATACTGCTGCTGCTGCTGCTGCTGCTGATGATGATGATGATGATGGCTTTCGAAACAATTGCAAGACATAATTTGAATTATGTGATTATATATGTGTATGATGACATGATAAGAAGCTTTTGGGCTTTTGCCGTGTGAAGAAAACAAGGTGAAATTCTTTACATTTCTCAGAGAATTTTGCTCCGCGTCTTCAGTAGAAAATCTCGACTGTTCAGGAGGAAGTCTTTTCCAATAATTATTCTGAAAGTAAAGGCATCCGGCCGTAAAGCTGGACTAAATCCATCCAAAGTGCCGACCCCAGGTAAATTGGGAAAAATTCAGGACGAAGAAGCAGGAGAAGAAGAAGAACATCATTACAGGGTCTTTTACTCAAAGTGGGGGTTTGTTGCATAAACCTTATTTTTCAATTTTTGCCATTAATAAAAATCGCAGACCGTAAGATCTGGGGATCTTGCGGGCCACAATGGTCTACTAATTACTCTGTTGTCAAAAATATCCTCAATTAAACTTAATGACTCGTTAGCCGTATGCGCGGTTGTCGAATCTTGCTGGCAATATCCAGACTGGCATTCATTGTCCATCAATTGTTAAAAAATGGTACGAGAATGTCATTCCTATATCTCTGCCCAGTGATTGTGGTTTCAAAAACTATAGGCCCCATTATTCTGTCTGCAATTACTGCCGCCAGCACTCCCATTTTCACACTGTAGATGAACTCAAACAAAATATCACGAGAGAAATTGAGTCTATCTCGGTAGATGAACTAATGCGTGTGAATGAAATTTTACTAAGATGAAGCCAAAAATGTGTAGATGCAGATGAAATACATTTTCAGCGTATTCTGTGACAAGGTGAGAAATTATTTTTCTTTGATTATGCGTTATTATGTGTGCTTGTTATTTACATGCGATTCAAACGTGCGCTCTCCCGGCCCCAAGTCAGCGAGTGCTCTTCTGACCAGCTCGCCCATGTACCCGCTGCGCTGCGCCCCGACCGGCCGGCCCCACTTTGAGTGAAAGACCCGAGTTTCAAGTTCTAGTTAAATACGCGTTCTGTACAGCATGTTCGTTTATGAAGTGCAGCATACATGACTTTTTTTTCAGACACCACTTATGATTCATCAGCTTTCGTGTACAGCTAAAGTAGTATAGCAATGTGTCCCAAATTTTCCGGGACAGGCCCGGGATGGCGTCGTTTATCCTCATGACCAGAACAGTTTCTACGAGTGTAGCTGAAGGGATATTAAACCCTTAGCAATATTATTTCTTCTCTATACTGGTCAGTGAAAATAGAGGAATTATGGATAGACGGGGTTGACACATAAACGTTTAGGGGCAATAATATACTTACCGGGCGAGTTAGCCGTGCGGTTAGGGGCGCGCAGATGTGATCTCGCATCCGGGAGATAGTGGGTTCGAATCACACTGTCGGCAGCCCTGAAGATGGTTTTCCGTGGTTTCCCGTTTTCACACCAGGCAAATGCTGGGGCTGTACCTTAATTAAGGCCACGGTCGCTTCCTTACCATTCCTAGGCCTTTCCTGTCCCATCGCCGCCATAAGACCTATCTGCGTCGGTGCGACGTAAAACAAAATAGCAAAACAAAAAAAATAATATACTTGAAATTTTTCCCTCCCCTCCCAGAAAGGATTCTCAAGAAGCATAAAGATAATTGAAGTACATGGAAAGGATAGCAGCGTTTTCCCAACAACATTACGCATATTTCACCACTTTTTGTGTCCGGCTCCATGGCTAAATGATTAACGTGCTAGCCTTTGGTCTCAGGGGTCCCGGGTTCGATTCCCGGCAGGGTCGGGAATTTTAACCTTAATTGGTTAATTTCGCTGACACGGGGGCTGGGTGTATGTGTCGTCTTCATCATCATTTCATCCTCATCACGACGCGCAAGTCGGCTACGGGCGTCATATCGAAAGACCTGCATCTGGCGAGCCGAACTTGTCCTCGGACACTCCCGGCACTATAAGCCGTACGCCATTTCATTTTACCACTTTTTGTGCCAATTGGCAGAAGCAACCAACGGCATAATTCAAACCGGAGATCGAAAATATTCCCTCCTTTACGAATTAATAAAGTACAATTTTCGGTTACGAAAATCGGTGAGATTTTGAGGCCCACCAAGTGAATTATTGTCATTGTTGCTTTTTTAACGTCGGGGTCGAACCCAGGGCACTCAAAATCGAAGGTCACTACGCTGACCATTCAGCCAAGGCAGGACGGAACTCGAACCTAATATTGTTGGAATTCTAGCCGTCATCCAGATACATAGGCACTGGGCGAGATGGTGTTACATGCAGAGTTCTTATTGAATATTTGTTTCTCTGCCTTAAAATGTCCGCTTAAAACACAAATTTGGCATCCCCATTGGTATCTCCAGACATCACGTACGTTAGTGAAAATCAGCCTCCTTCGATGTGTGCAAAAACTTATTTATAACACATGGTCGGGTTCCTTTTCGATTGAAATTTGTCTGCAAGTTAGAGAATTGTGTCTTGAAGTTTAATGTGTTACAGGCCAGTATATTCTGGTACTCTTCTGTTGATATCTCCGGATGTGGAATATGTCATAATCATCAAGGTGATGTGAATCCAATTTTATTGGTCACAGTCTAGTGACCAAGTGCTTCTACGATCTTATGTTGATCCAACTGTGGAAGAACAAACATTCAGTAAGTGCAATATCTAAAAATACATTTCATGGCTTTGTCCGATATTTGTACAGGTCGGTCTAAACACAATGTATGAAACATGAATTTTCCCATGGGCAAATTTTAAGGCAATCGATTTTATATGTATTCCTTTCCCACAGTAGGTTTCAGGATACGAACAATTCTAATGCCTTCTGATACAGATCGCGGAATATTATGTTTCTTGCAGCAATTGTACGCCAAACCGAGGCTCACCTGGGAGGACGAAACTCGATTCCCCACCAGAAAGTCGAGATATTTAGAAACAAAACTGGCACAGCGGCTCATGGCAATGGGCTTCATTCAGCCTACAACTATAATGCCTTGTTGATCACGGTAACCCCTACGCCAGGTAATGAGGAGGAAGGAAGTCAGGCTTAGTGCCGATATTACGAATAGTGGGAGCATTCCTCTTATCCGTAGGCCTACATGGCTTGTGCAGAAACTGCTTTGCGGCAATCATACCATCGACGTTTTATTTTCCTTGATATTCCCCCCCCCCCCCGAGGCCATTATCTACATATGCATAATGGACTAGACCAATTACCCTACGGTACGCACGAGGACGGTGTAATCAATCGTGACCTCTGCACTCGAAGAGTTCCATTACTTTCCCTTCCGCAACTTTCTGTTGCTACACTTCTCAACGAGAATTCTTAAAAGCCAGTACTACTACAGACAAAGAAGTCAAGTGACAGGCACTATAGAACAGCAGGGAAACGTTATTTTGTTTGAGCTGATCGATAAACTGTAGCTGAAATCAAATGGCGTATGTCTTTTAGTGCTGGGAGTGTCCGAGGACATGTTCGGCTCGCCAGATGCAGGTCTTTTGATTTGACTCCCGTACGCGACCTGCGTGTCGTGATGAGGATAACATGATGATGAAGACGACACATACACCCAGCCCCGTGCCAGCGGAATTAACCAATTATGGTTAAAATTCCCGACCCTGCCGGGAATCGAACTCGGGATCCAAAGGCCAACACGCTAACAATTTAGCCATGGAGCCGGAGATACTGTAGCTGAAACTGCGCAGCACGAGCGATATACGGCATAAATGTAGTTCCGGTGAACATCAACAAATTCAACAGAATTAATCAGCACTTACTGTACATACACTACCGGTCAAAAGTTTTCGATCACCTATCACAACTATGGATTCGTGGTTAAAACAGAAATGTAGTTTTAAATAATCTATCATAGCCTTGTTCTGATAATAAAACGAGCATAAACATGTAAAGACGGAACGACTCTGTTGTGTATTTGACCGGTTCTCCGCATGGAGGGTCACAACAACATTGACGTGTCTTTACCCAAGACATGTCCACTCGAATAGGCCTCATTCCTTCAGCTGTCTGTGTAGCAAGCAGTTCACATTAGTTTTCAGTACACTGTGTGCAGCTAGCAGTGTGTTTGTGTATCTGATCAGGTGCATACGGAAGCAGGAGATTGGAACTGAAAAACGTGCTGTAATTGTAGCTCTGCATCATGAAGGGTATTCTAGTAGGACAATAGCAACAAAAGTTGGCGTAGCCCAATCTACAGTGGTATATACATTGCAGCGGTTCAAGCAAACCGGTGCCGATGCAAGTGTTTCGCGATCTGGAAGACCCCGTGTAACATCATACAGGAAAGATCAGTTCATATGTGTACAGAGTAAACGTCAGAGGACTCGTACGGCACCTGAATTCGCGAGGGAGTCAATAATATGCGAGCTGCTCCAATCTCTGTCTCAACAGTGCAACGCCGTCTTCGTGAACGAGGTTTAAAGGGGTGCATAGCGGCCAAAAACCTTTATTACGGACACAAAATAAGGTGAAAAGAATGCAATGGGCACAGCAACATAAAAACTGGAGCATGCAGCAATGGTCCAAGGTGTTATTCACGGATGAATCGAACTTTGAAGTATTTGGGAGCCATCATCGAATGTTTGTTCGTCGACTTCGTGGAGAACGTATGAAGAGTCAGTGTGTGACACCTACGGTGAAGCATGGTGGAGGGTCGGTTATGGTGTGGGGATGTTTTGCGGGTGATAAAGTCGGTGATCTAGTGCGAATTAATGGAACATTAAAGAAGGAAGTATATCACAGGATACTGATCAACAATGCAGTTCCATCTGGCTAGAGGCTTATTGGTCGTGGGTTTGTTCTGCAGCAGGACAATGACCCCAAACATTCTTCTAAATTGTGTAGAGGGTATGTCAATAGAAAAGAGAAATGTGGGGAACTGAAAAATATGATTTGGCCAAGTCAGTCACCAGACTTAAATCCTATTGAACTGTTATGGGATGAACTTGACAGGGAGGTCCGAAAACTGAGGTCAACTAACGTTGAAGAGCTATGGAATAATTTACAGAGCTGTTGGACTGCAATATCTACACAAACACTACAAAATCTTATTTCCAGAATGCCAAGAGTTTGTGCAGCTGTTCGGAGGGCAAACGGTGGATACTTAGAATAGGCTAAAATATAAACCATATTGTATTCTACTTAATGATAGAGAGAGAAAATATATATTTTGTTGGTCTATTTAGTTTTTACGATGTGTTTGTACATTGAAATAAAGTATCTAGTTTTGTGCATAGGTGATCGAAAACTTTTGACCGATAGTGTACATAATCCGGGAGATAGTGGGTTCGAGCCCCATTGTCGGCAGCCCTGAAGATGGTTTTCCGTGGTTTCCCCTTTCCACACCAGGTAAATGCTGGGTCTGTACCTTAATTACGGCCACGGCCGTTTCCTTTCCACTCCTAGCCCTTTCCTGGCAAATCGTCGCCATAAGACCTACCTATGTCGGTGTGACGTACTGTAAAGCAAACTGTTTAAAAAACGCACACATACATACAATTTCATTGTAGATTGGTTTGGCTTTCAGCTATCGCTCTGCAAAACCACTGTGGATGGATGTGTGTCGTACGGAACGCCATTACCCTCGTAGGACGAGGGATGGCTTCTGCTTAAGGGCTATCGGGTTCTGACCCCACCAGATATTTTATATAAAGGAACTAGTTTGGAGTTTTAGGTAACTGTTTTTTTACTTTGCTAGAGGTTTAACGTCGCACTAATACATTGAAGATTCTTGGCGACGCAAGGATGGGAGAGGGCCAGGATTGGAAAAGTAGCGACCGTGACATTAATTGTGGTACAGCCCCAGCATTTGCTTGGTGTGACCACGGAATACCATCTTCAGGGCTGCCGATTGTGGGATTCGAACCCACGTAACTGTTGATGTAGTGATCATAGCCATGGGATGTGCAGTTTTATGTAGAATCTCAACCCCAAGGACGCAACTTTTCATTTCAAGAATCCCACATGCTTTGGCTGGGTTTTCAACCGCAGCCGCATTTGTGATAAGCTAGTGTCTATGTTACTATCATACGCTGCGTGATTGTACGGTAAGTCAGTATTTTGTAAGCGCACTTCTTAGAATCAGCGTGCGTCATTTTTACGATGTATTTTTGTTTGACAATGAGACCTACGCTGAGGCCAGCTTGAAGGAGCTCAGGAGTTAGAAGTGGTAACTCCCCCTTCGTTCGGTTGTCATGCTACAAGCAGTGTTCTGCACACGTGGGCTATGGCGCCCAGAATGCCTGGCCCACCAGTGCTGAGGACTCTAGCCATCCACCTCCATTCGCGAGTGGATGAAAGTGAACGTTAAAGCACAGTTCAGTGAATATAGAATGAACTCCCAAAGACGCCTTGCTGTGAACCAAATGTAGGCCATATTTGAACAATAGGGAATCTTTTTCTACCGCCTTTCCCACACCTGTGGGGTCGCGGGTGCGAACTGTGCCGCAGATGTGAATCTGGCCCTGTTTTACGACCGGATGCCCTTCCTGACGCAACCCTATATGCAAGGATGATTTGAACAATATGGAATATTCCATTTTATTCACAGTAGTCTATGCAACTAAGTTTGCAGTTCACAGCAAAATTTCGCACAAGTGCATCTCGAAAGCAGGGGCTGCCTGGCTGAGGCTCGCCCGGAAGGGCGTGGGTTCGAATCCCCGTCAGGAAGTCGTAAAAATTTAAGAAACGAGATTTCCACTTCCGGAGGTGCATATGGCCCTGAGGTTCACTCAGCCTACAAATGAGTACCAGGTTAATTCCTGGGGGCAAAGGCCGTCGGGCGTAGAGCTAACCACTCTACCCCATCATGTGCCGCGGTTAACAATGGTGGAAACGAATGAATATTGAATTTTCACGACCGCATTGTAATCGAAGCCGACTTTCAACCTATTAGGTCGTGTTACGTACATTTAGTACGTGTTGAAGAGATATTAAGTCATCATCATCATCATCATCATCATCTGTTTACCCTCCAGGTTCGGCTTTTCTCTCGGACTCAGCGAGGGATCCCACCTCTACCGCCTTAAGGGCAGTGTCCTGGAGCTTCAGACTCTTGGTCTGGGGATACAACTGGGGAGTATGACCAGTACCTCGCCCAGGCGGCCTCACCTGCTATGATGAACAGGGGCCTTGTAGGGAGATGGGAAGATTGGAAGGGATAGGCAAGGATGAGGGAAGGAAGCGGCCGTGGCCTTAAGTTAGGTACCATCCCGGCATTCGCCTGGAGGTGAAGTGGGAAACCACGGAAAACCACTTCGAGGATGGCTGAGGTGGGAATCGAACCCACCTCTACTCAGTTGACCTCCCGAGGCTGAGTGGACCCCGTTCCAGCCCTCGTACCACTTTTCAAATTTCGTGGCAGAGCCGGGAATCGAACCCGGACCTCCAGGGGTGGCAGCCAATCACGCTAACCACTACACCACAGAGGCGGCTGAAGAGATATTAAGTACAGAACAAAAATGTCCCACCAGACACCAGTGGGATCCGAACCCACAACCTCCCGATTTCGCGTCGATTGCTCTACCAATTGAGCTATGGTGCCCTAGGCGATACCTTCCACTCCTCCAAGGGCCTTCATGGAATCCACCTGTCTGCCGAGTACAGAGCTAGCAGCCATAACAGGCCGTCCCGCAACGCAGCTAGCCTGTTCGGTTTCGGCACCCTGAATCGAATCGCCACTTTCGTACTTTCGTACATAATTCGTACGTAATTCTAGTCCTCAGTTACGACAACAAGCGCTGGATACTCAATCTGTGCATAGGGAGCATCGCAGGAATACCAGTTTTCAGTCAGAAGATGATAGACAAATTTGTTTGTCAGGGGAACATGAAATGTGTATACAAATGTGACCTATTTTATTCCTCTTCTTTATCTTTCTGGCCTTTCCCCAGCTAACTGCGGTCGGCAGTTTGAATGGATTTAGCCTAGTTTTACGGCCGGACGCCTTTCTTGACGCCAAACTTATGTGGAGGGTTGTTTTCTCTATTGCATGTTTCTGTGGTGATTTGTCGTGTAATGTGTTGTGGGTATTTGAAGGTATTGCAGGTATTTAAAACTAACACAGAGACCTAGCCCCCGAACTAGATGAATTAACCAAACGTAATAAAAATCATCGGCCCGGCCAGGAATCAAACTCAGGGCCCTCTGAACCGAAGGCCAGTACGCTGACCGTTCAGCCAAAGTGGCGGACGAGTGCCCTACTTTACTAGGCCTAATTTTATTCTTATTCTTATTCTTATTATTATTATTATTATTATTATTATTATTATTATTATTATTATTATTATTATTATTATTATTATTATTATTATTATTATTATTTACTATTTAGGGAACAAGATTTCCATTTCCGGAGGTTCACATGGCCCTGAGGTTCAATCAGCCTACAACAAAAATGAGTACCAGGTTAAATATTGGGCGCAAAGGCGGCTGGGCGTAGAGCTAACCTCTGTACCTCACCAAGTGCATTAGTTACGGGTAGTGGAAGCCTTTACCTTCCTCCTCTTCCAGGGCCTTCATGGCCTGTGTGGAGATGACTTTGCTTTGGTTTGCTATTATTGACTGGCTGCGTAGCGTAGTTGGTTAGGTGCTTGCATTTTATCCTCCACGTTGCGTGATCCATTCCCACCATAGTCTGCTGGTTTTCAAGAAGACTTCAATGCATGTGACTCATATTAGTAGATACAGTGGAGCTCCGCCAGTCCGAATCTGCCTAGTCAGAAAACCCGGATAACCCGAACCCTAACATATATGAAATGAAATTTATCAAAGAAATTTCAGACTAAAATGGCCTTGTATTACACCTGGAGTTTGGAGTTGCCAAACCTTTGACTTCTTGCTAGTTAGCTCTTGTCACATACCGCAGCAGAATACAGCGGTCTGAACAATCACGAGAGCGAATAGGAGAAAGGAGTGTAGGAATGTGGCAACACCGCGCAAGGGCACTACAATACGCCCACCGTCCTGCGCTAGCTATCAGAACGCTTCTTTTAATATTAGGACTGTAAGACAGGGATTTGTTGCACTTGATATACTTCCAAAAGTGTCCTGATGATCATTCATCCTCTGCTCTTACAATTAGACTGCCTTAAGCATAAAGTAGCAAGAGCCAACGGTGTGACGTTTATGCTTTTAATTACTCTAACTTCAACCACGATTGTAATAATAATAATAATAATAATGTTATTTGTTTTACGTCCCACGAACTACTTTTTCGGTCTTCGGAGACGCCGAGGTGCCAGAATTTAGTCCCGCGAGAGTTCTTTTACGTGCCAGTAAATCTACCGACACGAGGCTGACGTATTTGAGCACCTTCAAATACCGCCGGACTGAGCCAGGATCGAACCTGCCACATTGGGGTCAGAAGGCCAGCGCCTTAACCGTCAGAGCCACTCAGCCCGGCACCAGGATTGTATTCACTTCCTTTGGAACAGGACGACGACTAACCGATTGCACCACGGAGGTCGTCATATGTTAAGCACATAGTTTTACATGATTGCTGATGTTGCAATTTTAACCACAGGCCCTCTAGTTTTACGTGGAATCCGAACCGCAACTACGTGAATTTCCATTTCTAAGCATCCCATATGCGTTGTTCTAGATTTCAACCACGGCTGCCTTGGTGAGAGACCAGTAACTATACCACTCGGACATCACGGACCAGACGATAAACACGTATTATTATTATTATTATTATTATTATTATTTCCGAGTCAATGGCTAAATTATTAGCGTGCTGGCCTTGGATCCAGAGGGTCCCGGGTTCAATTTCCGGCCAGATGAGGGATTTCATCTTTTTGCAAGTTGCTTTACGTCGCACCGATACAGTTAGGTCATATGGCGAGGATGGGGCAGGAAAGGGCTGGGAGTGGGAGTGGGAAGGAAGCGGCCGTGGCCTTAATTAAGGTGCAGGCCCAGCATTTGCCTGGTGTGAAAATGGGAAATCACGGAAAACCATCTTCAGGGCTGCCGACAGTGGGGTTCGAACCCACTATCTCCCGAATACTGGATACTGGCCGCACTTAAGCGACTGCAGCTATCGAGCTCGGTAGGTATTTTAACCATCATCGGTTAATTCCGATGGCTCGGGGCTGGGTGTGTGTGCCGTCTTCATCATTAGAATTCATCTTAGATAGGGCCCAATCCTCATAGCCACGGCGTCAACTCGAAATACCTGCACTAGGCCTCTTTGGAGGCCACACATTATTATTATTATTATTATTATTATTATTATTATTATTATTATTATTATTATTACCATCATCATCCTAGTTGGGCACCTCTGTCAGCTTGCAGAATTATGCTTTCACCACCAAATCAACTTTTATAGCTTCTAGACCAGGCATATTACTTGCCTGCAAACGAAGAAACGACAATGTTGTGAAATATTTTTAACAGCGATTGTACGGTAGGTAATAATAATAATAATAATAATAATAATAATAATAATAATAATAATAATAATAATAATAATAATAATAATAGTGTTGTTGATTTTACGTCCCACTAACTACTTTTACGGTTTTCGGAGACGCCGAGGTGCCGGAATTTTGTCCCGCAGGAGTTCTTTAACGTGTCAGTAAATATACCGATACGAGGCTGACGTATTTGAGCACCTTTAAATACCACCGAACCGAGCCAGGATCAAACCTGCCAAGTTGGGCTCAAAAGGCCAGCGCTCTACCGTCGGAGCTACTCCGCCCGGCTTGCACGGTAGGTGTTTTGAGCTTTAGCGCGTACAGTTGAGCTGCTATGTGTTTTCTACCCCATATTCCTTTTCCTTAACTTCTTTGTCGTCTTCTTCCCGACCTTTCTCTCAATTCATTCGGGTCGGCAATCCATGTGAATTTGGCCCAATTTTGCGATCAGGTTCCTGACAGCAACTCAACGTGGAGGGAAGTAATCATTATTGCGAATCTCTGTAATAGTGTGTAGTATGGTGGGCTGTGTGTAGCGGAAGAGACGTGTATTAAGACGAAGACAAACGTCCAGTCCCCGAAAGAGAGAAATTAAGTAAGTGCAGTTAACACCTCCAGCCAGAAATCGAACCTGGGGCCCGATGACTAGAAAGCTACCACACTGATCATTCAGTCATGGAGCTTGACTTAAAAATATAAGGATAATTTACATGGGGAAGATTTAGCGGTGTCAGATAGTTGAAGGCTCTGAACACGAAGCCAAGTATGTGCGATTACACAAGGAAAGTGTACGCGGGAAATTTTATGGCATTTCATTGTTTTTATTATACTCAAACCAGACGACAAACTACTATTAAATAGGTAGTGGATATAGGATTGAATGATAGGCAGAAGTTTGATTTTCAAATGTCTGTACCAGTCAAATTGGCCGTGCGATCAGGAGTGCGCAGCTGTGAGCTTGTATCCGGGAGAGAGTGTGTTCGAATCCCACTGTCGGCAGCCCTGGAGATGGTTTTCGGTGGTTTCCTATTTTCACACCAGGCTGTACCTTAATTAAGGCCACGGCCGCTTCCTTCCCATTCCTAGGCCTTTCTTATCCCATCGTCGCCATTAGACCTATCTGTGTCGGTGCGACGCAAAAAAAAAAAAAAAAACGTTGTTGCAGATTTGATGTTGGCTTAGTCCAGTGGTATTTAAAGTTGCTCATATACGCCAGCCTCGCGTCGGTAGATGTACAAGGACGTAAAATAACTCCTGCGGGAGAAAATTGCGGCACGTCGGCCGCTCCGAAACCCGTAAAAGTAGTTAGTGGGACGTAAAACCAATAACATTATTATTATTATTATTATTATTATTATTATTATTATTAAAATGTCTTTGTTAGCGGATCCTATACAGCATTTATTATTGCGCTTTTCTCCAAGAAGTAGAACAATGTATCGAAAGAAAGACAAGGAAGAGGAAAAAAATTGGCGTTAAGGACATATTCGTAGGCGAGACATTCGTGGAGTATCAGTCACCCTGTTGAAAGAATTCCTATAGGAACTATTTGATAATATCATCCGAGATGTATAACGAGCTCCTGGCAGTAACTGAACCTGTGATTCGGAAGAAAAATATGATAGAATAATGAGAATGCCATTATTATCTCCATGAATTAAGTTTGAAATAACACTTCGTTTTCCGCCTAGTGGTGGAAGTTCCTAATTCTTACAATATTTATGAGGAATAACTTTCAGCATCAACGAAACCTGGGTCTTTGGGTTCGAGGACAAGCCTCTCAAACGTAACTTCCCACTTTTTTCAATTCGCATAGTCACTATCCTTTGCCTGCTGCCATTTCTTGATGGATACAGTACTTTTGTATCCATCTCTTGGTACAGGCCAGAGTAAAGTGTAGCTTTCACCCAATCTCATCCATGGCTGTGACAATATGGAAGCTGCTGGGGTATGGGTGGTGCTGAGTAATGGCATTCAGAGCACGACTAGTGCATCTGAGTGTTATGAAAGGTGTTGCTCATAGGGTCAGTCGTGCTGCAATAGCACTATCTGACCCAGTGAGGAACTGAAGTCCCAGTCTCATCCATGGCTGTGACAATATGGAAGCTGCTGGGGTATGTGTGGTGCCGAGTAATGGCATTCAGAGCACGACTAGTGCATCTGAGTGTTATGAAAGGTGTTGCTCATAGGGTCAGTCGTGCTGCAATAGCACTGTCTGACCCAGTGAGGAAAGCAATGGCAAACTACCTCACTCCTCGTCTTGCCTAGTACGCCTCATTTTGGTGCTGCCATTGGTTTTTGCGGTTTCCTTATAACCGCATAACCTTTGGTGGTGCTATTTGAGGATCCAACCAGCCTCTGGGCTGATGACCTAACAGACAGACAGTCACTATCCTACTGTGCATTCCACTAAATTTCATTTTTCTCCTACACTCTTACGAACCCAATAATTTCGCTTAAAGCCATGTGCTCATTTTTGTAAGGTTATGCCTTTAAAACACGTGGTGAGGTCAAGTGAGGTGGCACTTGAGTCCAATAAAAACAATGAAATGTCACAAGATCAAGTTGGGGTTTACACACGGACAGTAGTGGCGTCAGGTTAGTCACGTGATGGGTATGTGTACATAAAAGTAGACAGCTCGTCAACTTGAATGAAAGTTATAAACTTGACTGTCCCCTCCTGCTTATACTCGATTATGATGTTTAAAGGGGCCTAACATCTAGGTCATCGGCCCCTATTATACTCGAGGAAGGTTGAAGTAACTTGCAACTTCCCCACTTCCCTGTATATATTAGCCTATAGGAAAATTTGAATAAAATAGATTTTCATTTACAGTATCTCGTAGCGCAGCTGTGAAATTCTACGACGCACTCACTGAGAGTAAAAATCCGCTGATCAGAAACATAGGAAACTATGATACCGTAGGTCTTCGGTACCGAAGACCTAAGGAACTCATCCTCTAACCCCACCCCATTAAGGGGTGCAGACCATATTCTGGTCAGCGCGATTAAACTTCACAGTTCCACAAACTACCAAATAAAAATATAATATTACATAGAAATATTAACAAAAAAGCACTCAAGGCTCAAATTGGGTCGACGGGCTCACTGATACCGGGACTTCCCGGCACCGTTGAGAATTGTGGCTTCTTCATTGTATCCTTGCTGTGAGTATACAAGTAGCGCTAGGTGCAGAGCAGCTTATCCAGCAATCTCCAGACAGAGGGCAGACTAGGAATGTACAAGATCAGACAAGCCTTTCTTCCTATACTAATGAATCACACGGTCTTTGCCAACGTTAGCGTTTCATAATCGTACCTCACAGTTTATTCCTGGCCACTTTGCTTATAGGGAGGTGTCAGTTCAGCGCGTGTTGCAACATGTCCTTGAAGGAAATACCGCTCTGCCTGCAACTGTATAGGCTGTATACCTGACTGCTGACATTACAGGATGATTGATGAACACTTCTTTACTTACAATTCTATGAGAAGACAGGAGACAGCACAAGACTCGAGAATGTCTGTTGAGTCATCCAGTGCCCTGTTCGACCAAACGTTTGAAAAAAAGTTATCGTTCAGTGAGATATAAAATAAAATATAGAGACCAATGAAGAGGAAATTTTCTGTCCAAGCACCCCTGTCACTTCTTTCCTTCTTACGCTAACTGGCTTCTTCCTCCATTAAAAAGCTATCTTCAGCTTATCCCAGTTATTTCTGGAGTAGCTGGAGCCACCCTGACTCAAATTTTGGTTTTGGTCTGGGTTTTAATGCCAGATGTCCTTCCTGACGCCCCGTGATTTCACAGGTGAAAATTCCAACCCAGGATCGACCGAAATTCAATCTTCAGTCATCCGAGTGGAAAGATCACGCTCGCCACCATGTTTCATCCTCAATATTTCTAGGTGAATGGTGCTATGGTACTTCAATTCTAGCCTCGAGACTTTTTCACCAATCCTCAGTCCTAATAATGGCCATGATTTCGCTATTCTATGAATAAAGCAACATCAAAATTTAGGGGTTTGTATGAAACATCATTAACAGTAAGTTGTAGTTGCCTCTAACGGAACCGTTGATGAGCTTTCACAAAACTTCCACCTATCTCATATAAAATCCTTGGCGAAGGAGGTGTGCAAACTTCTCACGGAACCTCTAGTAATTTCTCACAGGATGTACAGGATTTTGATCTGTGACGGAAACTCTATTGACCTTCCACAGAACCGCCAGTGACTTCTCACAGGATCTACGAGTGTTAACCTCTCACGGAACCCATGGTGACTTCTCAGAGGATCTTGGACCAAACCTCTCACAGAGCCTCTAGTGACTTTCCACGGGATCTAATTTAATTTTGACCGATCCTCTGTTAACCTTTCACGGAACCCCTGGCGGCTTCTCACAGAACCTAAATTAATCTTTGACCGAGCCTCTCTTCCAGAATGTAGGAGTTAGAGAACTTAAGGTGACCTCTTGTAGAGCCTTTGGTAATGTCTCAGGGAACGCTGGTGACCTCTCATATAGCCTCTGTTAACTTCTTACGGAACTTCTGGTGTCCCCCTATGAAGCCTTCGGGAACATCTTAGTGTAAAACAGGTGATTTCTCGCGTAATCTGGATGACCTCTCACACATTTCTGACAACCTCTCACAGAACTCGTCGTGACCTCACGGAAATGATGATGATCTTTTGTTGTTGCTTCAAAAGTGAAAGACTTTGAACATATTGATGATGCTTGTTGTTTAAAGGGGCCTAATATCTAGGTCATCGGCCCCTATCGAACATATTCATCATCCTATCCGTGTACTAAGCGTGTGTGAAGTTTTGTCTGATAACCTGATTGGAATATTGATGTCACTACTGGTGTAGTGAATTGGGGCGGATGTTGATTAAAAAGGATCAATAAAATTCCCTTAAATTTATCAAATAAACTTTAAAACATTTGACGAAACTGAATTCTGGTGTATATAATTTCGTGTGGCTATTTCTAGCCGAGTGCAGTCCTTGTAAGGCAGACTCTACGATGAGGGTGGGTGGCATCTGCCATTTGTAGGTAACTGCGTGTTATTGTGGTGGAGGATAGTGTTATGTGTGGTGTGTGATTTGCAGGGATGTTGGAGACGGCACAAACACCCAGCCCCCGGACCATTGGAATTAACCAATGAAGGTTAAAATCCCCGACCCGGCCGGGAATCGAACCCGGGATCCTCTGAACCGAAGGCCAGTACGCTGACCATTCTGGTGACTATGTAACAATGGTTTTACAAGTAATAATATATCCCGGTTCTATTCACTGCACAGCTCATATTTTTACAGAAATAATTATCTCCTAATTTATTTTGCTAATTTAATTTGCCGTGGTTAAAATGTCGAAACCATCTTATTGTTTACCTGAAGCGGGACTGATCCAAAGGAAAACAAACACTTCTAGGGTGGCCGAAAGTGGGAATTTTAACCCACTTGTACACTCAAGGCTCTGCACCCCGATCTAGTCCTTCAGTTTAGTCTTAAATACGTGGCACACCCGGGAATTGAATCTAGACTAGCCGTGCAGGACGTTATTATAGAGATATGCTTGATCACGATAGTTTTAGGTCTGTCGTAGTAGGGTAAAGAAATATAATTGCCACTAAATCAAGTTTGGAGGTGAAAACTTCAAGTTATTTCATCGAAAATAAAACGGTATTAGTAACGGATCATTGAGATGAAACTTCCGCGGTCTGTTGTCCGGCGTGTCATGCCGTAACTTTATATCTAACAAGGGGACTTTCAGGTAGACGGGTCTCGGATAAAAAAGTACGTAACGGTGACCACTCGAGTATCGCCTTCGTGGCCTTAATACCCATTTATTGTGGTCAGCATTTGATATGGATTCGCCCAGATTTACGGCCGGATGCCCTTCCTGATGCCAACCCTCTGTGTAGTGACGTATTAGCTATTGCGTCTTTCTGTGGTGGTTAGTAGTGTAGTGTGTTGTGTATGTATGAAGAGAACTGTATTGAGAAGAACACAAGCACTCAGTCTCCGAACCAGAGGAATTAACCATACGCAGTTAATATCCTCGACCCGGCTGGGAATGGAATCCGAAGCATTCTGAACAGAAGACCAGTACACTGCTCATTCAACGAAGGGGCCGAACGTGACTATTCGAGTGTGAATATTCCAAATGCATTGGGCCAGGTATCTAGGCATTCTCGAGAAAATCGTCTTTGACAAATTCCAAGTGCCTTATATCAACTAAACGGTAATAAGCGGACAAGCGGGCACGTGGCTCAATGGGTAGCGCCCGTGTATTGAGGAATCGCTGATTCTAGTTCCGCTGTGTGCTGCAATATAAATAATATATGCCCTACTGTTGGGAGCCAGTTGCAATCTACATACTACCACTGTCGGGTGACGATTGTAATCTGCTTAAATATTCTGCCTCACGCTTGGGCGTTAATTATACATTCAAAATATCTACGTACAGTATATATAAGTTATATCAATTTTCGTACCATAATTGAATGTTATTATCACTTGGCGACTTCCAGTGAAATAACATTTAAAATAAGTGAATAAATAAATAAACAAATGTCGATACTACTAATAATAATAATTTTCAGAAATTGCAGGTACATGGGCGCCAGAGGTCACCATAGCCCATAGGATCCCTCAATTTAGAATATGATTATTATTATTATTATTATTATTATTATTATTATTATTATTATTATTATTATTATTATTATTATTACCGTGGTTTGGTGGACCTGCAGAGGTGAAAGAAGGTGCCGGGGTGAATGGGTCTAACTACCAAATCAAAGTTAATTTAAAACCTTAACAAGGTTATATTTTCTTTTTTAGAATTTCAAAATCAACAAATAACAATGTAGCAGGTACAAGTAGCAATAAAAAAGTCTAGAAAAGACAAGTTTGGTGGTATAACGAGACCTTGGGCTTCACGCCCTAACTTTACAATTCCCGAGCTATAGCTATACGCTCAAAATGACAAGGACCACCATTTTATGCAAGGGCAGAACACCCCTCAATACAGGGAGCACTCGCTCCCAATTTTTAACATCAAGCCTCCCAGAGGCACTTTTACACATTTGAAAAGAGCTGAGACGCTCTCAGTTTTTCGAGCCTATTCAAGGCAATATCAGAACCTTACAATTACTTGCCATCAAGGCATAACTTACAAAAATGAAACAGGGGTACATTGTACCGAACCTACTGGGCCTTCGTGTGAAAGAAATAACAGTTAAATAAATGGCCCGAACACAAAATGAAAGGAGGCGAATACTTGCACTCCTCGATGTGACTTCTTAAAACCTAAAGGGCACTAGGCCGATGAAATAGGGACTATTCCCAAACTACTGAGGTGACTCGCATAAGAATAAATTAAGACATTACGGAAAGGAAGAAAACCAGTTACAAAACGTAGTCACCTCAAACCAAAGTGAAGGGGAGCTCGAGAGGGTAGGTCACTCTCTATCCCCGATTTACAGTTAAAGATTTTAGGAAGTTTTTACATAAGCCGGCAGAAAATTACATTTTAGAGAAGTAGGTTACATATTAAAGTTTCGGACCGATCCCTCGGGTTAAACTGCGGAGCTAGCAAGAAATAAAGATGTTAAACGGCCATTACCTTGCTGAAGAACTGCTGCCTGATGAAAGAGGCACCTCCCGCCTCCCGCTTCACATACACACACTTAGTTAGATGTTGATCAAATGGCCAAGAGACGTGAAAATCCGCAGTTTATAAACCCTCGGGGAAGGTTCGAGACCTTTCATGAATAATCAAGCCACACCCTCTCAATTTTATTGGACCATACAAAATTTACACTCAAAGTCGAAGAAGAAATCCAGGATTGGTCGGAAATTAATTACAAAATTTAGCGATTGGCTGCATTCAAAACTGGCGGAAAGAAAAGATAAATATTGCCAACCCACAAATGAATGAACGAAATTTAGTGAAGAAAAAACTTATGAATACAAAATTTCTTCAAAAAAGTTCCTTCACTTCGCACCAGGGTGCATGATGATAGTTTTTTAGCAGTGACATATATGAGAGAATATCCACACTTCTTGATCAATGGAAAACAAAACAAGTTGAAATTCACACAGTCCTGGAAACTTCACAATCACAAAATTAAGGTAGTGACATCTTCTGAGTAAAAGTTTAAGACGGTCTAGTTCCAAGTTCAGTGTTTCTCCTATAGAGGAGTTCTAATTGGCGCAAGGTTTAAGTGTGCGACGTAGAGGTGTACCTCCCGGTACAATTATTATTATTATTATTATTATTATTATTATTATTATTATTATTATTATTATTATTATTATTATTATTATCATTGGTCGACCATAAAAGTTTCTACTCCGGTTGTGTTTATAGAGATGCAAAACTGGTACTCTGCTGACTGGGCCTTACCTACTACATCCTGCAAACATTAGAAAATGGCAGGAGCATGCTTACAAGAAATTTAATTGTTTGACTTATTCAAAAGAAACAAGATCATGTAAAATTTTACAACTTAATATTTACAATTTTCTGTAAAAATCGGAAAACCCTAATCCAACATATTATTCTCCTCCTTACCACCTGTAGAATAGATGTTTACTCACTCCCATAGTTTCCTGCTTCCGTGCCTGGATTTGAAGTCTCATGTTCCGGAACTGCAGAGTCGTCCTCAGTTCGACCTCTCTGCGAAGATAGGTCCCCAAGCTCATGCCGTATTATCCTCTCTCGTGCAGGATACGCCTAGTCACCGCTGACATAAAGTGCCACCCAACTTGATGCACTTGGTAATATTTATCAAGCTACTCTCACATAGCCCGATAGACGGACGATAGTTCGTGTGCGAGCGAAATGAGGCAGTCCACAGCCTATCCCTCACTTTACAACACTAGCAAAAAAACCCACCACAACTTTATAAATATCGGATTGGCAGCACGAAACACCGACAACAGTAAACGGTCCACAAGGACTGAGTACGGACTGAGAGTCACCACAGAATAAGTATTCACCGAACACGTGTCCTCTGAATCGGAATAAGCAATCCTCCCCAGACTAACACTTCCTACATATTTATATTTATGTCCACGCTATTCAGATTTTCTACTTCACTCAAAATGAAACCTTTTCATAATCAAGTGCTTGGATAAAACCTGCCTGCCAAATTTTCCTTTCTGTATTCACCATATACACGTGATTGTTTTTACCTGGATATTCATGTCCATGGTTTTACCCAAGCTTACACACGTAGGCTAAGTTGAAATGTCCCAGAAAAGGCTGTCTGACTCTTAGTAATAATATATATAATTTTAACAAATAAATACTTGAAATGCCTAACTTAATTATAATAATCCAGATATGTACATTACAATAT
This sequence comes from Anabrus simplex, assembly GCF_040414725.1. Taxonomy (NCBI): domain Eukaryota; kingdom Metazoa; phylum Arthropoda; class Insecta; order Orthoptera; family Tettigoniidae; genus Anabrus; species Anabrus simplex. The sequence continues at coordinate 300,614,224 of NC_090266.1, forward strand.
TAGCAATTAATTTTGGCATAATAATAAAATGATTGCCTCCATACTTACACAATAAGCTATTACGCATTAATAATATACAACAACCTAGACAATCTTATATGTAACATGGTGCATGTTACAGTACAAGGTTTCTTTTCCTTTTCTCCTTCTTGTGTTTCATTCTACGTATTTTCTAGGTAAGAATATTTATAATGGTTCAAAATTTGATACAAAAATTGAACATATTTGTATAATTCCATTTTATTATTATTATTCTTATTCTCCTTCCGTTTTTCTCACACCCGTGGGGTCGCGGGAGCGAACTGTGTTACTCATGTAGATTTCGCCCTGTTTTGCGACCGGATGTCCTTCCTGACGCCAACCATATATGGAGGGATGTAATCGCTATTGCGTGTTTCTGTGATGGTTGCTAGTGTGGCGTGTTGTCTGAATATGAAGAATATGAATATGACAAACACAAACACCCAGCCCCTGAGCCAGAAGAATTAAGCAGACACGATTAATATCCTCGAGCCGGCTGGGAATCAAACCCGGGACACTCTAAACTGAAGGCCTTAACGCTGACTATTCAGCCAACGAGTCGGACATTTGGAATTCCACATCAAAGCAAAATGAAATGTTTCATTTCCTACCCGATGTTTTTCATGTTTGTAACCAACGTTTACACCATTGCAAATATTCATACATAGACTATAGGCAGACTGAAACATAAGGAGGAGAAAAAGAAACTCATGCATGCAGATGGACTTGAGCCACCGATCCCTTAGTTCAGATATCATAACAACTGTCGTTATCCAATCACGTTTACCTGGAACTACTTAATCACGTTTTTCTGACATCATCCAAGATTGAAGAGATCTGGCTCAAGGTTGTTCTGGAACAGCCTGACTTACACTCATGACAGGACTTAGCACTGCCTAAGATTTTTCCTTTTGGCCTTAGGTCAATCAATCAATCAATCAATCAATCAATCAATCAATCAATCAATCAATCAATCAATCAATCAATCAATCAATCAATCAATCAATCAATCAATCAATCGATCAATCAATCAATCAATCAATCAATCAATCATTACTGATCTGCTTTTAGGGCAGTCGCCCAGGTGGCAGATTCACGATCAGTTGTTTACCTAGTTTTTTCTTAAATAACTTCAAAGAAGTTCGAAATTTATCGAATATGTCAATTGCTAAATTATTCCAATCCCTAACTCCTCGTCCCATATAGGCTATTTGCCCGAATTTGTCATCTTGAATTCCAACTTTATCTTCACACTACTCAACCTTATTTGTCTACTAATGCCATTCCATGCCATATATAGTTGGGGACAAATCATGACGACCTCGCCTCACATCACTACTTTCCAGCGGCAGCTCGGTGTCTATTAGCGACTTATAGGATATACTACCTCTACTGCAGCCAGAGTTGCCAAATCGGCTACTGCACTCTACACGAAGAAAGGGTAAATACTACAGAGAGTGAGGAAGAAAGTGGTTTGGCAGCCTCTCCAAAACAAACAAAGATCACTTAGAACTCGTTAACTCAGCAGGGTGCAGGGTCTGATTGACTACTGGCTTCCAGCTCGCTTCTAGGAACTGAGGTCGTCACGTTTTGTCCCCGACTATATCCACTGCCAGCTCGGAACATACCGCTTAGTCACAGACATCGTCGAGTTTGCAACTCAAGGGGGCCACAGGTGAATAATGGAAGGTGGGACCATCGAACGTTTGTGGTCCTGTATCCCATGGCAGCTGGTTGGTAGTACTGCTTGGTTCAGTTGGTTGTGGCTTGCTAGTTTTGCGTTGCGGGATATAAAGATGGCAGTGACTTACGTGATGTTCGCGTGTAATATTGTCGCTTAGAACTATTGAATAATCGGTAATTCAAGGCTATATTTTACCGTCTGAAGCATCAGAGTGAAGCTGCTAAGTACTTTTGTAAGTGAGTGTGGTTTTAAATCTGCTTGTGGAGATTAGCGTACATTAAAGGATCGATTTCATAACTAACCTCATCCTGTTAGTTAACCGATAATGGCCGCCTCTGTTGATGGAGGTCGACAAGATTTTTCTAACTCACTGAATCTAAATAATGACATTCAGCAACTCTCAAGTAACCTCATGAATTAACAGGATAAAGAAAGCACCATTCCCACCCGTACCGGACAACCGCGTAACCTCATGACAACCTCTGTTACTGTTCCTAAAATGCTTAATCTCCTAACAATCCAAGATTAAGTTACTCTGCAGCAATGCAATCCTCTCTTACCAAAGATCAAGCTATTGTTACTGAACCTTGTGATGGTATTTGTGCCCGAGATTATATACTAGCAATTGGGAAACTGACTAGCCCTAGTAACATCCGATTTGTCTCATGGATATCTAATGGAAGAATATGTGTATCTTCCTTGCAAGTCGGAAGTGTGTTGAAGAATTAATTTCAAAACACCTAAAGATTCTCATAAACAGTGTTTCCTTGGAAATAAGACCTCTCCTAACTAAAAACAAACGAGTTATTCTATCTAATGTCTACCCTGTCATTCCTAATATTGTTATTGAAGAAGAATTTCTCAAACTCGGCGTTAAACCAAACCAATGTCAAAGATCTCTCCTATTACAGCAGGTGTAACAATCCTTGGATTTTCTAACATTCTCAGTTTTCGGAGACAGATTTTTGTTCAAAATGAAGACCTTAACAAACTTCCAGACTCACTCCAAATCGAATATGAGGATACCAATTACTGGATTTATTTATCCTCCGACACACCCACCTGCTTCCTTTGTAAAACTGAGGGGCTCTTAGCTAGAAAATGTCCTGATAATGATGAAATAATAAATGAAGACTCCTCATTAAATCAAAACAATCATTCTCGTGGCAAGATCAATCTAACGGAATTTCCTCAACTAGCAGAGGATATACAAAATTGAAAACAAACTGCCAAGAAAACATTACCTGTACTCCCTCACAAATTACTCTTCAGACAACTGCTACATCTACAACTCTTCAGTGTTCCCAAGACCAAAACTGTGGTCCTTTACCCTCAGTCGAAACTACTCTAACTTCTCCTATGGAATGTCCTCAAAACCCCTCATATGTTCATTTTGCAGGATCAAAGAGGCAAATATTACTATCTAGCAGTGAAACTACAGACAGAAAAGGCCTTGATTTTACGAAACCTCCCCTAACAACTGAACCTACAAGAAGTGAACAGGCAGGGAAACACAAGACAAAACAAGCTTATAAGAAACCAAACGCAGAGAAGGAAAGCACAACTATTAGTGACATGCTTAAGCCAATAAAGCAAGTTCTAGAAGCCAACCTTCAGTCCTTTCCTCTCAGTTACTTACAACTCCAATCCTTTTTTGAAAACAGTATTGGAGTTAATGAAATAACAAAAATAGCTTCTAATTACACCCAAGATCCAGAGGGTTTAACCCAAGCCCTTCAGAAACTATATCCACACTACACTGAATAATCCATAAAGAACAGCAGTACTCGAATAGTCAAGAAACTGCATAAGGCTAACAGTCAAAACCGAGATGAAGCAATTAACAGTTTAGTTCCAAATCACTCCAGCGATGATTCTACTTCCCTCACACAATGATGATGATATTCCCTCTACACCTGTTTGTCATTCTTATGACTATAACATTACTTCAATGGAACCTCAACAGTTTTCGATCACAGCGAGAGTATTTACAACTACTAAATAAACATCAGCCTTCAGTTGTCTGTCTGAAACTAACTTTCAAGACAAATTAGTTTACTATTTAAGGCAGTTCAACGTACATTATAAAAACCGAATTAATCCAAATCATGGAAGTGAAGGCGTATCTACCTATGTTAAAAATAATTTACACCATCAAGAGGTTCCTTTAACTACTGATTTAGAAGCAGTCGCATTTCTATTATACCTACCACAAGCTATGTGCGTATGCAATGTTTATTTTCCTACGAATAGTACATCTCACACTCATGATTTAAGAAACCTAACACACCAACTCCCCAAACCCTTCATTCTGATGGGCGAACCACAACAGTTTATTGGGTGGTCGCAATAGTGATTCAAGGTGGAAATAAATAGGAAAGATACTAAATGAATTTACTCTAGTGTTATTGAACTCAACTGCTCCAACCCGTTTTGATATACCACACGGAACATTCTGTAGCATAGATTTAACTATATGTACGCCAGACATAGCTGCACTGTTTACTGGTCCATTTATTCAACTCTACAAGGTAGTGACCACTTCCCCATCATAATTAACGATGATCAAAGTTCTCCAGACAACACATCAAAACTCCAATACTGTAAATGGAATTTAAATAAGGCAAATTGGGAATCATGTAGAAAGACTGTAAAAAGCTATTTAAATGATTTAACTCCAACAAATAAATTTATTTCTAAGCACATCAATGATATTGTTCAAGACTTCACTGAAGTAATCAAATCTGCTGAACAGAGTATCCCGAAAACAACTCCTATGCCCTTCAAAAAACGGATCACTGGTGGAATGACTCCTGTAAAGAAGCCATCAAAAATAAAAACCGTGCTTACTACCTATACAAAAAATCCTACTCCTGAAAATAAAATCAATTTTCAGAAATATCGAGCAATAGCAAGAAACAAAAAAAAAAGTAAGAAAATCTCCTTTTTAACATTCGTCTCCTCCTTAACATCCCAAACTACACAAAAAGTCATGTGGAATAAAATCCAAAGAATAAGCGGTAAAAAATAAATTCTGTATTACTTCTCTAACAGATCCAGTCACTGGATCAATTATAAATTAACCTCAAAAAATAGCTGATCAACTAACTGGCTAACTCATTTGCAGAAATCTCTAGCGATAACAATTATAAAGGATACGAAGCTGTATGATTGCAGAGGCACTTTGGGCACTTCATCTGTTCCCGTGGAACCGTACATTCGGAGTGATGGTGATAAATCGAGCACCTCGTTTCCTTACTCTCAAGTCCCCCCAGCTCAAAGTGTGCAACATTTTCGTAACACTACTCATTTGCCGGAAATCACCCAGAACAAATCGTGCTGCTTTTCTTTGGATGTTTGCCAGTTCTCGAATCAAGTAATCCTGGTGAGGGTACCATACGCTGTGGTCTTACTAGTGACTAATATGCCATCTCCTTTACATCCTTACTTCAACCCCTAAATACCCTCATAACAATATGAGGAGATTTATAACCTTTATTTACAATCCCGTTTATGTGATTGCCCCAATGAAGATCTTTCCTTATATTCCAGTGATCACCATGAGGTACTTTCACTCCATCTTTTTTTTAAACCGCATATGAAATTCACACTTGAATCCGAAATTGAACGGGAAATTAATTTTTTAGACTTAACTATTATCAGGGACTCAAGCTACTTAATATATAAGATTTTCAGAAAACCCACCCAAACAGTCACTAAAATCCGTCAAGATTTTTCACACCCCCAAATTCACAAACGAGCAGCGTACAACAGCATGGTGTGCCGAGCCTTCACTGTTCCAATGTCTAAAAAACGACCTCAAAAATGAGTTGAACACCATTCGTAATATAGCTAAATCTAATGGATACAACAGTTTCTTAATTGAAAAAAAGTCAATAAATATAAATATCGCCCCTCTACCACTTTGAAAAATGATAAACAAACAACTCTTCTCTTCTATCTTTACGTTCAACAAAAAATTTTACAAAGTCACCAACATCTTTAATCAATCAATCACTACTGATTTGCATTTAGGGCAGTCGCCCAGGTGGCAAATGCCCTATCTGTTGTTTTCCTAGCCTTTCCTTAAATGTTCGCAAAGAAATTGGGAACATGCATGATCCGGGGTTTTAATTAAAATATGCTAATCTGATTCAAAATTTCATGCAGAATTCAAAAATGTGATCAGAATGTACAAATAATAACTCCAAACATGATACAAATCTAAATCAATGTACGAAACTGTCACGTGACGCAAGTACGCGATCTCATTGGTCTGACGTCATCCTACAGGTTGACTGAATTAGCAGACGAAATAACGCATAGTGTGCTGTTAGAAGCAGGATACACTTCGCGTATTTCTACTTTATGTTAGTGTCTGGTATGGTTAAATTCGAGGTCTATACATTGGATAATAATCTGAGTGGTATATTTTAGAATTAAAATGAATCCTGCGCAGACAGTGAGGCAGAAAACTTATAAATGGTGTAGAGTTCCGATGTGCAATATCACATCGCATACCATCCCAAACAAATTGTTTATGAATGTTCCAAAGACGCTAAAACTAGGGAGAAATGGATCTTGGCGAGCCGGAGAAATGCGGTGATATATCGGAAAAGTCTACAGTTTATTTTTTTGAAGATTTTAAAGTAAGATGAATTTCTTTGAATTTTCAGTCACTTTTCCATGTCAGCTGTTCTAGTGGTAAATCTTTATATTTTAATATATGATGCTTTATTTAAATGCTTCAATTACATCTTGGAATATGAAAGTAATAAACAGTGCATTAATTAATGCTGATTATTAAAGTATTCTCCAAACCTAACCTATGTTTAGGGTGACCTATGTCAAGATAATAAATCAAAGGGGTTATGAACCATTTTGACAGCTCTAATTCTACCATTTTATCTTGGCATGCGACAGTTATTTATGTCTTTATTGAAGAGCTTAATTTGTAAAGAAATTTAGGCTATATCTAAATACTCTATAATATAGCAAAGAATAGGCGTGTACATCATGAAAGGAAACAACGTGAATTTAACAAATGTATAACTCTACACGAAACCAATGCTTGTCTGTTGGGGTCTTATAAGTTAACAATGCTCAGTTATAATAATTATCATAATATTAATGAAATAAATAACATAATTGCACACAGGTGAAAATAGTGATGTTGGTGTTTAAAATATTATCCAACTTAGCCTAAGTTTTAGGTTATAGTACAAGCCAAGTCAATAAACCGAAGGGTAAAAATACCGGGCGAGTTGGCCGTGCGGTTAGGAGCGCGCAGCTGTGAGCTCGCATCCGGGAGATAGTGGGTTTCGAACTCCACTGTCGGCAGCCCTGAATATGGTTTTCCGTGGTTTCCCATTTTCACACCAGGCAAATGCTGAGGTAGTACCTACGGCCACGGCCGCTTCGTTCCCATTCCTAGGCCTTTCCTGTCACCTATAAGTGACGATGTGACGTAAAGCAAACAGCCAAAAAAAGTAAAAGTCACAGCACCCAAAGGCATTTCTGTATTGAACGACTAAAATGTCACCAGTACACTTTTCTCGTCTGATATGCTCAGCTTGTTAAAAGCCAAATGTAATTAATGTTATTGGCTTTACGCCCCGCTAACTACTTCTACGGTTTTCGGAGACGCCGATGTGCAGGAATTTAGTCCTGCAGGAGTTCTTTTACGTGCCAGTAAATCTACCGACACGAGGCTGACGTATTTGAGCACCTTCAACTACCACCGCACTGAACCAGGATCGAACCTGCCAAGTTGGGGTCAGAAGGCCAGCACCTCAACTGTCTGAACCACTTAGCCCGACTTGTGAAAACTAGATGAAGTCACATTTATCTTTATCATGTTTAACTTTTTCCCTTCACAAAGATATTTAATGTTTCTCTTTCATGGGCCCCGGAAGTGGGTAGGCCAGTTGTCCCAACCATAAATATATATTTTTTGGGGAATGATAGATTATAGCCCTATAGTACTATGATCTTTCTTTCTTTCTTTCTTTCTTTCTTTCTTTCTTAATCAGTTTATCCTTCAGGGTTGGTTTTCTCTCGGACACAGCGAGGGATTTCACCTCTACCGCTTCAAAGGCAGTGTCCTGGAACGTGAGACTTTGGGTATGGTTATGAAACTGGTGAGGAGGGCCATTACCTCGCCCAGGCGGCCTCACCTGCTATGCTCAACAGGGGCCTTGTTGGAGGATGGGAGGATCGGACGGGATAGACAAGGAAGAGGGAAGGAAACGGCCGTGGCCTTAGGTGCCTGGAAGAGAAGTGGGAAAATACGAAAAACCACTACTCAGTTGACCTCCCGAGGCTGAGTAGACCCCGTTACAGCCCTCGTACTATTTGTTTTCAACTTTTATGGCAGAGCCGGGAATCGAAATCGGGCCTCCGGGAGTGGCACACATTAACCACTACACCACAGAGGCGGACTAGTACTATAATGCTACCCATATGTTTATGTTAGTGCTGAAATCCGATTTCTTACTTTACTAATGCTGAAAGCCCGAAAATGCAATGTTATTCTTTAATATGGGAATCAGTCTAGAAGGAAATGTTGAAAGTGATGTGATATCTATCCAGGTTCGTTGTTATCCTAATACTATGGGTTACAGTACATTGCACGTATATAAAAGCCGCCACTTACAAACTTGCTTTTTATCCGCGAATTTCTGCGGCCACAAAAGTCACTATTTTTCAAGAATGATGATATCTACACATTGGAGATTGGCTGACTGTGCTGTTTTGAACCTTTCTTCTGTCATTTCGAAATTATTCGCGATCACGAATAATAAACAATCGGCTTTTAGCAACGGCTGATGCACAACGGCTGGTAGAGCTGCATGCGGTACTGGATCGTGACGTCACAGCGCGCCGCTTACGTCAGAGGCCGTTTCACTCGCCTTGCGGAAAGGCACTATTAAATATATTTTTAATGGTAGAAAACAAGGCAACTTACCACAATGTAATACGTTTACGTACTATTTCATTGGTGTACTTTTCAAAAAAAATATTTTTGAAAATGATGCATGTTCCCTATTGGAAATTTATTGAACATCTCCCTTGGTAAGTTATTCCAATCCCTAACTCCCCTACCTATAAACGAACATTTGCCCCAACTTGTCCTCTTGAAATCCGGGACGAATTGGGGCCGTCACTTAACTAAACACAGCTGTTGATAAAATGAAGACCAGGCTACTTGCATTTCGAAACAGCGTTGCCTTCTAAGCTTAAACTTAATATTTAAGAGGTCAATCAACAAAACAAATACATACAATGGCATTAAAACTTCTTTATTTATAACGTACCGTATACCAATCGAGTTGGCCGTGCGGTTACGGTTGCGCAGCTGTAAGCTTGCATTTGGAAGACAGTGGGTTCGAATCCCACCGTCGGCATGCCTGAAGAGGTTTTTCCGCGGTTTCCCCATTTTCACACCAGGCAAATGCTGGGACTGTACCTTGATTAAGCCCACGGCAACTACCTTCCAAATCCTACCCCTTTCCCATCCTTCCGTAACCGAAAATTTTCGATGTGTTAGTGTGACGTTAAACAAGTAGCAGAAGAAACGCATTATTTTACATGGTGACCTCCTGAATCTGTAATTTTATTTTATTTTGCTTTTACACTTGCCTTAGAAGTTTTCCTTTACGAATATTTCTAAATACGTGCACACTATCATATACTGTAGAACAAAACAATTGTGTGGGATAACTCTCAATTTGAAAGGAGTAACTGCTTCCTGAATATTTTGTAGGTTCATGGGACATTGCACGATTCAGCGTGTTATAATCAGTTTATTTATTTATTTACTTATTCATTTGATTTATTGTTCAACAGGCATTTCTGCCCACTTACAGAACATTTCCATTTCTTATTTCTAATGTTATAAATGATTACATACATTATCATTAACGAATGTCATGCCTTTCAGCGTTCAGTCTGCAAGCCTCTTTGAATTTACTAAACGTCGCTACAATCCTCCATTTGCAACTAGTGTTGTGGCCTCATTTAGTTCTATACCTCTTATCTTTAAATCGTTAGAAACTGAGTCTAACAATCGTCGTCATTGTCCCCCTCTACTTCTCTTACCCTCCATAACAGAGTCCATTATTCTCCTAGGTGACCTATCCTCCTCCATCCGCCTCACATGACCCCACCACCGAAACCGGTTTATGCGTACAGGTTCATCCATCGAGTTCATTCCTAAATTAGCCTTTATCTCATCATTCCGAGTACCTTCCTGCCATTGTTCCCACCTGTTTGTACCAGCAATCATTCTCGCTACTTTCATGTCAGTTACTTCTAACTTATGAATAAGATATCCTGAGTTCACCCAGCTTTCGCTCCCGTAAAGCAAAGTTGGTCTGAAAACAGACCGATGTAAAGATAATTTCGTCTGGGAGCTGACTTCCTTCTTACTGAATACTGTTGATCGCAACTGCGAGCTCACTGCATTAGCTTTACTACACCTTGATTCAATCTCACTTACTATATTACCATCCTGGGAGAACACACAGCCTAAATACTTGAAACTATCGACCAGTTCTAGCTTTGTATCACCAATCTGACATTCAGTTCTGTTGAATTTCGTACCTACTGACATCAATTTAGTCTTCGAAAGGCTAATTTTCATACCATACTCATTGCACCTATTTCAAGTTCCAAGCTTCGGGACCATCTGCCATTAAGACCAAGCCGTCAGCATAGGCCACACTGCTTACTACATTTCCACCTAACTGAATCCCTCCTTGCCATTTTATACCTTTCAGCAGATGATCCATGTAAACTACGAACAGCAAAGGTGAAAGATTACAGCCTTGTCTAACTCCTGTAAGTACCCTGAACCAAGAACTCATTCTACCATCAATTCTCACTGAAGCCCAATTGTCAACATAAATGCCTTTGATTGATTTTAATAATCTACCTTTAATTCCATAGTCCCCCAGTATGGCGACCGTCTTTTCCCTCGGTACCCTATCATATGCTTTCTCTAGATCTACGAAACATAAACACAACTGCCTATTCCTCTCGTAGCATTTTTCAGTTATCTGGCGCATACTGAAAATCTGATCCTGACAGCCCTTCCGTGGTCTGAAACCACACTGGTTTTCATCCAACTTCCTCTCAACTACTGATCGCACCCTGCCTTCCAAGATGCCAGTGAATACCTTGCCTGGTACACCAATCAATGAGATACCTCGATAGTTGTTGCAATCCTTCCTGTTCCCTTGCTTATAGATAGGTGCAATTACTGCTTTGTCCAATCTGAAGGTACCTTACCAACACTCCATGCTAATCTTACAACTCTATGAAGCCATTTCATCCCTGCCTTCCCACTATACTTCACCATTTCAGGTCTAATTTCATATATTCCTGCTGCTTTATGACAATGGAGTTTATTTACCGTCCTTTCCACTTCCTCAAGCGTAATTTCACCAACACCATTTTCCTCCTCCCCATGAGCTTGCTGTTCGCAACGCCACCAGGAAGATTTTCTTTTACGTTGAGAAGATGTTCAAAATATTCCCTCCACCTCTCCAGTGATTCCCTGGGATCTATTATGAGTTCACCTGAATTACTCAAAACACTGTTCATTTCCTTTCTCCCTCCCTTGCTAAGATTCTTTATTACTGTCCAGAAAGGTTTCCCTGCAGCTTGACCTAGCCTTTCCAGGTTATTACCAAAATCTTCCCACGACTTCTTTTTGGACTCAACAACTATTGGTTTCGCCCTGTTTCTTTCATCTACGTACAGATCCCTGTCTGCCTCGGCCCTTGTTTGGAGCCATTTCTGATAAGCCTTCTTTTTACGTTTACAAGCTGCTCTCACTTCATCATTCCACCAAGATGTTCGCCTTTTCCGATCTTTACACACAGTTGTTCCTAGTTATTCCCTTGCTGTTTCTACTACAGCATCCCTGTATTCCACCCATTCTCTTCCTATATCATGAACCTGTTTACTGTCTACTGTTCGAAACTTCTCACTAATCATATCCATGTACTTCTGTCTAATTTCCTCGTCCTGGAGATTTTCTACCCTTATTCGTTTGCAGACAGATTTCACTTTCTCTAGCATAGGCCTAGAGATACTTAGTTCACTACAGATCAGATAATGGTCTGTATCATTAAAAAATCCCCGGAAAACTCGTACATTCCTGACAGATTTCCTGAATTCGAAGTCGGTCAAGATATCGTCTATACGCTACCTGTCAGTATGAATGAATGGCTAATGCGTCTGCTTTTAAATCTTAACGCCCGTGTTCAGATTAGGCACCGAATATGTTCGTGTTATGATATGTGTCATTAGTACAAATTTCTTTCCGTTGAATATCAGAGACAAAGCTTTAATGCATTAAGTGTGTACTTCAATAACCGATGTCACAACATACAAATTTTGGCGCCCAATACCGAACACGGGATCTTAAGATTCAAAAGCAGATATGTTAACTACTCAGCTGTACTAATGCATAGCGTCATCATCTCACACTGATAAAAACCATGATGTTTAGCTTTCCTATGATTCCAAGTACTCAAGTTCGGACATTTTCGTTTATATCAGCATTACTTCATTTTCGATTAAGTAAGCCATGGTGGTGTGCTTGTCCACGAATTATTCTTTATTCCGTACAAGAAGGAGGTTAGTTGATTTCTTCGTTCAGTAGTCAGACCACCTTTGCCAAAGACACAGAGTCTTGTTAAGGTAGCAAAGTTGATTGCAGATACCTGCTGATGTGCAGGAGGGGACCTACAATAGAACCCGAAATGGCTTAGGAAAACAATCAATGAAGTGCGTATGGAGGAACTTAAATTGCGAAGGCAAGTTATGTGCTTGGACGAGGAGAAATTACCTTCAAGGTAAATTAATTAAACCGTAGGTGATACCCGAAGAAGAGGGATGTGTAGAAGAGGATAGTTAGACTGCTGTTTGAGCTTTTTTAGAGCAAGAAGTAACAAGGGCATTGATTGAGTCACAAGTTCTGTACAAAACCTCCCAGGTTGAGCACTTAAAGAGTCATACGAGCCTTGAACGAATTGTATATAGAAACCAGGAGACCAGGAAATACATTCAGTAGTCTCTTTCCGTCTCTGGAAGCAGTTTACAAAATAACTTACACGATAAGTAAAACTTATGTACTGTACCATTAGATCATTTTCTAATCGTGTACAGATGTATACTTGCAAATGAACCTCTTGTTATTTTAGGAATATGAAACATCGTTGTTGTCAGCTTCGAGTTCGGAGCCGTCGTTTCAGGCCAAGGAGCTATACTTACGTTTGTTTGTGAGTTGCATATTTGTAGAAGCTGATATGGGCCATGAGAACACGTTGACATATCTTAATTGGTTCATTCAGCGTATGTGTGCATACATCCTAATAACTGATAACATTTTAGGCAGGTTCTCGCCGAGGAGACCACCGGGTAAGCGGAACCTGGATGTATCGTTGGGTTGTTGGATTAACTTCTTCTTTAGCTTCATCTTCATCTTCTTCTTCTTCTTCTTCTTATAATAATAATAATAATAATAATAATAATAATAATAATAATAATCATAGTAATCTATATATATAAAATAAGAGTTTTGTCTGTACATTGCTCAGAATTTGAAAAGAATGCTATTTTTGTATCGGTCATGTTCACAATAACAAGAAAATGCATTTTTTACATTTCCGTAATTTCTGTCTGTCTGTCTGTCTGTCTGTCTGTCTGTATGTATGTACACGCATCACGAGAAAACGGTTGAAGAGAATTTAATGAAAATCGGAATGTAAAGTCGGGTAATGAACCGCTACAATCTAGGCTATAAATTATTTTAATCACGCTGAGTGAAATGGTAGTTTAGGGGAAGCCTGAAATTTAATTCTCAAATATTTATGTTATTATTGGTCGTGTCTTAATGAAAATCGGTAGACAAACATGTGAAATAAGTCGCTACAATATAGGCTATACACGCTGAGAAACATGGTAGTTTAGGGGAAGGCCTAAAATTTAATTGTCAAATATTTATTGTATTAGTGGTCGTATCTTCACGAAAATTGGTGTGCGAAGTCGGGGAATAGGTCGCTATAATCTAGGCTATCAATAATGTTATTCACATTGAGTGAAATGGTAGTTCAGGGAAAGGCCTGAAATGTAATCTATCTATATATATAAAATAAGAGTTTTGTCTGTACATTGCTCAGAATTTGAAAATAATGGTATTTCTGTATCGGTCATGTCCATAGTAACAGGAAAATGCACTTTTTACTTTTCCGTAATTTCTGTCTGTCTGTCTGTCTGTCTGTCTGTCTGTCTGTCTGTCTGTCTGTCTGTATGTATGTACACGCATCACGAGAAAACGGTTGAAGAGAATTTAATGAAAATCGGTATGTGAAGTCGGGGGATGAGCCTCTACAATCTAGGCTATAAATCATTTTGCTCACGCTGAGTGAAATGGTAGTTTAGGGGAAGGCCTAAAATTGAATTCTCAACTATTTATGTTATTAGTGGTCGTATTTTAAAGAAAATGGGTATGCAAAGTTGGGGAATAAGTTGCTACAATCTAGGCTATCAATAATTGTATTCACGCTAAGAAAAATGGTAGTTTAGGGGAAGGCCTGAAATGTAATCTATATATAAAATATGAGTTTGTACATTGCTCAGAATTTGAAAAGAATGGCGTTTCTGTATCGTTCATGTTCACAGTAACAAGAAAATGCATTTTTTACTTTTCCGTAATTTCTGTCTGTCTGTCTGTCTGTCTGTCTGTCTGTCTGTCTGTCTGTCTGTCTGTCTGTCTGTACACGCATCACGAGAAAACGGCTGAAGAGAATTTAATAAAAATCGGAATTACAGTCGGGTGTTGAACCGCTACTATCTAGGCTATAAATTATTTTAATCGCGCTGAGCGAAATAGTAGTTTAGGGAAGGCCTGAAATTTAATTCTCAAATATTTATGTTATTAGTGGTCGTGTCTTAATGAAAATCGGTAGACAAATATGGGAAATAAGTCGCCACAATATAGGCTATACACGCTGAGAATAATGGTAGTTTAGGGGAAGGCCTAAAATTTAATTGTCAAATATTTATTGTATTAGTGGTCTTATCTTCACGCAAATTAGTATGCAAAGTCGGGGAATAGGTCGCTATAATCTAGGCTGTCAATAATGTTATTCACACTGAGTGAAATGGTAGTTTAGGGGAAGGCCTGAAATGTAATCTATATACAGAGTGAAGAGAAATTCGCGCACTCGGGCGTCGCAGTGCGACTCCCTACATGCCAGCAATAAAAAATGTCTTTCACAAAAGTTCGTCCTGCGAGTATATCAGGCAGAGAAAGGACGTTGAATAGTGGCAATCTGGCAACACTGTAACCACATGTACGGTAAGTACCTCTGTCAGCTTCATATATTCGTGCTGAGCAGTTGGTGCATTGGATAGGGTTTTGGGTTGGCATGCATCTGGTAGAGGGTTCGATCCTGGGTTAAGGCGCAATTTTTTGTTTACTAATTTCCATCGGACATAACATACTGTAATACAGTAAGACACCGTACCTTAGGTCTCATGTATCCTACATTTACAACATTTTGTAACGCTGAACACAACAAATACCTTGCTAGGCCTACTGGTAACGTAAGCCCTTACGAAATACAATGGACTTGAACGAGGCAAGAATAACAGTTGCTACTAATCTATGAGATCGTTGGAGGACGGTAGAAAGAAAACAGGTTTCGCATTTAGTATATGAATTTGTGCGAATAAATTCACGCCCACGACGTGGAAAGGACGTCTTTCAAAGCTGACCAAGGGAAACGATTGTTCGTCCATTTGTAGGATCGTAGTATGTAAGTGCAAAGGGTTTCTAGAGGACCCGCTGCAATGGCTGTTGACGATTAAGTTGCCAGATACCATACCACCTGGACTACATTTATGAAATAAAAAAATACGCTTCAACCCAGGATCGACCCCTCGACCTCCTGAATGCTAACCCAAAACTGTAACCACTGCACCAACTGTTCAGCACAAAGAATACGTGCTGACAGAGGTAGTTACCCTACATGTGGTTACAGTGTTGCCAGATTGCCACTCTTCAACGCCCTTTTTCTGCCGGATATACTCGAAGGACGAACTTTTGTGGGAGACATTTTTTTATTGCTGGCATGTGAACAGTCGCGCTGCGACGCCTGAGTACGCGAATTTCGCTTCACCCCGTATATAAAATAAGAGTTTTGTCTGTACATTGCTTATAATTTGAAAATAATGGTATTTCTGTATCGGTCATGTTCACAGTAGCAAGAAAATGCATTTTTTACTTTTCCGTAATTTCTGTCTGTCTGTCTGTCTGTCTGTACACGCATCACGAGAAAACGGCTGAAGAGAATTTAATGAAAATCGGAATGTAAAGTCGGGTGATTAACCGCTACAATCTAGGCTATAAATTATTTTGATCACGCTGAGTGAAATGATAGTTCAGGGGAAGGCCTGAAATTTAATTATCAAATATTTATGTTATTAGTGGTCGTGCCTTAATGAAAATCAGTAGACAAACATTGGAAATAAGTCGCTACAATATAGGCTATACACGCTGAGAAAAATGGTAGTTTAGGGGAAGGCCTAAAATGTAATTGTCAAACATTTATTGTATTAGTGGTCGTATCTTCTCGAAAATTGGTATGCAAAGTCTGGGAATAGGTCACTATAATCTAGGCTATCAATAATGTAATTCACACTGAGTGAAATGGTAGTTTAGGGGAAGGCCTGAAATGTAATCTATATATAAAATAAGTGTTTTGCCTGTACATTGCTCAGAATTTGAAATGAATGGTATTTCTGTATTTGTCATGTCTACAGTAACAAGGAAATGCATTTTTTTTTACTTTCCCGTAATTTCTGTCTGTCCGTCTATATGTATGTATGTATGTACACGCATCAAGAGGAAACGGCTGAAGAGAATTTAATGAAAATCGTCATGTAATGTCGGGTGATGATCCACTACGGTTAGCGTGATTAGCTGCCATCCCCGGAGGCCCGGGTTCGATTCCCGGCTCTGCCACGAAATTTGAAAAGTGGTATGAGGGCTGGAACGGGGTCCACTCAGCCTCGGGAGGTCAACTGAGTAGAGGTGGGTTCGATTCCCACCTGAGCCATCTTGGAAGTGGTTTTCAGTGGTTTCCCACTTCTCCTCCAGGCGAATGCCGGGATGGTACCTAACTTAAGGCCACGGCCGCTTCCTTCCCTCTTCCTTGCCTATCCCTTCCAGACATCCCATCCCTCCACAAGGCCCCGGTTCAGCATAGCAGGTGAGGCCACCTGGGCGAGGTACTGGTCATTCTCCCCAGTTGTATCCCCGACCAAATGTCTGAAGCTCCAGGACACTGCCCTTGAGGCGGTAGAGGTATGATCCCTCGCTGAGTCCGAGGGAGAAGCCGAACCTGGAGGGTAAACAGATGATGATGATGATGATGATGATCCACTACAATCTAGGCTATACATTATTTTATTCACGCTGAGTGAAATGGTAGTTTAGGGGAAGGCCGGAAATGTAATTCTCAAATAAGTTATTTATGTCATTAGTGGTCGTATAGATAAATCTATATATATCAATCTCACAGTTGCGCGCCCCTAACCACACGGCCAACTCGCCTGGTCGTACCGACTGAAACAGCCTGCCTGTATATTGGCGGGAAGTAGCATGCCATTTCTCTGGTTCATACATTTTCTGATATATCTGGTTCGTAACACATTGCTTCATCATAGTATTCGAGCTATTCAATCCCTACTAGGAGGCACTGATTGGAATGAGTAGTGTGCATGTTTAACGGAATAATGACAGAGGAGTGTTCACGGCAGTCTGCGACCAGGTTATTCCAGTTCTGGAACTTCGGACTCTTAGATCGGCACCGTAGTACTGTTCGTTGAAAGTGAGAAAGTTTGCGGTGTTTCATTTGATCGAGTATTTTATATGATAACATTGCTTTCAATCGCTACATTCCTACTGACGTTTTTGTAATGACCTATGTTGGATTAAGGAAAACCACCAAGTCAGTCTTTCTGAGAATCCCGTAGCGAAGCACGGGTACATCAGCTAGTAATAATATAATTTCGTGTGGCTACTGATAGCCTGGGGCAGCCCTTGTCAGGCAGATCCAGCGACGGGTGTGGGTCGCGTACAGGAATCTGTGTGTTATTATTATCATCGTGGTGGATGGTGTTGTATTTGGTATATGACTTGCAGGAATGTTGAAGACAGTACAAACACTCATTCCCCGAGTCAACGGAATTAACAAGATTAAAATGACCGACTCGGTAGGAAATCGAACTCGGGGCCCTCTGAATCGAAGACCAAAACGCTGACCATTTTAAAGTGAGGTTTCACGTCTCACTAACTACTTTTACGGTTTTTTGTGACGTCCAGGTGCCGAAATATTGCCCCACAAAATTTATTTAATGTGCCGGTAAATCTGTCTACATGAGGCTAGCGTATTTAAGCCCCTACAAAATACCACCGGACTAAGATGGCGTTGATCCTACCAATTTGGGCTCAGAAAGCCCAGCGTTCTACTGTCTGAGAGACTCATTATTATTATTATTATTATTATTATTATTATTATTATTATTATTATTATTATTATTATTATTATTATTATTATCCCTGATATTTTCTCAACTTCTTGGGGTCTGCAAATCATGTGGATTTGGCCCAGTTTTATGGCCTGATGTCTCTGTACCACCACGACCCTTTATGTCGGAATTGCTGTGTGGTCACTTCTTCTACACCCCGAAATTATTCGGCACTGGGTCTAACCACCAACGTCTAGGTCTCCCTGTGCTTCTTGAACCCTCCATGGTCGAATCCGTTATTCTTATTGGTAACCTACCATCATTTTTTCCCTTCACAAGATCCACCACCGAAGCCCGTTGATTTCCACAGCTTCATCCATCGAATTCATTCCTAAATTTGCCTTTTTCTATTTGCTGGAGCTCCCTCTTAACATATTTCTCATCTGTTTTTAGTAGCAACGATTCTCGCTACTTTCATGTCTGTTAGCTCCAGCCTACAAATTAGATCTCCTCAGTCCCAACCAGGTTTCAATTTCATATAGCAGAATTGGTCTGGTTCGTCTGGAAATTCACTTCCTTACTACAGCTTGCAGCTGCATACTCGGCTTGGCCATGTTGAAACACCGGATTACGTGAAATCATCAAAGTTATGCTAGGGGCTTTTGGGGGGCTTTATGTCGCACCGGCACAGATAGGTCTTATGGCGACGATGGGATAGGAAAGGCCTAGGAGTTGGAAGGAAGCGGCCGTGGCCTTAATTAAGGTACAGCCCCAGCATTTACCTGGTGTGAAAATGGGAAACCACCGAAAACCATCTTCAGAGCTGCCGATAGTGGGATTCGAACCCGGATGCAAGTTCACAGCCGCGCGCCTCTACGCGCACGGCCAACTCGCCCGGTCAAAGTTATGCATCTCTTACCTTGAAATTACCTTTCTAGATCCCCCTCTGCTTCTTGAACCCTCCACGGTTGAGTTCGTTATTCTCATAGGTCACCTATCCTCACCTCACACGATCCCATGACCATATGACGGGCGTGGTCATGTCTTCCATGTGTAACCCACGTGCTGTTGGCTAAAAGAAGAGCTGGTTACCCTACATTAGTAAAGTCCAGCTCAGGATGCCTGCTGATTAGTGGTGGGGATGGGGCGGTTCGGTGCGGAGCAAGCACTATGACGTCATTACTCGGTTAAACCGAGTACAGAACCGAGTACAACTTCTTTCTTTCTCTTTCTTAATCTGTTACCCTCCAGGGTTGGTTTTTCCCTCGGAATCAGCGAGGGATCCCACCTCTACCGCCTCAAGGGCAGTGTCCTGGAGCATGAGACACTGGGTCGGGGGACACAACTGGGGAGAATGACCAGTACCTCGCCCAGGAGTACAACTGTATAGCGGTAAATTTAAACTTTATATTGACCTTCTAAGTTACAGTTTACGTTTATCAAGAAGATTATCAATTATTATCAGTGGTACTATGCTCTGTACTTTCTATTAGGCCTATTGGTTATTCGCACGTTGTTTATAATGTATCAATCAATCAATCAATCAATCAATCAATCAATCAATCAATCAATCAATCAATCAATCAATCAATCAATCAATCAATCAATCAATCAATCAATCAATCAATCACTACTGATCTGCATTTAGGGCAGTCGACCTGGTGGCAGATTCCCTATCTGTTGTTTTCCTTGCCTTTTCTTAAATGATTGCAAAGAAATTGGTAATTTATTGAACATCTCCCTTGGTAAGTTATTCCAATCGCTAACTCCCCTTCCCATAAACGAATATTTGCCCCAATTTGTCCTCTTGAATTCCAACTTTATCTTCAGATTTTGATCTTTCCTACTTTAAAACATATCAAACAGTGTACTTACAAATCTCTGCTTAATATGGGGCATATCAAGTACACATAAATAAAGAAATAAGCATACAAACGAATAAATAATTAAAAAGCAATAAATATCTATCAATATATAAAATAACATGTCCTGACTGACTGACTGACTGACTGACTGACTGACTGACTGACTGACTGACTGACTGACTGACTGACTGACTCATCAACGCCGAGCCAAAACTACTGGACATAAAGAAATGAAATTTTGGGGATACATTTATATTCGGGTGTAGGTGCTCACTAAGGAAGGATTTTTGGATATTCCGTGGCTAAGGGGGTGAAAAGGGGAGTGAAATTTTAAGAGTTAAACTTTAAAGTTTACAGACGTAAAAAGGTATTTGGAATTTCCATTAAAAATAAGGTAACACGTATTTTTGTTCTCGGAAAATCTCATTAAGAGGGGTGAAAAAATTGGGAAAAGGTGTTGAACACCTTTTATAAACACCTTTTATGAGGAGACAGTTCGACTCGTTGGCTGAATGATCAGCGTACTGGCCTTCGGTTCAGAGGGTCCAGGGTTCTATTCCCCGCCGGGTCGGGGATTTTAACCTTAATTGGTTTATTCCAATGGCTCGGGGGCTAGGTGAGTGTGGCGTATTCAACATTAGAAATAATCCTAGGTAGGGCCCTCATCTTCATAGACATGCAGGTCGCCTAATAGGCCGTCTGCTGGAAAAAGACCTGCACCAGGCCTTTCTGGAGGCCATACGCCATTATTATGAGGAGACATATCTAAAAAATTCAAGATGTTACAGGCACGAAAATTGGTATTTGGAATCCCCTTTGAAAAGAAAGAAACACGCATTTTTGTGTTTTTGCACAATCCGATGAATAGGGGGGGTGGGAACAGGAGTGACAAACGGGGTGAATTTAAAAAAAGACTATATCTGCATATCATCTCAGACACGCAACATATTGCAGTTTTGAAAAGTGGTACTTGGAATTTCCTGTAAAATTAAAGGAATTTTTTTCGGAAAATCCCCTTAAGGGGAACTGAAAAAGGGGGTGAATTTTAAAAATTAGCATATCTACAATATATCTCTAGAACTTAACATGTTGCAGACGTGAAAATTGGTATTTGTAATCTCCTTCAATAATAAGAAAACACGTATTCTTTTGTTTCGGAGAAAACCTTCAACGGAGGAGGGACGTGAAAGAATTGAAAAATTAGTTGAATTTTTTGTGAGAATATACATATACTGTACACACACACACACACACACACACACAAACGCGCGCGCGCGCGCGCGCCAAAATATCTAAAGATGTTACAACGTGATTGGGGGGAATCAACTTGGTAAGGTGGGGATGAAAACGGAGATGAATTCCTTTTACTAGGATACATTTATCTCAAAAACGGAAGATGTTACAGACGTGAAAATTAGCATTTGGAATTTCCTTTAAAAATAAAGGAACATGAATTGGGGTTGGATTAACTTGGGGGGCGGGGTTGGTGATAAAGGAGTTTATTTCCTTTTTATGAGGATACATACAGCATATCTCAAAACTGAAGATGTTACAGATGTGATAATTGGCTTTTGGAAGCTCCTTTATAAATAAAAAAGCAATATTTTGTGTTTTTCGGAAAATTCACTTAATGGGGGAGGGTGAAAGGAAGTGAAAAAATTAATTCTTTTTATGGAGAAACGTATATCTCAAAAACTTAAGGTTATACACGTGAAAATTTGTATTTCTAATCTTCTTTAAAAATAAAGAAACAAGCAATGTTTGAAGGGGGGAGTGGGACAACTTAACTGGCTGGGGTGAAAAAGGAGTTCAGTTATTTTTATGAGGATACTTATAGCTCAAAAATTGAAGATGTTATAGACATGAACATTTGTATTTGGAATCTTCTTTCAAAGTAAAGAAACACGTGTTCTTTTGTCTTCGGAAAATCCACTTAAGGGGGGGGGGGGTGAATGAATTGAAAAATTAGTTGAATTCTTTGTATGAGGATACTTTTATCTTAAAAACTAAAGATGTTAAAGACGTGAAAGTTGGTATTTGGAATCTCCTTTAAAAATAAACACGCACTTTTCGGGAGAGGGGAATCAGTTTAATGGGTAGGAAGGGGTGTGTGAAAAAGGAAATTAATTACTTTTATGGGGATACTTATATCTTAAAAACTGACGATGTTACAGACGTGAAAATTAGTATTTGGAATCTACTTTAAAAGTAAAGGAACACGCATTTGATTTTTTTTCGGAAAGTCGGCGTAAGGGGTGTTAGGTTGAAAATAAGTAAATAAGGAGTTGAAATATGTTTATGAGGATGATTTATCTTAAAAACTGAAGCTTTTACGGACGTGAAAGTTGGTATTTTGAATTTCCTTTCAAAATAATGAAACACGTATTTTTTGTTTTCGGAAAGTCCACTTAAGGCGGGAGAGGGATGGAAAGAAGTGAAGAAGAAGAATAGGTTGAATTATTCTGATGAGTATACATTTATCTCAAAAACTGAAGGATACACAGACGTACAGACATGAAAACTGGTATTTGGAATCTTCTTAAAAAATGAAACATCCAGTTAAGGGACTGAAAAGAATTGAAAAAGGGGGGTGAATTTTTAAAATGAGTACCGGAATATCTACATTATATGTCAAAAACTTAACATGTTATAGACAAGAGGATTGGTATTTGGAAAGTCCTTTAAAAATACAGGAATATGTACCTTTTTGTTTATGGAGAAGTCACTTAACGGGGGGTGAAAAGAAGTGAAAACTAGTTGAATTATTTTTAATGCGGATACTTATATCTTAAAAACTGAAAATGTTACAGACTTGAAAATTGGTATTTGGAAACTCCTTTAAAAATAAATAAACATGTACTTTCGTTTTCAGAAAATGCAGATAGATGGGAGTAGGGGTGAGGGAAGGTCTGATCAAGGGGTTGAATTCTTTTTATGGGGATACATATGTATAACTCAAAAACTGAAGATGTTACTGACGTGGGAATAGGTATTTGGAATCTCCTTTAAAAGTAAAGAGACGTTTTTATATTTTTTCAATGTCGCATGGTCGTCTTAGCCCCAAAAGGTAATACCACAAACATGGTTTATAAAGAATTTCTGGGGTAAATGAAATTCAACTTTTGGGTGAGTTTTTATACTTTAGGAATTTTCAGATAATGTCTTAGTACAATGCCGAAGAACGATTACTTTGATCAAATCACGAAATCCATGAGAGCGAAGCCGCGGGTAATTGCTAGTTGTTAATATTTTTCGGTTGTTTTATAATCAGTGTAAAATGGTACCGGTATCTGATTATTTCTAAATAAGTAAATAAGAGTAGCGTTGTTGCAAAGTTTGGGCTGGGAAATACTTGGTAGGAAGGAGACGAGCTACTCGACTAAATGGTATGTTCTGGGCTGTCAGTGGAGAGATGGCGTGCAATGGCATTATTAGACGAATAAGTTCGAGTAGTGTTTTTAAAAGTAGGAAAAATCACAGTATGAAGATAAAGTTGGAATTGAAGTAGACAAATTGGGGCAAATATTCCTTTATGGGAAGAGGAGTTAGGAATCGGAATAATTTACCAAGGGAAATAGCCCGCATGGTGGCCATGATCGTTAAGGCGTTGAAGTCTATTTGGTCTGACACTGTGGTTAGCCAGCTCAAGTCCCGTTGTTCGAAAAAAATTCACCATCAGAATGTTGGCCGACAGGGTCCTTCTCGTTGGCTGAATGCTCAGCATACTGGCCTTCGGTTCAGTGGATCCCGGGTTCGATTCCCGGCTGGGTCGGGGATTTTAATCGCTTCTGATTAATTCTTCTGGCTCGGGGACTGGGTGTATGTGTCCGTCCCAACACTCTCCTCATCATATTCAGACAACATGCCGCACTACCAACCACCACAGAAACAAGCAATAGTGCTTACATCCCTCCATATAGGCTTGGCGTCAGGAAGGGCATCCTGCGTAAAACAGGGCCAAACTCACATGTGCGACACAGTTCGCACCCGCGACCCCACAGGTGTGGGGAAAAACGGTAGGAAAAGAAGAAGAAGAATGTTGGCCAGCAGGGTAGGGAGATGGTGGCATACAATTTCTAATCATTAGATTTCGTGGCAAAATCCTGGATTAAATTCCAAAACTTTCCGCAGTGCTCATATGTAGTCAGGGCATGTGCCTCTGTTGATGGTGATTCGTCCGTCGGGTGGAGAAGTAAAGCTCTGAGCAGACCCCTTGGTGTTATTCGACAGGAGTAGGCAACATGCCGACCCCGGAGTTCACCTCTCCCTACCTCATCATCATCATCATCTTCATGCCCCCCACCGCATCAAAATGCGCAGGTCGCCTATGGGTGTCAGATAGAAAAATCTGCACCAGGCGAGCCAAACATGTTCTCGGACACTCTCGGCACTAAAAGCCATATGATGAAATGAAAGCCAAAGGAGCACATTTCGAAATCCTTTGCAATTATTTAAGAAAAGACTAGGTAAACAACAGATAGGGAATCTGCCACTTGGTCGACTGCCCTAAATGCAGATCAGTGTTGACTGATTGATTAAAATATATATTTAACTTATAAACAGGAGACAAAAGAAAGACAAAGCCACCTCCGTACAGGCCATGAAGGCCCTTGGAGGAGTGGAATGTAAAGGCTTTCACCATTGTTAACCGCGGCACGTGATGGGGTAGAGTGGTTAGCTCAACACCCGGCCGCCTTTGCCCCCAGGAATTAACCTGGCACTCATTTTTGGTGTAGGCTGAGTGAACCTCAGGGCCATATGCACCTCCGGAAGTGGAAATCTCGTTTCTTAAATTTCTTACGACTTCCTGACGGGGATTCGAACCCACGTCCTTCCGGGCGAACCGAGCACGCCTTTACCTCCTCGGCCAGGCAGCCCCTTGTAAACAGGCGAACCTGGTCAAAATCATTTACCAATTTAAAGGGCCGGAAGACATTCTGTGATACATGTATGTTATTTGTCTTATAGCTATTTGATTATCATTTGCATTATTTTCAGTATCAAGACACCTTATAGACCTACTTTTTGAAAAAGGTATCCTCACTGGGTGGAAAAATACGCTTTCGTTCTTAAGCTCTTTTACCTTTGAGCACCAATTACGACCTCTACTATCAACTCCAACCCCTCGGGGAGTCTGAGAATTTTCGAAATTTCTCGGGATTTTGTGGATATCAAGTTATCTGGTACATAGTTTCAACAATGCCTGAAAGTGCACCATTGATTCATATTTTCTATTTTAATTTTTATATCTACCTTTACAAATCGCTGCACAATATATACTCATTGAAATTTGATAGTGACTTGTCCATTTACCGTGGTCTTGCAATTGGAAACATACTGGTGTGATTATTCTGTGGATTGCCAATGAAGTGGAAATAGTGTAATGTACTCCTACTTTACTTCCCGTGTGGAGCACATGAATATAATATGTAATCTTATTATTCCATACATTTGTCCAAACTTGAGACTGCTTGAATTTGTGACAGTCTTAAAAGTTTAGGTGTCATGATAACTTTCGCTGGGAGGAATTTGTTTCCAAACTCAACGTGGTGGCTCCGTAACAGGGTAAGACCTGTTACAATGTACGGCATGAGTAACAAGAAGTTGAGCGCTACGGATTGGACCAAACGCCACATTATAATGCGGTAGTGGTAAATGAAATGGCGTATGGCTTTTAGTGCCGGGAGTGTCCGAGGACATGTTCGGCTCGCCAGGTGCAGGTCTTTTGATTTGACTCCCGTAGGCGACCTGCTTGTCGTGATGAAGATGAAATGATGATGAAGACGGCACACACACCCAGCCCTAGTGCCAGCGAAATTAAGCAATGATGGTTAAAATTTCCGACCCTACCGGGAATCGAACCCGGAACTCCTGTGACCAAGGGCCAGCACGCTAACCATTTAACTGTGGAGCTAGAGAATATGAACATTGTACAAAGTTCCGATCCCATACGGCTATTAATCCTCGAGGTAAAACATTAGCAAAATGATAAGTTTTCTTTTTTTTTCTTTTTTTGTAAATCAGACGGAGTAAATGGGATTTGTCGAGTAATTTTGGTACTTTTCTACGCCGAGCTCGTTCTTGGGAGATCTATCCCATTAATACGACGAAGATGAATTACCGTATAGAATTGCAGAAACATTTAAATTGGATAGGCTAGGTTTAATTTCTTGAAGATATTTAGATTTCGCACAATACAAGTTGGCAACCCTAGACATTGCTAGTTTATCGATGACCGCTATAAGCACGATGAGCACAGAAGAGGCGCTCTAACCAGGGAACCCAAGGAAATATTGCAGTGCAGCAGTTACAGTGCTTCCCTGTCTCCTGAATGTGGCCGATTTCGTTTTACGTTGGCCTCTCAACCGAATATACGTGCTAGGTTTTTAGTCTAAATATATAATTCCCACCTATAATTTTGTTTTGGTTGAAAGAACTTGACAGAAGTTAATTTGTCTTCACGTAGAATAAAAGTAAGAGAGTTGTTTATGCTTCATTGTAGGATCTTGGGACATAGCGATCGACAAACCTGTACACTTGGTCGTGTGAACGCTATATGATAACATTTCAAATCTGTGCTAATGTGCACATTTTAATTAATTTGTAATGAACTGGGCTAAATTTGTCATCTTGACAGGTCCAGCGCTCTGTAAAAGCTGCCATTAAGTTAAGTAATTGTGTATCATGTCCGCCTCTGTGGTGTAGTGGTTAGCGTGATTAGCTGCCACCCCCGGAGGTCTGGGTTCGATTCCCGACTCTGCCACGAAATTTGAAAAGTGGTACGAGGGCTGGAAAGGGGTTCACTCAGCCTCGGGAGGTCAACTGAGTAGAGGTGGGTTCGATTCCCACCTCAGCCATCCTGGAAGTGGTTTTCCGTGGCTTCCCACTTCTCTTATGGAGGCCACGGCCGCTTCCTTCCCTCTTCCTTGCCTGTCCCGTCCAATCTTCCCATCCCTCCATAAGGCCCCTGTTCAGCATAGCAGGTGAGGCCGCCTGGGCGAGGTACTGGTCATTCTCCCCAGTTGTATCCCCGACCCAAAGTCTGAAGCTCCAGGACACTGCCCTTGAGGCGGTAGAGGTGGGATCCCTCGCTGAGTCCGAGGGAAAAACCGACCCTGGAGGGTAACCAGATTAAGAAGAAGAAGAAGAATTGTGTATCATAAGTACAGTGTTATTACTGTGCCTAGAAATGAAATGTACTCAACGCGATTCGAAGAAGTAAGGTAAATACCCTGGAGTGAGTGTGAAACGGAGGGTAAATTCTTTAGAGCCACTCAACTCCGCCTCCCCAGTCTTATCATGGAACGTGTGCTAGCTGTGTTACTGTTGCTTGTTTAAACACTGTGGGCATTTCACAATTCCATTTTGTACAATATACATCCAGGCTTCGTGAAGGACGTATTTTAACTCAGACAACTTCGACACGAAGTGACTCACTTTAACTTAACATTAAGGTGGAGTTTAGAAATTACTGCCACCTTGCTCCTCCAAGTACGTGCTTTCGAGCATACACTTCCTGTGGATACGGCACTTGTTTTTTATATCTATGGTTCAAATGAAGCGTACTTTAAACGTTGTATGCCCAAAACAACTGTATGTCTGGCGTAATTGCATGCTGGAGGTCATGAGAAATACGAGCGTACTGAGGAACTGCTATTCGCCTATCTGCTTGTGGACATGGACACGGATCTAAGTCAGACCAACACGCCTCCAGGCCCTGTAGGGTGTCAGTTACATAACACTGATAACAGTGATGTTACTGATCGTGCAATAAAGTATCCATTCTGGGGCTTCACCATTGCACCACCTCACGGATAGATTCCGTATTCATATTTTTAGTTGCTGTATTAAGACTAAATTATTTTTGCTTTGGAGAGGGACATCAGCAGTTGAAAAAATTATCACCCTTAATCTCTTCGGGCACTCATTTATGGTTCAAAAATAAGAGTCATTTCTGTGTTGACCTTGAAGGGCCATGGTGTGGCGAAATGTAAACTCTCCCTTTGTACTTGAGCTTTTTACCAAGTGGGAAAAAGTATTTGTTATTCAATATTGCACTCCGAAATTTGTTTTTGCTAGTGGCTTTACGTCGCACCGAACAGATAGGTCTTATGGCGACGATGGGATAGGAAAGGCCTAGGAGTTGGAATGAAGCGGCCGTGGCCTTAATTAAGGTACAACCACAGCATTTTCCTGGTGTGAAAATGGGAAACCACGTAAAACCATATTCAGGGCTGCCGACAGTGGGATTCGAACCCACTATCTACCGGATGCAAGCTCACAGCCACGCGCCTCTAACTGCACGGCCAACTCGCTCGGTTTGAAAGTTTCTAGAGGGAATGATAACCGAAGGGTATCGTCACTGATATCTCACTAACTGGATGTGATTCAAATCCTACCCAATGTATGTGTGATTTTGTAAGGAAAAGTCATATCCCTGTGGTAAGGATTCCACGTAAACTTGAGGTTCCACGGCTATGATCACGTTATCAACAGTCACGTAAAACTACCAAAAAGTCTACTTTTGAATCTTTCCATGTGAAGTGACCCTCGAGGTTTGAAAAATACGAAAATCCTGCAGATTTACAAAAGAAAAAGTACATCAAAATAAACATTGTGAACTAGTCAGTAATAAATTAATATTTAATTTTAAATTACTCTTGATTTGTTAGCGTGATTAGCATTAAAATGTAGACATCAGGTATTGCTAAAATATATAAGATCATCAAGAAAGTCTTGGATTTGGCCGATCATAGAAGACCTTTCACATGAGAGTAAGACTGGGATCGTTCGCAACGTATGAGTACCACGATTAATTAACAACAGAGGTTTCCAGTTCATAGGAAATTTTGCTCCAACATTCACAAAACAGCGATTATAAGCAAGTAAATGATGTAAGTTATATAACAAATTTGAAATGTACAGTCGGTCAAAAAGAGGAATGAACGCATGGTATTGAAAACTTTCCTCACAGGTACACTTTTCTCAGAAGCTAATGAACCTATGGATGTAATGTTTGTAGTGGGTATCCACAGGGTCTGTATCTACATAAGAGGTAGTCTCTCACGACCTACCCTACCAAAAGCCTTGGATATGTGAATTATATTTTAATAATAATTACAATTAATTCTGATAAAATATTAAATGTGAGGAACATGTAATAATACCATGCGCTTTTTTGAGCGACTATAGACCTACATGTAATATTACTGGTCATTTCTCGTCGCACCCAGAACATCACAGCCGCGCCATTTTCAAAAGTTCTGTTGAGCTATAAACATATTAGTCATGTTCAAACTTCGTGTCTGACTCCTTAACTGAATGGTCAACGCAGTGGCCTTCGGTTTAGAGGGCTCCAGGTGCGACTCCAGGCAGGGTCGGGGATTTTAACTGCATACTCCACGAGATTGGATGTTTGTGTTAATCTTAATACACATCTTCACTTACATACAAAAAACCACACAACCAAACACCAAAGAAACTCGCAATAATGAATAAGGAATCAATCAATCAATCAATCAATCAATCAATCAATCAATCAATCATCATTGATCTGAATTTATGGCTGTCGACCAAGTAGCAGATTCCCTATCAGTTGTTTACCTAGTCTTTTCTGTTATAATTTCGAAGTACTTGGAAGTTTATCGAACATTTCCCTAGATGAATTATTCCAATCCTTAATTCCTTCATTGAACATTTCCCTTGATAAATTATTCCAATCCTTAATTCCTTAATTGAACATTTATCTTGATAAATTATTCCAATTCTTAATTCCTTAATTGAACATTTCCCTTGATAAAATATTCCAATCTTTAATTCCTTAATTGAACATTTCCCTTGATAAATTATTCCAATCCTTAATTTCTTAATTGAACATTTCCCTTGATAAATTATTCCAATCCTTAATTCCTTAATTGAACATTTACCTTGATAAATTATTCCAATTTAATTCCTTAATTGAACATTTCCCTTGATAAATTATTCCAATCCTTAATTCCTCTTCCTAAATATGAATATTTGCTCCAATGTGTCGTCTTGAATTCCAATTTTATCTTCATATTTTGATCTTTCCTACATTTAAAAGCTCCATTCAAGCTTATTCGTATATTAATGTGATTCCACGCCATCTATTTTTTTTTTGCTAGGGGCTTTACGTCGCACCGACACAGATAGGTCTTATGGCGACGATGGGATAGGAAAGGCCTAGGAGTTGGAAGGAAGCGGCCGTGGCCTTAATTAAGGTACAGCCCCAGCATTTGCCTGGTGTGAAAATGGGAAACCACGGAAAACCATTTTCAGGGCTGCCGATAGTGGGATTCGAACCTACTATCTCCCGGATGCAAGCTCACAGCCGCGCGCCTCTACGCGCACGGCCAACTCGCCCGGTCCACGCCATCTATCCACTGACAGCTATTCTTACCCCCAAGTCTTCTCTGCCCAAAGTTTGCAACATTTTCGTAATATTACTCATTTGACAGAAATCGCCCAGAACAAATCGTGCTGCTTTCCTTTGGATTTTTCCCATTTCATGTATCAAGTAATCCTGGTGTGGGTCCCATACACTGGAACCATTCTTTAATTGTGGTCTTACCAGAGATTTATCCGCTCCCTCCTTCACATCCTTACCACAACCCCTAAATACCTTCGTAAGTATATGAAGAGATCTGTAACCATTATTTACGATCTCGTTAATGTGATTACCCCAGGATCAGAGAAATAAAGAGATTAAGGGGATGCAAGTGGAAAAGAAATAGAGTTAGGAATGGTTGTGGAAGTAAGGAGAAATTGAAGGAAATACTAGGAAACTGAATGTACAAAAAAGTCAGGTTACAGGATCGGATAATGCCTCACCTCTTCTCTATTTTCCAGAAATTTAGCCAGCCATTAAACCTCTTTTTTTTCTTTACCAACAGCCTTCATTTTCATCAGCAGTCCCATGATCTACCGCAACAAAAGCCTTGGATAAGTCAGTAGCGTTACAGTCCCTATGACTTCCTGAAAATAAAAATATCTGCAAGATGTACTTGCTGGAATCCTACTAGTTGAGCCTCAGTGGAATAACCTTCCCTAAACTCGATCTGCCCTCTATCAAACCAGTTACGCAAACGTGTGTCAGATAATCAGAAAGAATGCTTTCCCAGAGCTTACAAGTAACACATGTCGGGCTGACTGCCCTGTAATTATTCCCAATATGTTTATCAGCCTTTCCTTTATACACTGGGGCTACAATTGCAACTCCCCGTTAATTTGGTATAGCTCCTTCATGCAAACACTAATCAAATAAATATTTCAGATATGACACTGTATCTCAACCCATTGCCTTTACTGTATCTCCAGAAATCCTATCAACCCCAGCTGCTTTTAAAATTCAAACTTTGTATCCTTTTCAAATATCTTCTTTATCATAGGTAAATCAACTTGTACAGTATCCTTATACCCAACCATCTTAACGTACTGTTAACAGAATACTTCTGCCTTCTGGAAATCCTCTCATATACACTCGTCTTGTCCATGAATTATGCCTGGAATGTGCTTCCTGGAACATGTTTCTGCCTTAACTATACACATCCTTCCATTTTCCCCTAAAATTCATACGACTGCCAACTATGTTTGCCACCATGTTATTCTTAGCTAACTTTTTTCTAAATTCAATATCCTAGTATTTCCTTCAATTTCTCCTTAGTTCAACAACCATTTCTAACTCTATTCCTTTTGAACTTGCATCTCCTTAATCTCTTTATTTCTTCGTTATAATATGGTGGATCTTTGCCATTCCAGACCGACTTTAACGGTACATACCTGTATTGGCACTCCCCAACATTTGCTTAAAACCCATCCCATAGGCTGTTTATTTTTTATTTATTGTTTTCCCTTGATTATAGTTACTTTTTAAAAACTCTTCCATGTCTTTCTTATCAACCATATGGTATTGCCTAATAATCTTACTTTTACAACCTAACTATCTGTCGTATTAATTTTTAACTACGACAAACACAGCTACGTGATTATTTATACCATCTACCACGTTAGGTTCTCTATACATCTCATCTGTTTTTCTTTAAGCACCACGTCTAGAATATTTTCCCCCCAAGTTGGTTCCATCTCTGTATGATTCATTTTCCTTTTCCAGATTAACTTATTCACCATTTCTTGGTTATGTTTTCTATCATTCGCATTACCGTACCGTCCCACTTAACATTTGGTAAGGGCCGATGACCTTAGATGTTAGGCCCCTTTAAACAACAAGCATCATCAACATTTGGTAAATTGAGATCACACCCGCTACAATAACGTTCCTTTCTATGTCGTTCCCCACATAACATAATTCCGCACCACCGTCACTCCCACCACTACTCTTGTTAGGTCTGTACACCCCAAACACATCTATTTGCCTATTATCTTTAGATATGAGCCTTACACTTAGAATTTCATGTTTCTCATGCTTAACTTTTTGGTAGCTTACAAGTTCTTCTTTCACCAGTACCGTTGCTATCCTGTCTCTGCGATAAACACTCCAGTTCCGTGAGAATATTTCATGATATCACTTCTCAGCCGTGATTCAACACCTATTACAATATATATATTGTCTGTCTGTTAGGTCATCAGCCCAGAGGCTGGTTGGATCCTTAAATAGCACCACCAAAGGCTACGCAGTTATAGGGAAAGCGCAAAAACCATTGGCAGAGCCTAAATGAGGCGTACTAGGCAAGATGAGGAGTGATGTAGTTTGCCGTTGCTTTCCTCACTGGACCAGAAAGTGCCATTGCGGCACGACTGACCAAATGAGCAACACCTTTCATAACACCCAGACACTAGTTGTGCTCCGAATGTCATTACTCAGCACTACCCATTGGGCCTATCCCAGCAGCTTCCATACTGTCACAGCCATGGATGAGACTGGGACTTCGGTGGAAGCTACACTTTGCTCTGGCCTGTGCCAAAAGATGCATACAAAAGTACTGCATCCATCAAGAAATGGCAACAGGCGGGATATATCTATTAAATTACTTTATTCTACTCCTAGTTTTACAGTACTTCTACAGTTTAAAACAATATTATGGCATTCTTAATTGACTTCCAGCTTCCTATAATCTCTTCACCACTTCCTAGTCCAAGCCGTTTCCCTGAATGTGCCTGTCTATTACCCTTCCAAACAAACCCCCTATTTTATAGTAGGCCTACCGTTGAGATTCAAGTGACGGCCATCTGAGCGTAGATCACTATGTCCCATACACTCTTTACGATCTACAATTCTCACTCCCACTTTCCCACTTAACGACTCCATAGTCTCATTTAAATCCCCGATCTCCCTCCAGTTAGTATCCCTCTTTCACAGTATCCCACTGATAACAATCACTGTTCCCTTAAACTCCTTCCGTCTGTCGTAACCAGATCCCGCACATCTCCAAATAAGTTACGTTACGTTGTTGTTACCAACCTTCTTCCCTTGCATTTTCTCAGCATCTGCAGTATCATAATTCTTGGATAACACTCTGGCCTAGTTCCCTTTCCTCAACACACTTTCCCCACATGTGTAACCATAGGGTCTCCCATGATCGAATCCTCAACCCTACCTACGTCATTAGTTCTCCTCTTGTCCTGGTCCTCCTAACTTCCCTGACGGCTGCAGGACCTACTTCCTCCCTCCTTCTCTCCCTTTCACTACCCTGTTCCACCTCCATCACTATCCTCCACTCTACTTTTCTCTTTCCTACGGGCCGATGACCTTCGATATTAGGCCCCTTTAAACAACAATCATCATCATCTCTTTCCTACCGTTCTCCTTCCTCTTGCCCCATCCGTCCTCTGTAACACTTGCCTGTTCCCCACCTTCCCTCTGCTGTTCTACCTGCAGTGACTCATGCCGATTCCTCGCCGGTACTTCTCCTGAACTCACAACCTAATAGGTACCTTTAGCCCTCATTCGCCTTCCCCATTAAACATTAATGCCTGTCTTCCAATACTTCTCCCCTTCCTCCCCCCCCCCCCCCTCTTGCCTACCAACTGTTCCCTGTACATTGATTGAAGAAGACCTGCCTTCATTTCTATCCTCAGTTAAACGCAATATTATCTCCCTCAAACTCGCTATCTCTTCCCTCATTCTCATTAATTCCCATTCACACCCGTAGTCCCTACTCCTGGGGAGCCATTATTTCATCTTCTTCCCGTAAAGGGTAATATAAAATACTTAATCTGAAAAAGAAATAAAATAGCGTGTTCCTTATACACATCAGAGGAAAGAAATACTGGGCACTACTCAAGGATTTCACGACAATGAATCCGGCAAGGTACTAACTGATTAAAAAAAAACTACACTAGAATTCCACTTAGACGTATCCTAATTAAAAAGTAATGGGAATAACAACTAACTATAGAAATGTAGTTATATTAAATACAAATATATAGACAGATTATTATTATTATGATTATTATTTTATTGTCAACACTGGTTCCCATGAGATTTTTTTTTTTTTTTTTGCAAGTTGCTTTACGTCGCAGCGACACAGATAGGTCTTATTGCGACGATGGAGCAGGAAAGGGCTAGGAGTGGGAAGGAAGCGGCCGTGGCCTTAACTAAGGTACAGCCCCAGCGTTTGCCTGGTGTGAAAATGGGAAACCACGGAAAACCATCTTCAGGGCTGCCGACAGTGGGGTTCGAACCAATTATCTCCCGAATACTGGATATTGGCCGCACTTAAGCGACCACAGCTATCGAGCTCGGTCCCATGAGATCTCCGAAGTTAAACAACATTGGGCGTGGTCAAGATTTGGATGGGAGTGACTGATGATGTTCGCGAGTAAATACCTTGCTCAAGTTTTGGTATTTAATAGATGTTCATAATCGTTACATTAGTGTAAGAGTGATCAGAAGTAAATATTTAGATCACCTACTACATTCTTGTAAGTAAGATACCTGACATTATTTCCGTGGTCCTTGTGCGAAGTGACGAACTATAGAGATAACCTAAAACCCTTTGTTGACCCACTCAAAATGGCCACCTCTCTTGATAGAGGTCGGCATTTATCGAATCCAATGAATGAAAAAATCAATGATATTTTTCCTCAACAGACACCATGCAAGCCAACAAATAATAATAACAACACCGTAAATAACCCTCCACATCCTAACAGTGCATCAGGTAACCAAATGACAACCGTCACAAGTAGGCCTAGTAACGAACGTAATTCAAGGTTAAGGTATTCTGCTGCAATACAGTCGTACCCCTCCAAAGAACAAGCTATTGTAATCGAATCTCATGACGGGATCAGTATCAAGGATTATGTGCTAGCTATAGGTAAACTTACAACCCCTAGCAACATTCGGTTTGTTTCACGTATATCGAACGGAAGGATATGCATCTTTCTCTCTAGTAAGAAAAATGTCGAAGATCTGATATTGACAAACCCTAAGATCTTAATAAACAATGTATCACTGGAAATACGACCCTTTCTAACAAAAAACAAGCGTATTATATTATCCAACGTCTGTCCTGTGATCCCAAACTATGTTATTGAAGAGGAATTGTTAAAACTCGGTGTGAAAATCATGTCTAGGATTACCCCAATCAGAGCAGGTTTGTCAATTCCTGGATTCTCCCACATTTTAAGCTTTCGAAGACAAATGTACATTCAGAATGAAGACTTTGATAAACTCCCCGAATCCCTTCATCTCGAATACGATGGTACAAACTACTGGATTTACCTATCATCCGACTCACCCACTTGTTTTCTTTGCCATACCGAAGGACATCTGGCCAAAGATTGTCCTAACAACGTATCACTTCCAAAAGATGAATCCTCTTCCAATAATTTTCCTCAGCTCCAAGAGATTTCACAAAAGTCACAGGTCGAAAACCCCAAAACAGACATCGGTACTTCTAGCTCTTCTAGCTCACTCCCAAAAGATAGGCCTACTCAAGAAGCCACTTCAATGACCAACCCTGACTTAGCACTTAGCCAAGTCTGTAATGATCCTCCCTCCTCCAGAATTCAAATTGAGAGAGAAATTGCAGCACCTATGGAAACACACGCCACCCCTACAACAGTGAATTTTCCTGGATGTAAAAGGCCAATTTCACTAGCTAGCAGTGAAACAACTAATCCAAATCCTCCTGATGGCAACAAATCCATACTGGCCTCTCCTGAACAAACAGAAAACCGTAAGACAAATCACACTTCCAAGAAACCCAAGACAGACACGCAAAAATCAATAAGTGATATGCTCCTGCCAGTAAAACAAGTTTTGGAAGCCGACCCATCAATATTCCCCCCTCAGCTACCTACAGCTCCAGTCCTTCTTTGAAAATACAGTTGGTGCCAAGGACATATCAGAAATTGCTTCAAACTACACACAAGACTTAGAAGGTCTTGCTAAAGCCCTTCAAAAGCTCTATCCTTACTATACCGATAAAAGCATAAAAAACAAAAGCACTCGAATAGTAAAAAAACTACTGAAATCCGCCAGTCAAAGTGAAGACCCAACGCATATCAATGTAACGCCAGACTATTCCAGCGACGACAATTCCTTCCCAGTATAACAATGGAGATAAACCTCGTTCTGCTTTTGATCATTATTATGGCAACATTACTCCAATGGAATCTTAACAGTTATCGATCACAGTTAGAATATCTACAACTCCTAATAAACAAACACCAACCATCTGTTATCTGTCTCCAAGAAACAAACTTTCAGAACGACTTTGCTGCCAATCTAAGACTCTACAGTGTCTACCACAAAAATAGAACTAATGTGAATCATGCGAGTGGAGGAGTAGCTACTTATATCAAAAACAATATCTATGCCAAAGAAATTACTGTTAACACTAATTTGGAAGCTGTAGCAATTTCAGTCCATCTACCACCTTCTCTATGTATCTGCAATGTTTATATTCCAAACAGTTATTTGTTTCAAGGTGACGATCTACGAAACCTTATCCACCAACTACCTAAACCATTCATCCTAGTAGGCGACTTC
Organism: Anabrus simplex; assembly: GCF_040414725.1. Classification (NCBI taxonomy): domain Eukaryota; kingdom Metazoa; phylum Arthropoda; class Insecta; order Orthoptera; family Tettigoniidae; genus Anabrus; species Anabrus simplex. The sequence continues at coordinate 300,651,317 of NC_090266.1, forward strand.
AACAGCCACAACACGTGATGGGGTAGCCATAGTTCTGATGCAAGAGGAAAAGAGATAGAAAAGATACTTGATGTATTTGATTTAATTCTAATGAACTCTACTGCTCCAACTCGCTTTGACATAGCCCATGGCACCTGTAGTAGTATAGACCTAACCATCTGCACACCGGACGTAGCAACCCTTTTCAACTGGTCTGTTTATTCAACACTCCAAGGAAATAGTGACCACTTCCCGATACTAATCAATAATGAAAATTCTTCTGTCAACTCCTCATTTATTAACAACTCCAAATGGAACTTAAATAAGGCAGATTGGACAAAATTTAGGCAGACAGTCAACAATCACTTAAAAGACTTAACCCCTCCAAATGATTTCCCTTCTAAGCACATAAATATCATTGTTCAAGATTTCACAGAAGTTCTTGTTAAATCTGCAGACATGAGTGTTCCAAAAGTAACCTCAAACTCCTTTAAGAAAACAGTACCTTGGTGGAATGACACTTGTAAGGAGGCTATTAAGAATAAGAATCATGCTTTCTACCTCTACAAAAGAAAACCCACACCTGAAAATAAAGCCCAATTTCAGAAATATAGAGCAATCGCTCGAAAAGAAATTAAACTCAGCAAAAAGAATTCATGGCTATTATTTGTCTCCTCGCTAAGTTCCCAAACCCCACAAAAGGAAATGTGGAATAAACTTCAAAGAATAAATGGCAAATATAATCACTTCTACATTACTTCCCTCAGAAACTCTGTTGATGGAACCTTCATAAACAAACCTCAAAACATCGCTGATAAATTAGCTGACACATTTGCCGAGATCTCTAGTGACAAAAATTATGATCCTGAATTTCTCCATACAAAGAAATCCAGTGAATCCGTTGATCTAAGGAAAGCTATCTCTGACCCTAACTATAATCTAAACGATACTCTTCAACTGCAGGAAATAATTACTGAACTTGACAAATGTGGCAAATCTAGTCCTGGTCCAGATACGGTCCCTTATGAATTTCTAAAACAGCTTCCACTAAGTGCAATAAATTATCTTCTAGCCATTTTCAACCACATATGGAGCTCTAAGACATTTCCTGACCAATGGCGAAATGCCATTGTAGTTCCAATACCCAAACCAGGGAAAGACAACTCAATTGCAGAAAATTATCGCCCTATTGCTTTAACCAATGCGATGTGTAAACTCATGGAGAAAATAGTCAACAAAAGATTACGCTGGTATCTCGAGCACATAAATTTCTTCAGTAATGTGCAAAACGGGTTCCGTAAAGCACACTCCACAACAGACACTTTGATAAGTCTGGAATCTGAAATACAGGAAGCGTTTCTCAATAACCAACACCTAATAGCAGTTAGTTTAGATATTAATAAGGCATATGACATGGTATGGAAAGACTATGTAATCAAAGTTCTAATGACACATAATATATCTGGAAATATCCTATATTTCATTTATAATTTTCTCCAAATGCGCCGAATTCAAGTTAGAGTAAATGGAATGCTGTCAAAGGAAGTAGTAATCAACAATGGAGTCCCACAAGGATCAGTTATCAGTGTAACACTGTTTCTTGTGGCAATTAATGGTATAGTCTCTAACATCCACTCACCAGTTAAGTGTTGCCTTTTTGCTGACGATTTGATAATCTTCTGCCCAGGGAAAAACATTACAACGACTGAACTCCTATTACAAGAATCAATTGTAAATATTCAAAACTGGACTAAAACCACAGGATTCAAATTTTCTAAAACTAAAACCAAATGTATTCTCTTCTCCAAAAATAAACATACTATCGCTAACCCTGAATTATATATGGAAGACCATAAAATTGAATCAGTTAAAACTATTAAAATTCTAGGACTTCTATTTGATAACAAGCTCACCTGGACCCCATACCTTAAAAATCTTAAAGACGAGTGTCAAAGAAGAATGAATATCATGAAAATTCTCTCAGCAAAAAACTGGGGAGCAGACTACCTTGTCCTAATGAACACATACAGAGCCACAATCAGAGCCAAACTGGATTATGGCAGTATAGTATATTGTTCTGCCAGACCATCTACTCTTAAGATCCTTGATACCATCCAATCTTCAGCTCTTCGAATTGCCCTAGGAGCCCACCGCACCAGCCCCATAGCTAGTATAGAGATTGAAGCCAACGAACCACCACTTGAAATCAGACGTAAACAGCTGAGTTTGACATACGCACTCAAGATAGCTGGTACAAGTAACCAACACTTAAAAAAACACCTAATTTCAAAGAGACATAAAGGAAAACTAACTGGATCTCAACCCCAACCCTTTAACATCAGAATATCCAATCTTCTCAAAGAAATAAACCTCAGCCTTCCACCCATTTTATTTCCACACAACTCACTAGATACCCCTCCATGGAAAACTCATTTGCCTCCAGTCAATTGGGAATTGAACAACAATCTTAAAGCTCAAACTGACACAGCAAAATTCCAACAGTTATTTAATGAAATTTGTAATAGATACTTATCATATAGTGCAATTTATACTGATGGATCAAAATTCAATGAGAGAAATGGTTGTGCAGTGAAATATAAAGACTATAGTAAGCTATACAGATTACCAGATCTTTTCACAGTGTTTACAAGTGAACTGTATGCTCTTAAACAGGCCATGATTCATATTTCAAAAGCAAGCTACAATAACTCATTCATAATATTCTCTGATTCCAAAAGTGCATTAACTTCAATACAAAATCCATCAACAACACACCTACTTGTTAAAGAAATTCAAATGCTGTACCACAAGATCAAGATCGCAGGAAAAAATGTTATTTTTATGTGGATACCATCTCACAGAGGAATACCAGGCAATGAATCAGCTGATCAAGCAGCAAAAGAAGCTACTAGTCTCCCAATCAACGACCGTCAAATTGCCACGCCACATTCTGATATCATCGCTTATATCAAAATCAAACTACACGAACAATGGAAAATGAACTGGCTTAAAACTTCCACTAGCAACCTCCAAAAAATTAAAATGATATCTACAAAAACATATCCTCTCCAAAACCTCACCAGACATGAACAAGTCTTAATCTCCCGACTAAGGATAGGACATACGAAGATCACCCACAACTATCTCCTAGAAAAGAAACAACCTCCCACCTGCAGCAAATGTAACTGCTCTCTCACTGTCAAGCATATCATCTCAGAATGTCAACTGTATGACCATTGGCGCCAACACCACAACATACCTAAAGGAATAATAATAATAATAATAATTTCGTGTGGCTATTTCTAGCCGAGTGCAGCCCTTGTAAGGCAGACCCTCCGATGAGGGTGGGCGGCATCTGCCATTTGTAGGTAACTGCGTGTTATTGTGGTGGAGGATAGTGTTATGTGTGGGTTGCGGGGATGTTGGGGACAGCACAAACACCCAGCCCCCGGACCATTGGAATTAACCAATTAAGGTTAAAATCCCCGACCCGGCCGGGAATCGAACCCGGGACCCTCTGAACCGAAGGCCAGTACGCTGACCGTTCGGCCAACGAGTCGGACTCCTAAAGGAATGGAACTGACACTGTCTTCTCCAGCACTGAGTCATCAAGTCATCAACTTCCTCAAAGACACTGGCTTGCACTCCAAAATGTAATTACATTATACTTATTTTTTTCTTTACATTTTTATAATTACAATATTATTATTATTATTACCATTATTCTGTAATCATATGTAAAAGTCGCGATAAGACCTTGGAGTTAAAGCGACTATAAACAACCCTAATAAAAAAAAAAATAAAAAAAAAAGATTTGGATGGGTTGCCACGCGCTGTAGTTCAATACTTTTACATATGAATACAGAAAATGTGAAATCCCTGTTCTGTAGCTGTTCAAGGACACAATACTATTATTTTTAATTGAGGAGGACTTCTCTTGACAGGAATAACTACAAAGTTCTTCTTGGCCTTTTCCCCAGTTTCTTGTGGTCGGCATATTGTGTGGATTTGGCCCAGTTTTACAGCGGGATGACCTTTGTGTGTATGCGATCTCTTTAGTGCTATAAATATCGGGAATGGAGGAGCGGAAAGGAACTGGCCACCCTACCATACGTAAACTCCGGCTCAGGCACACCTCTGCGGAGGTTCGGGCCTGCCTTCGGGCAGAATACACCCAGCTTATTATTATTATTATTATTATTATTATTATTATTATTATTATTATTATTATTATTATTATTATTACGCTCAAACAGAAATGAAACGTGCTGCTGAATGTTGAAATATCAAAGGACTACACAACGGTTATTCAACAGTAAAGCAGGATACTATCTAATAAAAGAGCTACACTACAATTCAGAACTGCACTGAAAAATTAGAAATGTAGTTAGAACTAAATTTGTAGAGAGACTTTTCCCTGCTAGACAAGGAATACGCAATAATAAAGCAAGAAGTAATAAAGAAAGAAAGAAAGCTATTTTTGGAATAAAGTAACTACGCTACAACTCTGAACTGCGCTTAGATTTATCCCAATTACAATATAATAAATGGAACAAAAGAAAAGTAGTTGAAACGAAATACTTTGTAGAAAGTTGTTGTTTCCCTAAAGGCTAACAAGATTAAAACTACCATTAAATGTTGAATACCGAGCTCGATAGCTGCAGTCGCTTATGTGTGGCCAGTATCTAGTATTCGGGAGATAGTAGATTCGAACCCCACTGTCGGCAGCTCTGAAAATGGTTTTCCATGGTTTCCCATTTTCACACCAGGCAAATGCTGGGGCTGTACCTTAATTAAGGCCACGGCCGTTTCCTTTCCACTCTTAGCCCTTTCCTGTCCCATCGTCGCCATAAGACCTATCTGTGTCGGTGCGACGCAAAGCAACTGCAAAAAAAAAAAAGTGCTGAATGATCGAATGTGCAGAATACTGTAATCAGCTGATTATTATTATTTTTGTATTCTTGATTACTCTATACTATTTGTTCTCGTCCCTATACCACCAGTGCAATATTTGAATAAGAAGAGCTGCAAACATTCGCCAGCATTCCAAAGACTGTTAACTATTTCGAGTGTCAAATACTGTATACTCTCTTGAACTCTTAAAAAAATATTACAAGCGTATCGTGTTATTTAATTCAATAAATTACTACTTTCATGATAGTTTGAACGGAACTTGTATATATGTACTACATACCTTGTCCATTGCCTTCACCAATTTAAAAGGTGCGGAAGTTACATATCATTATAATAATCTGTCTTTATATGTACTCTACCAACAAGCCTACAGATATTAAAATTAAAAAATAATATTATTTGCTTAATATTATTTGCTATTTTGCCAACCGAAATTCGAAAGGAAGTAAACCTAGCCTGTGTAAGCTAGAATACGTAATCTACCTAACACCAACAGAACTACTTAATATAAAATGTAGTTAAATATCATTAAACCGTAATTTCTACCAACAAACACTAAACACCAATATTTATAGCACTAAATAGATCGCATACACACAAAGGGCATCTCGCTGATAAACTGGGCCAAATCTACACAAAATGCCGACCCAAAGAAACTGGGGAAAAGGCCAAGAAGAACTTTGTAGTTATTCCTGCCAAGAGAATTTCTCCTCAATTAAAAATAATAGTATTGTCTCCTTGAATAGCTACAGAACAGGGATTTCACTTTTTCTGTATTCATATGTAAAAGTATTGGACAACTTTGTCATATCCAGTACAGTAACTAATTTTGTTCCCTTGGTTTCTGTTGAGACAAATCTGCAATTTTATGAATAATATTATAACGAGATCAAAAGTTCATAAGAAAAATTGTGAATCCATAGTTCGTTAACTTTTGGGATTAACATACAGTATAAACATCTGAAGGAAGCTCAAATGTGTCATATCGAGAATTGTGGGGTGACCCTTTCGCTTTTGCAACACTCTGCTTGCAACTGGAAGCTTGGGTGCCAGTTGCTAAGGCTTGTATTTACCCATTTGGCCATTTGTTAACAACGACAAACCGTTGGAGACAATTATGATTGCTGCGATGAGCAGAGGTGACATGTTCCACTACCGCATCATGAACCTAATTGTTTCATTCCTGACTGTTACCACTAGGGTTACGACATGACGACATTTTCTCAAGGCACAAACTTTATTACAGTATTTTGCTGTTTCATTTTCTATATAAAAAGTTTAAAAACTGTATTATTTTCACTTTTAGCCTTTTTTAACAATGCAGAATCTCCTTTAATCGCACGTTACAACGACACTTGTATGAACACTCTCATCCCAAGACAGCGCAATACAAACTGTCAGCTTTAACAATTTCTGCTAAAAGAATCTGAAAATATGAAAGAAAGCAAGGTTTCGTTGATTGTTGCGTTGACAGAAACTAAATGCCTTCTGTATCTTGCTCCCGCGAGCCCCGCGCTTAGGGTCAATATCAATCAATCAATCAATCAATCAATCAATCAATCAATCAATCAATCAATCAATCAATCAATCAATCAATCAATCAATCAATCAATCAATCAATCAATCAATCAATCAATCAATCAGTCAATCAATCAATCAATCAATCAGTCAATACTGATCTGCATTTAGGGCAGTCGCCCAGGTGGCAGATTCCCTATCTGTTGCTTTCCTAGCCTTTTCCGAAATGATTTCAAAGAAATTGGAAATGTATTGAACATCTCCCTTGGTAAGTTATTCCAATCCCTAACTCCCCTTCCTATAAATGAATATTTGCCCCAGTTTGTCCTCTTGAATTCCAACTTTATCTTCATATTGTGATCTTTCCTACTTTTATAAACGCCATTCAAACTTATTCGTCTACTAATGTCATTCCACGCCATCTCTCCGCTGACAGCTCGGAACATACCACTTAGTCGAGCAGCTCTTCTTCTTTCTCTCATTTCTTCCCAACCCAAACATTGCAACATTTTTGTAACGCTACTCTTTTGTCGGAAATCATTCAGAACAAATCGAGCTGCTTTTCTTTGGATTTTTTCCAGTTCTTGAATCAGGTAATCCTGGTGAGGGTCAGCGCCAGCGCGGCGGTTCGCTCGCCTACCACACGTTTTGATCATAGTGCAGAATCGTTAGATGAAGACTAATGACTGAAATGCAGGATCGGTAAATGCTACTGTAAACAGATAATTTTAAGCATGGCAGAAGTGAGTTGTTTGAATATGGAAAAAAAAAGGGTGTCCTGTATGCTGTTAAAACGGGACAGTAGTCTACTTCAGAACTTCAAAGACGGGAATTCCCGTATAATACGGGACACCTGGCAACCCTGGCTACCGCAGTTTCACAACTATTACCACGTTTCCATGGGGATTGAAATCGATGTGAATACTTTTTTCCGTACTCAATACGTTACCAGTTTCCATGTAAGATTCAATCCGTAACGAGATCGATTTGAATACGATCCACTCTTAGATTACGAGATCGCGCTTGACAGCAACGGCCAACCCTAACCAAAGTTGAGTAGATAAAGAAGTTATTACCAAAGGAATTTAAAGTCCGTGATACAAAGCAATGGAAGATTCAAAAGCTGTGGTATTGTGCCAAATAGTACATCATTATTGTAAGTTTAATCCATTCATTTGAGAGGTGGGTGAATGAACGATTGGAGGCGCGGAGGGAAACGGTATTTTTCCTGCAGCAGTTGCAGGCACAGAATATGGTGTTTCTTCAGTCTAAGCTAAGCAAAATGAAGCGTATGAAGAAAAGGTGGTACTGGGCAAAAGAAAGGAGTAAGGACTGCTGGGAGCGTGTAGTACAACGTTATTCCACAGATGATTGGTTAGACAACTTCAGGATGCGTTCTTCAACATTTAAGTTCATATGTTTGTCTTAAACCACACCTAAAATAAAACAAGTTTTTCGTGAGCAGACCAATGTCTGTTGAGAAAAAAGTTGCAAATCAGTTTCCGTCGACGAGCTTGTGTAGTTCCATTTCTCGTATTATTTCCAATAACGTTATACTCTTCTCCGGCGTCCACACTACTATACTAGACTTAACTAAAGTTGGTGTCTGACAGGTAAGGTTGGAGGGAGGAGCACTGCACGTGCCATTTCACGATGTTGCCACATTCCAGCATTCCTTTCTACATACTCTTACCCGTCGCTTCCGGCTCACTTGTTCCCTCCTTCATTCTGACCGCTGTGATCTGTTGTAGACTACCTGGCCAGGCGGTGTCGTCCCATTTGCGATCACTCTTATACAAACAATCAGGTTCTTATTAGTGACAGTGACAGGTTTGGCAACTCCCAGCAAGACGAGCTGCTCTAAAGTTTTATCTCCATGGCAATCGCAGTCGCCCCACCCTCGTTTCCATGGCAACCATACAGCCACTCCCTTTATCCCGTCTCGGCAGGCAGTAAACGGACCTCCCTCTAAGAAATGTCAGACATCAACTCTTATTATTAGCAGTATAATACTACATACGCATGGTAAAATATATAACAAGCAGTAAGCTGAAATAAACTGAACACGATCGAAATCACATGAAGTCCATGATAAAGAAACTACAACCGAGGATCCGTAGCATTTTCAAATCTATTTCAATACGTTCCGCGTTTCTATTGTTCTATATTCGTATTGAGTACGATTCTATCTCACATTCTAGTAGGATCGACTTTGAGACTCAGTACGAACCGAGACCCCGTTTCCATTAGGTATTCGATACGGAAAGCGTATTCAAATCTACGCTAATACTCCGTGGAAACGTGGTCTATGCCTGCGTAATTTTTCCTTTCAGTTCTGAAATCACTGTTTAATATATATACAGTACACAGATAATTAATAACTACTGCAATATTAGAGCACCTTCAGTTTATAGACGCGAACACACACGCGATAAGGGGAATTGAAGAATATCGCCAGATATAACATACCGGAGAGCCGCGCCAAATGAAATTAAGTTGTTACGATGATCTCGTTGGCGTTGACTGGGGCAGGACTTGCGGATTAGTTTAACGACGAATGCCATAACTCAAATATCCACTTTTAGGTACAGTATAATTTGTGCCCGATTAATATGTTTAACATTAGGTGAAAATACGTTCACTGTTAGATGAAATGTATGCAGTTAACTAATGAAAGCTCATTCACGTAATGTGCAGCTGTTAGCACGATTAATAGAACCTGTGGTAAACCTACACGCAGCGTATTCGCTGTCAGGGCTGGAATTTGAACCTTTGATCTTCGAACAGAGCAGTTTCCCAGGTACGTCGTGAAGCGTGACTTCACCGCATTCGTGTTGTGCGAAGGTGACGTGTTAATCTAATCATTCATATAGTAGTGAGTTGTTGTTTTCCACAAAACATATTGATCAATAACCCCACGTACTTACTGTGTCTGTGAATTTCAAATGAAACTTGCGGTTTTGCGTGGGTCTTGTTATCACTAGTCACCAAAACTACAGTTTTACGTGGAACCTGAACGGAAGTGAATGACTTTTCTTCTAATAAATCTCACACACATTGGACGGATTTCGAACAGTGACCACTTGGTCTATCACTCGCTTGTCGGTAAAGTCTGTCCGATTACCTATATATTTGTGTTTCTGCGCCTGCATTTGTATTTTTAATTAATATGGGGCTATTAGAAAGACATGACTGTAGTCCATCTGCTAAGTAACATTAGCAGGAGTTTTTTCCCTGTGTTAATTTAACGTCACACTACATATCTTAAGACAGATTCTCGGCGACGATACGATGGGAAATATTTCTTATTTTTTTTACGATTTTCTTTACTACAGATGCATGTTATTGGCCCTTTCCACTCTTCGACATATATATATATGAGATGCCTCGAATCTTTTTTTTTTCTTTTTTTTTTTGCAAGTTGCTTTACGTCGCACCGACACAAATAGATCTTTTTTTTTGCTAGGGGCTTTACATCGCACCGCCACAGATAGGTCTTTTTTTTTTGCTAGGGGCTTTACGTCGCACCGACACAGATAGGTCTTTTGGCGACGATGGGATGGGAAAGGCCTAGGAGTTGGAAGGAAGCGGCCGTGGCCTTAATTAAGGTACAGCCCCAGCATTTGCCTGGTGTGAAAATGGGAAACCACGGAAAACCATTTTCAGGGCTGCCGATAGTGGGATTCGAACCTACTATCTCCCGGATGCAAGCTCACAGCCGCGCGCCTTTACGCGCACGGCCAACTCGCCCGGTACAGATAGGTCTTATGGCGACGATGGGATAGGGAAGGCCTAGGAGTTGGAAGGAAGCGGCCGTGGCGTTAATTAAGGTACAGCCCCAGCATTTGCCTGGTGTGAAAATGGGAAACACGGAAAACCATCTTCAGGATTTCCGATGATGGGGTTCGAACTCACCATCACCCGAATGCGCCCTCACAGCTACGCGGCCCGTACCACGCAGTTAACTCTCTGTTGCGAGGGGTAGAAGAGGAAAACGATTACTAGGGTGGTCGAGAATGGGATTCTAACGCACTTCTCTTTTCAATTATTGTTCCCCTGAGGCTGTTCCCACCCCACTCCAGTCTTTGAAACCAGTCTTCAAGTCGTTGCAGAACTAGGAATGGAACCTGGATCAACCAGACAGCGGTGGCAAACGGAAAATCAGTATCTTATGGAGACTCTCGTTTCCGTAAGTCACCAAAATAGTCGATTCTGCCAATTCATGTTCAAGTACTGAGAGAAACTCTTGCTATTTATTAGAGTTCGACATGAAATTCATGAGACCGACAGGAAATAACAAGGTGCTGATTCATTTTAAGGGCAAAGAGTCATCCTTGTTTGTCAGCGTCGCGTTCTTGTGTGTGTGTTTGCTTGTGCGTGCGTACCAATCTACTAACTCGTCCCGTATTGAGTATAACAATAATGTTTATATACAAAATTGAGATGATACCCAGGTATTGGCGTAAGTAACTTTCCTATCGTTTGCCCCGAAGGATCTATGGACCAGGACTGCAATCACTTTTGGAACTACGTTAGTTGCCAAAAGTCATTGTGGCCAGGGTCGTACCTTTGAATTTTAGTTTCCTTAGTCTTTACGTGGAGCGTTAGCATTGTGTTCAGTCAATAATAACAGAACAGGATAGTTTTCTCTAAATACTTAGAAATATATTTTCTTTGTTTTCCTACTTATTCTACCTTATGTGAAAATATTTAACTGAAATGAAAATTTCCAGTTAGTGGATGAGCGATTCCTTTCTCATGCATTTAATTCTAATGTTTCCCTCTCCACGGGAATATACGACATTCCTTTGCATTCCAAAGGGGAAAATAATTAGTTCATGCCTGCGAAGGGATGTACTGGATTTCGCTCTTGAATTTTTACGTAAACATCGTTGGGTATTGCTTCCTTCCTTCTTCGGCTTTTTTTCCATTTTATTATTGGGGACGTAGATATATTCGTCATTAGCTGGTATCTTTGAGGATGCAATATCTGTTTGTCTTCTACCGCCTTTTCCACATGTGTGGGGTCGCGGGTGCGAACTGTGTCGCACACGTGGATTTGGCCCTGTTTTACGCCCGGATGCTTGCCCATTATCATTCTGGTTTGTATGTATCTCCACCCTTCAGTCCCGTTTCCGGTGATGACGTGAGATGAAATTAGATGGCATGTTTTCACGGCCGGAAGCCCTTCCTGACGCCATCCTCAGGTGAGGAGCTAATGACGGTGAAGTAAATTGGGTAATCGCTGGAAGCAATCCCTGCGGCCTACGAATAGGAACTGTCCCTCCATCTGCATGGAAGTGAAAATGGAAAACTAGAGAAAACCATTTTCAGGACAGCCACTGTGGGGTTCGAACCCACTCATCTCCTGAATGCAGAGCTTGGTTCCGTAGCCATAGCGCGTTAACACGCGCGCCCACTCCACTAGGTCACATTGCTATTCTAGCATTTGGCTGGAAAAGTTAGCACTAGCCCAGCATTTGTCTTAAATGAATGTGAAAAGAACCAGACTTAGTATATTAGCCGAAAGTCGTCGCGAATCGTAATTGAGCCATATAATCGGAGTCCCTATTGTGAAACTAGTCAAAAAAAAGATGGTTCGTATGCCCCGGGGTTCGCAGATAGGGTTGTCAGACGTTCGACGTTGGGGCAACAAAAATAACGTCCTACTTTGTATGAAAGTCGGGTGCGTTTTGGTTTTCACAGTAATTGATTTAATGTCGACCAAAGTTGAACTTGTTCGCCTTCGTGGTGTAGTGGTTAGTGTGATTAGCTGCCACACCCGGAGGCTTGGGTTCGATTCCCGGTTCTGCCATGAAATTTGATAAATGGTACGAGAGCTGAAACGGGGTCCACTCAGCCTCGAGAAGTCAACTGAGTAGAGGGGTGTTCGATTCCCACCTCAGGCATTCCCGAGGTGCTTTTCCTTGTTTCCCACATCTCCTCCAGGCAAGTGCTGGGATGGTACCCAACTTAAGACCACGGTCGCTTTCTTCCCTCTTGCTTGCCTAGCCCTTCCGATCTTCCCATCCCCCACAAAGCCCGTGTTCAGCATAGCAGGTGAGGCCGCCTGGGCGAGGTACTGGTCCTCCTCTCTAGTTGTATCCACCCGACCTAAAGTTTCAAGCTCCAGGACACCGCCCTTGAGGCGGTAGAGGTGGGATACTTCGCTGAAAACCAACCCTGGATGGTAAACGGATTAAGAAAGAAAGACAAAGCTGAATTTTAAATTTGTACACATTATTCGAGCATCACAATGATGAAGATGATGATGGTGAATTTGAAACGCGTGTGCGTGAGATAATGTATAATAAGTGACAAGATATAACTGAAGCAGCTCAAACAGACAAAATATGCCACTAAAACTGTAGTACCGAGCTCGATAGCTGCAGTCGCTTAAGTGCGGCCAGTATCCAGTATTCGGGAGATAGTAGGTTCGAACCCCACTGTCGGCAGCCCTGAAAATGGTTTTCCGTGGTTTCCCATTTTCACACCAGGCAAATGCTGGGGCTGTACCTTAATTAAGACCACGGCCGCTTCCTTCCCATTCCTAGCCCTTCCCTGTCCCATCGTCGCCATAAGACCTATCTGTGTCCGTGCGACGTAAAGCAACTAGCAAAAAAAAAAAAAAAAAAAAAAAAACTGCAGTGTATGGGCGAGTCATACCGACTGCATTAATATTTCTTTATATAATTTTTTATTTCTTTTTTTTGACACCTGTGTTTGATATAATATAATAGGTTAACTGTCCTGCTCCTTGACTGAAAGGTCAGCGCAGTGGATTTCGTTTCCGAGAGCCCCGAGTCGGAGATTTTTAACCTTAAATGGTTAATTCCCTTGGCTCGATGACTGGTGTTTGTACAATGCTTAACATCCCTACGACTCCACATTCATACATCACATTCCTCTACCACAACCACACGCAGTTTCCTATACACGGCATATGCCGCCCACCCTCATCGGTAGGTCTGCGTAATAAGGGCAGCACCAGGCTAGCAATAGCCGCATTATATTATTATTTATAGGTCAACTGCTACTAAACCTTGTGGTATCATGAGCAACAGAAAGTAGGTGATGTAGGCAGTGTCCTCCTTTTTGTTTTTAGAAATCTGGTAACCCTAGTTGGAAGGGATGTTCCTGTCTGGCTTATCGTAGACCATCCTAATATCCTCAGAATCAATGGGTCGATGGGATGCACCCCCCCCCCCCCTCCCTCTTCCCAATACTCGTAAAATTATAAAGATGTACTCTAATATAAATTGGATACCGCTCCTCTAATGTCCGTGATCTGATTTACGATTTATAACTTCCATGAGTGCGGCGTCGACCACAAGTTGAGAGTGTTGGAGAATGCCCCGTACGCAAGCTACAACTTGCCTGCAGTGTTAGGTTGCACACCTTAACCACGCAGTGGTGAAAGCTAGGCCAGCGCGGGTCGAGCTTCCCTTTCCGCACTGGACGAAATCATTGTTTGCTTTGCGCTGTTGCCAGCTCCGTTTGGCCTGTGGTTGGGAGCGCAGTAAACATTGTAAAGAACAGTGGAAGTCTTGCAATGAGTTCGTGGAAACACTGCAGGCTGTCTGCTAAAAAATACCCACCCATTTAGCCTATACAACTAAGATGCAGAGATGGAGATCAGGACACGGGAACGTTTTAAATTACGGGGACTACATTCTCCAGCCTCAAATTCGAGGTACCGAGCTCGATAGCTGCAGTCGCTTAAGTGCGGCCAGTATCCAGTAATTGGGAGATAGTGGGTTCGAGCCCCACTATCGGCAGCCCTGAAGATGGTTTTCCGTGGTTTCCCATTTTCACCCCAGGGAAATGCTGGGGCTGTACGTTTATTAAGGCCACGGCCATGTTCTTCCCACTCCTAGCCCCTTCCTATCCCACCGTCGCCATAAGATCTATCTGTGTCGGTGCGACGTAATGCAACTTGTAAAAAAAAAAAAAAATCGAGGCATCTCATATATATGTCGAAGAGTGGAAAGGACAAATAACATGCATCTGTAGTAATTGAGTTCTCTGCAATAACTCCCTAACCCCGAAAATGTAAAAGAGAGAGGTTGACGGCTGGGCCGATGACCTTCGATGTTAGGCCCCTTAAAACAACAAGCATCATCATCAGATTGACGGCCAAAGTTTTGCATATACGGTACGTACAAAAAATGTGTTATACAGGAGCCATGCTTTCTCTTTTCACTTCTAGAAGAGACTAATGAATTAAGATAGGAGAGTTTAAACTTAATTTTTTCATTTTAGGTTTGTTGGACTTAGAAATGAGTTAGAACAAATTAAGACGTAATTAAAATAGTCCTTATATTTTATTTAATGTTAAAAATAAGTGAGATAATACAGTTTCCACGCTAATTCAATATTTTACGAACGGAAATTTCAATTAAATTTCAAGCAATATAAATAAAATGGTTCAAAGCTACTTCGGGTAATATTTTACAAATGAAAATTTAAAGTAATATTTAAAATTGAATAAAATTGTCCCATGCTAATTTCGCTAATATTTTACGAATGAAAATTTAATTACATATCAAAAGAAATTAAATAAAATGTTGTAAAGCTATTTCAGTTTCTTTTAGGCCCTAATGCTATTTGTTCGGGGCGTCGACCCATGTGGATCTTTTGCCCCTACTGGCACCATATTGTATGAACCTGCGTGTAATTGGAATGGCAGTAGTGTGGAATGTTGTGTGTGAGGAAAGAAAGATTAAGGACGTCACAAACGCCCAGTCCCCAGGCCAGGGATATTAATTATTACAAATAACAACCCCTGATCCGGCCGGGAATCGAACCCGGGGCCGCCGGGTGACAGGCGGACGCGTTGCCCCCTACACCGCGGGGCCGGACAAGCTATTTCAGTTAATATTTTACGAAACAAAATGTAATTTATATTTTAAACAAATTACACCCAGCCCCTGAGCTAGAGAAACAAGGCATGGCTTAAATCCCCAGCATGTCCGAGAATCGAACCCGGGACCCACTGAAACATCGACGTAAGGGGTCGGAATTTTCTTATCTTCACCAACATATTTATTTGTTTATTTATTTACTCACTTGCAAGTAAGAGGTCTAATAATAAGAATGTTATTGTTTTTACTTTCCAATAACTACTTTTTGACGGTATTCAAAGACGCCGAAATGCCAGAGTTTTGTCCCGTAGTAGTTGTTTTATGTGCCAGAAAATCTACCGACACGAGGCTGACGTATTTGAGCACATTCAAATACCACCGGACTGAGCCAGGATCGAACCTGCGAAGTTGGAGTCAGAAGGGCAGGGCCTCAACCGTCTGTGCCACTCAGCCCGGCAGTAACAGGTCTTCCAGGTATTCCATTTTACCGTTACTCAGAAGATAGGAAAAATATCCACGGTAATGCTTATTAAGCATCGCGGTGGACACATGTACTCCTTGTTTCTATTTGTTTTGCGTCCACCGTCATAGACAGGTCTTACGGCGATGATGGGACAGAAAAAGGCTACGACTGGGAAAGAAACGACCGTTGAGATACAGACCCAGCGTGTGAATATGGGAAACCACAGAAAAACATGGGCAGTGCATGAGTGTACGTAAAGCCACATCAATGGCGCCAGGGCAGCGCATTACATAAGTAGAATTAAAAAGTATACTTCTTCGTGAATGTATAATGATGAGTGATTTTTAATTATCATCGCTATGGAACTTACACTAATTGCAGTTGTGTTCGATTCCCAGGCAGGTTAAGAATTAGAACTGTAGATTGAGGACTGGAATGGTTTTCGCTCAGCCTCGTGAGACAAATTGAGGAGCTGTCTGATACGAGAGGCAGCGGAGCTGGTCGCGAATACGAAGCAATACAACTGAGGACCTCCTCGTGCTGACCACAAGACACCCATTACTGCAGGTCATCTGGCTGGGCAGGAATCGTCCTGGCAGTTCAAGGATTTTGATGGCAATGAGTTTGGTATTTATCTATTTAAATGCATTACTTGAAGCAGAGGAAGATATGGGAGACAGTGTTTAGATTCAGTCTTTGATGATAGTATCGTAAGTCTTAGAAGCAGACGAGGTCACAGAGCTTGTTGAAAATGGAGGATTTGTAGTTGTTTAGTTCATTCAAGGGAGGCTTGCTGACTGAACGCCGAAAGGCATAATAGTCTATGAATGTTTCTCTATATCTATTAATTATTTCATTAAAGAAGGAAAATCTATTTCTCAGATGCATACTTCTTCGAGGAATAATAATAATAATAATAATAATAATAATAATAATAATAATAATAATAATAATAATTGTTAAACGTCCGTTTGAACAGGGACGGTCTTAATAAATTCTTGGGCATCGAGATTTTGTCACGCAATGATGTTTAATGCCAGAAACCAATGAATCGGAGATTTCCTATTTCAATACCCTCAATAATCATGAACCTCAGTCGGAATCGAGGTGCTATCTTGGAAACAGAAGGCCAAACTTTTCACCGACTGTACCTCTGAGGCCGGCTCTGGGTAATATAGCTACCTCAATATCTATAGAGTATATACACAATTGTCTCTTTGTCTACCGAATGAGTTAGGTACACTGTCTGCGGCGTGCAGTTGTAAAATTGCATCCGGGAAATGTAGGTTCGAACCTCACCGTCGCCAGCCTTGAAGAAGTTTCTCCGTGGTTTTACATTTTCACACGAGCCAAATACCACCGCTGCTTTCTTCCCAGTCCTAGACTTTTCCTTCCCCATTGTCACCGAAAACCTGCACGTTAAATCTCTAGCAAAGAATAAATGTGCATTTTAAAACTGTTTAAACCTACGTGATTTAGATTAAATGGGAAGTTCATTTCCTGTACAAAGAATGTTTTCCACAGGGAGTTTGCAAGAAAATCTTCAATTCCAGGTGGTCAAGAGTATCAGACTTAATATAAAAAGGAGACTGTACTTCAACGAAATTACCGGCCGAGTTGGCCGTGCGGTTAGGGGTGCGCAGTTGTGAGCTTGCATCTGGGAGATAGTGGGTTCGAGCGCCACTGTCGGCAGCCCTGAATATGGTTTTCCGTGGTTTCCCATTTTCACACCAGGCAAATGCTGAGACTGTACCTAAATTTTTTTTTTTTTTTTTTTTTTTTTGCTAGGGGCTTTACGTCGCACCGACACAGATAGGTCTTATGGCGACGATGGGAGAGGAAAGGCCTAGGAGTTGGAAGGAAGCGGCCGTGGCCTTAATTAAGGTACAGCCCCAGCATTTGCCTGGTGTGAAAATGGGAAACCACGGAAAACCATCTTCAGGGCTGCCGATAGTGGGATTCGAACCTACTATCTCCCGGATGCAAGCTCACAGCCGCGCGCCTCTACGCGCACGGCCAACTCGCCCGGTAGTACCTAAATTAAGGCCACGACCACTTCCTTCCCACTCCTAAGCCCTTCCTACACCGCCGTCGCCATAAAACCTATCTGTGTTGGTGCGACGTCAAAAAAAAAAAAAAAAAAAAAAAAAAAAAAAAAAAAAAAAAAAAAAAAAAAAAAAAAAAAAAAAACTTAAACTTAAACGAAATGGAAGTTGGAAGGGAAATGACAAACAGTATAGTGGAAAGTGCTATGGTAGCTTGGCACATTTAATAAAGGCTTACAAGGAACTACTTGAGTACGAGGTCGGAAGTGCAATATCTAGTTAGGACCATTCGAAAGTGTCAGTACAATCAATTATGTTATTAGCTTTTAAAGACTTGTCGTGCGCATAGGATAACGGCAGAAATAAATGCACGGAGGTGCTGAGAGCAACTTTCTATGGAATGTATTTGGTACACTTCACAAAATGGACGTCATAAGTGTTCACAAAATGTTCAGAAGAAACTTTTAACTTGCGCCAAGGTCAGTTAGTGAAATTACGCGCTATAATGATCAAAAAAATTTCTCACCAGCAAGACCAAAGACGAACTTCTTGGGAGTTGTAAAGCGTTCAGTACGATTCTCTCTTACAGAATGCATTAAGAAATCACACAGGTATAACGCTGTGACGAGAGATGGTGGAAAGGTGGCATGCAACCGAATGCGAACCAGTCCTGTCAAACTGGGGGTATTCTTTATCCCACAGTTGCAGGTGATGCGTTATACGTTTTGTTGGCGAGGAAGAAACATACATCCAAAGGCTGAATTTGTAAAGTGGTTCCAGATGGAATGATTTCGACGCCATACAATTTTCTAAAACGGTATGGTTTGTATTCACAAACCAGGAGTCGAGTAACAGCCATAGTTCTCGTCCCCACGAAATAAGAATATGGTTATCAATGCATTCTGTAAGAGTGGATACCTCGTTGATCGTACTGAACAATTTACAGCTCGCAATGACTTCGTCTTTGACCTTGCTAGCCCGAACATTTGTGATAATCAGTGATCATTTCGGCGTGTCATTTCTTACTCACTGTTCATGGAACAAGTTAAGATTAGTTTGGAACGTTTTGTGAACGTCTGTGATATCCTTTTGGTGAAGTGTACCAAATACATTCCACACTTCCACAGGAGGTTGCTCTCTGCACCTTCGTTTTCTGCCATTCTCCTATGTACGGGGTGAGTCATTAGCAGTTAGTATTTTTTGTCATCCTTTTTAGTGTAAACACTTTCAAATGGTCCTAACTGGAGATTACACTGTGAACCTCGCACTGAAGTAGTTGCTAACTGAATGATTCAGATTGTTACATTTAATTTTTGTTTTACATATTCGAAATTACTGTTAGTTCTTAAAAGTTTAAGTACATATATTTGTGCTTCAAGTGC
Source organism: Anabrus simplex (assembly GCF_040414725.1). Classification (NCBI taxonomy): domain Eukaryota; kingdom Metazoa; phylum Arthropoda; class Insecta; order Orthoptera; family Tettigoniidae; genus Anabrus; species Anabrus simplex. The sequence continues at coordinate 300,670,482 of NC_090266.1, forward strand.
TCATTACATTTCAGACTTAATACTCAACATTTAAGCATCCACTTTCATGTTCTAAGTATACATCATTTGGTTTAAGGGTCCTTTCTCAGATAATTTCTCTTCATTTTGTCAGTTTGAAGCATAGTTTTGCTCATATTTGAAATGTTCATTTAATATGATAGTTTAGATATTTATTATATTTGTAATAATTATTCATTCAATAATCCTTTATTTTATTTTTCATTTTCAGTCAACTATCTATTAAATAGGACGACTCATTTTACAAATGTTGTAAAATAGCTGCTAAATGTGGTAACCCTCCTGTATTTATCACAATTACAAATACTATTAGTGATTGTGCATAATAACGGCATGTTACGCATAATTACCATAATAAATTTCAATTATTTTGTTATGTGTCACTTATAACTGTAATTTGTTTAACGATCGTAAAATTATTCTATGCTATATTAATGAGAATATTTATGGAGGGCAAATTTGATTACTACTTCACTTTCGGATGTGTCGGTAGTTTATGCTGCAGGTTCGAAATTCTGGAGCAGAAAATTCTACTAGTTGTCAACACGTTAATGTCCGGCTCCATGGCTAAATGGTTAGCGTACTGGCCTTTGGTCACAGGGGTCCCGGGTTCGATTCCCGACAGGGTCAGGAATTTCAACCATCATTGGTTAACTTCGCTGGCATGGGGCTGGGTGTATGTGTTGTCGTCATCATCATCATTTCATCCTCATCATGACGCGCAGGTCGCCTACAGGTGTCAAATAAAAGGACCTGCACCTGGCGCTCCGAACATGTCTTCTGTCACTCCCGGCACTAAAAGCCATATACGCCATTATAACACGTCAATTTCAGATAGTGTACACACCTCTTTTCTAGTTTGAGGATAGGGAAGAAACAATGATCTTTTGTTCTATACATTAATGTTCATTCGTTTTAAACTCACATGTACATGGACAAGGAATGGAACAATGCTGCTCCTCTGTGTGCACTAGCGTCAATCAGTTATATCTCGCTTACTTTCTACTGCTTGACGGCTCTCGGAAATCTGTTATACAACACCCAAATGACCTTTTGCAGCTTTAACTATTGCTGTGCTGTACCGTGAACCGAGAGAGTGATTTGAACGCAGCTCTCTTCACAGTCGCAGTTATGAAGCTGAGCATCCCATTCTAACCTTCATATCAAATAATGATAAAACCTCCACAATAAAGATTGGTATGGAACATGGCCCGGTTCAGAAAGAAGTCGATTCGTTAAATGTTAATACATTACGTTGGCGTAGTCAGACATATCAGAACGAAAGGAACACAGTCCTTGTACTCGTCTGTGAACATTCCGATTCCTTAATATTTCTGGAAGCAGCAAGAGGGAATGAATGCAATAATAATAATAATAATAATAATAATAATAATAATAATAATAATAATAATAATAATAATAATAATAATAATAATAATAATAATAATAATAATAATAATATTTATTATATACGGTAATGCCTTTCAAGTTTTGTCTGCAAACCTCTCTGAATGTACTAAACGCCTCCACAATATCCTATTTCTGACTACCTCTAGGCCTATAGGCCCGTTTAGTTCCAAATATCATATATTTAAATCATTAGAATTACTTTTATGTGCTTTACGTCGCACCGACTATGGGATAGAAAAGGGCAAGGAGTCGGAAAGAAGCGACCGTGGTCTCAATTAAGGTACAGCCCCAGCATTTGCCTGGTGTGAGAATGGGAAACCACGGAAAACATTTTCAGGACTACCGACAGGGGGGTTCGAACCCACTATCTCCTGAATGCTCATTAGAAACTGTGCCTAACAATGATCACCTTGGTCTCCCTCTAATTCTCTTGTCCTCCATGACCAAGTCCATTGTCCTCCTACATTCGCCTCACATGACACAATAAACGAAGTCGGTTTGTGCACACCGCTTCATCCTTCGAGTTCATTCCTTACTTAGCCTTTATCTCCTAATTCTGAGTACTCTTCTACCATTGTCTCCACTTGTTTGTATCAGCGATCATTCTTGCTACTTCCTTGTTACTTCTAACTTACGTATAAGAGATCCTGAGTTCGCCCAGCTTTCACCCCCGTACAGAAAAATCGGTGTGAGAACAGACCGGTGTAGAGAGTTTCGTCCGGGAGCAGGCTTCTTTCTAACAGAATACACTTGATCGCAACTACGATCTCACTGCATTTCATTAGCTTCATCTTGATTCAATCTCACTTACTGCCATGGTGGGAGAATACACATCCTAATACTTGAAAATCTCTACCTGTTCCAGTTTTGTGTTCACAACCTAACATTCCTTCCGTACTGACATAACTTTAGTCTTCGAAATGCTAATTCTCATATCGTATTCACTACAGCTATTTTCAATCTCCAAGATATTATATTGCAGGCTTTCAGCACAGCCTGCTTTAAGACCAAGGCGTCGGAATAGACCAATCTGCTTACTACATTTCCACGTTAAACCTTTCAGTAGATGACCATGTAAACTATGAACAACAAAGGTGAAATATTACAGCCTTGTCTAACCCCTATAGTTACTTTGAACCAAGAACTCATTTACCATCAGTTCTAACTGCAGCCCAATTGTCGACATAAATATCTTCAATTGTTTGCAATAATCTACCCTTAATTCCGTAATTCCTCAGTACGGTTAATAACTTTTCTCTCGGTACTCTGTCAAATGCCTTCTTTAAATCTACGAAACATAAACATAACTGCCTATTCCTGTCGTATAACTTTACGATTACATGGCGCATGCCGAAAATCTCGTCTGAGATCTAAAACTACACTGGATTTCTACCAACTTACTCTCAACCATAATAATAATAATAATAATAATAATAATAATAATAATAATAATAATAATAATATGATTGGAAGCTACCTGGAGAAGAATGTTACAATACTACCAATAGTCTTAACAGATATCTTACCATAAGATATACTGTATTTTGTTGCAGGGGAAATCTGAGTCACACTATACGTACGAACTTGGCTCTGTTCCAGACAGTGAGTATGACAAATTGTATAGGGAACTGGGACAAGTTCGTTACAGCCAACAGAAAGTCGCAGTCCTCATTCACAAGAACATATTAATAGATCCAATTGAAGGAGGAGTTTCTCCCAATGGAAACATATCCAAAGCCGATAACTTACTGCAATGTTTCTTTCTCTTCATCGCGTACTACCTGTACCAATCCGAGGCCCACTCATTGTATTCTCCGTAAAGTAATGAGAGTTTGGGCAGGTGTATATTTGATCGATCTATGTGAAGTCGTACTATTAAAACGTAGATGGTACGTTCCAACCACTTCCAAGGTGACACGCGACTACGTCTTTCAGTTCGTGACTAATAGAACCTGTGTTCCCACGATGTTGCTGTACCCATGTACAAAAGTTAACTTTTCTGCATGTGATACTAGTCCTCTATGGCCAGGCGTAAAATGCTACGTAATGTCAATTCGTCTTCTTCTTCTTCTTCTTCTTCTTCTTCTTCTTCTTCTTCTTCTTCTTCTTCTTCTTCTTCTTATTGTCCAGCGCCATGGCTAAGTGGTCTGAGTCTTGGCTTTCGGTCGTCGGGACCCTGGGTGCGATTCCTGACTGTCGGACAATTTTAAAATGTCAATTCCCTCGATTCGGGGAAGGTGTTTGTGCTGTCCCCAATATTCCTGCAACTTGCACGCCACAAGACAACACTATCCTCGACCACACCAACACGCAGTTTCCCATGCACGGCAGTTGCCACCCACCCTCGTCGGAGGGTCTGTCTTACAAGGAACTGTGCCAGGCTGGCAATAGCGGCACGAGATGATAATGGTGGTGATGGTGATGATGACGACTATTATTATTATTCACCATTAAATAGTTCACTATCAGTTTCGGGATGATTATCGTGTCCTACTTATCCTTAAGAGCCACCGTGGCTCAGACGGCAGCGCGTCGGCCTCTCACCGCTGGATACCGTGGTTCAAATTCCGGTCAATCCATGTGAGATTTTTGCTGGACAAAGCAGAGGCGGGACAGGTATTTCTCCGGGTACTCCGGTTTTCCCTGTCATCTTTCATTCCAGCAACACTTTCCATGCACATTTCATAGCATCTATCAGTCATTAATAAATCACTTTGGGAGTGGCGACCCCATCGTACTAACAGCCTATATCCGCTTCATTCATTCCATCCCTGACCCGGTCAATGACTGGAAAAGAGGCTGTAGGTTTTCATTTTCATCATCATCATCATCATCATCATCTGTTTACCCTCCAGGTTCGCTTTTCCCTCGGACTCAGCGAGGGATCCCACGTCTACCGCCTCAAGGGCAGTGTCCTGGAGCTCCAGACTCTTGGTCGGGGGATACAACTGGGGAGTATGACCAGTACCTCGCCCAGGCGGCCTCACCTGCTATGGTGAACAGGGGCTTAGTAGGGGGATGGGAAGATTGGAAGGGATAGGCAAGGATGAGGGAAGGAAGCGGCCGTGGCCTTAAGTTAGGTACCATCCCGGCATTCGCCTGGAGGTGGTGGGAAACCACGGAAAACCACTTCGAGGATGGCTGAGGTGGGAATCGAACCTACCTCTACTCAGTTGACCTCCCGAGGCTGAGTGGACCCCGTTCCAGCCCTCGTACCACTTTTCAAATTTCGTGGCAGAGCCGGGAATCGAACCCGGACCTCCGGGGGTGGCAGCTAATCACGCTAACCACTACACCACAGAGGCGGCGGTTTTCATTTTCATTTATCCTTAAAACAACAATATCCATTATCATCACCTTGTTTCATCTTGGGCTTGCTTCTATTGTGATAAGTGTGTATGTTACCGCTTTCACTGTGTAGTTTCAAAGTAGTCATTGACCCTTGTTTACAAGAATCGAGTTTGAAAAGAAAAGATTGACATTTGAAAGAATTTTGACAAAGACTGCAAGATAGCGGATGTGTTTTCCTCGTCCTCTTGTAGACAAAAACCATATTATTCAGACTTATTTCTAAAAGAAAACATATATTTTCTCTTCCCAAACCTTTCCCAAAGAAGGAGAGGAGACTTTATGAGTTTGTAAATCGCTACATTTGGTAGTAATTTTCGTGTTCTTGGTGAGATAACATAATAATCCGTAAAGATGTTAAATTTTTGCTTATAGAATTAGGAAATTATTTGTCTGGGATTTCTTTCATTCGATGGCAAAGTATTTCTTGCAATGCAAGTCAAATGGAAGTGTCAGCAACACAACGATTTCTTATGCATCGAGCATCGACATATTTCCACAGTCCGACTCGTTGGCTGAACGGTCAGCGTACTGGCCTTCTGTTCAGAGGGTCCCGGGTTAGATTCCCGGCCGGGTCGGGGATTTTAACCTTAATTGGTTAATTCCAATGGCACAGGGGCTGGGTGTATATGTTGTCTTCATCATCATTTCATCATCATCATGATGCGCAGGTCGCCTACGGGAGTCAAATAAAAAGACCTGCACCTGGCGAGCCGAACCCGTTCTGGGATATCCCGGCAGTAAAAGCCATACGACATTTCATTTCATATTTCCACAGCAAAACAACAGACCAACAACGGGAGAAACACAACGCAGACAATGATTACACCTAATGACAGAGCGGAGCTCTTCGCCGATCTTTGTCGTGCCCTTGTAAATGCCGACAAAACCTCTTTTTAAAGTTTTCTTGAGTATTCAGAACATGGTACCCTAGAAGAAGAAAAGTCCTTCGGTTGAAGAACAGTCAGTAGGACCCTGCAATTCGTTTAATTTACGAGTTGATAAAGGGAGTATAACAAAAACAGCAGATCGTTTTAGCGCCGTGTTGTCTATTTTGTGGGCAAACAAGATTGAACATGAATGTATGAAGTTATCTGCTAGTGATGATACTAGCAAAACAGTAAAAGTTAGGGAAAATTTAATGGTGTTGTAAATATTTCATGTCGCTACGTTTCTGTTCTACGTCATGGAGACAGCCAAATATCGTACAGTTGGATTTATTTAATCCATCAAGAAAGTATTTCTCAAAGCAAAATTTGTTTAGAAGCTATATTTTTTCAGTATCTCTTAGCCAGACGTAAAATTATTACTTGGGCTTTTTAGTCGTCATCAGCTTATCAGCCAATTCCAGCATTATATGATGTGGCATCTGAAAGTCTGTGAGCAAGGCACTTCGATCTTCGGCAATTCTCTACCAATAAACTTCGGTAGTTCTCCGAAAGTCCTTGTCCCATCGGTCCGGAGGAGTTCCCCTTGGCCTCTGATATTCTCTAGGACTCCACTCAAGAACAAATTTTGTTCATCGACAATTCTTTCTACGAGCCACATTTCAGTGTTGCCACCTTTGAATGATGTCACTAATCGTAGTAACCGAGCGTATGATTTCCGCTCTCTTCCTATCACTTCGCGAGTAACCCAGCAATTACCTTTCCATGCCTTTTTGAGATGTTCAAGTTTTTGTTTGACACATTTATTCATTGCCCAGGTCTCACACCCGTAAGTTAATATAGGGAGGATACACTGATCAAAACTTTACATCTACGGACATTTTTGATTTAAAGACGTCTAAGTATCTCTCATTTGTCCGGCTCCATGGCTAAATGCTTAGCGTGCTGGCCTTTGGTCACAGGGGTCCCGGGTTCGATTCCCGGCAGGGTCGGGAATTTTAATCATAATTGGTTAATTTCGCTGACACGGGGACTGGGTGTATGTGTCGTCTTAATCATCATGTCGTCCTCATCACGACGCGCAGGTCGCCTACGAGCGTCAAATCCAAAGACCTGCATCTGGCGAGCCGAACTTATCCTCGGACACTCCCGGCACTAAAAGCCATACGCCATTTCATTTCATCTCTCATATGCTTTCCAGCCCAACTTAATGCGACGTTATATTTCTGGTCTTAGATCCCACTTCGTGGGCCTGCGCCTCAACCGTCTGAGCCACTTAGCCAGGCTTTTCCAGGAACATTTACTGCTACTACTGATTCTGAGACTTTCACGGCGAGGGATAGATAGATCTTTGAGACGGATTCCGTTAAAAACACTTTAATTCATTAATTAAACGACTTTATTGTGGCGAGGTTTCTTGCCCTTAAGCATTTCATGTATATAATTGAGTACTAATTTATAATATCGTTTTTACAATTTTACAATGTAAGAATTTAAACAATTTAGATTTTAATATATGGTTACAGTATAGAAACTGAAATGATCTAATTTAAACATATTAAATGTTTACAACCTAAAGTATAAACTAACTAAAGTATCAGTAAAGAAACTAACTAAAGTAAGTCAAATATAACTAAAGTTTAAACTGGAACACGTTACAATAAACAACCACATTCACTCTCATTCACACATCCCATTCACACTCAAGAAAGACTGGAAGTGCTTATAAGATGACGCTGGCAGATGATTTTACACTTTTTCTTAGATTTAGCTTCCCTGATGTCATTCGGGAGTTCATTCCACCAGGTCGTGGCGGTGATCGTGAACGATCTGTTGTGGGTTGCGGTTCGATGTACAGGGATTTCTAGCGTACAGCCTGACTGGGTATTGAACAGGTGTAGTGAACTAAGGTAGCGAAATCTGGTGGATAGGTAAGGAGGAGAGTTCTCAGAAAGCACTTGATACACCAAAGTAGTTGCATGGCTTTAAGCGAAACATTAAACTGGTCGCAACATGTGATGAAAGTGTGCCAAAAGATATATCATCGGGCGAGTTGGCCGTGCGGTTAGGGGCGCGCAGCTGTGAGCTTGCATCCGGGAGATAGTGGGTTCGAATCCCACTGTTGGCAGCCCTGAAGATGGTTTTCCGTGGTTTCCCATTTTCACACCGGGGACTTTTGTTCGTGGTTCGAAATTTGATGGTGTAAACGGCTATTCTTTGTATTTCACCGCGCTTTTCTCACACTCGCTGTGAAAAATTGCAGTTATAGCGTCTTCTAGTAAGTTCAAGGACACCAACCCCTTCCCCGGTTAATATAAATGAGATTTCAAAGACATTTATGAGACAGGTTGGCATATTGGCAATTTTTCAATTTGTTAACTTGTATCTCGATAAGCAGTTCAAGTTCTTTGGAACACAGTAAGACATAGACATAGTCTGCGAGGTGTACCCATATAATTCTGATCACCTGTTAGCTGTGGTCCAGTTGCCAGTAAAACCGTTGTGAGGAATGTAGTTCTTAGTATTTCGCATCTCTATTTTAGCGAACTATTACTGCAGCAAACTAAGAGTACCAGCAAACTCACGCTAGCTACTATATCTTTATTGTTGCTTTATTGTTTATTTGCCATAAAATCTGTACTCATTATGGAAGGCTGTGAGTTTAGGCTAGCCCAGAACAGATTGTGTTTCCTGACTTAGTGCGAAAAAGAAAACACAGAAACAAAGAAAACGAAGAATACATGTATAGTACAATATAAATTAATGTTAATTATTTTCCCTTTCGCTAGTCCATTCAGTTACTGATTCATCCTTCTGTATATTTTCACTCCTGTGCCTACTACCGGGTCATTTCATATCCTTATAACTGTTTATCATCTTTGCCTTTCTGCATGTAATATGGACGGGAAGTCTGTTTCAAATCCGTATTTTACTAGCAAATAAGCCTAATTGGAACGATCGTGAGGTGGTGGTTCGCGCAAAAGATGATACAAGACACACCTATTTACGGGCAGAACGGTAAAACAAGGGATGTTCCAGATACTGAACTCCTATTTTATTGCCGAGCTTGCAAAAACACCGCTGTTTTTAACGTAGACACTGGTTCTGATAAATCCCAACAAATCTATAGTCATGTAACATTTGCAAGCATTCTTCTTTCACAGCCTCAAGGCCACTTAGATGATTTTCAAGCTGCACTTATTTATTTCCGGATGTGCGTTGCTTGAGGCAAAAATAATAAACTTGTCGCTCTCTGCCGTTATCCCAAGAGAACCCTGTAATTGTATCTCCCTGTAATTACAGTATACACGCTACCGCACTCAAAATAACAAATTTATCCCTTAAACACTATTTTCTATAATTACCTCGGTGAAGTGAGCAGGTTATTTCGTTGGTAATATGCCTAATACCTATTGGACTATTGGATATGAGACTTTAGTACCAAGAGAGAGTAAGTGTTATCATATGTCAAAGAGATTGTATGGAGTAAATTCAGACACTTTCGAAGTTGCCGTGTGCCAGAAGTATATATATTGTCTCTAATACAATGTCCAGATGACAAACTGTTTATAAGAGGTAGACACAGAGACTTTGCAGAATATGCACAGTACTTGTGATCATGGTAAAATCGTAAGTAAATAATGTTACTGTGCTTGTGATCATGAACTTTCCCAGATTAAATTCAGTGTGAATATTCTATTCTAGTGATCGTATTACAGTTTACAACGTTTCATGAGTCATTTTCTCCTATTCAAAATATTATTTGCTCCGTAAAAGACAAACGAAATATATTTTGTCATTCGAAATCTACATTTGTGTGTCTGTAAAGAATTCAGTTGATGAATATTAGTGGCAAGTTGAAGACCACTTTTCTGGGATGATTGACTAATACTTTTCAGCACTCACTGTGTTCTCTGGTCATCAACAAATAAACAGAGGTTTTCCCGTCTGCTGCAAAGTTTACTTCCGGCAACACAATTATAAATAGCAATTGCAGGAAAATGTTACTAGAGGACAGGTTGCAGTTGCATCATTGTTCTCCTTTTCACCGTTCTACCAAGACCATCTACAATAATATCAGACCTTAATACAAAAACAAAATGGCCGACGCATCGGTTCCATGTAAACACGCCTGTGATACATAAACATAACCTTTTGATTATCGTATTGAGTTGCTAAGCTGTCAATGATAACGAACAGAACACTTTACTTTGGGTAATAGACCAATACTATCTAGAAATACTCTAAATTAAGATAAGCAGTATGTGGATAATTCAAAATATAAATATTTTCTGTAAACTAGTATGGTAAAGAAAATAGGTAATTTAGGACTACATTCTAAAATAACAGTCCTGGGGGAATATTTTATGCGTTTCAATTCAGTCAATTAATTAATCCATCACTAATGATCCGAATTTAGGGCTGTCGTCCAAGTGGCAGATTACGTATCAATTTTCTACCTAGTCTTTTCTTAAGTGATTTCAAAGAAGTTGGAAATTATTCTAATTGGTGTAGATATAGTAAGGGGCACCCTTGTCAAATTATTCCAGACCATAATTCTTCTGCCTCTAAATCAGTACTTGTTTTAGAAATACATTAATTTGAATGGCATTGCTATTACCATACGCTTTTAAATATAATAGCCTACCTCGTTCAAGAAATTTGTTAGAAATGAAACCTTGTCGCGAATTTCAATTCTCTCATAACAATGATTCTGATAATGATCCACCAAACTGCTACATCTGTTTCACTTCAGATAATCAATAGGAGAATCAATTTGAAATTTTCTGGTAGCGTATGCATTTTCGTATAATGCACTTTAACACCGAAATCGTTGGCAACGTAAATACGTACTGTAAGTGACAGTATATCAGTTGATACCTTGTCCTCTTATTTAACAAAGAGAATGTAATCTTCATTCACAGATAAAATAAATAGCTTTATCACTTTTTATAACCTCACTTTTAAAATCCTCAAAAGGTATAGTAATTGAGAAATGTACTAGGATTGGCACCAACACAGAGTTTTGCCCTTATCCGAAAAAAAGCACAGCTCATTAAGTACACGGAACACATCCTCTCTATGGACAAATTTATCCTTGAATGTTTTAATGCACCCTAATGAACTACTTGTAACTACGAAATCGTCACGATGCATTAAGTACACTTGATCTGAATGTAAGTGCATCTGCTGTAAGTTGAATTACATCCAGGCATGCAATACAATCGACACGTCCTAATATATCAAAACAGTTTTTAAACCAAATTTCAATAAAACTAACGTTTCTTAATCAAACCAAACCAACAGAAAGAACTAAACTGATGCTTCGCACATACTCATGTTTACATTTGAACAAACCGATCGGGACGCCATTTTAGCTAATATCGATAGCTGCATTAAGGTCTGATATATTGTAGTTGGTCTTGGTTCTACGTATATGTTCCTTAGTATTCTACGTAAGTCAGAGAAGTACCCTCAAGGCTTCGTAGGTGGCATCTTGCACATTATCTGCTAGTGTTGTGTTATAGGTCTTCAAAAGAGAGGATTTTCATTTTAATATGTTAAAAGGTAGGAAAGATAAACTCTTGATCTGGTCTGATATAGTTCACAAGGAGCTACTGCTCACAGAAAGCGTTAGGCTCAGATTAGATATGCTTTTTACAAGAGAGTATGACTAACACCAGTTAAACGTCAGTACCTCAAGTGTCACCAAGGATAACTTTTAATGACGATGCTTGTTGTTTAAAGGGGACATCGGACATCGGCCCAATAACTTTTAATTTCAGGCATGATTTTCCCCTCATCAATTTACTTACGATTTTCTTGAGAATGAAACTACTTGTGCCGCTATTTTGAAAAAAAATACCTTGCTCTGTCGCTATAATTTCGTTTTAATAAATTTCTTGGAAATATTAATAAACAACAACAACAACCTAGATCTCTTCGTAACGTTTCCTTCCTTCTGTCATGATATTTATCATATAACTTAATTTTCATTCTTGTTCTTTCCCGTTCTGCTCCTGTATTTACTGTAAATGTATTTTTCTTTGTTAATAACGTTGTTTATGTAAATATGAATTATATAGAATTGTACAGTTTTCATTGTGTATATTTGTGTCCTTTTTAAATATTTATATATCTTTAATTTTAGATTCATATCTATTGTACATAGCTCAGATCGTTGTAATTCGGCGTTATGCTGTTGCTGATCCTAAATAAATAAATAATTAAATAAATAAATAAATAAATAAATAAATAAATAAATAAATAAATAAATAAATAAATAAATAAATAAATAAATAAATAAACAGCTTCATTGTTATAATTTGTTAATTATTTATGGGAAATGTAGATATACAATATAAATGGTGCAATATTGTTAATACTAAATTATTAATCTACTAGCATTTGTACCCGTTCTTCATACGGGAATTAGCAGTGGATTACATGTTTCCTTCAGGTATTTATGCGAAGTAACATGGCTCCATTCACACGTTTAGCGCGGCGCTTTAACGTTGATGACACCCCTTTAATATCTGCCCTGTGAAATTTGCTGTAATTTCACGCTTATCCCAAAATAACTGAATTTCGTATTAAGCTGACCTTACCGCTGTACTTTGAAAACAGTATTAGCACTGGTTTCTTCAATAAAACCACATTAGTTTTTATGATACTACATCTTAGAATCACTTCAAAATATTTTTCTATCGCATCCATCGTTAATGTGAAAAAGTAATGCCTGTATTCATAACTGCCTACTGGAAGTTGGACGGCGTTGAGTTCCACTGGCACCCCTACGAGCATCTACAATGGTGTTGAGTATGGATGCACTGGAGAGAAGAATGGCAGCCTGTAATCTTCAGCGATGAAAGCAAACTTTGTATAGGGAAGTGATGATCGAAGAGCTGGTGAACGAGTATTTCTATTCGGGTAACATGGGGGCAAACGTACACCGTAAGACATTTTTGACTATTAATTAACAAGTGAATTAAATATTATAACTGTATTCACTAAAGCCGGCCCCGTGGTGTAGGAGTAGCGTGCCGGCCTCTTACCCGGAGGCCCCGGGTTCGATTCCCGGCCAGGTCAGGGATTTTTACCTGGATCTGAGGGCTGGTTCGAGGTTCACTCAGCCTACGTGATTAGAGTTGAGGAGCTATCTGACGGTGAGATAGCGGCCCCGGTCTAGACAGCCAAGAATAACGGCCGAGAGGATTCGTCGTACTGACCACACGACACCTCGTAATCTGCAGGCCTTCGAGCTGAGCAGCGGTCGCTTGTTAGGCCAAGGCCCTTCAAGAGCTGTAGTGCCATTGGGGGTAGGGGGTATTCACTAAATCAACCGTTCAATCTAGGAAACAAGGTAAAATTTTCATCTGCTCTAGTAAGTCTCGTGATGTTTCAGTATTAATTAATATATCAGTTCTTGCAGCATGGATAGGGGCAAACGGACACTTCGCGGGGGCAAATGTTCATGACATTTTTTAACTCACTGTTTTTTCAAACACACTTGACAAACAAACTATGGATCTTCACCATTTTCGACACATTTAACATGAAACCACAAATAGCACTTTAAGCATTCCACCCAGTTTTCACCTCTTTTGTACAGTTTCTTGCAAACATTACAGGAATCATCTTTGTTGCTGTTTTTCCTCCGTGACTTCTTTTGTTGGGACTTCATTTTCCGTTCCTTCAGCTGGTTGATATAGTCTGGTGATGGCAAAATTTGCGAATCCTGTGTTTTCCTTCTTTATACTCCAGATGTAGATGTCGACGGTACAGGACTTTGCTCGGCAAAAGTAGATTGTGTTGAAGGTAGCGCGTTTTCTGGCATCTCAGTTGCCGTGGATGGAACTTGTGGTGTTGTGTTTATTTCTCCTACCTCCATATGGATACTGCCTGGCAGATAGGCGATTAGGATTGAATGTATAAATTCCGCAGCACGTGCCAAAGACCTGAAATAGTTTTCACCGCCGATGGTCCTTATTTCTCTTCGATATTTCTGGATTCCCTTTCCGTCTAATAACACTAGGGAGTAAAATGAAATGAAATGGCGTATGGCTTTTAGTGCCGGGAGTGTCCGAGGACAAGTTCGGCTCGCCAAGTGCAGGTCTCTTTATTTGGCTCCCTTAGGCGACCTGCGCGTCGTGATGAGGATGAAATGATGATGATGAAGACGACACATACACCCAGCCCCCGTGCCAGCGAAATTAACCAATTAAGTTTAACATTCCCGACCCTGCCGGGAATCGAACCCGGGACCCCTGTGACCAAAGGCCATCTCGCTAACCATTTAGCCATGGAGCCGGACTAGGGAGTAAAGAATACAGGGAACTGCCCGCTACACTACTCCCTGTGGCCACGCCCCCCATGGTTAGCAAAACATGGCAATTCTTACGTTGTGGATATATACAAACTAAGATATTTCCTCGAGAACGCGCACACTCAAATTTTTGTGACGAGAAAGAAAATCTCGTACCCAGTCAATCCCAGCCATTTTCTCGTCATTATTAAATGGATGTCTAATTCCTTTTGTAAAAGCATAACGGTAAACAAGAGAACGAATTTCCTTGTATGTAAGACCATACCCAATTGAATCAAGCTTAAGGGCGAATGGAGGAGGATAGGTTACCTAGGAGAATAATGGACTCTGTTATGGAAGGTAAGAGAAGTAGAGGTATACCAAGACGACGATGGTTAGACTCAGTTTATAACGTTTTAAAGATAAGAGGTATAGAACTAAATGAGGCCACGACACTAGTTGCAAATAGAGGATTGTGGCGACGTTTAGTAAATTCACAGAGGCTTGCAGACTGAACGCTGAAAGGCATAACAGTGTATAATGATAATGCATGTATGTATGTTAAGTATGTGTTCAACTAGCTGCACTTCAGTTTCCTTACTCAACGAGGTGTGCTGCCCAAATTAGGAATGCTCACTTTCGACATTATTCTTCTCCTTAACGTGTTCCTTGGTACAGAAAATGTTTTTTGCTGCTGTAGCTAACGGCATGCCATCATTTTTAAACGCTTTGATTGCAGACTCCATATTATCCTCTGACCAAGAACAACGGTCAGTTATTCGTTCGCGATAACGAAACATCCTTAGTTAAGAAATGATCCATGTGTAGAGACCTTTGTTATCTGTACGCCACACTACGTCCATGCCCATGTCCGCTGGGCGTGTTCCTTATTCTTACGCAAATTACGCTATCCCTTATTTACCAAACATATTTTTTAAGCATCATGTTGTTCCTAGGCACTTTGTGAGCTCACCTGAAATAGTTTTCACCGCCGATGCTCCTTCTTTCTCTTCGATATTTCTGGATTCCCTTTCCGTCTAATAACACCATGGAGTAAAGAATACAGGGAACTGCCCGCTACACTACTCTCTGTGGCCACGCCCCCCATGTTAGCAAAACATGGCAATTCTTACGTTGTGGATATATCAAACTAAGATATTTCCTCGGGAGTAGGGGAACTTCGAATCGCTCAATTAACTACATTTTTTTTTTCAAAATAACACGGCGATTAACTGTAACAAAATTTTCTGGCAAACAGACCTATTAATGCTATTTTACTGAGCTCTAAGGAAGCGTTTCTCATGACCCATAGCCTTAAATCTACTCTCTCGCTAGTTGACTATCGGTACTATAAACCGAGTATCTAAAAAACAGGAGATGCATATCTTCACCAGATATCAGTAAAGGAGTAGGCTATTAATAAGGGCATTCCGCAGTCTGAATGCTTTAGGGCAGGGCCTCTCAAACGCCCAAAATCTCACTCGTGCAGAGCGAGGCGCAAGAGCTCCGTGCACTGTGCATCGGTGTCGCTCGGCATGACTCGGATCAACGCTTCGTCTCTGGGCTACTCGGCTAAGCTCGGCTCTACTCGGCTCAACTCAGCCCGGATTTGGAGCGCTACGGCGCAAGTGGGGCAGAGGGAGACAGGCGGAGCGAGCAAGGCAGGCGTGAGGAAAGAGAGAGTAAGCGCTATTGCTCCAAATCGAGGAGTGGGGGGTCTGCACTCTGGTCAACCAAGCCAAGTCGTCTTTTGCACCGTGCACAGTGCATGCACCACGCGCATGCACCCTGAGAGGCCCTGCTTTAGGGGAATGTAAATCACCAAACTGGGCATAGCAACATTGCTTACTACATATTTTGGAGTGATGGTGGTGGTGGTGATTATTGCTTTAATACGACGTACAACCATCAAGTAAATCATCCTCTGACACTAGTGGAAACAATGAAGGACTCAGCTAAGGGCCCCTTGGACGCCAACCCACACTCCGAAGTTAAGAGCCCCTTAGGCCACTTGCACGCCAAACCACACTCCGAAGGTAAGAGCCCCTTAGGCCCCCTTAATCGCCTTTTACGACACGTGGTGGTGATTATTGCTTTATGAGGGAGTAGGCCTACAACTAGGCAACCATCCTCTATTAACATTAATCAGAGAGAAATGAAGATATCGGCCAAAGAAAGACAACGGCCATGAAGCGCGAGGAAATGAAAGACTCCCTAGTCCTCGAATCCTCTTATAGCCTCGGAGGTCGGACATGGGATTAAAATTAGCCTGGCACAAGTAAGTGGAAACAATTCCAGGACTCAGCTAAGGGCCTCGTGGTTGCCAACCCATGCTCCAAAATTGAGAGTTCCTGGGGCCCCTTTCAGTCGCTTCTTACTAAAAGCGGGGGATACCGTGGATGTTGTTCTACTACCCCACCTCCACAGGGATTTTTGCGACAGGCAGGGGATACCGTGGGCCTTATTATACCGTCCTCATCCATAGGGGATACATATTTTAGAGGTGGTAGTAGTGATTATTGTTTTAAGAGGAAGTACAACTGGGTAACCATCCTCTATTAACACTTCAGTGAACGGTGATAGATTTGACTGTCAAAAAACAGCATGCGTTCTCGCGCCTATTTACGACCACGCCCCCTATGTAGACCACTGTCATTGAGCTTCACTCTCAGAGCACCCTGTATTCTTTACTCCCTGAATAACACACACACACTAATCTTTGAGAACCTGCTTCTTCTGCAGCATTTCCAACCTTAGCCGAAAACATTCACTAGGTTTTCTTAAGGTATGTCCGTTTGCCCCCGTGTCCGTCTGCCCCATACTTACCCTATGTGTAGCTATCTTATTCTCTGTAAGATTTTAAACAGCTTCTTTGATCATACCTCTGCCGGATACAGCATATGTAGCATTGAATTGGCCTCTGAGTCTTCCGTGACTTTGAGCAGAGGTATAATTCAAGTAGCTATCTCATTCTCTGTAAGAAGTTCCACAGCTTCCTTGGCCAGACCTCTCCCGGATACAGCATATGTGGTCTCCCGCAAAGTTTCGGGGGTGTCTCGATAAAAGCGACTAGTGAAATAAGCAGCCAAATAGGTTCAACAGAGGGAATAAGGAGGGTCAGTAGGTGGGAGTAGGGGACAACAATATCGCAAAAGATTTTTTTAACATCTCCATATTTATTGGCTGTGTAATAATACTGTCAAGTAAATTGTTTTTACATGTACAGTACACATTTATTTTCATGAAAACACACTAATTTCCATCACACCTTATCCAGGCTTTGGACTGGCTAAATTTCCATCATTTAGGCGTGTTTAAAATCAGCTAGAAGATAGCTTTGTCAATAAAATTCAGCGCTAGATTCAAGTTTTACTTTAATCCAACTTTTGAAGGTAGGGGAGAGTGTGAAGACACGCACTTGTTACCAGGTTTTTCATACTTCTTGATTATTTTTTCGGTAATCTCATCCAGTTTCTTATATTTGATTTTTCTTCTCTTTCTTTCGAGGTTTTATTGTATTCTCATGTAACACATAGGTTGATTTTTCGGCTTCAGATATTGAACACTGGACCAATAATTCTTTGATTGTGAAGTTTGGACTTTGAAACGTGCTGTTTTATCTGTTATTCCACTCTTTTACTACTGCGTTTGTGGTCCTATGTCGGCTCTTCCAACAGTTCCATAGCTGTATATGAATTTTCTCATTTTTCACCAACTTTCGGTGAAATAATCAAAGAACTCTGTTCGTTTCACGTTTTCTGGGTCTTGAGAATAGATCTCCAACCAGCCATCGCAGATACCCTCAGGCCTGAGAAATACAAGAGATGCACACATTTTTATGAAAGTACGAACTTCCTCATTTCCCTTGTCACGCGTAAGGCCCAAGTCTTCAGCTCACATCGAGAGGCACTTTTTCATGTATAAATAAAACCCTTTACTTCTACTGCCGGAAAAACTTCTTTCAAAGCCGATATTGATGCCGCTTCAAAATCTACGTTGACTCTTCTTGGTGTCCGGTTAGGTATAGCTTCAAGTATTAATTTCAAAAACATGACGTATGTTTTCTTCTTTTTATTTGGCAAAAATGCAAAAAACACAAGTGTTTGTTTCTGCCGTCGAGCTTTCACAATCAGCATGAATTGAGTAAATCTGAGAAAACTGTTAGCTGGAGCTCTTAAAAGTTTCATCCATAAAGAACCTTCATAGCATTTCCAATATTCTCTTCTTATATTTCGACTTAAAATTAAATCAACCGTTCAATCTAGGAAACAAGGTAAAATTTTCATCTGCTCTAGTAAGTCTCGTGATGTTTCAGTATTAATTAATATATCAGTTCTTGCAGAATGGATAGGGGCAAACGGACACTTCGCGGGGGCAAATGTACATGACATTTTTTAACTCACTGTTTTTTCAAACACACTTGACAAACAAACTATGGATCTTCACCATTTTCGACACATTTAACATGAAACCACAAATAGCACTTTAAGCATTCCACCCAGTTTTCACCTCTTTTGTACAGTTTCTTGCAAACATTACAGGAATCATCTTTGTTGCTGTTTTTCCTCCGTGACTTCTTTTGTTGGGACTTCATTTTCCGTTCCTTCAGCTGGTTGATATAGTCTGGTGATGGCAAAATTTGCGAATCCTGTGTTTTCCTTCTTTATACTCCAGATGTAGATGTCGACGGTACAGGACTTTGCTCGGCAAAAGTAGATTGTGTTGAAGGTAGCGCGTTTTCTGGCATCTCAGTTGCCGTGGATGGAACTTGTGGTGTTGTGTTTATTTCTCCTACCTCCATATGGATACTGCCTGGCAGATAGGCGATTAGGATTGAATGTATAAATTCCGCAGCACGTGCCAAAGACCTGAAATAGTTTTCACCGCCGATGGTCCTTATTTCTCTTCGATATTTCTGGATTCCCTTTCCGTCTAATAACACTAGGGAGTAAAATGAAATGAAATGGCGTATGGCTTTTAGTGCCGGGAGTGTCCGAGGACAAGTTCGGCTCGCCAAGTGCAGGTCTCTTTATTTGGCTCCCTTAGGCGACCTGCGCGTCGTGATGAGGATGAAATGATGATGATGAAGACGACACATACACCCAGCCCCCGTGCCAGCGAAATTAACCAATTAAGTTTAACATTCCCGACCCTGCCGGGAATCGAACCCGGGACCCCTGTGACCAAAGGCCATCTCGCTAACCATTTAGCCATGGAGCCGGACTAGGGAGTAAAGAATACAGGGAACTGCCCGCTACACTACTCCCTGTGGCCACGCCCCCCATGGTTAGCAAAACATGGCAATTCTTACGTTGTGGATATATACAAACTAAGATATTTCCTCGAGAACGCGCACACTCAAATTTTTGTGACGAGAAAGAAAATCTCGTACCCAGTCAATCCCAGCCATTTTCTCGTCATTATTAAATGGATGTCTAATTCCTTTTGTAAAAGCATAACGGTAAACAAGAGAACGAATTTCCTTGTATGTAAGACCATACCCAATTGAATCAAGCTTAAGGGCGAATGGAGGAGGATAGGTTACCTAGGAGAATAATGGACTCTGTTATGGAAGGTAAGAGAAGTAGAGGTATACCAAGACGACGATGGTTAGACTCAGTTTATAACGTTTTAAAGATAAGAGGTATAGAACTAAATGAGGCCACGACACTAGTTGCAAATAGAGGATTGTGGCGACGTTTAGTAAATTCACAGAGGCTTGCAGACTGAACGCTGAAAGGCATAACAGTGTATAATGATAATGCATGTATGTATGTTAAGTATGTGTTCAACTAGCTGCACTTCAGTTTCCTTACTCAACGAGGTGTGCTGCCCAAATTAGGAATGCTCACTTTCGACATTATTCTTCTCCTTAACGTGTTCCTTGGTACAGAAAATGTTTTTTGCTGCTGTAGCTAACGGCATGCCATCATTTTTAAACGCTTTGATTGCAGACTCCATATTATCCTCTGACCAAGAACAACGGTCAGTTATTCGTTCGCGATAACGAAACATCCTTAGTTAAGAAATGATCCATGTGTAGAGACCTTTGTTATCTGTACGCCACACTACGTCCATGCCCATGTCCGCTGGGCGTGTTCCTTATTCTTACGCAAATTACGCTATCCCTTATTTACCAAACATATTTTTTAAGCATCATGTTGTTCCTAGGCACTTTGTGAGCTCACCTGAAATAGTTTTCACCGCCGATGCTCCTTCTTTCTCTTCGATATTTCTGGATTCCCTTTCCGTCTAATAACACCATGGAGTAAAGAATACAGGGAACTGCCCGCTACACTACTCTCTGTGGCCACGCCCCCCATGTTAGCAAAACATGGCAATTCTTACGTTGTGGATATATCAAACTAAGATATTTCCTCGGGAGTAGGGGAACTTCGAATCGCTCAATTAACTACATTTTTTTTTTCAAAATAACACGGCGATTAACTGTAACAAAATTTTCTGGCAAACAGACCTATTAATGCTATTTTACTGAGCTCTAAGGAAGCGTTTCTCATGACCCATAGCCTTAAATCTACTCTCTCGCTAGTTGACTATCGGTACTATAAACCGAGTATCTAAAAAACAGGAGATGCATATCTTCACCAGATATCAGTAAAGGAGTAGGCTATTAATAAGGGCATTCCGCAGTCTGAATGCTTTAGGGCAGGGCCTCTCAAACGCCCAAAATCTCACTCGTGCAGAGCGAGGCGCAAGAGCTCCGTGCACTGTGCATCGGTGTCGCTCGGCATGACTCGGATCAACGCTTCGTCTCTGGGCTACTCGGCTAAGCTCGGCTCTACTCGGCTCAACTCAGCCCGGATTTGGAGCGCTACGGCGCAAGTGGGGCAGAGGGAGACAGGCGGAGCGAGCAAGGCAGGCGTGAGGAAAGAGAGAGTAAGCGCTATTGCTCCAAATCGAGGAGTGGGGGGTCTGCACTCTGGTCAACCAAGCCAAGTCGTCTTTTGCACCGTGCACAGTGCATGCACCACGCGCATGCACCCTGAGAGGCCCTGCTTTAGGGGAATGTAAATCACCAAACTGGGCATAGCAACATTGCTTACTACATATTTTGGAGTGATGGTGGTGGTGGTGATTATTGCTTTAATACGACGTACAACCATCAAGTAAATCATCCTCTGACACTAGTGGAAACAATGAAGGACTCAGCTAAGGGCCCCTTGGACGCCAACCCACACTCCGAAGTTAAGAGCCCCTTAGGCCACTTGCACGCCAAACCACACTCCGAAGGTAAGAGCCCCTTAGGCCCCCTTAATCGCCTTTTACGACACGTGGTGGTGATTATTGCTTTATGAGGGAGTAGGCCTACAACTAGGCAACCATCCTCTATTAACATTAATCAGAGAGAAATGAAGATATCGGCCAAAGAAAGACAACGGCCATGAAGCGCGAGGAAATGAAAGACTCCCTAGTCCTCGAATCCTCTTATAGCCTCGGAGGTCGGACATGGGATTAAAATTAGCCTGGCACAAGTAAGTGGAAACAATTCCAGGACTCAGCTAAGGGCCTCGTGGTTGCCAACCCATGCTCCAAAATTGAGAGTTCCTGGGGCCCCTTTCAGTCGCTTCTTACTAAAAGCGGGGGATACCGTGGATGTTGTTCTACTACCCCACCTCCACAGGGATTTTTGCGACAGGCAGGGGATACCGTGGGCCTTATTATACCGTCCTCATCCATAGGGGATACATATTTTAGAGGTGGTAGTAGTGATTATTGTTTTAAGAGGAAGTACAACTGGGTAACCATCCTCTATTAACACTTCAGTGAACGGTGATAGATTTGACTGTCAAAAAACAGCATGCGTTCTCGCGCCTATTTACGACCACGCCCCCTATGTAGACCACTGTCATTGAGCTTCACTCTCAGAGCACCCTGTATTCTTTACTCCCTGAATAACACACACACACTAATCTTTGAGAACCTGCTTCTTCTGCAGCATTTCCAACCTTAGCCGAAAACATTCACTAGGTTTTCTTAAGGTATGTCCGTTTGCCCCCGTGTCCGTCTGCCCCATACTTACCCTATGTGTAGCTATCTTATTCTCTGTAAGATTTTAAACAGCTTCTTTGATCATACCTCTGCCGGATACAGCATATGTAGCATTGAATTGGCCTCTGAGTCTTCCGTGACTTTGAGCAGAGGTATAATTCAAGTAGCTATCTCATTCTCTGTAAGAAGTTCCACAGCTTCCTTGGCCAGACCTCTCCCGGATACAGCATATGTGGTCTCCCGCAAAGTTTCGGGGGTGTCTCGATAAAAGCGACTAGTGAAATAAGCAGCCAAATAGGTTCAACAGAGGGAATAAGGAGGGTCAGTAGGTGGGAGTAGGGGACAACAATATCGCAAAAGATTTTTTTAACATCTCCATATTTATTGGCTGTGTAATAATACTGTCAAGTAAATTGTTTTTACATGTACAGTACACATTTATTTTCATGAAAACACACTAATTTCCATCACACCTTATCCAGGCTTTGGACTGGCTAAATTTCCATCATTTAGGCGTGTTTAAAATCAGCTAGAAGATAGCTTTGTCAATAAAATTCAGCGCTAGATTCAAGTTTTACTTTAATCCAACTTTTGAAGGTAGGGGAGAGTGTGAAGACACGCACTTGTTACCAGGTTTTTCATACTTCTTGATTATTTTTTCGGTAATCTCATCCAGTTTCTTATATTTGATTTTTCTTCTCTTTCTTTCGAGGTTTTATTGTATTCTCATGTAACACATAGGTTGATTTTTCGGCTTCAGATATTGAACACTGGACCAATAATTCTTTGATTGTGAAGTTTGGACTTTGAAACGTGCTGTTTTATCTGTTATTCCACTCTTTTACTACTGCGTTTGTGGTCCTATGTCGGCTCTTCCAACAGTTCCATAGCTGTATATGAATTTTCTCATTTTTCACCAACTTTCGGTGAAATAATCAAAGAACTCTGTTCGTTTCACGTTTTCTGGGTCTTGAGAATAGATCTCCAACCAGCCATCGCAGATACCCTCAGGCCTGAGAAATACAAGAGATGCACACATTTTTATGAAAGTACGAACTTCCTCATTTCCCTTGTCACGCGTAAGGCCCAAGTCTTCAGCTCACATCGAGAGGCACTTTTTCATGTATAAATAAAACCCTTTACTTCTACTGCCGGAAAAACTTCTTTCAAAGCCGATATTGATGCCGCTTCAAAATCTACGTTGACTCTTCTTGGTGTCCGGTTAGGTATAGCTTCAAGTATTAATTTCAAAAACATGACGTATGTTTTCTTCTTTTTATTTGGCAAAAATGCAAAAAACACAAGTGTTTGTTTCTGCCGTCGAGCTTTCACAATCAGCATGAATTGAGTAAATCTGAGAAAACTGTTAGCTGGAGCTCTTAAAAGTTTCATCCATAAAGAACCTTCATAGCATTTCCAATATTCTCTTCTTATATTTCGACTTAAAATTATAAATATTTCGCCTAGTTTTTCATCCTTCAGGAGAAAAATGCTCCCATCTTTCATCAGCAACTCTTCGTTAAGAACTATGCCATCGCGTTTCTCGGGCTCTGCTTGATTTCCATTAGATGTACACCTTTACTGAATGAGAATTCTCTTTGTCATAACCTGAGTTATCATCTCTGTGACAAATTCATATCCTTTGTTGTGAGGTTCACCTAATTCTTGATTGTAGAATTGGGAGGTAGGTGTAGCTTCTTCCCGGGTCTGTTTCTTCGCTTTACGAAGAGGTTTTTTTTACTATTTGTTTTACGTCGCACCGACACAGATAGGCCTTGTGGCGACGATGGGATAGGAAAGGCCTAGGAGTGGGAAGGAAGCGGCCGTGGCCTTAATTAAGGTACAGCCCCAGCATTTGCCTGGTGTGAAAATGGAAAACCACGGAAAACCATCTTCAGGGCTGCCCACAGTGTGGTTCGAACCCACTATCTCCCGGATGCAAGCTCACAGCTGCGCAACTCTAACCGCGCGGCCAACTCGCCCGCTACGAAGAGTTTTCATCACCTTCAACTGTTCTTCGTCTCGACCGCCACATTGAAATTAACTTGTACTCAATACCTCGCTTTTTTTTTACTTTTCATAACACCTCGACGTCTGTTTGACCTCGCCTTTGAACAGCGCCTATAATATCGTTTCTTCCATATTTTGTCGCTTGAAGTGATAAGAGTCGCCCTCGTAGAACGCTCACTGTTTACCCTTGCTGGTCCGCAGCTGAAAAACAAACAAAAGAAAGGAAAGAAAATCTTTGATAACAGAAACTAATTTAATGCCGTCTAGCTGACTAAACTGGCTCGATCCTCACACAACGAAATGTTTTTTTTTTTAAATTATTTTAATTTTCTCTTTCGGTCTTATTCGACTATGTAGCCAGGCTCTACAAGCTCTGTTTGTATTTTACTTATACCTATCAATGAAACCTTTTTATATATACAGTACTAGCAAGATACCCGTGCTTCGCTACGGTATTATACTGAAATTTATAATTGAATGCTTATTGTTTTAGATATATAATCCGCCGAAATTCGCGATCTGACTCGTTCTCTGCGAGAATCCACCAAAATTCCCGATCTATTATTTTACGGCACGTTTCCTCCCATTTTTAAATCTTCCTTTCCAGCAATCGATTTCGTACTTCCCGGGTTAGGCTCAGGTATTCCTCCATGTCAGTTGGGTCCGTAAATCTTTGTCATCTTTTCCTATAATATTTTTAATACAGATATAATCATTCAGGAGATCCGGCGTGCTGTCATACTGGGTGCCTTGGCTGCACTGAACCCGCGACCGGACTGCATTCTTAGTCATTACCCGTCCAGGAGCCGTTTACTTCGCAGTCCGCAATTTGACGACGGTCCGGAATATTATTATTATTATTATTATTATTATTATTATTATTACTATTATGTGTTGCTGGAATGGCTGATGACAGGGAAAACCGGAGTGTCCGGAGAAAAACCTGTCCCGCCTCCGTTTTGTCCAGCACGAATGCCACATGGAGTAACCGGGATTTGAACCACGGAACCCAGCTGTGAGAGGCCGGCGCGCTGCCTCCTGAGCAATGGAGGATCCTTATAAGTACATTAATAACAGCAAAATCAATTGGTCTCACCTCCTTCTACACCCCACCGCCGTTAAGTTTATTTACAGCCACCCCCCCCCCCCGAAAAAGAATTGAAAGGATGCTTGTTTCTTTATGTTTAAGGGAGATTCCAAACACCAATGTTCACATCTATTACCTTCAGTTTTGAGATATAAGTATCCACATAAAAATAATTTACTTTTTTTCACTTCATTTCACAATAATCTCTCCTCCCCCTAAATGAATTTTCCCGCAAAAAAATACTTGTTTCATTAATAGTAAAGGATCTTCTAAATACCAATTATCACTACTCTAACTTCTTCAGTTTTTGATTTATGTGTCCTCATGAAAGGAATTCAACTCCTTTACACTCCCGCCCTCCAAGATGGTTTCCCCACCAAAACGCCTTTTTCTTTGTTTTTAAAGGAGAACCAAATATGAATTTTCACGTCTGTAACAACTTTAGTATTAGATGTATGTATTCTCATACAATTAAGTCAACTAATGTTTCAATTCTTCCCCCCCCCCCCCTTCATTGGATTTTCCGAGAATACGTGTTTCTTTACTTTTAAAGCAGATTGCAAATATCAAATTTCACATCTGTAACATCTTCATTTTTGAGATATCAGTAGCCTAATTAAAAGAATTCATCACCATTTCAGTCACTTTTACCCCCGCCCCGCCCTCCACCCAAGTGGTATTTCCGAAAACTAAAAATACACGTTTCTTTATGTTTAATAGAGATAAAAAATACCATTTTTCACTTCTGTAACATGTTAAGTTTTTTAGATATCCATAAAAATTCTCATTTAAAAATTTCACCCCTTTTGGGTTCCCCTTAAGTAGAGTTTCCAAAAACAAATAACCTATATTTCTTTACATTTACAGGAGATTTACACCCACTTTTTACGTCTGTAACATTTTACGATTCCAAGATATTCTGTAGATATAGTCTTTCAAAAAATTCACCTCAATTTGTCACTCCTGTTTAACCGCCATTAACTGGCTTTTCCAAAAACTAAAAAATACGTGTTTCTTTATTTTTAAAGGAAATCCCATATGCGAATTATCAGTTCTGTAATATCTTTCGTTTCTGAGATATGTGTATCCTCATTAAAGCCATTCAACCCATTTTTCACCCTTTTACACCCCTCCTATTAGGACTTACTGGAAACAACAAATACGTGTTCCTTTATTTTTAGAGGAGATTCTAACCACCAATTTTTACATCTGTAAATTATAAAGTTTTAAGATGTAGACACACTCATTTTAAAAAATTCACCCCCGTTTTCACCCCCCAATATTTGGATTTTCCAAAAACCAAAAAATACCTGTTTCTTTACTTTTAAAGTAGATCCAAAATACCAATTTTCAGGTCTGTAATATCTTCAGGTTCTGAAATATAAGTATCCTCATGAAAGACATTCAACCCAGTATGCACTCTTTTACACCCTTCCTATTGGGATTTTCCGAAAACAAAAGATTACGTGTTTCTTTATTTTTAAAGGAGATTCTAAATACCAATTTTTACATCTATAAACTTAAAAAGTTTTGAGATATAGATACACTCATTTTAAAAAATCTCCCCCTTTTCACCCCCCCCCCCCCATTAATTGTATTTTCCACAAACAAAAAATACGTGTTTATTTATTTTTAAAGGAGATCCCAAACACCAATTTTCAGGTCTGTAATATCTTCAGGTTCTGAAATATAAGTAGACTCATGAAATGCATTCGACCCCTTTTTCAACCTTTTCCACCCTTCCTATTAGGATTTTCCGAAAACAAAGTATACGTGTTTCTTTATCTTTAATGGAGATTCTAAATACCTATTTTTACACCTATAACCTTTAAAAGTTTTGAGATATAGATACACTCATTTTAAAATATTACCCCTTTTTTACCCCCATTAATTGGGTTTTGCAGAAACAAAAAAATACGTGTTTCTTTATTTTTAAAGGAGATCCCAAACACCAATTTTCAGGTCTATAATATCTTCAGTTTCTGAGATATAAGTAGCCTCATTAAAGGCATTCAACCCCTTTTTTACCCCTTTTCATACCTCCTATTGCGATTTTACGAAAATAAAAAAATACGTGTTTCTTTATTTTTAATGAAGATTTTAAATACCAATTTTTACATCTGCAAACTTTAAAAGTTTGGAGATATAGATTCACTAATTTTAAAAATTCACCCCCTTTTCACCCTCCCATTAATTAGATTTTCCAAAAACAAAAAAATACGTGTTTCTTTATTTTTAAAAGAGATCAAAAGTACCAATTTTCAGGTCTGTAATATCTTCAGTTTCTGAGATATAACTACCGGTATCCTGATTAAGGGCATTGAACACATTTTCCCCCATTTTCACCCTTTTTCACCCCTCCTATTGGGATTTTCTGAAAACAAAAAAATACGTGTTTCCTTATTTTCAAAGAAGATTCTAAATACCAATTTTTACATTTGTAAACTTTTAAAGTTTTGAGATATAGGTGCACTCATTTTAAAATTTCACCCCCCCTTTTCACCCCCTTAGCAACGGAATATCCAAAAATCCTCTCTTAGCGAGCACCTACATCTTAATATGAATGTATGCCCAAAATTTCATTTCATTATGTCCAGTAGTTTTGGCTCGGCGATGATGAATCAGTCAGTCAGGACAAGCTATTTTATATATATATAGATATGATATTGTGCTGCTATATGTGATTTTCTATATATTAATTGTGAGTTGACCTGGTGAGATGAACATAGTCATGTGAGATGAACACAAACATCCAGTCCCAGATTCAGAGAAATTAACCATACACTGTTTAAATATTTGGCCCTTATTATTATTATTGTTATTATTACGTCGCCTTACTTGATATTACATGAGAAAAACAAACCGAGACTATTGATGGGCAATAAAACACTTAACCTTGTCTTGTAAACGTTATCAGTCACTCATTAATCAGAACCAGATAATTGTCCCTATTCCATTCCAATTCTTTACGATTATTTTAGGTTTTTTTGTTTTGTTTTCGTTTTCCAAAAAAGCTGTTGACTTTCGTTCACTGTAAAATGATATCCCCTTTATCATTCACAAGAACAGACCTGCTATGTGGTATTCTGAAAGTTGCTACAGTAGAACTTAAATTTATTCTTCTAGAGGCCTGAATAGCATGATTACATAATAATAATAATAATAATAATAATAATAATAATAATAATAATAATAATAATAATAATAATAATAATAATAATAATAAAAAATCATCCACGAACCTACTAAGCTGTCGTAGCAGGGGGAGGGTTGACACTCCTGCGTGACGCGTCCCAGGTGGCGGATAGGGGGTCGCAATCGGCTTGCCGGCGGACTTGAGCAAAATAAAATAGCGCTCGCGGACCTAACACACTTTTGACTAGATGATCAACGGCTCTGAAGGCGGAAGAGAATTATAATTAACCAACGAGGGAAGAGACGAAAGAACTATCTACTGTGATATGTCAGGTAGCGTCCGTTCTCCAGGTTACAAGCGGTTAGCAGCAGCGTCCATACCCTTTGTTAAAGGCGACTGAATGGAAATCGAGAACTTACAATTCCAGTTTTAAGAATGAAATGAAAAACATAATTTCCTCCTTTTAAAGTTTAAGTAACTTCTGAATGCATGATGGAAACTTCCCAGGGAATAATTACTTCATGGGGTGTCCTGATAGGTGAATTCTCCGTCGCCTCGTGCGGTGCAATTGGCTCTATGAATTCTGGAGAGCCCAGACCAGCATGCAAGAATGAGTCGGAGCATTCTGAAAAACACCTGTCAAAGTTCAAACCCCCAAAATAGAGCAGTTAACATAAATTTCTCGTAACAATTGGAAAACGAAAACAATTTTTAAAAAAACCTAAATGAACGAAGACCGAGCTCGATAGCTGCAGCCGCTTAAGTGCTGCCAGTATCCAGTATTCGGGAGATAGTAAGTTTGAACCCCACTGTCGGCAGCCCTGAAAATGGTTTTCCGTGGTTTCCCATTTTCACACCAGGCAATTAAGGCCACGGCCGAATCCTTCCCACTCCTAGCCCTTTCCTGTCCCATCGTCGCCATAAGACCCATCTGTGTCGGTGCGACGTAAAGCAAGTAGCAAAAATATAAATAAATGAACGAAGAACTTCTATTTTGGCATTACAGGAAACACGATTCACATATTAAAATACAATATAATGTGAAAACTATCGCATCTTCAAAGCAGAAAGTGGAGAGTAGTCACAAACGAGGTATACAACATCTAGGAATACCGGTAGCATTTTCTGTCAAATGTAAAACCATGGTCACTAGGAAGAATTTCGATTTTCCATCAGAAAGACTGTCAGTATTAACATCGCGATGTGGAAACAAAAGCTACACACTGATTAACGACCATGCTCCTATAAAGGAAGACAATTAAAACCCAAATAAAGTAGAAGATTTTTGGGAAACATTAGGAAAGAAAAATCCCAAATCCCAAATGGAAATGTTAAAATATTACCAGGAGATTTTAACCGTCAAATAGGAAACACGGAGAACACCGAATACAAATTTAGGAGAGTTTGAAATAGATCATGGTGCAGTTTCAATTAACAACATCAAAAATTTGTAATGGACGTCATGGTGAAGAAGGGGGAAGACATTGAAACAGATCACTATTTGACAATAATTAAGGTCAAATATGTCCCTAACGCAAAATTAGGAACCTTAGGAATGAAATAACTAAAACAGACTTAGAGCAATTACGAAACAACAAAAGAAATCTTCCAGAAAAAATTAAACAACTTAGAAACTAATGTTTGGGAAAACATCAGTGTTAAAGTAGTAAACTGCCAAAGAAACAGCTCCATTGAAAAATAAAATAAAATACAGTTGGTAGAATAAAAGATGTGATAATGCGTTAGAGAAAAGACTGCGGGCATGGAACAGATGGTATTCTACAAAGAAATAAGGTGGCTATTGGACTTCAAAAAAACCAAAGGAAGATAACGGCAAAAACTTTGAGATCTGCTAAGGGAAATTTTGAAAAATCTTTAAATGATGTTGAAAACTTCCAAAAACACAACACAAGAAATTTCTATAAAGCCTTCAAAATTAAGAAAGTAACAACCGCCACGTTTATGTTTAAAAAAGAAGAAAATGGAGAACTTGCCTAATAACACAGAAAACTGTGAATTGTTAGCAGAGTACCTAAGGAAGTTCCTCAACTGTGAAAATCCTATAATACGTTTTCACAAAATAGAAACCGAAAATAATTTTTCAAATTCAAAACCACCAGACAAAACTGAAATTAAGAATATAATGAAAGAACTTATAAAAAGACTTCCGGAAAAGAATCAATTGTGGCGGAAATGTGGAAATGTGCTAGTAATGATATGATAAAAAACAAGCTGATAGAAGAAATTTGGGACTCATAAATATCCAGAATAATGGAAATGCGCTTTCAAACACCCATTACATAAAAAGGTAATACGGCAGATGCTAGCAACTATATTTTCTGGTTCTATTTAGTGAAAACGTATCACAGGCTTTTCACAATTGAGAAGCTTCTTGAAGTACTCTGCTAATAATTCACAGTTTTCTATGTTATTAGTGGCTATTACTTACAAAATCCTACCCAACAATCTTCAAAATCGTTTGGAAGAACAAGAGGACCATCAGGTCGGTGAATATCAAGGGGGATTCTGAATCTAAAATTGGTCATCAGATACTACTGTCTTAGAAGCAAAATTCTTATCATAACCTTTGTAGACTTCAAAAAGCCTTACGACTCCGTGCACAGAGACACACACTTCAATACACTTGAAGTATTTAGCACAGGTTAGGAACGTGATCAGAAATAAAGTCGAAAATAAAATTCCGCGGATAAATCTCAGAACCGTTTGAAATCAAAACTGGAGTAGGGCGAAGTGATGGCCTTCTGCGCGAGGCTGGCGTATTTGAGCATCTTCAAATACCACCGGACTGAGCGGGCATCGAACCCGTAAACTTCGGCTCAGAACGCAAGCGCTCTACAGTCCGAGCTACTTAGCCCAGTCCCAATATTGCATTAATTGCCTACCATCTAACGTTTGCAGTCATATTTTTGCCGGTTTATTCTTCAGTATTTTAAATATTGTAATAACTACTTCCGAAGATGTTGTTAACAACGATTCAGTTGAGATCAGAAGTAACGTAATGTGACTATTAATGTCATTAAAATGAAGCAGACCGGTGTGCATGAGGTTCAATTTTATATTATGAAATCACAAATACGTTTTGTATAACATACTCATATACTCATCCGGCTGTTTAGGCATCGGTCTCAGTACTCAGCAAATGTCTCTATAGGTCGCTGCTCCTTTCGGAACTACTGTCCACCACATCACAGATCTATTGATTGGTGGTGAGACGAAATTTTAAAAAATTCACGTCTGCTCGCTGAAAGAAATATTAGCCGCAGTGGATGAGATCCTGAGAGAGTTTTGCTAAGGACGATTTTCAGTCTCATCGCTGTATTCACCATATCTAATTTGGCGTTTGTCATAGAGAAAAATTAACATCGTGAGAATAGGTTCATGGTTCTCTACTTCTGGTGGCTGCAGGAAAATCTTGCTCGGTCTCATTGCATCGTTGTCACCTTTCCTGCCTTCAATTCTGTGTTATTGAACGAGGGTCTTCATTTATTCTTTGCATATTGCGAAGAATTCTGACTAGCGCGGTTCCTTCTGTGCACACGAACTGGAAAACAGCACATTGTGTCTGTTGAAATATGTCTTTTACACATCACGGTTGGATGAATGTTCTTCTCTATACGGCATATGCTTCCCATAGCTTTACCTCGTTGTTTGAAGTTCTCACATGTACAGGATGAAATATAAAAACCTTTCAAGAAGTTGGGCATATTCTGTTTAGTAAGTACAGAATTTTAGAATTTGAAAAACAGTTTCCTGCAAACAATTAAAATATGTGATACAGTTGAACTCACTTTTACGTGCAATAATACCTTTCTTTGTACCAATGCAGAGAGTTTAAATAACTTACAAAATAGGCTCTTCGTGGAAATGTCGATGCTTTAATAAGAACACCTCAGTATACCCATGAGATAGAGTGTAGGGATCTATCACTTTATTTCTTAAAAACTAGTCGCTTTACCAAGAACATCATGTAATATTACATTATTCGCTATTTCATTTCTCTGTATAAGCACAAAGAAAATAGGACTGAGCGAACCGTTTTCGCAATGCGTAAGTTCAAATGTAAGTCACACTCTAATATTT
Organism: Anabrus simplex; assembly: GCF_040414725.1. Lineage (NCBI taxonomy): Eukaryota > Metazoa > Arthropoda > Insecta > Orthoptera > Tettigoniidae > Anabrus > Anabrus simplex. The sequence goes on from NC_090266.1 coordinate 300,702,794, forward strand.
TTCTCGAAAACCATTGCTCAAGCCGTGAAATATGCCTATATTTTCTGAGTACAGCATATCCAATTACCTCCTAAAAGGTACGAATTTATTTCAAATTCGCGCTACTGTATATTGTATAACGAAGAGCTGTGTGTTTGAGCAGTCGTACGTGGTAGTACTACGTTCTTACTGAGTTTTGGATATGTGAAGCTGTTCTATGTAAAGGGCCTTGCGTTGTCGTTATTAGAGTAATCAGCATATAGATTGATTTGATGAAGCTGTCCATGTCACCTTGTCTCGTGATAAGTACTAGTTACCTATTTTCTTCCACAGTTATTCCAGTAGTAACTGCGTTAATGTCTTTGTAATATTTCCATTTCCAACCAACAGCTAGATATTGTAACTTCCAGTAGAATTATCAGATATTAATAAACCACTAGTGTGTTGTTGAAGCTGAGCGTATCCTGAATTACAAAATAATTCTATAGTAAATCTTCTTCCTCCTGGTCTTTTTCCCAGTTACTTGGGGTAGGAACTACGTGTGGACTTGGCTCAGTTATGCGACTGGATGTCCTTCTTGTATTCACTAGTGTGTGTTTAAGGGGTGGTTTATTGTGTGTAGATGAAGGAGTATTGAGACGAACAAAAACACCCAGTCACACAGCCCGAGGAATTAACCCTACACAGTTAAAACCCACGACATTAAGGGGAATCGAACCCGGTGCCCTCTGAACCTAAGGCCTCTACGCTGACCATTCATCCAAAAAGACGGACAAAGGTAGTTTTTATAAATGAAATTCTTTAATACAATAATTAGACGTAATTACCTACGATATGTGATCAGCAATACTTCGAACTCTTCTAAATTGTTGAAGAGTAGTGAGTACATCTGTATCGAGTAACTTTACTGACAATATAATGATGTATTTTTAAAATTTTCTTTCTAGGTGTCCTTCATGAATCAAGTTGAATTCTCGCTTCAACATGCAGATGCAGTCGTCTTCAGTTTGAAGATATCTTTCTTCTAGAACCGAAATTGGAAGATGGTCCTTTTGGAATTTTTCACTTATTCTTACCTTCGCTGTGTCATGTAATTTTTCGGAGCCTGTTCGGTGTGTTTTAACGTGGTCTGTTAACTTCCGAAAAATGGCATGCCAGGTACAGTTCCAACCGCTCTGATGCTTTTAAAAATATCCGAGTGTTAATGATTTCGAACTGACAAGTCGGGAATCGAACATAGAACAACCGAGCCCAAATCTATCTACATCACCTCAATGTTAGGTTCTCTTACACTAAAAACAATTCTTCGAAGATTATTTCTTCAGATTGGATGTCGTAATGAAATGGAAAACAATTACGATTACGATCAACGGAACAACAAAACCTGCCGCTTTTGAAGATTTCTGAATGTGTAACATCGTAACTGTGTCAAGGTTCAGTCTCTTGTGCAAGACATGTATCTTCATTCTGCTGAGAACTCTTCATTGCTAAGATGTACAGATTTCGTACTTGGTAAGTAGGCGCTGGCACCGGCTAACCACGGTTTAAGACCATATGGACTTGAACCTTAACTATCATGGCCACCTGGCGGGTAATACTAAACGGAGTCATAAAATGATGCATACTACACAATCCTGATTAATGTTAGCTATAAGGGTACCAGCATATAGAGCGCATTGTACAAGTAATTCTTCTCATGACACGCAATAATAGACCTCCATAGACGTATGTGTTAGGTCACGTACCACCAGGATACTCAATGGTTCGAATCCGGGCTACGACGATTTATCTGGGTGAGGTATTTACACACACATTACAGACAGATGCTGGCATATTACTTTGTTTCGTGTGTTAGAAAACTTTTTTGCAGTCTTAACCATAAATAACTAAGTGTTAACTGCTACTTCTTATTCTTCTTTCTCTACTCCTTCTCCTAGTAACTGAGGAGTAAACATTCAAAACGTGTTTTGTCACATACATGCGACTTTTGACAAATGTCGAAAAAATTATTTTGAGCAAATGTGGGCTGCTACAATAACAGAACTGGGTCGATTTTAACACTGGTGTGATATATATATACACATCAACGAACGTTATGCATCACCTGCCAAACAAACGTTGTAAGGCATTGTGTACAATGTCGAAGTGGTACTTCAAATGTAATGCATCTTCAAGTTTACTGACAACCAAAACCAAACAAATCACTTCGACTGTAAGCTAACAGAAACACAAATCACTTTTCTTGAGGTAAGCACATTGTGTAGTAAGCTCAATTAGTACAGAGCAACGTGCATGAATGCAAGCCTGCACCCTACGTGGCATGCTACTCATGAGCTCATTTAAAAACTGCTGATCTAATTTATCCCATTCTTCAGTGGCAAAGCTGCGTAACTGGCGTAGATTTCGTGGTGGGGCAGGACGTATTCGCACAGCTCTTTGCAATCTATCCCATCCATGTTCCATGGGATTCATATCTGGGAAACATGAAGGTCAATCCAGTCGGGCAATACCGGCACGATTGATGAAATAATTGACGGTGCCTGCACGATGGACGAGAGAGTTGTCATCCATAAACTTGGATTCTTCCACGAAATGCTGATGAAATGGTTCAACGATGGGTTGAAGAATGTTATCCCTGCATTGGGGAGCGTTGAGTGTGCCCTGGATGGACAACAATGGCGTCCAAAGCCCCCACGTTGTGCCACACCAGAATATCACTGATCCGCTAACTTGCTGTACTCGATGAACGGGATGTCTCTGGCTTGCACCATTAACAGATTCTTCCACACACGTTGTCGACGGTCATCGGGTATCAGACATATTCGCCATTCATCTGTGAAGAGAACTTTGTGTCAATTTTCCACAGTTCATTCTTGGTGACTTTGTGCCCATGTGTACCGTTCAGCATGGTGTCTGGGTTTCAAGGCCGGGCCTCTCCGTGGCCGCATAGAATACAGAAAGGCGATGTGGAGTCTGTTTCGTACAGTTTGGTTGGACACGTGCCTCCATGTCCCCCATAAACTCATTTTTAATGATGGTGACAGTGTCGTCGGGGTTACTGCGGGCTAGAAGTCGCAGATACCGGTCCTCTACCGCATTCGTTTCCCTAGGACGACCAGTACGGGACAAGTCATGAACAATACCTGTGTTTTGAAAACGATTCCAGGTCCGTACCCCGTCACACTGACTCACTGCTATTCGCCTTGCAACGTTTCGTGTTGACTGTCCTTGTTGACACAAATCAACAATCCGTGTGCGATCAAACGTTGATATCCGTCCTCTTGCCGTCGCAGAACGTCCATGGACTGATTACAAAAGCCTACACTGTTGTCTGAACGAAGGTACATATGTAACTGCCTCGCCGACATTCGACGAAATGGGTATGCTTACGATAGATGGGGCTATGCGAAGTTTGTTTACTTATTTAGACAATTCAAAAGACGCGGTGTTTCACATCATGCCAACGTAGATCGAGGAGGGATGTTTATGGCATACACAGGGGATGAATAACTTTTTTGATTTACCGTACCGGTATATATACCCTATATACATTTTAGTATGGTATATAAATTATTTTGACATGGGAACGGTGAAAACTAGCTTCAAAATAGCGGGCAAAGCTCGTTTTGAACGAATGACATGACAAACATGTTTTGAAAATGTTATCTTAAAAAACCCTTTTGAATAAAAAGAATACTGTACTAAATAATAAGATGAATTCCCGATACTTTCGATATCTCGATAACTTCCATACACAAGAGGTATCGATAATCGAACGATACTACTACAGATGAGCTCGATACTTTTTCAATAGGTACTATGTTAATAGAATTCTAACATTTTTAATTAATACTGTCAACTTGCCAAAAGTAGCAGATTTTAAAGTATTCACAAGGAACAGATGTCTCACGTCATAAGTTTCAGAATAGAAGGTATCAGGTACAGCAAGAAATTGGGCTCGTTTATAGCTCTACAGATTCCGCAACAAAAGAGACCTTCCTCCGAATATATCTAGATGTTCTGGTGCCAGTACAAATATATTTACCAGGGCAATAAAACGTGCCAAATTGTAGCTGTTTCGAAAGCGATATCGCACTAATTTGTACCATTATTTATTTTTAATGGCGGTTGTGGAAGATACACGCGTCGCCTAAAAAATAGCATAGGTCTGAGTTTAACCAATAACAGAGACTTTCAGTAAACAAATCCTGTGGTCTACTTAAACTATCAAGTTACTCCTTTATTACTATTTTAATATTTCAAGTCAGTTGTTAATTTGAAGCGACGGAAAACGGTGCGTTTCGTAATCCACCACTTCTAGATAATATGAGTGAAGTGTGGAACTATTTCCAGTTAGATCCTATCAGTGATAACCGTGCCAATGGCCGCATTTGTAAATTACCAGAAAAATAATTTGGTATGCAAAGACAGTCAGTCATTTAGCATTTAAATGATTTAAGCAGTTGATTCAGCGCCTTGAACTAGACATAATATAGCTACTCGTATGCACACGTAATAATAAATGGCATGACATCCTAGAAGAACTGTATCGAGAAGTAGAAACAAGAGTAAAAGTTCCGAAATGCAGATAGCACAGCCGCTACGACGGATTTGTGGACACCAGCAACAATCAGACGACTACCTAAGTATCACCAGTAGACCAGGACAACAAACTTCAGCATATACTGTATACTTTAAGTGCTAGGCCCTACCATTTGAAGAAGTGAGACACACAGGTGGAAATATTGCAAATGTCTTAAGAAGACATTCGAAACATGTGGTTTAATGAATAAGATAGTGGATGTGATTCAAGACAACGATCGTAATGCAGTAAGTGCCATAACTTCGGAAAATTTCGCCATTTGCAGTGTGTAACTCATACACCACAGCTTGTTTTGTAAAACAGACTTTTCAGTTCAAAGAATACTGAGAATTCCATTGCATTCTTTGAAAATGAATAGAAAGTTTCAAACATTCCTCAGAATCCATAAATATTCTCAAAACTGCACAGAAACAGCTTTCTGTACCATAACGTCCCCTTATCCAAGATAAACTTGTAAACAATAGGATGGCATTCAACTCCTCATATACTAAAAATAATTCAAGAACAGAAGAGAGCATTGTATTCGCATTTGCCGATCTCACCCTTCCAGTAAATATTACAGTATCGCAATTGGAACATACTGATTTATTGATCAATGCAGTAAACATTTTGATCGAGCAACCCTCACCCCAAGTTCTTCTGCAGTGACAGTGTTCGAGATACAGTAATCCTTATTGTCAACAGTATCATAACACATGGGACTAGAAATTGTGACTGTAAAACCGTCATTGCTGGATGCAATAGAAGGGCAGAACGAATATGTTCCATTGGAATGCTGTTGGACTTCCGCTTAAAAGGACGAGTTTTTCGCAGTTCGAGTGTTCTCGTTGCTGCAACCGACAAACTGCTGCTAGTTGCTGATTATCAGGATGGTCCAGAATCTACAACTGAAGAGGTACAGTAAGCTTTAAACTCAATTTTAATGTGCTGTGTATTTTTGCCAAAATTTTAGGTTGCACTTAAATACTCGCTAAAAACAGTATAGTAAAGATTTTTAATTTTTTAAATTTCAGATAACCTATTCTTCGGAGCCAGAAAAATTGCCAGGTATGTGGTGCTTGCACGGCAGCATTACGCAAGAAAATGACACAAATAATTCTTTGTCAGTTAACCCTTCTGGAGATGAAATCACCACATACCTGAAAGAAGATCTGTTATCCCCACCTTCAATTGTTTTCGATTATTGGAAAACAGATACAACGTTTCCAAAACTGCGAAAAGTATCTGTGAAATATATATCTGTCAAATTCGTATTTATGTACACCACAAGCAACAGCATTTCCTAAGAGACTGTTTAGCACAGCAGGACTCATATGCGACAGTAAAAGAAGCAGGCTCGATCTCAAATGCTTGCATTTTTCGTATTCTTGTAGTTTTTAATAAAAACTTATAATACTATTAAGTTACTGTTTTAACATTCATTTTATTTTTAAATAGTGTCGAATACTTTTTAGCATTGGTTTGTGGACATATGCGTAACTAACTACGGGCCGGGCTGAGTGGCTCAGACGGTTAAGGCGCTGACCTTCTGACCCCAACTTGGCAGGTTCGATCCTGGCTCAGTCCGGTGGTATTTGAAGGTGCTCAAATACGTCAGCCTCGTGTCGGTAGATTTACTGGCACGTAAAAAGAACTCCTGCGGGACTAAATTCCGGCACCTCGGCGTCTCCGAAAACCGTAAAAGAGTAGTTAGTGGGACGTAAAACAAATAACATTATTATTATTACTAACTACGGATTAGAATTAAAGACCACAATATATTTTAATATCATTTAAAATTGTACAGATATTCAAGTGGGTTAACATAAAATGTATATTTAATACATAATGTTACATTAAGGAATTTTTAGTTTACTATTTTATTTAAAAAATGAAAGTATCGGGGTATTGAGTATCGAGACAAGTACCAAGTATCGACAAAAACTCATATCGCCCCATCTCTAACATTAACCAAACTCCTAACGTCAATCATTTACTAAGACACAGGACACACACCAGCGCGGAGACACTTTAAATAAAATGCACACAGGTGTATTGGCAAAAAAAAAGGATTATGAAGTGGGTGCCTGGAGAGAAACCAGTCAGGCTTCAGTGATAGGATGAGGACAACTGATAACATATTTGTGGTGAGAATAATCTATATATATAAAATAACATGTCCTGACTGACTGACTGACTGACTGACTGACTGACTGACTGACTGACTCATCATCGCCGAGCCAAAACTACTGGACGTAATGAAATCAAATTTTGAGGATACATTTATAGTACAATGTAGATGCTCGCTAAGGGAGGATTTTTGGATATTCCGTCGCTAAGGGGGTGAAAAAGGGGGTGAAATTTTAAAATGAGTGTATCTATATCTCAAAACTTTAAAAGTTTACAGATGTAAAAATTGATATTTAGAATCTCCTTTAAAAATAAGGAAACACGTATTTTTTTCGGAAAATACCAATAGGAGGGGTGAAAAAGGGTGAAAGAGCGGTTGAATGCCTTTAATGAGGATACTTATATCTCAGAAACTGAAGATATTACTTACCTGAAAATTGGTATTTTGGGATCTCCCTTGAAAATAAAGAAACACGTATTTTTTGTTTTCGGAAAATCCCAATAAGAGGGTTGAAAAGGGGTAAAAGAAAGGGTGAATGCCATTAATGAGGACACATATATCAGAAACTGAAGATATTACAGACCTGAAAATTGGTATTTGGGATCTCCATTAAGAATAAAGAAACATGTACTTTTTATTTTTGGAAAATCCAATTAATGGGGGGGGGGGGGCGAAAAGGGGGCGAATTTATAAATTGAATGTATCTATATCTCAAAACTTTTAAAGTTTACGGATGTAAGAATTAGCATTTAGAATCTCCTTTAAAAATAAAGAAACCCGTATTTTTTGTTTTCTGAAAATCGCAATAGGAAGGGTGAAAAAGGGTGAAAAAGGGGTCAGTGCCTTTAATGAGGATACTTATATCTCCGAAACTGAAGATATTACAGACCTGAAAATTGGTATTTGGGATCTCCTTTAAAAATAAAGAAACCCGTATTTTTTGTTTTTGGAAAATCCAATTAATGGAAGGAAGAAAAGGGGGGTGAATTTTAAAATGAGTGTATCTATATCCCAAAACTTTTAAAGTTTACGTATGTAAAAATTGGTATTTAGAATCCCTTTTAAAAATAAAGAAAAACATTGTTCTTTGTTTTTGGAGAATTCCAATAGGAGCGGTGAAAAAGGGTGAAAATGGGTTGAATGCCTTAAATGAGGATACCTATATCTCAGAAACAGAAGATATTACTTACCTGAAAATTGGTATTTTGGGATCTCCCTTGAAAATAGAGAAACACGTATTTTTTTGTTTTCGGAAAATCCCAATAAGAGGGTTGAAAAGGGGTGAAAAAGGGGTTGAATACCTTTAATGAGGATACTTATATCTCATAAACAGAAGATGTTACTTACCTGAAAATTGGTATTTGGGATCTCCTTTAAAAATAAAGAAAAAGGTATTTTTTGTTTCTCTAAAATCCAGTTAATGGGAGGGTGAAAAGGGGGTGAATTTTAAAAATGAGTGTATCTATATCTCAAAACTTTTAAAGTTTACAGATGTAAAAATTGGTATTTAGGATCATCTTTAAAAATAAACAAACAATGTTTTTTTTCGGAAAATCCCAATAGAAGGGAAGAAAAAGGGTGAAAAAGGGTTGAATGCCTTAAATGAGGATACTTATATCTCAGAAACAGAAGATATTACAGACCTGAAAATTAGTATTTAAATACTCCTTACAAAATAAACACATATTTTTTTTTGTTTTTGGAAAATCCAATTAAGGGGGGTTAAACAGGAGTGACAATTGGGGTGAAATTTTAGAAGGAATATATCTACAGTATATCTCAGAAACGTAAAGTGAAATTTTAAAATGAGCATTTCTACAGTATATCTCAAAACTTAACAAGTAAAAATGGTATTTTTTTATCTCTATTAAAATAAAGAAACATGTATCTTTTGTTTTCTGAAAAACCACATGGGTGGAGGGGTAAAAGTGACTGAAAATGGGGTTGAATTACTTTAATTAGGATACTGATATCTGAAAAGCTGAAGATGTTACAGACGTGAAATTTGGTATTTGTAATCTCCTTTAAAAATAAAGAAATACGTTTTTTGTTTTCGGAAATCCACCTAAGGGGGGAAAATTGAAAAATTAGTTGAATTATTTGTATGATGATACAATTATCTCAAAAACGAAAGATTTTGCAGACGTGAAACTTAGTATTTGGAATCTGCTTTAAAATTAAAGAATAATGTATTCTTCGAAAATCCAATGAAATGGGGTGGAGGTGAAAGAATTGAAAAATGAATTGAATTAATTGTTGAGGATACTTACACCTAATAAAAAGTAATATTGTTACCGACGTGAAAATTGGTATTTGGGTCTCCTTTAGAAACAAAGAAAAAAGCGTTTGGGGGGGGGAAATCATCTTGGGGAACGGGGGTGAAAAGGAGTTGAATTCCTTTTATGAGGACACACGTGAACATTGGTATTTGGAATCTCCTTTAAATATAAAAAGACACTCTTTTTTTTTTCTTTGTGGGGGGGGGGGGAGTGGTGGTAAATCAACTTAACGGCGGTGGGGTGAAAAAAGAGTTGAGGCCAACTGATTTTACTGTTCATAATGTACTTATTCTGATCATAAATTGATCATTTTTAATCTTTCCTGGGTTCATTTTCAAGAGCCATCTTTTCCTCTAAGAACATAAAGTTAGATCACAGTAGATTCTCCTGGCATATAAATAAAAATTTAAACATATTTGAAATAAACGATAGGAATGATATTGACCGTAGAATTGTTCACCTCTATAATAAGGTCAATAATGCTCGCATGTTTATCATTCATGTCGCCAGAAATCTCGCGCACCTGCCTACGCGCGACGATGGTGCTGGTTACATTGTCAGCAATGACAATGGTAGCTGATGTAATTTACCGCCAAGTAGCGGTCTTTCATCTTGCTGTGGGGTCCAGAACAACAACAACAATAATAATAATAATAATAATAATAATAATAATAATAATAATAATAATAATAATAATGACGTAGGGACGTGGCGACCCCATCGCCCAGTGAGAAACCACTGCAATCTGCCACCCGAGTATTGGCGGGAAAACCATACCTCATTGGGTTAGGAGGAAATGCCAACACAGAACCCTGAACATCTGGGGTTGTCCCTCTGCGGTTAACAACCGTAGTTGTAAATCGGAGTTTGCTCCACCCAAGGTTAACTACCATCGAAAGTCAACCATGGAAAGGTCTTTTAGGAAAAAAATTCCACCGTCCTGTCCAAGAAAGCAGGAGAAGGCTACAACGGATTCGGTGGGTAGCCACCTTGAAGATATCAACGAGTCGGAGCGTTGGCAATCACCCATTCCTATGCCAGCACATAAAAACAGGATCAAACAAGATCAGATCAGCTACATATCAACTTATAATATTAATTCTCTACTTAAAGCAGGAAAACTAAAGAACTTGGCGGACGAATTAGATAAACAGAAAATTTTAGTAGCAGGACTCCAGGAGATGAGAAACACTACAGAAGAACTATTCGAATCTCAAGGCTACAGAATTTACAATGGGAAACCTGGACTAAGGGTTGTGAAACAATGCCCCCAATTTGGAACTGGGTTTATAGTCAATGTGAAAATAATAGATTTGATAATCGATTTTCAAGCCATCTTGCCTAGAATTGCAAATTTGAGTTTAAGAGCATCCAACAAAATTTATACCATCATAATGCCCATTCCCCTACTAATGAAAAGAATTTTCTAACAAAGTCTAGGAAAGAAGTGGAAAAGTTTTGGGATCTCCTTGACCAAACTGTAAACCAAATAAATATTAACAACGTTAAGATCCTGTTAGGGGACTTCAATGCCCAACTCGGAAGAGAAAAGTAATACCGAGATATCATTGGGAAATGGGCTCTACATAAACATACAAATAAGAATGGTCAAAGACTTGTTGAACTCTGCAGAGAACGCAAACTAATCTCAAAGTCCACCTACTTCAAAAGGAGGCCCAACAAACTTAAAACTTGGAAACCTCCTGATTGGAGAAAAGGGGAATGGCAGCTGGATCACGTATTTATGGACAAAACCGTCCATAGAGAAATCTACAATGTTAAAGTGTTAAGAGGAGTAGATATAGGTTCAGATCATTACATAGTCAAAATAAAAAATTAAGTTCACACCACTAAAAAAGAAACCAAAACTCAATAAACGAAAGAGGAACTTTGATCCACACCAGTTAATTAGGAATGATAAATATAGAGAAGTCACACAGAACATAAAACTGACAGATAACTTAGAAGAACTGGTTCCAATTCTCAGGCAACAAGCTGAAAATTTAGCACCATTGAACACACATAAAAGACATGCCTGGTGGACCTCAGAATGTGACAAAATTCATGAAGAAAGACATCAGGCATGGTTAAAATTTCAAACACACAAAACAGAAGAAAGTGCAACCAACCTCAAAAATATCAGGAAAAAGTTCACACAAATTATCAGGCAAACCAAGAGACAATCACAGAAAGATCTAATCAACTCAATAGAAGAAAACTACCACAAAACCAATTCCAGAGACTTTTACAAAATGTTTGAAAGACAAGTACAAAAATTTGCCCCTCCCACATTAATGCTGAAAAGTGAGGATGGAAAAACGACACATAATGATAAGGAAAATGCCGAAATCATGACAAAAGCATTCATTAAACTTTTGAATTGTGAAGAACCCCAGGAACTTTTAGCAATTAATACAGACACGCCCATCAAAACCCCGCCTGATCTCATAAATCCCCCAACAATCCAAGAGGTGGAAACAGCACTTGAAAAATTATAAGGCATGCGGAGAAGACCAAGTTTTCGCAGAAATATGGAAATATGCCAGTTATACAGTTCGAACATCCTTACACATAGCCCTAACAAAAGTCTGGATAACAGAAAAGTTCCCCGAACATTGGACCACAGCCATAATCCACCCACTCCACAAAAAAGGAGACAAAAGCAATCCAGATAATTACAGAGGTATCTCTCTCTTAGTCTGCACATACAAGATTTTCTCCAGAATCCTATACAGGAGGATCAGAGAGCTACTAGAGGAAAAATTAGGTGAATACCAAGGAGGCTTCAGACCATGGAGAAGCTGTGCAGAACAAATCCTTACTTTAAAAGTAGCCATAGCATATTACAAGATGCAAAACAAACCTCTTGCAATAACCTTCGTGGACTTTAAAAAAGCTTACGACTGTATCCATAGACCTTCGATGTTGAAAATAATTAAGAAATTTCGGGCTCCATCCAAAATTGATCAAATTGATTGAACTCACCTTAACCAACACTAAATCAAAAGTCAAGTTCAGAGGGGAATTCTCTGAGCCATTCATCATAAAAACAGGCTTAAGACAAGGAGATTGCTTTTCACCATTGCTGTTCAACTGTGCCTTGGAATATATAATGAGGGAATGGTACATGAGTAACCCAAAGAACATCCGAATTGGAAGACCCAAAGACAACATAAGTTTAAATTGCCTAGGTTTTCCCGATGACCTTGCTCTCTTGTCCAACAATATTCAGGAAACCAGACAACAAGTTATATCACTACAGGGAATAGCACGAGAAAATTGGTCTTGGAATATCTTTTGAAAAGACAGTAATCATGTTTACTGACCCAACACTCATAAACAAAATTGCCATAGGAAACCAAGAAATCAAAATTGTAGATAAATTTAAATATTTGGGAGAAATCATAACATATAACCTCAATCAAAAGCCACCATGGCATAACAGAATAAATAAACTGACCAGAGCTCAATATGTCACCAAGAATACCTACAACAAAAACGGCCTGTCAATAGCAACAAAATTAAAACATTACAAAACAGTCATTCAACCAGAAATTACATACGCAAGCAAAACCATCTTCAAAACAACTAACGCTGCACAAATAGACAAAATACTCAAGATAGAGAGAAGAATCATTAGAACATGCATCAACAAATCATACCAAAAAGATGAACACTGGAGAGTAGCTTCTAATGAAACAGTCTACAAGGAAATAGAACCAGTAATGAGCTCAATCAGGAAGAAACGCATTTCAATTTTTGGACATCTAATCAGGACACCAGAGAGCAGGATCATCAGGAGAATAATAGAAAAATTATGGAATAGTAAGTGCAACATTAAGTGAATTACAGAAATCAAGGAAGATATGGATGAACTACAAATTACAGTGGAAGACCTAAGAAATAAAACCGACAAAATCAAGAAACTCACAGACAAACAAACCAGACTGCAAATCAGAATCAACAAACAGACAATAGGAAATGTGATTTCCGATGAAGAAAGAAGGATAAGATCAGAAAGAATGAAGAAGTACTGGGCTGACAGGAAACTAAAAAAATATTTGTATAAAGTTGGCTAGAGTGGTCCAATGAAGGCCATAAAATGTAAATAATAATAATAATAATAATAATAATAATAATAATAATAATAATAATAATAATAACAATAATAATAATGTTCTGGGCCGTCGTCAAAATGTGCGGAAACGGGTCCTGGCCGGGTAATGACTACGAATGCAGTCCGGCCGCGGGTTCAGTACTGCCAAGGCACGCAAGACGGCACCACGCCGGATCTCCTCAAGGATTTGATCCATATTAAAAATGCTTATAGGAAAAGATGGCAAAGATTTAGGGGCCCATCTGACCGGGTGGAATATCTGGACTTAGCCCGGGAAGTACGAAATCGATTGCTGGAAAGGATGATTGAAAAATGGGAGGAATTTTGCCTCCCAGAAAACAAGTCAGATCGTTAATTTTGACGTATTCTCTCAGAAAACGAATCAGATCGCGAATTTCGTAGTATTATACACTGACTGACAGAGCAAATGCAACACCAAGAAGGAGTGGTCAGAACTTTATGCCAATTGCAGGGTAGACTGACGTCACTGAGGTATGCTCATGATGTGAAATGCGCCGCTGTGCTGCGCACGTAGCGAACGATAAATGGGACACGGCGTTGGCGAATGGCCCACTTCGTACCGTGATTTCTCAGCCGACAGTCATTGTAGAACGTGTTGTCGTGTGCCACAGGACACGTGTATAGCTAAGAAAGGCCGCCGTCAACGGAGGCATTTCCAGCAGACAGACGACTTTACGAGGGGTATGGTGATCGGGCTGAGAAGGGCAGGTTGGTCGCTTCGTCAAATCGCAGCCGATACCCATAGGGATGTGTCCACGGTGCAGCGCCTGTGGCGAAGATGGTTGGCGCAGGGACATGTGGCACGTGCGAGGGGTCCAGGCGCAGCCCGAGTGACGTCAGCACGCGAGGATCGGCGCATCCGCCGCCAAGCGGTGGCAGCCCCGCACGCCACGTCAACCGCCATTCTTCAGCATGTGCAAGACATCCTGGCTGTTCCAATATCGACCAGAACAATTTCCCGTCGATTGGTTGAAGGAGGCCTGCACTCCCGGCGTCCGCTCAGAAGACTACCATTGACTACACAGCATAGACGTGCACGCCTGGTATGGTGCCGGGCTAGAGCGACTTGGATGAGGGAATGGCGGAACGTCGTGTTCTCCGATGAGTCACGCTTCTGTTCTGTCAATGATAGTCACCGCAGACGAGTGTGGCGTCGGCGTGGAGAAAGGTCAAATCCGGCAGTAACTGTGGAGCGCCCTACCGCTACACAACGCGGCATCATGGTTTGGGGCGCTATTGCGTATGATTCCACTTCACCTCTAGTGCGTATTCAAGGCACGTTAAATGCCCACCGCTACGTGCAGCATGTGCTGCGGCCGGTGGCACTCCCGTACCTTCAGGGGCTGCCCAATCCTCTGTTTCAGCAGGATAATGCCCGCCCACACACTGCTCGCATCTCCCAACAGGCTCTACGAGGTGTACAGATGCTTCCGTGACCAGCGTACTCTCCGGATCTCTCACCAATCGAACACGTGTGGGATCTCATTGGACGCAGTTTGCAAACTCTGCCCCAGCCTCGTACGGACGACCAACTGTGCCAAATGGTTGACAGAGAATGGAGAACCATCCCTCAGGACACCATCCGCACTCTTATTGACTCTGTACCTCGACGTGTTTCTGCGTGCATCGCCGCTCGCGGTGGTCCTACATCCTACTGAGTCGATGCCGTGCGCATTGTGCAACCTGCATATCGGTTTGAAATAAACATCAATTATTCGTCCGTGCCGTCTCTGTTTTTTCCCCAACTTTCATCCCTTTCGAACCACTCTTTCTTGGTGTTGCATTTGCTCTGTCAGTCAGTGTATATAAAACCTTAAGCATTCAATCATAAATTTCAGTATAATACCGTAGCGAAGCACGGGTATCATGCTACTAATGGATAAATATGTAAAAGAAAATAGAAAGGTGTTAAATTGTACGGTACATCACTGCTATTGACTTAGAAAAATCATTTGATTCTGTGAGTAGAGAGGCTATCGTGAGAAAGATGGGAACGATAGGGGTGTCTCAAAAGATGACAAGAGCGGTTGTAAACATATATTCAGAAGTTAAGCGCTCAAATAAAATTAAGGAGGGTATAGTAATATGGGAAATATTCTCCGATGTAGGGCTGAAACAGGGTTGTTAAGTTGTCACCTAGTTGTCACCTATACTGTTTTTACTGTTCATAAATTACAGTTTTCAATTAAAAGGCTTCGAGTCTAGGGTTTATCCAAGTCTCGGGAATCAGAATATTCTAGGTCTTATTTTTGCGGAGGACATCTTTCTGCTCACATTGACTCCTGCCAGCATGCTGGGCAGTATAAGTGTAGTGGAAAATTACTGTAAAGATTGAAATTTAAGAATTATTGTACAGAAAACCAAGGTAATGGTATGTAAAGAAAAGAAAAATGGAAATTATTAAAGAATGAAAAATGGTGGATGGGTGAAACAAAATTAGAGGTTGTCTAAAAAATACAATATTTGGGCATGGTATTAAGTGGATATGGAAATTGGTGAGAGAAAATAAAAGAGCAAAGCTAAAGGGTATGAGTACACTGTCAGCTATTTACATTTTGGATGTAAAAATGCCCAACACTGATTACAGAGTGTATAACAATCTGGGGAATAGAAGGAAAAGTTTCCACACTTGATGCAAGAATAAATTTGCTAAAATAACTATGGGACTATCCAGTTGTACAACTGAGGAGCGAGAATGATGTCTGCAATGAGATATTGTTAAAAAAATAATTAAGTAGTGGCTGAGGCTAACGTTGCGATCAGGTGGCGAAGTGTTACAGATAGCCTTCTAACACCAAATTAAATATCAGAACCAAGGATATCGGGTGGATGGGATACGGAACATTTTGGAAACAGTAGGAATAGGAAAGGGATTGCGTAGAACAGCGAAGAATTTGTAAAAATAAAGGTAGTTCTAAGAGTTAAGGATACTAAAAAGCTACAAATTGATTCACAGTTTAAAAATAAGAGGTCACTAGGGGAATTTTGTAATGTAATTGGGAGAATATGGACAAACTTAGATAATATGTCAGAAAGAGAAATGAGGGGCATAACATAGTGGTTAATGGGTGTACACAAAAATAAAGCATACAGAAAAAAAAGATGAAAATAAATATATTTACTATGTTCTGAAGAGATGGAATGGGCGTATTTTATTTAAAAGATTGTTTACAGGCAAGGGGAATAAGAGCAAAATTTATGGATGAGGAGGATTTGAGAGAAATTGATAAAGATAACCAGCTGTATACGATTGTAAAGTTGTTGAACAGAACGTGGCTGCAACCGAAAGAATGACAAAATTATTCATCATTATTAGGGGAATGTGGAGAAGTAAGTTGATGCTAGTCAGTAACAGAACTGTGCCTAAGACAACCTAGACAATATAACTCTGTTGAAGTCGAGAGAAATTAGGTACGTAGATTATAATTATAGCATATAAATAATTAACCGTCGTAAGGTAATAAGTCTGTACCGAGCAAGCGATCGCGCGGTTTAGGTCGCGAAGCCATCAGCTCGCATTCGTGAGATAGTTGGTTCGAACACCACTGTCAGCAGTCCTGAAGATGGTGTTCCATGGTTCCCCATTTTCACACCAGGCGAATGCTGAGGCGGTACCTTAATTAAGGCCGCAATCGCTTCCTTCCCGTTCTTAGCTCTATCCTATCCCATCGCCGGGTCGCCGTAAGAGCTATCTGTGTCGGTGCACGTAAAGCAAATTTTAAAAATGTCTGCATGTTTTTTGACAGTCAGTACACTTTTGTATGCATTTTAGGAGTCGGGCAGGATATGGAGGGACTGAGTATGACCACTATGGGTATCTCTTTGGAGGGGCATGTTCCCGAGGGATCTGATAGACCTTTATAGCATGCCCGAGAAGTTTCATTTCTTAAAACAATGTTTTTAACACTCCTTTCAGGCCATTCTTTCTCTGTTCGATTTCTAAACCACTTACAAGTGTTACACTTAAGTTCATGATGTTTACCGGAAGGGCCTCCATGGCTCAGGCGGCAGCGCACCGGCCTCTCACCGCTGGGTTCCGTGGTTTAAATCCCGGTCACTCCATGTGAGATTTGTGGTGGACAAAGCGGAGACGGGACAGGTTTTTCTCCGGGTACTCCGATTTTCCCCGTCATATTTCATTCCAGCAACACTCTCCGATATCATTTCATTTCATCTGTCATTCATTGATCATTGCCCTAGAGGAGTGCGGCAGGCTTCGGCAGCCGGCACAATTCCTCTCCTCGCCGCTAGATGGGGGCTTCATTCATTCCATTCATGACCCGGTCGAATGACTGAAAACACGCTGTGGATTTTCATTTTCATGTTTACCAGACACCTTCTTCTTTATTTTTTGCTTTTGATGCATGTTTTACAAGTATGCTATTGGGGATCAGCTTTCGTAAACTGGATGTATCGAGACGTGAGATTAAAATAAACAGTACCCTCTCCCGAATATAAAGTTTCCTAGATTATTAGAGACGGGTATTAGCTTAAATCAGCTTGGACTCAGATTGTAAACAATGCCATGCGATCATATTGTCCGATCATAACACGCCATTCCAGTTCTGATATTGGTCGTAGGACAAAACACACTTTCGAGTGTAATCGCTAGTTTTTGTTACTACTTTTCAACACGATGAAACACTTCTAGACGACATTCGACAAGTTATTTGATTCGGAAACAGCAAGACGTAATCAGTGATATCTGAATAATTTTAAAAATGGGAAAAACATGTTTTCAATTTAATGTATTCTCCTCAACTATTTCAACTACTACTAGTATTGTTAACCGGGCGAGTTGGCCGTGCGCGTAGAGGCGCGCGGCTGTGAGCTTGCATCCGGGAGATAGTATGTTCGAATCCCACTATCGGCAGCCCTGAAAATGGTTTTCCGTGGTTTCCCATTTTCACACCAGGCAAATGCTGGGGCTGTACCTTAATTAAGGCCACGGCCGCTTCCTTCCAACTCCTAGGCCTTTCCTATCCCATCGTCGCCATAAGACCTATCTGTGTTGGTGCGACGTAAAGCCCATAGCAAATAAAATAACAACTAGTATTGTTATAGAAAAGCCGGAATAACTTATATTTTCAGCAAGACATTTAAACTAAATACCGACCAAACTACTTTTTCCACATATTAATGTTTATAATATCAAAGAGAA
The DNA here is from genome assembly GCF_040414725.1 of Anabrus simplex. Classification (NCBI taxonomy): domain Eukaryota; kingdom Metazoa; phylum Arthropoda; class Insecta; order Orthoptera; family Tettigoniidae; genus Anabrus; species Anabrus simplex. Next base: position 300,721,064 of record NC_090266.1, read on the forward strand.
CGGTGAAAGATCGGTAGGTTCTTACATGAACAATGGTTTTAGCACATCATGGATAGCCTTCAGAATAGAGAAGATAGTAAGTTGCCTGCCTTCCCTACCAGAAAAAGCAGCGGCTCAGTGGTGATTTAAACATTCCCACCTTGGAGTAATTCAGTCGCATGACGCTATACGCGTATTCGTGTCCATTTACTTCCGTACTCTTGGCTGTGATACGTTCTTCTGTCATTGTTTCGCTAAGAAACGTCATATCGAGGACAATTATTTTTCTGCTACCTACCTCAGTAACTGATCACGGTAACTCAGGCTTCACGAAAGAATGAGGAAGACACACTGTCACAAGGTTCGATGTTCCAATTTCATTCTGAAAAACTTATTCCCGGGTTTCTCCACTCTCACTCCATGTTAGTGCTGTAATAGTATATATTAAATACTTAAACTGTCGCAAACGTCACAATGATACACTTTTTCGGACTGTCGTAGACAAAGCCAAATATGTTACGAATCCCTAGCCTGAGTCAGCAGCAGCAAGAGTGAAAACATTATTTCTACACTGGTATAATATCTTCGAGAGCTTATAGTGGATCTGTCGTCGTTTATGACAGGGTAGTTTGAGTACTGTGAGCTGTTTGTGATGTTAATTTTTAATAACTTCGCCTTGTACCAGAAACACATGAAGAGAGTTCAAGCTGATCATGTATTTTGTTATGTTCGCCTACCATATCTGAAGCAGTGGACATTGTGCAGGTTACCAATTCGTATTTGGCAACTGATTTCAATCCTCTGTAGAGAAAGAGTAGTCACGAGTGTAATATTCGATCACAAGCAATTTTAAAAGTCCGGTATTGTGATCTAGAGATGAGGTAAGTTCTTTCCCGGCCCGTTGGCCTGGGCCAAAATTAGAGATGTTTGGAGAACTGGAATGGGACGTTCTCAAATAAAATATTACTTAATATAGCTAAACTGCTAGTGTTTTACTGTCTCGTTTGAGGTCCCGACGAATCCTGGGTCAGTACCTAACATATCGGCCGAAATTAATGAAGCATACACCAGTACGAGTAGAGCTAACATGCAGGTAATAGGGCTGCCTTTATAAACGTTAATTCACGCGGCTGTTGATCATGATATTCCAATCAATTTGCATGATGCTGCAAAAACTAAAACAATATAATTTAACTAGATGTACTGTAACCGTTCATGCGATCGTCATATGTATATAGAGACATCCTGCATAGAGATTATGCCGTTTTCCGCGCAGTTCTACGTTAAATAGCTTCCAAACGAGGAAATTCTTGACGGTTCCGGGACTCGAGCTGCCCGCCGTAGAGTCGCGCGCCCGTCCTCTCGTTGCGCTCAATTGGGAAAAAGAGGGAGTACAAGCACTTGTGAGTGAAGTTCGCCATTTCTCTGAACGAGAGAGCTGGAACGAGAAAGATGTCACATGACTGGGAAGTGAGGTCACGAAACCACCTGAAAGAAGTCGTCTCAACATATGAGACGATATCACCCCATGTACTCCCCTAAATATCAAGTGGTACCAATGCGTAGCTTTCAACTGTTTCGATGGTGTTAACATTAATAACTCAGAAATAGTTGATGGATAATTTCGAGTTACGACTTCGATGAATGAGGAGATTTTATGCGGATTTATCATGCCAAGAACCATTCTACATAATAAGAATAATAGGAAATACGCAGATAGTTGATGGCATGAAGAGAGTGAAACCAGATGCCCGACTCTGGCAGGACCAGGAAAACTGAAAAATCCCAGGAGTCAGGCCCCACCTACTGAGAATTGATACTGACGCTTTGATTATTGCAGACGAACCCGCCAAGGACTCGAAACGAAAATTGATCAGTGGAAAGAAGGATGTACAGGCTTTAATTTGATATCAAATTCAACGTTTAAATATACCTTTCAACGGACCGTTGTTTGACAAGGGGGCGTGGTCTAACTCCCCCTCCAAAAAATAAGGCGTCTCACTATAAAGGCGAGTGGCAAGAAGGCAGTGTACACAGTATATCCAGTGCATTCGGTCTAATCAGCAGACCAATTCTTTAGTGAACAGTCAGTTTCAATATTCAGTGTTTCACATTGTGAAGGTTCTTATTGAACAATATTGTGTAATGGTAAATAACAACACATAGTGAGTTACAGTGCGCTGAGTACCAAATATTCGTTACGTCTTTAATTCAGTTCGCTATGACCCGTATGTGATAAAAAAAAATTACTTCGATTATGTGTCAGAGCGGCACGGGGTTGTAAAAAGAAAAAGGAGGTGGTCGATTGAAGTGAATTATTACGTGTGCATTTATGAAACTGATCTGAGTTAATGTGGTGGATTATGCCAAATTATACGTATTATATAAATGAGGTTAAATGAAGGAAGTAATTAAATACAAGGATAGTTCAGTAGCAGTGTTACAATAAGGCTTGAACCTACAACAACAGTGAGCGGCTTATTAGCTACATCATTTTAGTAGATCGAGCAGCACCCTCCGTATTCTCTCAAACGCAGTGAGTTGTAATCGTATCAACGATTAGTGAAATGGAGTGGGTCGACTAATGACCAGTAAAAAATATGAATACCTAACATTCATATCCTGTGATGGTGACCGGCTAGTGTGTGATGCTCCGAGATTAAATTACTTGTGGAGAACTGGAGTATGCAAATGAAAGTATCGATATCGGGCTACAGGACAAATACCGATATAGTGCCAGCGTGCTTGAGTTTATAAGTATCCTAGTCATAACAGAGTTACAATGCATGGCATAATTAATGCATTTATGACAAATAAGTTCTTCTCATTTGCATATTTGACCTCCGAGAGCGCCGGGTTTGAAGACGTCTTGTGAGCAGTCCGCCGTACAGTTACGCCAACGCAGCATTGATATTCAAGAGCTTCCGACGCCAGACGAGGATTCAACCAACAAGCAGGCGAATCGACAGAGAACGATTCTGGGAGTCACCGCAAGTGAAGGCATGCTGATGGCAGCTTAAATACATGGCTGTACTTCCTGAGGAAAGCTGATGACAGATATATGAGTGCTAAGTACGTTTTTTGAACATATGAGCATGATAGTTAGTCACATTCCCATAAATAAGTAGCTTGCATGTAAATACATTGAATATTATTTGACCATGACGGCGTTTCAGAGGGATTATAGTTTTTGTAGGATTTTTCTGTGAGATTTTCTTCGTGGTTTTGAACCACTTATTTAATTCATTATGGGGAAATATTGTATGATAGTTATAAGACCCTAGCATGACTTATAGGTGACGTAATGTAAAGGGATAAAATTTCGTAGTATGATCCATTCGTCTTGAAGTTACAATTAAATGCTATGATTCATCATAAGAGTTTCGAATTATTCATTTTTGATTGCACGTCACATACTGGTAGAAATTCCTCCTTTCTAGATTTAAGACTGCAAGATTCACGACAACAAAGGTCAACTGTGAGGGTGTAAGTGAATTATGTAGATCGCGATTAGCCGTGATTTTTTCCCCTTTTGAAGGTTAGGATCATCTATTTAAAGATGCATGTTCTCGGGATATGAGGGATGAGAAGACGGAACCTGATATATAAGTTCGTAATTTTGAGAGTGTAGTGGTGTTAAATATATGAGTTCCCCTGCTGAATATGTATAATTAGGGCGATGTAGAATGCCGCCTTGAGAATGAGATAATTGGGGCCAAATGTAGGCTAGTATATGATGTTACGCTGATAATGTTAATGATTCGAAGAAAGAGATTGTCTTTGTGATGATATGAATATTTAAGAATAGCAGGTAAAGTATGAGGCTTTGCTTTGCGGGGAAGAAAAAAAGAACGAGCAGGCCGACCCGTCTGACAGTTTTATGAGGGAACGGTCATGGGAAGCTCTAGCAAAGTTTGTTTGCCACTTTGTGAAGGGAGACACATTTGGTTCGCTCTTTTCTCCTTCTTGTATAACGGAGACATGCATAAAAAAAACGACATCGTCGTATAGATCCCAGATGTGATAAATTAATTAAATCCTCCCACCTTTGTATTATTTTTGTTTGTTAAAGTAAAAAAAAAAACACTAGGGTTTTCAGGTTGTGACACCCCCCACATGTCGAAGTCCCTGGGTTCAAGCCCCATATTATGGCGAGGACTGTTGCCTATCAGTGGTAAATGAGACGGATCGTGCCAAGATCTTGTTCTCTGCGTGGAGATGCAATGCAGAGCGTTATGTTATTTCTTCTAGTGAATGTTTAATATGTATCATTTGTTGTAAGATAGTTGCTGATTGCTATATTCACTGTTTATAGAAACATCGTTGAAATGTCATGTGTTAATATTAGTGTATAGATAATCCCAGTGAAGCAGGCGTTATGAAGGAGTTAATGCTCCGTGCGATAAATTAGACACGGTCATTAACGTAGACAATGTGACATAACTATCATGTGTTTAAAATGCGCTCAGGAATTTTGTAGTAAACCTCAATTAACATGATCTGAATAAACTGATTGAAATAATTCATGCCGTAAAGGAGATATGCCTTTGGGAAAGATATGTGTACAGTGTTATCATAGGATATAATTATAATAAGGTTTTTCCGTGTGTTAAGTGGCTCTGAAAGGGGACGTCCTTTCGATATATTTTCAATCAGTTGAAGGTTATGAAGTGATAGATGCCTATCTGAGATAGACAGAAAGAGACATCCAAAGCTCAAGCCTAATTTATGAATCAATGTATTGTATCGGTAAATATCTCGGCATATCTTTATGTAATGTAATATACAAGTGTCTCCTTAGCTAATTAAAAGTGTTTTGTGCAAAAATAGATGATTTTCCTTCTCATTAGTAGTGTATTCGTATTCCTCTGATATCCGAGACTCTTTCCCCTATTTAGAATTAAATAGTTTAAGCCCCTTTCCGGGCATACCACGTACCCAAGCTCTTGAGCCAGCCGAGGAAAGCGTCAAGTAGGGGTGATGGACTTCAATTCCAGGGACTGTTCGAGGGTATCGTCAAACAAATCCTCACAGCCACTTCATAAGCCAATTAAGATAAATTGTTATGCACCTGGACAGGTGCAGTACGATGATGATGATTTTGAACGGCTAAACCTCGACGTCGAGACATTATAAAATATCAGAAAGAGACCAACTGAATAAACGAAGCTGTTTTAAGGACTTGAAATTATATCCCAAACCGCAATGTGAGAAGTTATGGGGAAGCAGTTAAGTGCTCTACGTGACTTTCTGAATGGGTGTTGTACGATTGTTAACTATGGCGAAGGTGTAGAATGCACACGGTCTTAATGTGGAAATTAAACGATCAATGGTTTAAATTGTGTGACATGTTACGTGACACTTCCGGTATGGTACGTGTGTGTCTGCACACCTATTAACGAAGGGAAAGTTAAATATAAATCCATCAAGTTGAGCTAAACAGCACGAGATGGCGACAAAATAGTAAAAATACAATATTAAATATACAAACTCAAGCATCCCCTTGCGTTCCCAATTATAGGCGTATTTTCGAAAGAAAAAAAAACATTCGTGTTATTCTCGTTATTTATTTTGTTTCTCGATAATGGTCACATTTCCTGACATTTCATGCTTCAATTAACAGAAATATCACGAGTATAAAATACTAAATCTGATTAACTGTTTTGGAAGCTCTTTATTTTAACCGCGAGCGAGTTGGCTGCACAGAACAGGTCGTGTAGTCGCTAGTCTGCGATCGGAGGATGGTGTGTTTTTACCCTATCGTCAGAAACCCTGAAGAGAGTTTTCTACAGCTTCCCATATTCACATCAGAAAATGTTGGAGCTGTGCTTTAATTAATGCCTCACCCGCTACCTTCCCAGACGTCACATTCCCTATCCAGAGCGTCGTCGAAAACCTACCGGTGTTCAATGAGATTATGCAAGAAAAACCCTGTAATTTTCGTTGTCGCCTGTAAAAACTACTTCTTACATACATACATACATACATACATACATACATACATACATACATACATACATACATACTTCATTATAGACTGTTACGTCTTTCATCGTTAAGTCTGCAAGCCTCTGTGAATTAACTACACACCTTCGCAGTCCTCCATTTGTAACTAGCTCTGTAGCACCGTTTATTTCTACGCCTCTTATTTTGAAATCAGTAAAATCCAACTATCGTCGTCTTGGTCTCCTTTTGCTTCTCTTGCCCTCTATGATCAAGTGCATTATTCTCCTAGGAAACCCACCCTTCTCCATTCGCGTCACATGGCCCCCACCACGGAACTTCATTCACCGAATTTATTCCTAACAGTTTTTCTTTCCTCATTCCTACTACCCTTCTATTGTTACTACCTGTTTGTAACGGCAGTCATTCCCGCTACCCTTTATGTCAGTTACTTTCAACTTACGAACAAGGTATGATGAACCCACCCAATTTTCACTCCCGTAAAGTGAATTCGATCTCAATACAGAGCCATGTAACGAACGTTTCTTTCGTGCAGAATGTCGTTGGTCGCTACTGCGAGCTCTCTGTATTAGCCTTTGTTACCCCTGGATTCGAATTCACTTACTGTACTACCGTCCTCGGAGAATACATATCCTGAGTACTCGGAATGATCTACCTGGACCAGTCCTGACTTTCAGTCTTCCAGGTTTCTTCCTAACTGACATCATTTTAGTCCTGGAAATGCTAATTTTCATAGTATACCAGTCACACCTCTTTACAAGCTCCAAGGTATCTGGATTTCTTCTTCTTCTTCCTCTTCTTAGTCTTCTTCCTGGCCCTTTCCCGGTTACCTGGGTTGACACTTTGAATTAATTTAGCCTAGTTTTACGCCTGAATGACTTTCCTGACTGCCAAACCTGTATGTAGGTATGTATTCACCATAGCGTGTCCTTGTGGTGCTTTGTTGTGTGCTGTGTTGTAGGTATTTGAAGATGCGTGTTAAGACGAACACAAGCACCCAGCCCCTCAGCTAACGGAATTAACCAGATACGATTAAAATTTCCGGCCCGGCCTGGAATCGAACCCAGGCTCCTCTGACTATTGTATGTTACTATTCTCACATAGATAGAATAATGCATGAGATATTTGTAACACATGTTTAATGTCTGTAGCACTGCTCTCCGTCTTAAGTGATACCGGAGTACCGAAATTTTGCACTGAAAGATTTCTCTACCTTAAACAGGTCGGGATGTAGGTACCTAACGGGATCACTGAAAGAACTTATGTGTTAATATAAGGAAATAACTACCTCACTCCTCATCTGGCCTAATACGCCTCATTTTGGTGCTGCCATTGGTTTTTGGGGTTTCCTTATAACCGCATAACCTTTGGTGGTGCTATTTGAGGATCCAACCTGCCTCTGGGCTGATGACCTAACAGACAGACAGATAAGGAAATAACTTCAATGACGTAATCACGTTAACAAGGTTGTAAATAAAGGCTGCAGATATCTTCATGTAGTTACGAGGGTTTTGGGGTGGTAGGAAAGATGTAGATGAGAGGGCGTTTAAGTCTCTAGTGAAATGAAATGAAATGGAGTATGGCTTTTAGTGCCGGGAGTGTCTGAGCACAAATTCGGCTACCCAAATGCAGGTCTTTTGATTTGATACCCGTAGGCGACCTGCGCGTCGTGATGAGGATGAAATGAAGATGAAGACGACACATACTCCCAGTCCCCGTGCCAGCGAAATTAACCAATTATGGTTACAATTCCCGACCCTGCCTGGAATCGAACCCGGCACCCCTGTGACCAAAGGCCAGCACGCTAACCATTTAGCCATGGAGCCGGACAAGTCTCTAGTAAGACCTCAATTAGTGTACGGTTCCAATGTATGGTCTCCGCGCCAGGATTTCTTGATACGAGAACTGGAAAAGATCCAAAGGAAAGCAGCAAGATTTGTTCTGGGTGATTACCGACAAAAGAGTAGTGTTACGAAAATGTTGCAAACTTCAGGCTGGGAAGACTTGGGAGTAAGGAGACGAACAGCTCGACGAAGCGGAGTATCCCACATGACGTGACATGCAGTGTATAGGGATGCTATTAGTAGACGAATAAGCTTGAGTGTAGCTTTTAAAGGTAGAAAAGGTCATAATTTAAATATATATAAAATAACTTACTCTGACTGACTGTTCATCATCGCCGAGCCAAAACTACTGGACATAAAGAAATAAAATTTGGGGGGGAGACATTCATATTACAATGTAGGTGCTCACTAAGGGAGGATTTTCGGATATTTCACCGCTAAGGGGGTGAAATTTTAAAATGAGTGTATCTATATCTCGAAAACTGAACAGCTTAAAGACATGAAACTTGGTATTTGGAATCTGCTTTAAAAATAAAGAAACACGTACTTCTTTTGTTTTCGGAAAATCCCGTTAAGGGGGCTGAAGAAAGGTGAAAAGGGATTTGAATACCTTTAATTGGATGCTTATATCTCAAAAACTGAAGATGTGACAGTAATGAAAATTGGTACTTGGAATTTCCTTTAAAAATAAAGAAACACCTATTTCTTTGTTTTTGGAAAATATACTTAAGGGGTGATGAACAGGAGTGACAAAGGGGGTGAATTCTTAAAATGGGTAAATCTCAAAAAGTTCTTTTTTTGCTAGTTGCTTTACGTCGCTCCGACACAGATAGGTCTCATGGCAACGATGGGACAGGAAAGGCCTAGGAGTGGGAAGGAAGCGGCCGTGGCCTTAATTAAGGTACAGCCCCAGCATTTGCCTGGTGTGAAAATGGGAAACCACAGAAAACCATTTTCAGGGCTGCCGATAGTGGGGTTCGAACCCACTATCTCCCGGATGCGAGCTCACAGCTGCGCGCTCCTAACCGCACGGCCAACTTGCCCGGTACTCAAAAAAGTACCATGTTAAAGTCATGGAAATTGGTATTTGGAGTCTCCTGTAAAAGTAAAGGACCACGCATAACTTGTTTTCCGAAAAACCACCAAAGGGGAAGTGTTAAAGGGGGTAATTTTTAAAAATGAGCATATATTCAGTATATATAAAAAAACGTAACACGTTACAGACGTGAAAATTTGTATTTTTAATCTCTTTAAAAATTTAAAGTAACACGTATTTGTTTGTTTTCGAAAAAAAAAACACTCCAATGTGGGGGTGGGGTTTGAAAAGGACTGAAAATGGGGTTGAATTCGTTTTAGGTGGATACTTATGTTTCAAAAACTGAAGATGTTACAGACATGAAAATTGGTATTTGGAATCTCCTTTAAAAATAAATTTGGGTAAATATTCGTTTACAGGAAGAGGAGTTAGGGACTGGAAGAAAAGACTAGGTAAACAACTGATAGGGAATCTGCCTCCTGGGGGGATGACAGTCCTAAATGCAGATCAATGATGATTGATTCATGACTGATTGATACTTTGCCCAGTCAGCCGATATAGGAGTATATTGTTGTCAAACATTATCGTCCAACATAGATCACACTGCAGAGCGACATAGAGAGGAGTTGCAGTTCTGGTATGGACATGACAATGTTGAGTGTGGTATTACTTCGGAAATTACATTTTTTTCCTGGCCTTCTTTAACCTATTTGTTGGGGTCGACACTTGGTTTGGATTTAGTACAGTTTTACGACGGAATGTCCTTCCTGACACCAAACCTATGTGAAAGTTTGATTTCACTATTGGGTGTTTCTGTGATCGTTGACAGTGTGATGTGTTGTATATAGATGAAGTGAAGTGTATTAGGACGAACGCAAACATCCAGTGCCCGAGCTTGAGATGTAGCCATAAGCAGTTAAAATTCTAGGCCCGGCGAGAAATTGAACCCGGGACCATCTAAGTAGAAGGCCAGTACGCTTGACCATTCGGCGAAGAAGCCGGACATAGTGCTGAGGCTAGGTGTAGTGGAACCTTTACCTTCTACACTTCCTGGGGTCTTCATTGCCTGTACTCCATGACTAAATCACCTTGCATATTCAGAACGTATAACCATCCGTAGGTAATGACAATGATGATTGCTGATATAAGGATTCTGATGATTATTGTTGTTTCTAGGTCATCGGCCTCTTAAGGATTTTAAGTTACTAAAGAGTAACACATAAGTTTTCATGAATTGTTGCATCAGTTTACGGTGCATTAGCACTGAGGCCATCACTACCATTTATTAAAAAGAAAAGAATAGGAAGAAGAATTCCGTCCTCCGGAACATTGAGTTGTTGCGTCAAAAGGGGAAGAGCCATTAGATGTGGGAATACTACATGGGCCTCGGAATGATTTCGGAGTCGGAAACGAACAAGTATTGATAAAGGGAGGTCGAAGAGGAAAGTTAAAAGAAACCATAACGGCAAAGGGAAGTGCAAGTAATGCCACGCTCGGATGGTACCTCGTGATTTCTGCTCCCCTCTCATTATCTGAGATCATTTCGGAGATTGTGTGATATAAAAATGTTAAATAGCATGGTGGAAAATAGGCTCCGAGGTGTAGGGGTATTTATTTCCTTAACTCGAAGGTCCCGAGCTCGATTGCAATTTCGTCCCATTCTTAACTCGATTCCGAAAGCCGTCATATTGAGCACATAACAGACCATCTGACTGGAGAGCAGCCATTTTAGCACGATCAAGTTCCTTAACGGGCTGTAGAGATTAGCACAATGATCATACTTGGCTTCTTCTACCGCTTTTCCCGCGCCTTGTGGGATCGCGGTTGCGAACTGTGTCGCACATGCAGATGTGGCCCTATTTTACGGCAGGATGCCCTTCCTGACACCAACCCTATGTGAAATGAAATGTCGTATGGCTTTTAGTGCCGGGATATCCCAGGACGGGTTCGGCTCACCAGATGCAGGTCTTTCTATTTGACTCCCGTAGGCGACCTGCGCGTCGTGATGAGGATGAAATGATGATGAAGACAACACATACACCTAGCCCCCATGCAATTGGAATTAACCAATTAAGGTTAAAATCCCCGGCCCGGCCGGGAATCGAACCCTGGACCCTCTGAACCGAAGGCCAGTACGCTGACCGTTCAGCCAACGAGTCGGACAACCCTATGTGGAGGGATGTATTCACTATTGCGTGTTTGTGTGCTGGTTGGTAGTGTAGTGTGTTGACTGAATATGAAGACAAGAGTGTTGGGACAAACACAAACCCCAGTCCCCAAGCCAGTATAATTAATCACACGCGATTAAAATCCCCGAACCCGCCGTGAATCGTACCCGGGACTCTCTGACACGAAGACCTCAACCCTGACCATTCAGCCAAAGAGTCGGAAGGAAATTATAATGCTCGGCTAATCTATTCCATATACACGTTTAATGCCAGCTTGCCTTTAAATAAGAACCCACGACTGAAACATTACAATCTATTGTTATAGTCCCGTACCCATCAAACGTAACTCCTACTGAGCTGACGTGTGTGAACTTCAAGAGCAACCGCATATTGGGCTCCCCCGTGGACAATTTTTTGTAGCCATATGAACAGTCGCCAAAAAAAAAAAAAAAAAAAGGAATTAGCGCGTGGTTTTTATGTAAGTTTCCCACAGACACACATTTCTAAGAAACAACTGAACCTGCAGATATAATGTGGTAGCCCCTTTCGGTACTTCCAGGAAGGGGCTAGTGACTCACACGACCTAGAATCTCCCAGTCGGCTTGTGGGGTGGGGCCGGCCTTTCCGTGTATTGTTTTCGTCGGTCGGCTTATCTGTGAGTTTCTTGGAGATCAAACGGGAATGTTCTCCCTCTAGTCCCCTCGCGATAATTCTGGCTCAAATCACCCGAGTTATAAAAAGGGAGTCTAGCCGTGGACAGTCAGTGACAGTTGGGCTCCGGGGTGGAGCTAGAGTCAGAGTTGGGCTCCGCGGTGGAGTCAGTGTGACACTCAGTGAGTTGGGGTTCGGTGGCTGGGCTGACGGCGACAGAGGTGTTGGCTGTCGCCAGTAACCACTGAGGTCTGAACATGGAGCTGTTGTTGCGGTGTCGGAGAATCCAGTGAGTAAGTGGGTTGAAGACGACGGAACGGAAGACATTTACTAACTGAGAGTACTGTGTGTTTGTGTATTTCTGTGGACTGAGGATCGCCGTGAGTCAGCGAGTAAACCCACTATCGTGAGTGCGAGGATAAATGGACCTGTGTTAATGTTCGCTGTTGTGAGTATCGTCCTGTGGTTGAATATTGTTGGCTGTTTAGTTGTTCGCTGCATGTGACTGTGTGAATTACTGGACTGTCTGTGGAGTGGAACCAACGAACAGTCGTCGTGTGTCGAGTAGTCTGTAGCCTTGTGTTCAGATCCAACGGTCTGCACACAGCTGCTGTATGATGTGACTGGACTTGTGGAAGTGAAAGTAAGGATTAAGCGTCCGCAGGTAGAGCAGCGGGCTGGACCATCTGCTGCGCCATAAGGAAGAGCAATTTGTAAATAGACAGTAATTAGTAAGTGTGGCTATTTATAGCTGATTATAATTGTGTGGGTATATATGTGTGTGTGTGCATTTATTGGGTCATCCTGGAATGAATTTGATTAATGAAACGGACGGAGTTTTATTCGTAACAATATTTTGATAATAATTAAAATTAAGTCTGATACAATATTAAACGCTAGGAACGTACGGTACCATGCACTCATTCTGTTCTGAACGACCACGCAGTCCAATAGAGTGAATACTTCTTATCGTATTATTCTCTCACTGAAGAAACTATTAATAGCTTTGTAATCTCTGTAGGCTGCACCTGCATGTGTGACTCAGACAGCAGCTGTTTGTAGGAAGATTGTGATGAGATAATAACAACAATATAAATGATATGCTACATGGTCGTTGTTGATAGACGCTTGGATGTCTTAAATATGTATACCGGGATGGAAAAATAAAACTGGCCCTGAAAATATTTATGAGAATGTCGCCCATCTGACCCTTGTTAATAAACAGAAGAACCGCCCATCACTGAAAATGCTAGAAACAGTGGTTTTGATGCACCAGTCGGTTGCTGTTACATGTCTGCGCGTGCCCACCTCCCGCTTGCTCTGTCCCAAGTACGTCGCTATGTTATTACGTGTGAGTATGGATGGTCCAGTTAGTTCATTTGCTCGAACTCGTTCATTAGATACCGTTCATAGCCTTGAGTCGTTCAAATGAACTAGAGAATGAGGTGATGTCATAGAAACAGCCCTCGCGGCACTTCGTTCAAATGAACGAGTAACTTTATTATGAGCACGAACAGAAAACAGCTACATAATGCCGCCGCCAGTCTGCCTAAGTGAAGAAATGGTATCTACGAGAGACGGAGAGACAGATAAGCTGTCTAATTTTGTGTAACTCCTTCTCCCCCAGTTGAGAAGTGTGAGAGATGTACTGTCACGTGACCATTAACACGGCACGCCATTGGCCATTCGTGTGCAAGCTTATTTGTCGTTCAAATGAACCAGGTAGTTCATTTGTGCTGTCTAGATGGAAACAGCTCACGCGGCACTTCGTTCAATGAACGAAGTCATTCAAATGAACGAGGCGCGAACTCGTACATACATTTATTACAATAGATGGTGCTTGCTTAGGTCTTCGTCCTCTAACATGCTGTATGCTCGCGTGAACGACCGTTCAAAATATTTGAACGAACTCGTACCAGTTCAAATAAAAGAGTCGTTCAAATGAACTAGTTAGTTCATGAACGACCCAACTCTACGTGTGAGTGAGTGAGAGGAGCAGACGTGTTTAGTGACCAGTTGAATGCAACACAAAATGGTACTCACGATAAAATAGCGCGTGTTCAATGTCAAGTCTTATGCGAAGCACGATTCGTGAAAAACTTGTGCGGAACTGTTTGCGCAAGCGTTTAAGGGTACGAACATACCGAAGATGCATCGCAGCTCGCGGTCGCGGTTTACATCGCGGTCGATTCCTCGATGTCACCTCCTGATAACACAAACACACAGTTTTAAATGGAACAGTTCATGTCAAAGATGCTCGCGTCCATTCACCATCGCGATTTACCAGGAGGTCTACAGCGATGACAAGAAAGTTTGTGTTCTTATCGCTGTAGAACGGAATGCATCGATGTAGCTTGCTCCTGATTGGCTTATCCGGATTGAGATCACGTGATATATCCCCCCGTTCTACTGTGCCGTTGATTCGGGTGTTCACAGAGCCCGCGTGTGTATTCGTGTGATAGTTATTGTACTTCACGGTATCAATTTTTGATTCCACATTGTTGTATATGTATTGGAACGTCTCGAGGGACATTCTCATGTATGAATGGAATCTGTCCGCGTGGTGTTTCAGTTCTTCAAATAAGTTGTGATATTCCCCCACCGCCTGCCTTCTTTTATTTATAGGATGAGCATTCCACTGGCGGGTTTACTGATTTGAAAGTAACCACCATCGTGTGCTTATGTACAATGAATCACTATCTCGACTGTCACTTGAATATGTACTCTATACTTGTAAAACCTCAGTAGTAGAAGATAAATTATATTTAACTTGAACGCGGAGATCTAAACATAACGTCCACTCACTGTAAACATATCTCAGTACACTGAAAGGTAAACCTCCCCGGTATGTTCACCCTCCATCGACCGCGACGTAAACCGCGACCGCGAGCTGCGATGCATCTTCGGTATGTTCGTACCCTAAGACTGGAAGTGTTTTGGCAAAACCTACAGCAAAGTCTTCAATACAAAACTTAGTGGCAAAATAGCGCGAAACGGGCTCTGTAGCGAATAAAAACTACAATTATCCGAAAGAGTTCGAACACCAGGAAACATTGCTCGAGTGAAGTAAAGCCTGGAACGAAGTCGAACGAAATCTCAACGCCATTTATGTGTGTCGAATCATTATAAAAAACGACCAGCATCTGAATCCTTACAAATTTATTGTTGTGAATACGTTAAAGCAGGGCCTCTCAAACGCCCAAAATCTCACGCGTGCAAACTGAGGCGCAGATTTCCTGTGCACAGCGCATCGGTCCCACTCGGCTCGGCTCCGACCAGCGCGTCGTCTCGGGGCGACTCGGCTAAGCTCCGCTCAACTCGGCTCGGATTTGGAACGCTACGGAGCAAGTGAGGAAGAGGGAGACAGGTGGAGTGAGAGAGACCGGCGTGGGGAAAGAGCGGGACAGTACTATTGCTCCAAATCGAGGAGTGGGGGTATGGTCTGCACTCTGGTCAACCACTCGAAGCCGTCTTTTGCACCGTGCAACACGCAATGCACGGGTGCATGCACCCTGAAGAGGGAGACAAGTGGAGTGAGAGAGGCCGGCGTAGGGAAAGAGAGGGACAGCGCTACTGCTCCAAATCGAGGAATGGGGGTCTGGTCTGCACTCTGGTCAACTAAGCAAAGTCGTCTTTTGCACCGCGCGCCGCGGAATGCACGGGTGCATCCACCCTGAGAGGCCCTGCGTTAAAGCGTGCAGGCGAACTTTCACGTGTTGAGCATACGGGAGATGCGCACGCGCAGGCATGTGAAAGCAGCCGAATGGTGCATCGCAATCACGGTTTCCAGCATTTCTTGTGATGGGTAGTTCTCCTGCTCATTAACAAGTATCAGTTCCGCGTCAGTCTTTTAAATATTTTTCGGGACGGTTTTATTTTGCCCACCCAGTACGTTAATTATTATTGCTGTTACCACGGTTAAATTTATAACCAATTATTTCGATCTAGTGAGGTGCCCTGGGATTATAAATAGCATACAATCCCAGCATTTTCCTTGAACCAAGCGAGTCGGCTACGCAATGTGTGTCACGTGGTTGCGGAATACTGCGTTCCAATACTACCGTCAGCAGCTCGGAAGATAGTTTACCGTGGCTTCCCATTTTCATACCGGGTACCTTAATTAACGCCATGGTTACAGTCCTAGTCCTGTCTTCTCCCATCATCGCCGTAAGACTGTATCTGTCGGTGCAACGTAAAACTAGTAGCAAAATAACAATTTTCGTCGAGTCAGCAAGGAATTATCAGGGAAAATTCAACTATCAGGATAATCACTGTTTGGACCAGGATTGGAACCTTGATCTTCAGAGCACATTACTCACGAACTATTCTAGTTAACGAGCGGCATATCGAGAAATCCTTCATTGTGCATGGTAGCTTCTCAGCCAGTTGGACACTTGATTGCTCTGTCATGCATTTAAGACTGATTTCAGAAAAGTGGACTGGATATACTCATCCTCAGATAATATAACTGAGTAGAGAAGTAGACTAAATTACAATGTTGACCATCCTAAAACTGATTTTCCGTACTTTTTCACATTAACTTCAGCTTACGCGAACAAGCTTGTAGTTTTACGTGACTGCTGATGTTGCGATCATACCTACACGACCTGGAGTCCGAATTGTGTCACCGAAAACATTCGATGTGTTGACCTTGCCGCGGTGGGGGCTTGCGTGTCCCAATGAACCAGATAGCCGAGCCGCAGGTACAACCATATCGGATGGGTATCTGTTGAGAGACCACACTAAGGAATGGTTCATCGAAAGGGGGGTAGCAGCCTTTCAGAAGTTTCAAGGGCGGCAGTCTGGATGATTGACTGATATGGCCTTGTAATAATACTCTATATGGCTTAGCTGTGTTGATACTGCTACGCGGCTGAAAGCAACGGGAAACTACAGCCGTAACTAACTACCGAGGACATGCAACTCTCTCTGTATGAATGATGTACTGATGATGGCTTCCTCCCGGGTAAAATATTCCGGAGGTAAACTAGTCCCCCATTCGGATCTCCGGGTGGGGACTACACGGGAGGGGGCGATCATCAGGAAGATGGATACTGACATTCTGCGAGTCGGAGCGTGGAATGTTAGAAGTTTGAATCGTTGTGGTAGATTAGAGAATCTGGAAAGGGAAATGGATAGACTGAAGTTAGATATAGTTGGTATACGTGAAGTACGTTGGCAGGAAGAACAGGAGTTTTGGTCAGGTGACTACCGAATTATCAACACAAAATCAAACAGGGGAAATGCAGGAGTTGGTTTAATCTATCTATATATATATAAAGTAGCTTGTCCTGACTGACTGATTCATCATCGCCGAGCCAAAACTACTGGACATACAGAAATGAAATTTTGGAGATATATTCATATTAAGATGTAGGTGCTCGCTAAGAGAGGATTTTTGGATATTCCGTCGCTAAGGGGGTGAAAAGGGGGGGTGAAATTTTAAAATTAGTGTGTCTATATCTCAAAACTTTAAAAGTTTACAGATGTGAAAATTTGTATTTAGAATCTCCTTTAAAAATAAGGAAACACGTATTTTTTTGTTTTCAGAAAATCCCAATAGGAGGGGTGAAAAGGGGTGAAAATGTGGAAAATGGGTTGAATGCCCTTAATCAGTATACCAGTACTTATATCTCAGAAACTGAAGATATTACAGAGCTGAAAATTGGTACTTTTGATCTCTTTTAAAAATAAAGAAACACGTATTTTTTTGTTTTTGGAAAATCCAATTAATGGGGGGGTGAAAAGGGGGTGATATTTTAAAATGAGTGTATCTATATCTCAAAACGTTTAAAGTTTATAGATGTAAAAATTGGTATTTAGAATCTCCTTTAAAAATAAAGAAACACGTATTCTTTTGTTTTCGGAAAATCCCAATAGAAAGGGTGCAAAAGGGTGAAAAATGGGTTGAATGCCTTTAATGAGACTACTTATATTTCAGAACCTCAAGATATTACAGACCTGAAAATTGGTATTTTGGATCTACTTTAAAAGTAAAGAAACATGTATTGTTTTCGTTTTTGGAAAATCCAAATATTGGGGGGTGAAAAGGGGGGGTGAATTTTTTAAAATGAGTGCGTCTACATCTTAAAACTTTAAAATTTACAGATGTAAAAATTGGTAGTTAGAATCTCCTCTAAAAATAAAGGAACACGTATTTTTTTGTTTCCTGTAAATCCTAATAGGAGGGGTGTAAAAGGGTTGAAAAGTGGGTTGAATGCCTTTAATGGGATACATATATCTCAGAAACGAAAGATATTACAGAACTGAAAATGTGTATATGGGATCTCCTTTAAAAATAAAGAAACACGTAATTCTTAGTTTTTAGGAAATCCAATTAATGGCGGTTAAACAGGAGTGACAAATTGGGATGAATTTTTTGAAAGACTATATCTACAGAATATCTTGGAAACGTAAAATGTTACAGACGTAAAAAGTGGGTGTTTGGAATCTCCTGTAAATGTAAATAAACATATGTGATTTGTTTTTGGAAACTCCACTTAAGGGGAACTCAAAAGGGGTGAAATTTTAAAATGAGAATTTTTATAGTATATCTAAAAAACTTAAAATGTTACAGAAGTGAAGGTATTTTTTATCTCTATTAAACATAAAGAAACGTGTGTTTTTAGTTTTCGGAAATACCACTTGGATGGAGGGGGGATGTAAAAGTGACTTAAAATGGCGTTGAATTCTTTTAATTAGGCTACTGATATTACAAAAATGAAGACGTTACAGACGTGAAATTTGATATTTGCAATCTGCTTTAAAAGTAAAGAAACACGTATTCTCGGAAAATCCAATGAAGGGGGGGGGGGGGAGAATTGAAAAATTAATTGGCTTAATTGTATGAGAATACATACATCTAATAAAAACTAAAGTTGTTACAGACGTGAAAATTCGTATTTGGATCTCCTTTAAAAACAAAGGAAAGCGCGTTTTGGTGGGGAAACCATCTTGGAGGGCGGGAGTGTAAAGGAGTTGAATCCCTTTCATGAGGACACATAAATCAAAAACTGAAGAAGTTAGAGTCGTGATCATTGGTATTTAAGAAGATCCTTTACTATTAAAGAAACAAGTATTTTTTTGCGGGAAAATTCACTTGGGGGGCGGGAGTATTGTGATATGAAGTGCAGAAAGTAAATTATTTTTATTGTGATACTTATATCTCAAAACTGAAGGTAATAGACGTGAACATTGGTGTTTGGAATCTCCCTTAAACATAAAGAAACAAGCATTCTTTTAATTTTTTGGGTGGGGGGGGGGCGGTGGCGGTAAATAAACTTAACGGCGGTGGGGTGTAGAAGTAGGTGAGACCAATTTATTTTAGCTGTTATTAATGTACTTATAAGGATCCTCCGTTGCTCAGGCGGCAGCGCGCCGGCCTCTCACAGCTGGGTTACGTGGTTCAAATCCCGGTCACTCCATGTGACATTCGTGCTGGACAAAAGGGTGGCGGGACAGGTTTTTCTCCGGATACTCCGGTTTTCCCTGTCATCAGCCATTCCAGCAACACATAATAGTAATAATAATAATAATAATGATAATAATAATAATAATAATAATAATAATAATAATAATAATATTCCGGACCGTCGTCGAATGTGCGGACCGCGCTGGAAACGGCTCCTGGACGGGTAATGACTAAGAATGCAGTCCGGCCGCGGGTTCAGTGCCGCCAAGGCACCCAATATGACACCACGCCGGATCTCCTGAAGGATTTTATCCATATTAAAAATGATTATAGGAAAAGATGGCAAAGATTTACGGACCCATCTGACCGGGAGGAATACCTGAGCCTAGCCCGGGAAGTACGAAATCGATTGCTGGAACGGAAGATTGAAAAATGGGAGGAAACGTGCCGTAAAATAATAGAAAACCAGTCAGATCGGGAATTTTGGTGGATTCTCGCAGAAAACGAGTCAGATCGCGAATTTCGTCGGATTATATATCTAAAACAATAAGCATTCAATTATAAATTTCAGTATAATACCGTAGCGAAGCACGGGTATCTTGCTAGTCTATATATATAAAATAACTTGTCCTGACTGACTGACTGACTGACTGACAGATTCATCATCGCCGAGCCAAAACTACTGGACATAAAGAGATGAAATTTTGGGGATATATTCATATTAAGACGTAGGTGCTCGCTAAGAGAGGATTTTTGGATATTCCTTCGCTAAGGGGGTGAAAACGGGGGTGAAATTTTAAAATGAGTTGCTCTATATCTCAAAACTTTAAACGTTTACAGATGTAAAAATTGGTATTTAGAATCTTCTTTAAAAATAAGGAAACACGTATTTTTTTGTTTTCAGAAAATCCCAATAGGAGGGGTGAAAAAGGGTGAAAATGGGGAAAAATGGGTTGAATGCCTTTAATCAGGATACCGGTACCTATATCTCAGAAACTGAAGATATTACAGACCTGAAAATTGGTACTTTTGATCTCTTTTAAAAATAAAGAAACACGTAATTTTTTGTTTTTGGAAAATCCAATAAATGGGAGGGTGAAAAGGGGGTGAATTTTGAAAATGAGTGAATCTATATCTCCAAACTTTTAAAGTTTGCAGATGTAAAAATTGGTATTTAGAACCTTCATTAAAAATAAAGGAACACGTATTTTTTTGTTTTCGGAAAATCGCAATAGGAGGAGTGAAAAGGGGCTAAAAAGTGGTTGAATGCCTTTAATGAGGCTACTTATATATCAGAAACTGAAGATATTACAGACCTGAAAATTGGTGTTTGGGATCTCCGTTAAAAATAAAGAAACACGTATTTTTTTGTTTCTGGAAAATCCAATTTAGGGGGGTGAAAAGGGAGTAATATTTTAAAATGAGTGTATCTATCTCAAAAATTTTAAAGGTTATATATGTGAAAATTGGTATTTAGAATCTCCTTTAAAAATAAATAAACACACGTATTTTTTCGTTTTTGAAAAATCCAAATATTGGGATTAAAAAGGGGGGAGGGTAAATTTTTTAAAATGTCTTAAAACTTTAAAATTTACACATGTAAAAATTGGTAGGTAGAATCTCCTCTAAAAATAAAGGAAAACGTATTTTTTTGTTTCCTGTAAATCCCAATAGGAGGGGTGTAAAAGGGTGAAAAATTGGTTGAATGCCTTTAATGAGGATACATATATCTCAGAAACGAAAGATATTACAGAACTGAAAATTTGTATATGGGATCTCCTTTAAAAATAAAGAAACACGCATTTTTTAGTTTTGGAAAATCCAATTAATGGCGGTTAAACAGGAGTGACAAATTGGGTGAATTTTTGAAAGACTATATCTACAGAATATCTTGGAAACGTAAAATGTTACAGACGTAAAAAGTGGGTGTTTGTAATCTCCTGTAAATCTAAAGAAACATAGGTGATTTGTGTTTGGAAACTCCACTTAAGGGGAACTCAAAAGGGGTGAAATTTTAAAATGAGAATTTTTACAGTTTATCTCAAAAACTTAACATGTTACAGAAGTGAACAATGGTATTTTTTATCTCTATTAAACATAAAGAAACGTGTATTATTAGCTTTCGGAAATACCACTTGGGTGGAGGGGTGGGGGGTAAAAGTGACTGAAAATGGTGTTGAATTCTTTTAATTAGGCTACTGATATCTCAAAAATGAAGATGTTACAGACGAGAAATTTGATATTTGCAATCTGCTTTAAAAATAAAGAAACACGTATTCTCGGAAAATCCAATGAAGGGGGGGGGGGATGTGAAAGAATTGAAAAATTAATTGAATTAATTGAATGAGAATACATACATCTAATAAAAACTAAAGTTGTTACAGACGTGAAAATTCGTATTTGTATCTCCTTTAAAAACAAAGAAAAACGCGTTTTGGTGGGAAACCATCTTGGAGGGCGGGAGTGTAAAGGAGTTGAATTCCTTTCATGAGGACACACAAATCAAGAACTGAAGAAGTTAGAGTCGTGATAATTGGTATTTAGAAGATCCATCACTATTAAAGAAACAAGTATTTTTTGCGGGAAAATTCACTGAGGGGGGGGGGGAGTAGTGTGAAATGAAGTGAAAAAAGTAAATTATTTTTATGGGGATACTTATATCTCAAAACTGAAGGTAATAGACGTGAACATTGGTGTTTGAAATCTTCTTTAAACATAAGAAACAAGCCTTCTTTTAATTTTTTTTTGGGGTGGGGGTGTGCCGGTAAATAAACTTAACGGCGGTGGGGTGTAGAAGGAGGTGAGACCAATTGATTTTACTGTTCTTAATGTACTTATAAGGATCCTCGGCAGCGCGCCGGCCTCTCACAGCTGGGTTCCGTGGTTCAAATCCCGTTCACTCCATGTGACATTCGTGCTGGACAAAACGGAGGCGGGACAGGTTTTTCTCCGGATACTCCGGTTTTCCTGTCATCATCCATTCCAGCAACACATAATAATAATAATAATAATAATAATAATAATAATAATAATAATAATAATAATAATAATAATAATAATAATAATAATAATAATAATAATAATAATAATGTTCCGGACCGTCGTCAAATGTGCAGACCGCGCTGGAAACGGCTCCTGGACGGGTAATGACTAAGAATGTAGTCCGGCCGCGGGTTCAGTGCCTTCTAGGCACCCAATATGACACCACGCCGGACCTCCTGAAGTATTTTATCCATATTAAAAATGATTATAGGAAAAGATGGCAAAGATTTACCGACCCAACTGACCGGGAGGAATACCTGAGCCTAGCCCGGGAAGTGCGAAATCGATTGCTGGAAAAGAAGATTGAGAAATGGGAGGAAACATGCCGTAATCTAATAGAAAACGAGTCAGACCGCGAATTTCGGCGGATTATATATCTAAAAAAATAAGCATTCAATTATAAATTTCATTATACTACCGTAGCGAAGCACGGGTATCTTGCTAGTCTATATATATAAAGTAGCTTGTCCTGACTGACTGACTGACTGACTGACTCATCATCGCCGAGCCAAAACTACTGGACATAAAGAAATTAAATTTTGGGGATATATTCATATTATAACGTAGGTGCTCGCTAAGAGAGGATTTTTGGATATTCCGTCGCTAAGGGGGTGAAAAGGGGGGTGAAATTTTAAAATGAGTGTGTCTATATCTCAAAACTTTAAAAGTTTAGAGATGTGAGAATTGGTATGTAGAATCTCCTTTAAAAATAAGGAAACACGTATTTTTTTGTTTTCAGACAATCCCAATAGGAGGGGTGAAAAAGGGTGAAAAAGTGGTTGAATGCCTAATCAGGATACCGCTGCTTATATCTCAGAAAGTGAAGATATTACAGACCTGAAAATTGGTACTTTTGATCCCTTTTAAAAATAAAGGAACACGTATTTTTTTGTTTTTGGAAAATCCAATTAATGGGAGGGTGAAAAGGGGGTGAATTTTAAAAATGAGTGAATCTATATCTCCAAACTTTTAAAGTCTGCAGATGTAAAAATTGGTATTTAGAATCTTCATTAAAAATAAAGAACACACATTTTTTTGTTTTCGGAAAATCGCAATAGGAATCGTGAAAAGGGGTGAAAAAGGGGTTGAATGCCTTTAATGAGGCTACTTATATCTCAGAACCTGAAGATATTACAGACCTGAAAATTGGTGTTTGGGATCTCTTTTAAAAATAAAGAAACACGTATTTTTTGTTTTTGGAAAATCCAATTAATGGGGGTGGGTGAAAAGGGGGTGATTTTTTAAAATGAGTGTATCTATATCTCAAAACTTTTGAAGTGTATGGATATAAAAATTGGTATTTAGAATCTCCTTTAAAAATAAAGAAACACGTATTCTTTTGTTTTCGGAAAATCCCAATAGGAAGGGTGTAAAAGGGTGAATAATGGGTTGAATGCCTTTAATGAGGCTACTTATATTTCAGAACCTGAAGATATTACAGACCTGAAAATTGGTATTTGGGATCTACTTTAAAAGAAAAGAAACACATGTATTTTTTCGTTTTTGGAAAATTCAAATATTGGGGGGTGAAAAGGGGGGGTGTGAATTTTTTAAAGTGAGTGTGTCTACATGTAAAACTTTAAAATTTACAGATGTAAAAGTTGGTAGTTAGAATCTCCTCTAAAAATAAAGGAACACGTATTTTTTTGTTTCCTGTAAATCCCAATAGTAGGGGTGTAAAAGGGTGAAAAATGGGTTGAATGCCTTTAATGAGGATACTTATATTTCAGAACCTGAAGATATTACAGAACTGAAAATTTGTATATGGGACCTCCTTTAAAAATAAAGAAACACGTATTTTTTAGTTTTTGGAAAATCCAATTAATGGCGTTTAAACAGGAGTCACAAATTGGGGTGAATTTTTTGAAAGGCTATATCTACAGAATATCTTGGAAACGTAAAATGTTACAGACGTAAAAAGTGGGTGTTTGGAATATCCTGTAAATGTAAAGGAACATAGGTGATTTGTTTTTTGAAACTCCACTTAAGGGGAACTCAAAAGGGGTGAAATTTTAAAATGAGAATTTTTACAGTATATCTAAAAAAACTTAACATGTTACAGAAGTGAAAAATGGTATTTTTTATCTCTATTAAACATAACGAATCGTGTATTTTTAGTTTTCGGAAATACCACTTGAGTGGTGGGAGGTGGGTAAAAGTGACTGAAAATGGTGTTGAATTCTTTTAATTAGGCTACTGATATCTCAAAAATGAAGATGTTAGAGACGTGAAATTTGATATTTGCAATCTGCTTTAAAAGTAAAGAAAGACGTATTCTCGGAAAATCCAATGAAGGTGGGGGGGGGGGGTGAAAGAATTAAAAATGTAATTGACTTAATTGTATGAGAATGCATACATCTAATAAAAACTAAAGTTGTTACAGACGTGAAAATTCGTATTTAGATCTCCTTTAAAAACAAAGAAAAACGCGTTTTGGTGGGGAAACCATCTTGGAGGGTGGGAGTGTAAAGGAGTTGAATTCCTTTCATGGGGACACATAAATCAAAAACTGAAGAAGTTAGAGTCGTGATAATTGGTATTTAGAAGATCTTTTACTATTAAAGAAACAAGTATTTTTTGCGGGAAAATTCACTTAGGGTCCCGGGGGTAGGGAAGAGTAGTGTGAAATGAAGTGAAAAAAGTAAATTATTTTCATGGGGATACTTATATCTCAAAACTGAAGGCAATAGACGTGAACATTGGTGTTTGGAATCTCCTTTAAACATAAAGAAACAAGCCTTCTTTTAATTTTTTTTTTTGGGGGGGGGGGCGGGGGTGGCGGTAAATAAACTTAACGGCGGTGGGGTGTAGAAGGAGGTGAGACCAATTGATTTTACTGTTCTTAATGTACTTATAAGTATCCTCCGTTGCTCAGGCGGCAGCGCGCCGGCCTCTCAAAGCTGGGTTCCGTGGTTCAAATCCTGGTCACTCCATGTGACATTCGTGCTGGAAAAAACGGAGGCGGGACAGGTTTTTCTCCGGATACTCCGGTTTTCCCTGTCATCAGCCATTCCAGCAACACATAATAGTAATAATAATAATAATAATGTTCCGGACCGTCGTCAAATGTGCGGACCGCGCTGGAAACGGCTCTTGGACGGGTAATGACTAAGAATGCAGTCCGGCCGCGGGTTCAGTGCCGCCAAAGCACCCAATATGACACCACGCCGGATCTCCTGAAGGATTTTATACATATTAAAATGATTATAGGAAAAGATGGCAAAGATTTACGGACCCAACTGACCGGGAGGAATACCTGAGCCTAGCCCGGGAAGTACGAAATCGATTGCTGGAAAGGAATATTGAAAAATGGGAGGAAACGTGCCGGAATCTAATAGAAAACGAGTCAGATCGGGAATTTTGGTGGATTCTCGCAGAAAACGAGTCAGATCGCGAATTTCGGCGGATTATATATCTAAAACAATAAGCATTCAATTATAAATTTCAGTATAATACCGTAGCGAAGCACGGGTATCTTGCTAGTAATGAATAAGAAAATAGGGCAGCAGGTAAGCTACTATGACCAACATAGTGAAATAATTATTGTTGTCAAGAGAGACACCAAACCAATGCCCACCACAATAGTGCAGGTCTATATGCCTACTAGCTCAGCGGATGATGAGGAAATCGTAAGAATATATGAAGAGATAGAAGATTTAATACAGTATATAAAAGGTGACGAGAATCTAATTGTGATGGGAGATTGGAATGCAGTGGTAAGCCAATGAAGAGAAGGTAATACAGTAGGAGAATTCGGATTAGGACAAAGGAACGAAAGAGGAAGTCGGCTGGTTGAATTCTGCTCTGATCATAATTTAGTCCTTGCCAATACTTGGTTCAAACACCACAAACGACGCCTTAATACGTGGACGAGACCTGGAGACACTGGAAGGTATCAAATGGACTTCATTATGATTAGGCAGAGATTCAGAAATCAAGTGTTGGACTGCAAAACTTTCCCAGGAGCAGACGTGGACTCTGACCACAACTTGTTGGTCATGAAATGCCATCTGAAGCTGAAGAAACTGAAGAAAGGAAAGAATGCAAAGAAATGGGATCTAGACAAGTTGAAAGAAAAGAGGGTGTGGGATTGTTTCAAGGAACATGTTGTACAAGGGCTAAATGAAAAGGCTGAAGGAAATACAATAGAGGAAGAGTGGATAGTCATGACAAATGAAGTCAGTAGGGTTGCTAATGAAATGTTAGGAAGGAAGAAAAGATCAGCTAATAATCAGCGGATAACTGAGGAGATACTAGACCTGATTGATGAACGACGAAAATACAAGCATGCTAGAAATGAAGAGGGCAGAAAAGAATACATGCGATTAAAAAATCAAGTGGATAGAAAGTGCAAGGTAGCTAAGGAAGATTGGCTGAAGGAGAAGTGCAAGGATGTCGGAGGTTGTATGGTCCTAGGAAAGGTGGATGCTGCATACAGGAAAATCAAGGAAACCCTTGAAGAAAGGAAATCTGGGTGTATGAATATTAAGGGCTCAGATGGAAAGCCGGTTCTAGGGAAAGAAGACAAAGCAGAAAGATGGCAGGAGGATATCCAACAGTTGCATCGAGGTAAATATGTAGATAATTAGGTTCTGGAACAAGAAGAGGCTGCTGATGCTGATGAAAAGCGAGACACAATTTTGAGGTCAGAGTTTGGCAGAGCTGTGAGCGACCTAAATAGGAATAAGGCACCTGGAATTGATGACATTCCCTCTGAATTACTGACTGCTTTAGGAAAAACCAGCATGGCAAGGTTATTCCATTTAGTGTGTAACATGTATGAGACAGGAGAAGTCCCATCCGATTTTCGGCAGAATATTGTTATACCTATTCCCAAGAAAGCCGGTGTTGACAGGTGTGAAAACTACCGCACTATTAGTTTAGTATCTCATGCCTGCAAAATTTTAACACGTATTATTTACAAAAGGATTGAAAAACAAGTTGAAGCAGAGTTGGGAGAAGATCAATTTGGCTTCAGAAGAAATGTAGGAACACGTGAAGCAATCCTGACTTTACGTCTGATCTTAGAGGATCGAATGAAGAAGGACAAGCCCACGTACGTGGCATTCGTAGATCTAGAAAAGGCATTCGATAATGTTGATTGGACCAAGCTATTCAAGATTCTGAAGGTGATAGGGATCAGATACCGAGAACGAAGAATTATCTACAATCTATATAAAAATCAGTCTGCAGTGATAAGAATCGAGGGCTTTGAGAAAGAGCAGCAATCCAGAAAGGAGTGAGGCAAGGCTTCAGTTTGTCTCCCCTCCCTTTCAATGTTCACACAGGACCGGCAGTAAAGGAAATCAAAGAGGAATTTGGAAAGGGAATCACATTCCAAGGAG
This sequence comes from Anabrus simplex, assembly GCF_040414725.1. Taxonomy (NCBI): domain Eukaryota; kingdom Metazoa; phylum Arthropoda; class Insecta; order Orthoptera; family Tettigoniidae; genus Anabrus; species Anabrus simplex. The sequence continues at coordinate 300,748,504 of NC_090266.1, forward strand.
AGGAAATCAAAACCTTGAGATTTGCCGATGATATTGTTATTTTATCTGAGACTGCAGAAGATCTCAAGAAGCTGCTGAATGGTATGGACGAAGTCTTGGGTAAGGAGTACAAGATGAAAATAAATAAGTCCAAAACAAAAGTAATGGAGTGCAGTCGAACGAAGGCAGGTGATGCAGGAAATATTAAATTAGAAAATGAAGTCTTAAAAGAAGTAGATGAATATTGTTACTTGGGTAGTAAAATAACTAACGATGGCAGAAGTAAGGAGGACATAATATGCAGATTAGCACAAGCAAGGAAGAGCTTTCTTAAGAAAAGAAATTTGCTCACTTCAAACATTGATATAGGAATTAGAAAGCTGTTTTTGAAGACTTTCGTGTGGAGCGTGGCATTGTATGGAAGTGAAACATGGACGATAACTAGCTCAGAAAGAAAGAGAATAGAAGCTTTTGAAATGTGGTGTTACAGAAGAATGCTGAAGGTAGATGGATAGATCGAGTCACGAATGAAGAGATACTGAATCGAATTAGTGAGAGGAGATCGATTTGGTTAAATTTGACGAGAAGGGATGGAGTGATAGGACACATCTTAAGACACCCAGGACTAGTTCAGTTGGTTTTTGAAGGAAGTGTAGGTGGTAAGAACGGTATGGGTAGACCAAGGTATGAATATGGCAAGCAGATTAGAGCAGATGTAGGATGCAAAAGTTACGTAGATATGAAAAGGTTAGCACAGGATAGGGTGGCATGGAGAGCTGCATCAAACCAGTCTATGGACTGGTGACTCAAACAACAACAACTAGTAGCAAATATTTAAAAAATCCTGTTATCACCGTGTGAGATATGTGAAGATGGTTCCGGGATCTCAATAGTTGTCTCTGAGACTAGGTAATTCTTCAGCATCCATCCATCCGGCCTGTATCTGACTACTTAAGACTTTTACTGTCCTCCAATACACCAAATGCTCATCTTTGAAAAGTCATGTTCACGGCAGGTGATTTAAATTATTTCATTCTGTGAAGCATCAAGTTGCGAATCAGGGTTTTATCTTATATCAACAATGTTTGAATTTGACTAATAGATCCTTCGCCGATAAGAAAAGTCTCATCTGAGGAGGTGACAATGTGGAAAAGTAGTGAAAAGATGTATTTTTCGATGTTAGTATTCAGTACAAATAAAATATACACGTACGTGTATTTGGAATGCTAGATTCTCTTTTCTCCTCGTACAACCTACTCCTATAGGCCTATACCTATTCTCAATAAACTATTTACCAACATGGTGGGTGGTTCTCCTGCAGTATAATGAACTGAGAGGTACTATCCCGGGTGGAATGTGACACCTCAGTAACATCGGCAACTTAATTTTGGTTCGAATCCCGGCTAATATGACTGAGATTTACGAACTGAATATCACGTCCCTTTGATTCAGGTTAATACACTTTTTATGAGATTTATTTCGGCTATGGAACCAATCCAGCTTTTATAGAAAATCATGGCTGAAGAAATGCGTGAAGGTAGATTCTGGACCGAGCAAGATGGCTACACGGTACGCTGCGTGTAGCTATGACCTTGCATTCCACACATGGTAGATTCCAACCACACCGTCGGCAGCCCTCAAGTTGATGTTCCATGGTTGTCCATTTTCATCACACTGAGCAAATGCTGGGGATGTTGGAGCTATGGCTTCTACCTTCCCAGTCCTAGCCCCTTCTCTTTTTCCTTCCACGTCACCGAAAACCTGTATGTGTTAGAGCGACCTTAAACTACCAGGAAGGCAAGAATAGGTTCCCTTACCCAACTTACTTACCTGGTACTATTCATAGAAAGTTGTACGGCTCGACACAAAATGATTACGAGTCTTTATACTGTATTTATTCAGAGTTACGATTTATTCTGGAATATTGTACAGTGTATTTTGGAAGCGTACACAATAAAGGGTAACATAAAAGAACACTGTACTACACCAGCGTTAGATTCCCTTGCAGCTGGAGTGTTGAGGGCACAGCTATCACAAATATTCCCTCTCCGCCAGGTCTTCCCTCACACACAGTCTGCTCTCATCTGATATATTATTATGCTTCTCTATAGGTTAAAAACCGGGACCACAAAGGGCTGCCTAAAAATGAGAGGGGTGGAAGGAGAAGGAAGCGGAGTTGTCAGTTTTCTTTCTGAAGTGCAATCTTTATTTGTTTTAAGTTGCTGCTCACTTCATATATAAATGATGGTCTGATCAGTTGAGTTTCACGTTGCGAGTTGTGAGTTCCTTAGTACCCAATTCACCCATATCGAACCTTTGAAATATGTAAAGTCCGGATCCGTGGCTAAATGGTTAGCTTGATGGGGCTCCCGGGTTCGATTCCCGGCTGGGTCGGAGATTTTAACACTCATTGGTTAATTCCGATGGCTCGGGGGCTGCATGTGTATACTGTCTTCATCATTACAATGCATCATATGTAGGGCCCAAGCCTCATGGACACGCAGGTCGCTTGTACGGCGTCAACTCGAAAGACTTGCACCAGACCTCTTCGGAGGCCACACGCCATTATTATTATTATTGAAATGGAAATGGCGTGTGGTCTTTAGTACCGGAAGTGTCCGAGGACATGTTCATCGCCAGGTGCAGGTCTTTTGATTTGACTCCCATAGGCGACCTGCGCGTCGTGATGGGGATGAAATTATGATGAAGACGACACTTACACCCGGCCCCAGTGCCAGCGAAATTAACCAGTGATGATTAAAATTCCCTACCCTGTCGGGAATCGAACCCGGGACCCCTGTGACCAAAGGCCAGCGCGCTAACCATTTAGCCATGGAGCCGAACATTATTGTTATTAATACGTAATAACGATATGACAAGATATCACACTCCAGCGCGTCACTCCATGCGGATTTGTCATTCTCAGGTTTTCATTGGATACTGCAGAGATCTCACTGGTGAGACTTGAGTTAAAGAATATTTTCCTCTAGTATACTGAACCTGTAATTGGCGCGGCACACGTACGGAACTTCAAAGACGCACCGTGCGGTAAAGTTCAGCGAATCAAGATAATAACGTGCTTTGCAATGGCTACTTTGTAATTTTGTCCACGTCACTAAAGGACTTCAACTCACTAACGCTGACCTCCACAGATTAAGGCATAACAAGCAATAAATTAAAGCACCTTGGTTCTAAAATTATAAACTGTTGGAAATCTGACCTTGCGTCATGTACCAATATAGGTGAGATAAACCTGCTTGTAGGGACTGCTACACGAACAGAATTGAAAAATGGATATTCTGTAGTGCACATTTCGAAAGTAGGGATATGGCAAGGAAGGCCAATCTCGGAACTACAGAAGTGAATTTATTCGGTTAGAGACTAGAATGTCACTCAAAATGTACTTCTTTTTCTTTTAGAAATTGTTTTACATCGCACCGACACTGATAGGTCTTATGGGGGACGATGGGAGAGGAAACGGCTAGGACTGGGAAGGAAGCAACCATGGCCTTAGTTAAGGTACAGCCTGGTGTGAAAGTGGAAAACCACGGAAAACCATCGGCAGGGCTGCCGACAGTCGGGTTCCAACCCCCTGTCTCCTAAATGCAAGCCGATAGTTACTTGACCCAAAACAACGCGGCCACTTGCTCGATACTCAAAAGGTATAATTTACGGTACTGATATTCACATGATACTACATTTTGACGGACAGATTATTTTTGCATCGGTCTCTTGGCATAAACTATTGCAAATTGTATCTTCTGCTGAAATTCAGTCTCTCTTTTTTTTAAACACCGAGCTCTATAGCTGCAGTCGCTTAAGTGTGGCCAGTATCCAGTATTCGGGAGATAGTGGGTTCGAGCCCCACTGTTAGCAGCCCTGAATATGTTTTTCCGTGGTTTCCCATTTCCACACGAGGCAAATGCTGGGGCTGTACCTTAATTAAGGCCACGGCCGTTTCCTTCCTACTCCTAGCCCTTTGCTCTCCCATCGTCGCCGTAAGACCTAATGTGTCGGTGTGACGTAAAGCAAGTTGTTGTGTTGTTGTTTATTTAAACAAGTTGCTTTACGTCCCACCGACACAGAAAGGAATAGGAAAGGTATAGGAAAGTGCTAGGAGTGGGAAGGAAGCGACCATGGCCTTAATTAAGGTACATCCTCAGCATTTGCCTGGTATCAAAATGGGGAAACCACGGAAAACCATCTTCAGGGCGTTTCAGTCTTATTTCTTGGCTGTGCTGAGTAACGACATTCAGAGCACGAGAATTTGTCTGAATGCTGTGTAAGCTGCTCAGTGGCCAACCACCTCACTCCGTCCTCACCACCCCACGATCAGTTCTTGCGGGTTCCATAGGCATATAACTGCATAACCTCCGCGGTATTAATGGAAGAGCTAACTACCCTCCAGCAAGGTCTGTATACACAGGCCAAAACACGAATGTTACTTATGGAACCGCCATTTCGGGACTCAATGTGAGCGATCCCTACAGCATTTCCATGTTGCATATATATAGGCGAGTTTCGGATTTAAAAATGTATTTAAGAACACAAAAATCTGTTGAATTTAGTGTTGTTATTTCGGGTGTCATAAATTGTGAAGCTCGCACCCGGCAGATAGTGGGTTCGAACCCCACTGTCGGCAGCCCTGAAGATGGTTTTCCGTGTTTTCCCATTTTCACACCAGGCAAATGTTGGGGCTGTACTTTAAGTAAGGACACGGCCGCTTCCTTCCCATTCCTAGGTCATTCCTGTCCCATCGTCGCCATAAGACCTGTCTGTGTCGGTGTGACGTAAAGCAACTAGTAAAAAAAGAAGAAGCATAAATTGCGAACTGTTGCAATGGAATTAAAACCAGACTATATGGCAAAATTTTCATAATAACTTTTGAGCTAATAGACCTAATAGGGTACCTGAGCATGAACAAAGTAATATCATCATCATCATCTGTTTACCCTCCAGGTTCGGTTTTTCCCTCGGACTGAGCGAGGGATCCCACCTCTACCGCCTCAAGGGCAGTGTCCTGGAGCTTCAGACTCTTGGTCGGGGGATACAACTGGGGAGTATGACCAGTACCTCGCCCAGGCGGCCTCACCTGCTATGCTGAACAGGGGCCTTGTGGAGGGATGGGAAGAGTGGAAGGGATAGGCAAGGAAGAGGGAAGGAAGCGGCCGTGGCCTTAAGTTAGGTACCATCCCGGCATTCGCCTGGAGGAGAAGTGGGAAACCACGGAAAACCACTTCCAGGATGGCTGAGGTGGGAATCGAACCCACCTCTACTCAGTTGACCTCCCGAGGCTGAGTGGACCCCGTTCCAGCCCTCGTACCACTTTTCAAATTTCGTGGCAGAGCCGGGAATCGAACCCGGACCTCCGGGGGTGGCAGCTAATCACGCTAACCACTACACCACAGAGGCGGCTACAAAGTAATATACTGATCAAAAACGTGTGAACTGTTAAAATTAAATACTAGCATAGGTACGCGCGAGGAACCGAAATAAAAGGGCATGGAATCATACGGTGTTGTGTGAAAGGAGAGACGGTTAGACAAGGATGGAATTACACTGCTGATACGAAATTACCTCAGTTGATAGCCCGTTTGGTGGCCTAAAACAACATTGTTACAATAAATATTACAGCCAGCAATTTAGGCTACATTCCTAGTAACAGGAAAACATGCAAATATTTTTTTTTAAAAAACTGCGATACATTACAACTTTGTGTCTGCGTCCTCAGTGTAACGTTTAGTGTTATTAGATGCCGTCCTCGGGGCCCGGGTTCGATTCCCGTTACTGCCAGAAATTTACGAATAGCAGGAGGTCTGGTATTTAGTTGATAAGGTAAATACAGCTCTCCACCATTGGAGCTCTGCTTGAAAAAGGAGCTGCACCACCGCGGGATTAGGACGCGAGTTTATTATTATAATAGTGATGTAAATTATATTGATAATAATAATAATAATAATAATAATAATAATAATAATAATAATAATAATAATAATAATAATAATTGAATGTATGTTGTATATTGGGTAGTCCGACTCGTTGGCTGAATGGTCAGCGTACTGGCCTTCGCTTCATAGGGTCCAGGGTTCGATTCCCGATCGGGTCGGGGATTTTATCCGCTTGTGATTAATTCTTCTGGCTCGGGGACTGGGTGTTTGTATCCGACCCAACACTCTCTTCTTCGTATTTACACAACACACTACCAACCATCACAGAAACACGCAATAGTGATTACCTCCCTCCAGATAGGGTTGGCGTCAGGAAGGGCATCCGGCCGTAAACAGGGCCAAATCCACATGTGCTACGCAGTTCGCACCCGCGACCCCACAGGTGTGGGAAAAGCGGTAGGAAGAGAAGAATAAGATGTTGTATGTTGGGTATTCAGCCCGAAGGCTGGTTTGATCCTCCACAGTTCCACCAACAGCTGTCATAGTTAGCCCAGCGTCACTGAAGAGGCATGCTAGGGAAATGAGGAGTGAGGTAGTTTCCCGTTTCTTTACCTACCGAGCCAGAAGCTGCTATTACACATCTGTCCGCCAAGCCCACTGAAATGTATGCACAAACCGACCCTATGAGTGACATTTTCACACCATCCCTAACAGGGACTGGCTGCATAAGGAATGGTATTACTAGCATCGCTCATACTTCGGTCACTTTCACTTTGGCAAAGCCAAGGATGAGACTGAGACAGGTTAATGAAAATGAAAATCCACAGCCTGTTTCCAGTCATTCGACCGGGTCAGGAATGGAATGAACGAAGCTCCCATCTAGCGGCGAGGATAGGAAATGTGCCGGTTGCCGAAGCCTGTCGCACTCCTCTGGGGCAATGATAAATGACTGACAGATGAGATGAAATGTTAATGGAGAGTGTTGCTGGAATGAAGGATGACAGGGAAAACCGGAGTACCCGAAGAAAAACCTGTCCTGCCTCCGCTTTGTCCAGCACAAATCTCACATGGAGTGACCGGGATTTGAACCTCTGTATCCAGTGGTGAGAGCCCGGCTCGCTGCCGTCTGAGCCACGGAGGCTTTCACAGGTTAATGAAGGTAACAAATTTATTCTAGCCCATACCAAGTAAATTACCCAGCTCGATAGCTGCAGTCGCTTAAGTGCGGCCAGTATCCAGTATTCGGGAGATAGTAGGTTCTAACCCCACTGTCGGCAGCCCTGAAAATGGTTTCCCGTGGTTTCCCATTTTCATACCAGGCAAATGCTGGGGCTGTACCTTAATTCAGGCCACGGCCGCTTCTTTTGCACTCCTAGCCCTTTCCTGTCCCATCGTCGCCATAAGACCTATCTGTGTCGGTGCGACGTAAAGCAGCTAGCAAAAAGAAAATATTTTATGAGGATAACAGACGTGAAAATTGTTATTTGATATATCCTTTAAACATAAAGAGATATGTATTCTTTTGTTTCCTGACAATTACTTAGGAGGGGGGTGTGTGTTGAAGGAATTGAAAAATATTAGTTGAATTATTTGTATAAGGGTTCTTATATCTAAAAAAACCAAAGATGTTGTTGGCGTGAAAATTAGTATTTGGAATCTCATTTAAAAATAAAGAAACGCGTATTTTTTTGTCTTTGGAAAATCGACTTAAGAGTAGGGAATGAAAATAAGTAAAGAAGGATCTGTATTCTCTTTATGAGGATAATTATACGTCAGAAACTATAATATGCTATAGACGTGAAAGTTAGTACTTTGAATCTCCTTTAAAAATAATGAAACACATATGTTTTGTTTTCGGAAAGTAAGGAGGGAATAAGGTGGAAAGAAGTGAAGAAGAAGTTGAATTCTTTTTACGAGAATTCATATAACTTATCACAAAAACTATAGATGTTACAGACGTGAAATCCTGTATATGGAATCTCCTTTAAAAAGAAAGAAACACATTTATTTGGAAAACCCACTTAAAGGTATGAAAAGAATTGAAGGAGCGGACGAATTTTTAAAATGAGTACCGGTATATCTACAGTTTGAACAGGAGTGACAAAAGGAGGTGAATTTTTAAACTGAGTATATATCAAAAAACGTAACATGTTGCAGGCGTTAAATCTGGTATATGGAATCACGTGTAGAACCAAATAAAAATGGGCAATTTGTTTTCGGAAAATCCACTTAAAGGGAAGTGAAAAATGAGTCAGTTTTCAAAATGAGCATTTTTACAGTAAATCTCAAAAACGTAACATGTTACAGACATGAAAATTGGTACTTTGAATATCTTTCAAAAATAACGAAACCCGTATTTTTTTGTTTCTGGAAAATCCACTTACTGAAAAAGAGATTGAATTATTTTTATTACGATACTGATATCTCAAAAGTGAAGATATTACAGACGTGAAAATTGGTATTTGGAAAGTCCGTTAAAAGTAAAGAAAAATGTATTTTTTGTTTTCGGAAAATCCACTTATGGGGGGTTGTAGAAAGTACTGAAGAAGGTGTTCAATTCCCTTCATCAGGATACTTATGTCTCAAAAACTGAAGATGTTACAGACATGAAAATTTGTGTTTGGAATCTTCTTTAAAAATAAAGGAACACGTACTTTTTGGTCGGAAAATCCATTTTAAAAGGGGGGTCAACAGAACTGAAAAATGAGTCGAATTCTTTTTATGGAGATACTTAGGCCTATATATCAAAATCGAATGTTACAGACATGATAATTGGTATTTTGAATCTCCTTTAAAAATAAAGAGCATTTGTTTTCCGACTTGATGATGATGATGATGCTTGTTGTTTTAAGGGGCTTAACATCGAAGGTCATCGGCCCCTTTCCGACTTGAGAGTGGGTTGTTGCTCACATGGACAGTTCAATGTAGCATGATCCGAAGTTAGCTCTGGCAGTAGCTTGGTCATCTAATCCCCAAAAGGAATACCAAAAACGTGGTCTACGAAGAGGTACTGGGGTAAATGAAGCTAAACTTTTCGGTGAGCGACCTTAGGAATTTTCATAAAATGTCTTAGTGCAGTAGCGAGGAACGATTACTTTTATCCAATTAGGAAATCCACGCGACCAAAGCAGCGTGTAACAGCTAGTATTACAATAAATTGACAAACACAATCTTATATACAAACATTGAAGACAGCCTTTCCTGACACACGAAAAAGATTTCGGGGGATTAGGAAAGTCGAAGAGTGTAGAGATGGCATTACATTTTAGCAGCTTCCTCCCATCTGCTCTCTTTACTTCGATTTGACATTCCTCAAAAAGAAGCTGCAGGAAAAGATTGTGAACCATACTGTTCAATATGAGACAGGCGATATTTAACGCAATTATTTTGTTGCCCAATATGACACAATGATTATTGTTGCGAAGCAATATTGGGCGCGGAAGCTTGGCTGCAGTCCGTTAGAACGGGCGTGGCATTCTTTGTGTGAGACAGGAGATGTGTCAGAGTAGGACAGGAATATGTGGAGTTTGTTTGGGGAACTACCATGCCACCTTAACGAAACTTAAAGTGGCAAGAAACAGGCTTGTCACTTCGCATGAATCGTGCGGTACCTACTCTCCCTGAAGACTTTTAGAGAAGAACAAAGATAACAATGATCCTCAGAATGTTAGGAATATTATGATGTGTCTCAGGCTATTAATAAGTAACGAATTCTATAATTCAGCATTAGCGCGCACACCGTGGGAAACCGTCAAATAGCTGCATACCAATCTTTCTTGGTAAGTCCCCTAGCGTGACTTGGCTTGATGCTCCCTATAAGAACTGGGTGATCTGGAGGGAGGTATCTCATTCTGCTGCAAGATTTGCTTCTGTGCCTGTCGGGAGTATGTTCGTCTGTTTCAGTAATTTCGTCACGAACTTTGCTTAGGACAAAGACTTGCTTACATTAGTGCAGTTGCGCTGGTATTTGTTCATCCGATAAGTGATTTAGAAACTTAATTAGTAACAGTTCAATCTAACGATTACATTCAGGCACTTTACAGTGCGGTCGCGAGTGCATAATTATCCGACCGGTGACAATGCCATACGCATAAACTTCATCGTAGAAGTGGTACGGCAACCGTGTAAATATAGAACAATGTGCGGTATAGCGGGAGGTACTGACAAGAGCAATTAATATGGTTACCACTAGACTAACGTGTGTGAATTGTTGAACAATAGGTAATAACAATTTTGTTCGACAGATCAGGCTGTTGCTTTCAGCTTACAGTTAAAGTTAGCCTACACACACATTCGTGCGCGGTTAAGCAGTCGACGGACAACAATGATGTTTAGCGTTGCAGATCGCCAATAACTGATTTATGCCTGTGAAATTGAGTAGAAGTGCTGGTAGTGCCATGCTGTCAAATAATTAGGCAATTAATTGCAGTGAAGACCTGTATCGAGTTCAAGAGCTGATAAGCACGAGACCTTCCGACCATAACATCAAGAAGACCACCTCACGATGAAGCCATCCATGGAGGCGGGACCAAGAGGATCAACCCAGGACGAGAGCTTCATCATGTCCGACTCGTTGGCTGAATGGTCAGCGTACTGGCCTTCGGTTCAGAGGGTCCAGGTTTCGATTCCCGGCCGGGTCGGGGATTTTAACCTTCATTGGTTAACTCTATTGGCTCGAGAGCTGCGTGTTTGTGCTTTCCCCAAATCCCTGCAGTTCAAACACCACACATAACACTATGCACTACATGTAAGCTTTGGAAAAGCATTCTTTCTGATTATATTAGACATGTTTGTGAAATTAATAACTGGTTTGACAGAAGGCAGTTTGAGTTTAAGAAAGGTTATTCCACTGAAGCTCAGCTTGTAGGATTTCAGCAAGATATAGCAGATATCCTGGATTCAGGAGGCCAAATGGACTGCATTGCGATTGACCTATCTAAGGCTCTTGATAGGGTAGATCATGGAAGACTACTGGCAAAATTGAGTGCTATTGGACTAGAAAAAAGAGTGACTAAATGGGTGGCTATATTTCTAGAAAATGGAACTCAGAGAATTAGAGCAGGCGAAGTTTTATCTGACCCTGTAATAATTAAGAGGGGAATTCCTCAAGGCAGTATAATAATTAAGAGGGGAATTCCTCAAGGCAGTATTTTTGGACCTTTCTTATATATATATGAATGATATGTGTAAAGAAGTGGAATCAGAGATTAGGCTGTTTGCAGATGATGTTATTCTGTACAGAGTAATAAATTAGAGAATGTGAGCGGCTGCAGGTTGACCTCGATAGTGTTGTGAGATTGACGGTGGGCAATGGTATGATGATAAACGGGGTTAAAAGTCAGGTTGTGAGTTTCACAAATAGGAAAAGTCCTCTCATTTTTAATTACTGCGTTGATGGGGTGAAAGTTCCTTTTGGGGATCATTGTAGGTACCTAGGTGTTAATATAAGAAAAGACCTTCATTGGGGTAATCACATAAATATGATAGTTAATAAAGGGTACAGATCTCTGCACATGGTTATGAGGGTATTTAGGGGTTGTAGTAAGGATGTAAAGGAGAGGGCGTATAAGTCTCTGGTAAGACCCCCAACTAGAGTATGGTTCCAGTGTATGGGACCCTCTCCAGGATTACTTGAGTCAAGAACTGGAAAAATCCAAAGTAAAGCAGCCCTATTTGTTCTGGGTGATTTCCGACAAAAGAGTAGCGTTACAAAAATGTTGCAAAGTTTGGGCTGGGAAGACTTGAAAGAAAGAAGACGAGCTGCTCGATTAAGTGGTATGTTCCGAGCTGTCAGTGGAGAGATGGCGTGGGAGGACATCAGTAGACGAATAAGTTTGAGTGGTGTCTTTAAAAGTAGGAAAGATCACAATATGAAGATAAAGTTGAAATTCAAGAGGACAAATTGGGCCAAATATTCGTTTATAGGAAGGAGATTTAGGGATTGGAATAACTTACCAAGGGAGATGTTCAATAAATTTCCAATTTCTTTGCGATCATTTAAGAAAAGGCTAGGAAAACAACAGATAGGTAATCTGCCACCTGGGGGACTGCCCTCAATGCAGATCAGTAGTGATTGATTGATTGATTGATTGATTGATCGATCGATCGATCGATTGCTTGCTTTCTTGCTTGCTTGCTTGCTTGCTTGCTTGCTTGCTTGATTGATTGATTGATTGATTGATTGATTGATTGATTGATTGATTGATTGATTGATTGATTGATTGATTGATTGATTGATTGATTGATTGATTGATTGATTGAGTGAATAACGACTCAGATAATTGCTATAACGTATTCCTTATTATTTCTCACACTCAGTCCTGTGGAAAACCCATCAACTAACAGAACTGACTTCTCTACATCGATGTATTCTTCACACAGATATCCATGTTGGTCAACCTGGGATTTTAATTCTGCGCGGTCCAGAATTCATATTAGCCACACGCTCGCTTCCTAATTGGCTGAACACTCCTCGTGGCCAACGAATTCTACACGTGCCGAGATGTGCTAACTACTGGTAAAGCTGAACATTTCCCACGGTTGCAAGCGAGCTTCGCGCAACATACAGCGACATTACGTCTCAATGGACTTCCGGTCTCGACTGTACTGTAATCTGCTACTTTTCCAATGCCTGAATGAAGTCCACTTTTATTTAATTATTTACTATGGCAAATATATTACTTGATATCTCTTATGGGCCGTCAGGGTACGGCTCAATATTATAGGGATATCCCCATGTTAGCCGAGAAACCGACTTGTATTTTTTATTAAGTCATCATCCCGGATTTTGATTAGATCAACCGTTGATTAATTGGTAATAGAGAAACCCACACAATCAGTGGCAGTGCTGTGATGAAACAAGGTGAGAGGTGAAGTAATTTGTCGTTGGTTCACCGAGTCAAAAAAGTCCAACGCAGCCCCATTGACCTTATGAAGTACCGTTCATAGCATCCGTAGACACTGGTCGTGCTCTAAATGAGGTTATTGTGCTGTTTCTATTCTACTTCAGTAGAAAACTAGGTTGAGGCCTAATTGACAGCTACAAGTTGCTCTAATAATAATGTTATTTGCTTTACGTCCCACTAACTACATTTACGGTCTTCGGATACGCCGAGGTGCCGGAATTTAGTCCCGCAGGAGTTCTTTTACGTGCCAGTAAATCTACCGACACGAGGCTGTCGTATTTGAGCACCTTCAAATACCACCGGACTGAGCCAGGATCGAACCTGCCAAGTTGGGGTTACAAGGCCAGCGCCTTAACCGTCTGAGCCACTCAGCCCGGCAAACAAGTTCATCTAGCCCAGAGGTTCTCAAACTATCACGAGATTGTACTTCTCACTCATCGCTAAAAGTTCAATGTATCCCCAAGAAAAATCCCTAATTATAGGTTTAAAAAATATTAGCAGGCCTACCTGGCTAATTATTAAAGCATTTAATTGATTATTTAAATACACATCGTAAATAAGATGAAATTGTGAAAGGAAACATATTTTTATAACATATCACAGGAAATTTAAGAGTTAGTGCCTGTATCAAGTATAATACAATGATGAAATGGCGTATGGCCATGTCCGAGGACATGTTCGGCTCGCCAGGTACAGGTCTTTCGATTTGACTACCCTAGGAGACCTGCGCGTCGTGATGAGGATGAAATGATGATGAAGACGACACATACACCCAGCCCCCGAGCCAGCGAAATTAACCAACAATGGTTAAAATTCCCCACCCTACCGAGAATCGAACCCGGGACCCCTGTGACCAAAGGCCAGCACGCTAACCATTTAGCCATGGAGCCGGACAATGATAATAAATTAACACAGGATACAAAACGCTAGATTTTAGCATCAATATTAAATTAATAAATGAGGATGATTTCTTTAAATCTTAATTCTGGAATTCAGAAATTGCAAACCACCAAAATTGCAATGGGATGAGTGTGCCTGCATGGCGTGACGCAGTTTTCTGTTGTGTTATAGTCCAGGCGAAACTTTCAAGCGGAGCGTGGCTCCATATATACATATTTAACTTTCTTCTTATTTATTTCCATCTTTCAGTTTTCTTCATTTTTGTCCTGAAGGCTGCTCGCGTTCCCCACTAAAGTCACCACCGTTTGAGAACCAGCGCTCTAGCCAGTATCTGTGCCTGTGCCAGCGGAAAAATAGATAATTACTGAAATATTAAGGAATTATATCAATCAAAGTAGGATTCGTTTAAGCTGAAACTCTGTTCAGAGTAGATGGCCTGACGTAGGAATTGGCGCAAGCCTGTATTGAGGGAAAATAAACATAAGCCACTAAAAAGTAATATTGTTCGAATTAAAATAGAGAATTTTCACTCTTATTCGTTTTAAGGGAATTTTTTCTGATTGGGAACGCCGACTGGTGGTTACCTGGGCGACGTGGTAAAGGCATGCTTGGTTCGCCTGGAAGGATGCGGGTTTGATGTCCTGTCAGGAAGAGTACAAATTAAAAATAGCTTTATGGTTCTCTCAGTCTACAAAAGAAACGAGTACCAAGTCGGCTACTTGGGGGGGGGGGGGGGGATGTAATGAACATACGGTGTCGAGATTACGAATAGTGGAAACCATTTCCTTCCACTCCTCCATGGACCTCCATAGCTTGTAGTGGCCATTATGCGTCTCTGAAGGGATTGACCATTCCGATTAGTTATAATTTAGTGAGGAAGTACAAACTTGCAGACGCTTAAAAACATAATAATACAACCAAGGAATCGTAAATTAAAAAGAAATTTTGATAAAAGGGGCGTATTTGTCGATTCTCGTTCCTTGAACTAGAACTTTCTCTCGTAGGTCTAAAAGTTATTACAACACCCTGCTGAGTTCGTTATGCATTTATTCATTAATTGAATCGAATCATTGATAAAGTCATGAACCTAGAATTAGATTGACTATATCCTACATTTTATTCCTTCTTATGGCATACTCGTAAAATTATTTATTCCCGGAAGCGCCCTTTACGTTGATACAATGCACATTATACTTCATCAGTGATATTGTAGATAACAGCCTAATCACCAGAATTAAGATATCATGGATAGTTAGGCATGCAATATCACAATGAAGTTACAAATATGCATTTCTTGGTATTATGCGGTACATTAAACGCAAGATTGCCTCCTAGGATTCGGACAGTTACTGACAAAAGAATATAACAAGTTTCCACAAAGCCTACGACTTCTGCTGACACGCTAGCGGTTTTACACGTGTAAGCAAGTCCATCGGTAATATCACTATCACTGATAGAACAGCTACACCCAAGGTGTGGTTTCTCGGTTATCAGTCCTATATTGCAGATAAATACTTGTAATTCCACGATTCTTTCTTCATTTTCTTTTAATGACCTGATATTGTCTTATCCCTAACTAACGCATTTTGTTCTCTTGCTTTATTTTAGGGGATTGGGTAGATCTCTCTGTGAGTGAGTGGTAGAGTGGTGGCCTTCCAGTCCGAAGATCTTGGTTTGAAACCCGGTAAAGGTAGTCGGATACGGAAAAAGCCCATTCGACACTTCTTGCCATACGATATCAGGATGTGAAACATCTCTGGTGGTGACGCACTCGATATTTACTGGACAAAACTAAACTCTAGCATACGCCCCAGAGAGGTATGGATTCTCTGCCATCTGGTACGTTGAAATTAGCACGTGGGCAGCTCAAATCAGATTGTCTGTAGCGGAGGCCTTTCGATTATTATTATTATTATTATTATTATTATTATTATTATTATTATTATTATTATTATTATTATTATTATTATTACTGTATACCTAACCATCGTCCCGTTCCTCTACGGGGAAGTTTGAAGTGAGATCTTCGTAGAGCCGGGCTGAATGGCTCAGACGGTTGAGGCGCTGCCCTTCTGTCCCCCAACTTGGCAGGTTCGATCCTGGCTCAGTAGATTTACTGGCGCGTAAAAGAACTCCTGCGGGATAAAATTCCGGCACCTCGGCGTCTTCGATAACCGAAAAAAGTAGTTAGTGGGACGTAAAGCCAATAACATTATTATTAATCTTCGTAGAGAGTTTTATAACTGGATGCCCTTCCTGACGTCAACCTCATCAGAGGAGTTAATGAGATGAAATGAATGACGTAGTATATGACAGTAGGAAGGGAAAGGGTGAAACCCAGTACCGGCACATACAGTAGCCTACTACTGTCAAATAGCCAACGGGTCTGTTCAAGTCTTAACTTCTCAATCCGACGGACAAATCGCCATCAACAGCGTCATATGCTCTCATCCCATATGAGTCCGGCTCCATGGTTAAATGGTTAACGTGCTGGCCTTTGGTCACAAGGCTCCCGGGTTCGATTCCCGGCAGGGTCGGGAATTTTAACCTTGATTGGTTAATTTCGCTGGCACTGGGGCTGGGTGTATGTGTCGTCTTCATCATCATTTCATCCTCATCACGACGCGCAGGTCGCCTACGGGGGTCAAATCAAAAGACCTGCACCTGGCGAGCCGAACTTGTCCTCGGACACTCCCGGCACTAAAAGCCATACGCCATTCCATTCCATCCCATATGAGCACTGCGGATGGGTTTGAAATTGAATCCAGGCTTTTGGCACGTAATCTAGTGATTAGAAATTGTATACCACCACCTTCCCTACCCTGCCGGCCAGCATTCTGATGGTGAAAATGTTTTCGATTAATGGGACTAGAACCGGTTAACCACGGTGTCAGACCGTATAGACATCAACGCCTTAACGATCATTGTCACCAGACGGGCTTGCACTATTTGGGGCTTGGCATATCGCAGTCACGAATCCTGTTCACTAAATGCATGTGAAGGCTATCTGATGTCATGTGTGTAGTGGTGCATTATAATCAGTGATGGGAAGAATACAAGAAAAAGAGTAATTGGACTGAATTACAATTACCTGTGAAATATTTTACATAATTACAATTAAGAATTACCTTTCTCAACAAGTAACCAGTGAAAGTAGAATTGCAATTAGTTTACAGAACGCTAGTCTTAAAGAAAATCACTGATATTCTTTTTTCGCTCGGGGCTGCAACAATACAAAAATTTGCAAGGGGAATATATTTTTAATTTTGTGTGATTTTTTAGCATAGTGACATTAAGTGGGTATCGACACTAGGTGAGACTAAACACGACTTGGGCCCTTTCAAATAATCTGCCATTTACTTTACAAATAAAATAATTGGTTCTCAAAATTCGACCTCCATGCATCTATCTTTGCATTTATTGAAAAGACGCCCTAGAGAGGCGCTTGAAGGACATCTTTGGGAAAAGTGTGATGTATTCGGAAGTAGAGGAGAGTAAGAAAGTAACTCATCCAGAACTGGCGAAGTTTCTAGTCCTGCAGTAATAGAACTCAAAAAAAGTTTATGTTTCCGAGTGATGTGTATCAGTTACTAGACTTTAACGATTACAATTTTATTTCAAGAAATAAATTATAAGTAAATATTACTTTTTGCAAAAAGTGGCTATTACAAGTAAAAATTAATAAGCATGCAATCATTACAAGTAATCCGATTACTTCGCAACTCTGATTGTAATAGAGGCGATTAGGCATGAGTTGTGGACAGTCAGGAAATTCAGCTCTAGAATGACAGGTTGACAGAAAAATAATGCAATGTTGTTTATGAGTTGAGTGTTCCAAATAGGCTAAACTGGAAGCGTTCGACTCCCCAGGATTCAAATCTGTGTCTTACCGATCTCTCTACATTTGAGACGAAAAGTTACAGGAATGTCTAATATTCAGTTCAGGAGATTTACTTTATAGGTGGTGATGTTGAGTTATGAATTGTGGTTAAGGAGTTATGGAGTTATGGTGTACTTTAACTTGTTCATGACATTAGAGACTCTACTCTACTATATTTCCAAAAAATCTTAAAATACAACTGGTAAAATCCCTAATCTTACCAATTCTAGACTACTGCGACACTGTACTTACGGACATATCTCAAGACAGTAACAAGATGCTTGAACGGAGTTTGAACACCTGTATTCGATTCATATTTAAGCTGCGATATGGTTCTCACATTTCACCTTATTACAGGGAGTTGTCATGGCTTCGTGTTCATGAGCGTCGCAGTCTCCACATGTTGTCTCTTCTGCATGGAGTTCTAAACACAGGTGTACCGAATTATCTCTCTTCAAAATTTAATTACCTCTCCTCCTATCATAACCACGATACACGATCTGGCTCCTGTTTAACAATATCTCTCAGTCACTCCAGGACCTACAACCGCTCTTTGTAGTCACTGCCGCGAGGCTGTGGAATACCCTACCTGCTACCATTAGGGATTTGCGTTCTCGTAGGAGATTTAAGATGGATTACCGAAATCACTTTCTGAATACCTCTAGCTGACTTTTCGATGTGTGTAGTGTGAATGAGTGCGTGAATGAGCATATATTCATAAAAATTAGAAATATATTTGCCAGTTATAGGTTTTTTTTCTGTGTTTCCGTCTCTTATTATCACTAGTATTAGTTTTATATTTATTATCATGTACACTTAGATTGTAGTGTTGTACATTCTATAATAGTTTTTTATTACAATCTCCAAATTTTCTATTAGTACCATATTATTTTAAAAGATCTGTTGTATTTAAATATTATATGTACGTTAATCATTTTAAATATTGTGGTTAAGTGTAAGAGAGGGCCTTGAGCCCTAACTTCGCCACGAATAAAGACGAATTACTTACTTACTTACTTACTTACTTACTTACTAAAATATTATTACTGTACTTGTAAGATTTGGTGATCCAATTACAAATTTACATCCGATTACATGGTTCAGAACGTATTTCCTAGTAATACTCCCGTGACACCTGTTTCCTGCGCTCCTAACCTTCGTGCCTCCAAGGAATGGATTGGTTCTCTTGCTTGTAAGTTGATAAATTAATGGAATTTTCGTGTAGAGAAACTGAAGCTGAGTGAAAACATAGGGTATTTTAGATTTAACTGCATGAAGAAACTTCGACCGTATTCCAGCGTAGTCGAACGGTTAGACCATTCCATGAAGTAACTAGGTAGTTGCATCGTTCCGAGGTTTGAGGTCTGAATAGTGGTACTGACAGTGGTTATTCAGTGTGTAGCTTTACCCCAAATATTTCCGGACTCTCTCCTAGAAAATTTTTGAATAATTTACGGCAAGTTTCGGTTCGCCTATCTTAGATCTCTGCCCAAAGATTAATAATAATAATAATAATAATAATAATAATAATAATAATAATAATAATAATAATAATAATAATAATAATAATAATAATAATAATATAGGGACCCATATTTCATCCCCTTTGCAGATTTGGACTTGTAGAAATTCAGGAATATTATGGACAAGGCTAAAAATTGGTATGTGCTTTACTAGGCTGCCAGGGAAAAAGAGTATATGTCAGAAAATGTTCAAAATTAGAGAAGTCCATGGCCGGAGTCCTAGAAGTGACTGCGATCTTTTGGTCTAAGTAGTTTAAGTCAGAATGAAATGGAATAATACTGTACGTCATTTGGTCTTAATAGTACAAGTAAACATGCTGGGGAAAAGTACAAGTCAACTTATACTATCAGTACCGTAGTACAAGTCATATTATACTCCTTGACCTGGTCGTGGAAAATTATGCAGGTGATGACATAATCCCTTTGGCACAACGTATGCTACCATTATAGAATATCTATGAAGTATTGTTACTTCTTTGAGTTCTATGTGAAGTTGTAAACATTTTGTTAGAGTAAGAAAACTGTGATTCGCCGTATTATTAGAGTATAGTGATGTGAGTGTTATTTAATTGGTGGTTCGATCACTTAAATACGACAGAACAATAGTAACAGAAGAATAATTAGACTTTTGCAGATGTCTGCTAGGTCATTAAGAATATTAGAACTTGCAAAGAAATCTTTAACACAGGCCAAAAATGATGAAACAGTTAACTGCTCTTGATAATGTTCAATAGTGAATATACGAAGGATTATTATCTTATGTTGCTCTTTTACGGTTAAAATGTCCTATTATTCAGAACTTGTTTCTGTTTATTTCAGCTCTTAATGAAATTAGTAGGAGAAACATGGTAGTTAATCTGGAAAAACAGGAAGATACGTTCTCTCATGTGTCATCTGAGCTAACTGAGGAGCAGTTAGGAGTAATCCAGAATGTTGAGGATGCAATAGGCAATGATAGTGATACTTTTCCAGACATTTTTATTGATGGTGACATTGATGAAGACTGTGTACCGGAAGAGAGTGAATCAAGTGAGGACGAAGATACAAATGTTTGTAAGCTAGTGACTGCTGGAAGACCTTCAAAAAGGAAGACAATTGACAGTATTGCACAGGCTTTGTAACTGCTGAACCAGAATAATTGTTTGCACCAAATGCTGTGAAAGGTACTCATTCTCGAAAAGCGAGAGCGGAGCGAAAACAAAAAGCGGAACACGGGACAAAAATGTATAACGGCCAAAGGGAAAGAAGTTAAAGCTAGAACTCCAAAACCTCTAAAAATATGCCGTTTGAAATGTAAAGAAAAACTAGACAAAATGACTGATGAACAGAACACGGTTAGGACACAAATATGTAATGAATATTGAGCTCTTGGAGATCGAGACAAAGGAGTAAGTTATGCGGTCAGCCTCATTGACTCGAAAGCACCTGCAACATCACGGAAAAGACCCAGGATCCTGACAAAGCAAAATGCCGTATGTTTACTCATTTATTTCATTTCCGAGTAAACGGAGAACGATTTCGTGTTTGCAGAGGATGTTTCATGAATATCCTTGATGAGTCCCAGATGTTCATTACAGTTGCCCTTACCAATCGACAGGCTAATGTGTCTGGAACTTTAAGTGATGACAAGAGAGGAAAAACACCACCTGGTAACAAACACGCTCCTGAGAAAGTAAAAGAAGTAGGAGATCACATTTCCTCAATATAAATCTCACTACACACGTAGAGAAAGTAATAGAGTTTATCTACCATCATATCTCAATTTGCAAACTATGTACAACCTCTACAGTGATGGAAAAGATAGGCCAGTTTCCAGAGGAATACACGAGAGAGAGTTCCATCAGATGAACCTTACATTTAAAGAGCCTAAAGTGGATACGTGCCACAAATGCGATGTTCTACATGCTAGAAAGAAATTTGCGTCAGTAAAAGACGGTTCTATGGAAGAAATTGACACTGATTTAGCTGCTCATCACACCGAGGCAGACAATGCGTACCTTAAAAAGGACAAAGACAAGAAGGGTTCCAGCTCAGATAGTTCGATGCTACATTACACTGTCGACTTACAACAGTGTCGGCCGACTCCGTTTTTCAATACTTCAGTTGCTTTTTATAAACGGCCACTGTGAGCATACAACTTGACCATGCATGAAACCAGTTCGGGAAGCATAACTTGCTACATGTGGCATGAAGCAGAGGGTACTCGTGGTGGGAATCAGATTGCAACGTGTGTTTTCAAGGAACTGATGTCAGTTCCTTCCGAAGTGAAACAAGTGACATTATACTCAGACACCTGCAGAGGGCAGAATAAAAACTCTCACGTGGTTGCAATGTTCTTGTTCGCCATGCAGGAAAATCCAAATCTGAATATCGTTGATCATAAATTCATGGTTCGTGGCCACAGTCACTTAGAATGTGACGTCGACCATGATCTGATCGAAAAACAAAAGAAGAAGCTTCAAGTACCAGTGGCTCATCCGCATGACTGGTATCAACCGGTACGCTCAGTTGGCAAGAAAATGAAATTTGGAGTTGTAGAACTGACACATACTGACTTCTTGGATTTTTCTGGTGTTCTTAAAGACACCTTACAACTTTGAAAGGAAGATACACAGAGAAATCAATTTAAGTGGCAGGATGTTAAATGGTTTCGTTTTACGAAAGAGCATGGTACAGTTTTTTTTCAAAAAGAGTCTCAATGAGGATGAGCCGTTTCAATCAATAAGCTTCATTCGTAGAGGGAAGATGGGTGTTCCACTGCAGCCTGAACAATGTTATCGTGGCACATTACCAATTTCAAAAGAAAAAAAAGAAAGATATTTTGGATCTCCTCCCACTTATTCCACTTACATTCCATAACTTTTACAAAGATCTCAAAACAAATGACTATGAGGACAAGTACCCTGACATAGGAAGAATTCCATGGTGACTGAATTGGTGCTGCTATCCTGTCAATCATTTAGCTCTAGATCCTGTGCAGACTTTGTTCTAAGGTCGGACATTATTATTATCTTTTGTCCTTTTTATTTTCATCACTTACAAGTGTGTATTATGTCACTGTATTCAGCGGTCACGATAGTATAAGTCTAGTCCTTATTACGGGAGAAATAGAGTAAGTCACATAAATCCTTAAATACTTTACTTTGAATATAAAGGTCTTTCAGGTAATTATATATGAGTCCACAACAATATGATTAACAACGTGGGAAAAGTTCTTCCAATCTGTGCCGAACCAAGCCTACCTTGGTGATGCACTTCCTTTATTCCTACTTCTCCTTGACTTTCGTTGTCGCCATTAGCGATAACATTACCCGAATGTGACGTGAAACTTATAGTTCCTTATTGAAGATGGCGCTCTAGCCATCTGTGTTGATATACAGTCTGTCTCTCGCTCTCCGAGTGTTAAGGGGAGTACGTACCTCAATTTTTGCAAAAATTTGCGAATTTCATTTTAATGTACTGTATTTTAGTATTCTTTGGTATGTGTACAATAGAGCACCATTTTTTATTTCAGCGAAATCGCGTTAAAAGTGCCCATAATTTTGATATTCCATGGCCCCTCCCATTTACAAATGCCACACCCTCCTCTGACTGCAGGCTGATAACTTTGATAACTTTCTAGGAAATGCAAGTATATTAGTTTTTTTTTTTCGTGTGGCTATTACTAGCCGAGTGCAGCCCTTGTAAGGCAGACCCTCCGACGAGGGTGGGCGGCATCTGCCATGTGTAGGTAACTGCGTGTTATTGTGGTGGAGGATAGTGTTATGTGTGGTGTGTGAATTGCAGGGATGTTGGGGACAGCACAAACACCCAGCCCCCGGGTCATTGGAATTAACCAATTAAGGTTAAAATCCCCAACCCGGCCGGGAATCGAACCCGGGACCCTCTGAACCGAAGGCCAGTACGCTGACCATTCAGCCAACGAGTCGGACAGTATATTAGTGAACCGCATAGACTATGTTGGGGCTTCTCATCAGTCGAAATCTTTTGAAGAAATGTTGCCCACAACAAAAGAAATATCTAAAATAGCACGGACGGCATCAGTACCGAAACTTGCCCAAGACTAGACAGGAAAAGACAACAAACTAACCTGAAGTTTTCAAAGACATAATTATATCGTACGATGTACAGATAATATTAGGATCTGAGTACGTTTAATCCAACTTCATATTTTCTTTTACAGATAATCTCTTTAATCCAACTTCAAGTTATAGCAATGTTAGATTTCCTTCAAGGTTTTTATGTTAGCTTACTATTTCGGGTTACAGAGTTGCACGGCGTGGTTCTTGGTGCACGTATAATAAAGACAAGGAGACCTACAAACACCATGGACTTCTTGAAGAAGTGATGCTTCTGATTAAGCCCATTTATAAAGATCTTGCCCATCCAGACTTATTGAAGAAATGTTTCCATGGGAAAATCCAAAATGTAAACGAGTCTTTTAACAGTGTTATTTGGAGCCGTGTACCTAAAAATATTTTTTTGATATATAACCTTAAAATTAGGAGTACATGGTGCTGCTTTATCATTTAATTTGGGGAATGCAGGCAGAATTAAGGTACTAGAACAGCTGGGGATCAAACCAGGGTGCGATTCGCTCAGTGCGTATCAAGGTTTTGATGTTCGTCAGATCAAAATGGAGGATAAAAAGCTATTTATAGCGGAAGCCAAGATATGGAAGTCAAGGAGAGCAATAAAAAGGAGTCTGGAGGACAGGTAGAATGAGGAATATGCAGCAGGAGGATTCTAGACTACATCTCAAGTAAAATTCATATAAGCTAAACTTTAAAGTTAATTTTCTCTGCTTTTGGTTTCTTCTTCATATAGGTACGCTCAGTCAAAAAACTATAAAAGGTAGAAATCTGAAATAATTATCAGTGATACATCCATACCGTCTCTTTGTAAAGCTACCAGTTTATTTTAGATATGTTAAGATATGAGACCAGAAAAAAATATTATTACTCGAATTTTTCATTAACTTTTTTTAAATTTGGAAAACAATTCTCAAAAAATAACCATACATCTAATCCCAAAACTAAAGACAGCACTGTAAAGAACAAAGTTCATATAATCTATATATATGAAATAACTTGTCCTGACTGACTGACTGACTGACTGACTGACTGACTGACTGACTGACTGACTGACTGACTGACTGACTGACTGACTGACTGACTGATTCATCACCGCCGAGCCAAAACTACTGGACATAAAGAAATTAAATTTTGGGAATATATTCATATTAAGATGTAGGTGCTCGCTAAGAGAGGATTTTTGGATATTCCGTCGCTAAGGGGGTGAAAAGGGGGTGTGAAATTTTAAAATGAATGTATCTATATCTGAAAACTTTAAAAGTTTACAGATGTGAAAATTGGTATTTAGAATCTTCTTAAAAAAAATAAGGGAACGCGTTTTTTTTTGTTTTCAGAAAATACCAATAGGAGGGGCGAAAAAGGGTGAAAAAGGGGTTGAATGCCTTTAATCGGGATACCGGTACTTATATCTCAGAAACTGAAGATATTACAGACATGAAAATTGGTACCTTTGATCTCTTTTAAAAATAAAGAAACACGTATTTTTTTGTTTTGGGGAAATCCAATTAATGGGAGGGTAAAAAGGGGGTGAATTTTTAAAATGGGTGCATCTATATCTCAAAAATTTTAAAGTTTACAGATGTAAAAATTGGTACTTAGAATCTTCATTAAAAACAAAGAAACACGTATTTTTTTGTTTTCGGAAAATCCCAATAGGAGGGGTGAAAAGGGGTGAAAACGTGGTTGAGGATACTTATATCTCAGAAACTGAAGATATTACAGACCTGAAAATTGGTGTTTAGGATCTCCTTTAAAAATAAAGAAATACATATTTTTTGTTTTTGGAAAATCCAATTAATGGGGGGTGTGAAAAGGGGGTGAATTTTTAAAATGAGTCTATCTATATCTCAAAACTTTTAAAGTTTAAAGATGTAAAAATTGGCATTTAGAATCTCCTTTAAAAATAAAGAAACACGTATTTTTTTGTTTTCGGAAAATCCCAATTGGAAGGGTGGAAAAGGGTGAAAAAGCGGTTGAATGCCTTTAATGAGGCTACTTATATTTCAGAACCTGATGATATTACAGACCCGAAAATTGGTATTTGGGATTTACTTTAAAAATAAAGAAACAGGTATTTTTTGATTTTGGAAAATCCAAATAATGGAGGGTGAAAAGGGTGGTGAATTTTTAAAATGAGTGTGTCTACATCTTAAAACTTTTAAAGTTTACAGATGTAAAAAAATGGTATTTAGAATTTTCTTTAAAAATACAAGAACACGTATTTTTTGCTTTCTTTAAATCCCAATAGGAGGGGGTGTAAATAATGGGATGAATGCCTTTAATGAGGATACATATATCTCAGAAACTGGAAATATTACAGAACTGAAAATTTGTATATGGAAGCTCCTTTAAAAATAAGGAAACACGTATTTTTTTGTTTTTGGAAAATCCAATTAATGGCGGTTAAACAGGAGTGACAAACTGGGGTGAATTTTTTGAAAGACTATATCTACAGAATATCTGAGAAACGTAAAATGTTACAGACGTAAAAAGTGGGTATTTGGAATCTCCTGTAAATGTAAAGAAAGATAGGTGATTTGTTTTTGGAAGCTCCACTTAAGGGGAAATAAAAAGGGGTGAAATTTTAAAAAGCGAATTTCTACAGTATATCTCAAAAACAGAAGTGAAAAATGGTATTTTTACCTCTATTAAAAATAAAGAAACGTGTATTTTCAGCTTTCGGAAATACCACTTGGGTGGAAGGGGGGGGGGTAAAAGTGACTGAAAATGGTGTTGAGTTCTTTTAATTAGGCTACTGATATCTCAAAAATGAAGATATTACAGGCGTGAAATTAGACATCTGGAATCTGCTTTAAAAGTAAAGAAACACGTATTCTCGAAAAATCCAATGAAAGGGGGGGGGGGGGTGAAAGAATTGAAAAATGAATTGAATTAATTGTATGAGAATACATACATCTAACAGAAACTAAAGTTGTTACGGACGTGAAAATTGGTATTTGAATCTCCTTAAACAAAGAAAAACGCGTTTGGGGGGCGGGAGTGAAAAGGAGTTGAATTCCTTTCATAAAGACACATAAATCAAAAACTGAAGAAGTTAGAGTCGTGATAATTACTATTTAGAAGATCCTTTACTATTAAGGAAACAAGTATATTTTGCCGGAAAATTCACTTACGGGGTGTGGGGGGGGGGGAGGGGTGTGTGAAAGGAAGTGAAAATAAAGTGAACTATTTTTATGGGGATACTTATATCTCAAAACTGAAGGTAACAGATGTGAACATTGGTGTTTGGAATATCCTTTAAACATAAAGAAACACGTCTTCTATTTTTTTTGGGGGGGGGGGGTGTAAATAAACTTAACGGCGGTGGGGTGTAAAAGGAGGTGAGATCAATTGATTTTACTGTTCATAATGTACTTAAGGAGCCTCCGTTGCTCAGGCGGCAGCGCGCCGGCCTCTCGCAGCTGGGTTCCGTGGTTCAAATCCCGGTCACTCCATGTGACATTCGTGCTGGACAAAACGGAGGCGGGACAGGTTTTTCTCCGGATACTTCGATTTTCTCTGTCATCATTCATTCCAGCAACACTGTCCAATATTTCATTTCATTTGTCATTCAACGATCATTGCAACAGAGGTGTGCTTCGGCAGCCGGCACAATTCCTATTGTCGCCGCTAGATGGGGCTTTATTCATTTCATTCCTGACCCTGTCGAATGACTGGAAACAGGCTATATAGTTTCGATGTACTTATTCTGATCATAAACCGATCATTTTTAATCTTTCCTGGGTTCGTTTTCAACAGCCATCTTTTCCTTCGGAGAACGTTCTTAGATTACAGTAGATTCTCCTGGCATGTAAATAAAAATTTAAACACATTTGAAATAAACGATAGGAATGAGATGGACCTTCAAATTGTTCACCTCTATAATAAGGTCAACAATGCACGGAAGTATGTCATTGGTATCGCCAGAAATCCCGCACACTTGCCTACGCGCGACGATGGTGCTGGTCACATTGTAACAATGACACTGGCAGCAGATGTAATTTACCGCCAAGTAGCGATCTTGCATCTTGCTGTGGGGTCCAGAACATCTTTTAATAATAATAATAATAATAATAATAATAATAATAATAATAATAATAATAATAATAATAATAATAATAATAATAATAATAATAATGTTCTGGACCGTTGTCAAATGTGCGGACCCCCCTGGAAACGGGTCCTGGACGGGTAATGACTAAGAATGCAGTCCGGCCGCGGGTTCAGTACCGCCAAGGCACCTAAGACGACACCACGCCGGATCTCCTGAAGGATTTGATCCATATTAAAAACGCTTATAGGAAAAGATGGCAAAGATTTAGGGACCCAACTGACGGGGTGGAATATCTGGACCTAGCCCGGGAAGTACGAAATTGATTGCTGGAAAGAAAGATTGAAAATGTGAGCAAACATACCGTAATCTATTAGAAAACGAGTCAGATCGCGAATTTTGGCGGATTCTCGCAGAAAACGAGTCAGATCGCGAATTTCGGCGGATTATATATCTAAAACAATAAGCATTCAATTATAAATTTCAGTATAATACCGTAGCGAAGCACGGGTATCTTGCTAGTAACACTATAAAGTTTCAAATCTGTAGGACAAAGGACCTGTTATCTGAGCGTACCTAAAAATGGAGAAATTACCATTGTCAGCATAGGAAGTACGTACTCCCCTTTAAGTTGGTCTGTTCGTGATACCAGCAATGGAGGGATCGAAAATGATGAACAAACTGTGATTTAAAATGTGCTTCTTGATATACGAATTGCTATTATTGTGGATTTACTTGTTTCAAGGCTCGGCTCTCTGCTGGGAGTCATTATTTTGATTGACGTAAATATTTCGATGTTCCTGATTGCTGCTCCCAGGTATTCATTCATTTTATTTCATTTTACGTGCCATAGTTACATGAACGGTTCTATGTGATTGTATTTCGGTAGTCTTTTATCTCCTGTCTTTGCAGGCTCTTAGTTAATGAATTTTGTGTGTGTTTTAAATTTTTCTTTGTTTGAGTGCACACGCGCGAGAACGGAGAATTGGTATTTATCTATCTGTTTGTTTGGGCCTGTGTGTTTGTGGGTTTTGAGACCAATGACTTCTGTTTCCTCATCGTTTTGAATCATGGCTGACCATTGGTATATCTGTGATTGGACGCTACGGGGTTTAATCCATGTTTGTCCACGCGAAGCAATTAGGATGTCTCGGGTAGCGGGTCGACGAAAGTTGTGATTGCTACACTTATATTTGGATCAGCCTTGCCTATTTTTGCGGCGGTCCAGCATTGTATCTGTGGTGTTCGAACCATGCTCGTGAGTCCATGATATCCGTCGCCATCCTGTGCGAAAATATACGTCGCGCTTTGACACACCGGTCCGGTCTGGGTCGATTTTATATAGGGTCTCTCTTCTTGTTCATACGTGTGTGTGCGTGCCTGTGCTCTCTGCCTGTGTACGGTTTATAGTTCTCTCCGTATTTCGTAATTTTAATTTTAATTTTTCTTTCTTTTTCTTTTCTTTTTCGTATTAGTTGGCCGGTTTGGGCCATGTGTGGTGTGCTATTTTATATTTCTAGGCCGTTATCTGCTCCATTGTCGGCGATTAGTTTTTGTTTTTGTAACTGTGGCAACATCTTCTTGTTCTTTTTCTTCTGCTCCTTTGGAAGGCTGTGCTTTGGCATTGTTGTTGTGACGGGCTAGCATCGAGTGGACGCTCGTTTGGAGCACGGATGCTAACTGTTGATATGTGCGCGGTCCGCATTAGTACGACTGTATTATCCGTTTCGTGGTTCCATTTTCTGATTCCTTCGATGACGTGTTCCACGTCACATTAATTTTCTGAAACGAGTTTGTATTTTTATGCGGTCATACCGAAGTGAATAGAGCGATCGTGTGTACTGTCGCCGTGTAACACAAAGCTTACTATATCATTGAACGGGATACTACTTGATGTTCTATTTTTCTGCAGTTATGGAACTTTTAGTGCAGCTTCCCATGTTTGCTTTTATTTTAATATTGGGTGTGTTCGTAATAAACCCCATTCTCTTTTGATCCATTATTTTATTCATGGGGATTACGGGTACTTGCCATTCTGTCATTTCGCTCCCCTTTTGTCTACGCACGGGTCCAGCTCCGAACTCTTTTAGTTCGTTCCAGTCCATCCACAGCGATTTTTGAGGAGAGGTAAGTGAGGTAAGTATCTGCGAGTACATGTCGTTTACTGTGTTGTGTTATGGTAAGCAGGGTAGGGAGTGGTAGAAATCGTTTGTTTCAAGAAAATCAATAAAAGGTGTCTCCTTAAAAATGTCATTTTTTGACTTATACTCTTTTTCCCTGGCAGGTAGGTATATTACTGAATATGTTCTCCACTTACGGGCAAGTTACAATGAAACAGTTATAACGTAAGTTAGTCAATATTTGACATAAACATAAACACTACAAAAACGAAACTACCAAAATGTGTTCGTAATTTCGTCCCCACTCAAATTTTAATATATATTTTTCCTTTCTAACCCTATCAAACGCTTTCCCTATAATGAATTACTTCAAGGCCATTCATGAAAAAAATTATTGGTATTCTTTATAACAGCGTTGCTCGTGGGATGTTAAACGCTTTACTTGCTCGTTTGTAACCCATTATCTTGTCCCTCACTGCCTTAACAGCCTATATCATAGCCTCCTTATCCCACTGCTTGCGTTTGCCCATCTGAAAATAATAATAAACTTCATAAATAACAAATAAAATGAAACTTTAATAACAGTTTCAGATTTCGTCCCCGGGACGAAATTACGAACATCCCCTGATTTATTCTAATAGCCGCTACAGTAAGTCACACCAACCACCTCACTGTAGCGACTACACGCCAGGAACTACGCCACGTGACTGAAATGCAGTCCAGTATTTCATACTTAGCCTATATCATTGCTCACTATAGAAATAACATGCTCTTAATTTGAATGCTGCATTAACTCAGCTCAGCATGAAAAATGAATCCTCCTTGTACACAGACACTAAACTTGGTACACCCAACCAATTCCCACACAAGACAACGGGATGAGGCTACGCGTGTGCGCGTGGCTAAACATTAGGTAGCCTAACAACCATGCAAACTGGAAATTCCTATGGGGACGAAATTAGGTGCGGGGACGGAATTTGGCCCCCTACCTTAATAATAATAATAATAATAGGCCTATACGTTTAAATGTTTTTTCGACTTTATCGATCTCAAAGACATCGAAATTTTGCTTTGAAATGGGGTTCTTTAACGTACCTTACACGGGGAGTGTCTCGTAAGTGTTGATCGATTGTCTCGCGATTCACTCCCTTAATCGTGAGTATAAGAAACGAGCCCCTAACCAACCTTGTCACTCAGCCGGTCGGCTCCACACGTTGTCTAATACTGTCACATATGTGTGTGCATCTCCGCAGGGCCGACAATACAGCAACGATTATAATAATGATCGTTGTTTGATATTTGTGCCGTATTATAGTCCCTATCTGTGCCCCATATTGTAGGTTTAAACTCTGTTCAGATTTTCTTTGCCTTTATTATGTTCTCCATTTCATGAAAATATTATACCTTAAGAGTTCACGTTCTAGAATCCCTTTCAAGAAATGTCTGTTAAAATCCATTCCCTCCTTTAATTCTTAAAATATCGTGTAGTAGAATAATGTGTCTAAAGTTGCCCCTCTCCACAGCTGAATATGTTGAACTCTTTCCTTACAATCACCTCCTAAAACCTTGCATTGCACCAAGCTCCATAAGTCACCATTAGTCAACTATTCAACCGATAATAAGATTTTCGCACGAATCTTGCCATGCAGTTTCGTAGTCTGCAAATGTGAATGTGATTGTACAGTATCAACATCATGGACTGAGGAAGGGATTTATCATACATGAATCAAGAGCAAAGTGGCTCATGGTGCTGTCTGGAGAGAGATAAGGCGCCCGAAGTATCTCAATCTGTTCCAAGACTAACTGAGGTGCCGACCTCAAAATCTGTGGTAGTGGCGTTGGTGGTGATTGTTGTTTTAAAGTACAAAAGGCTCTTCTTAAACATATTGTCTTTTGCTAGTGGTTTGACAACCCACCGGCTGTCTCTAAAACGTTAGAGTGGAGACACTCGCTCGAACTATGTGTAAGTAGGGTAGGATCCCACCTCACAGAAATTTACAGCGCTCGGCACGGTTTAAAGAAGCCTTCGACCTATGGGGAGTGATGGTGTCCCACTTCCGTTTGATAGGCCAAGGACTCCTTGCAAACAGCTAGGCGAACGAAATGGAATTCGATAGGGTGTTCTCATTATAAAGTAATTAGGCTTATGGAAGGAAAGAAGTATAACTGGCTTAGTCTGCGAAGAGGATGCATCTGGATATGCTCGGCGTTAATGATGTTCAGGTAAGGGGAATTAATGATGAAGAGATATGAGATTGTAGGGTGTTGCTAACAGGTGTTAAAAGGAGGTCAGAGTGTGGGGTAGAAATTTTCATCGTGAACGATATAGCACCCAACATAGTTTCTGTTAGGCACGTAAATGAGCGAATGATGTGGGTAGATTTAGCAGGTGGAGAATTAGGACGAGAATAATGTCACAAGTGTATACGTCATGTGAGGGTGCAGATGAGAATAAATTTGACAAGTTTTATGAAGCACTGAGTGACATCGTAGTCAGGAACAACAGCGAGGATTGGGTAGTGTTAATGGGCGATATGGATGCGAGAATTGGAAATAGTACTGAAGGCTATGGGAATGTGTTGGGTAATCATAGGAATTGTAAGCGTTTACTGAACTACCATGCTAGTATCGAATTACGCGTTGCAAATTCATTCTTCAAACATATGGCTATTTACCGTTACGTATGGGAGGGTAGGGTCGCCAGCTCCACAATAGACTATATCAAAACCAACAAGAATTCAGGAAATACACTACCGGTCAAAAGTTTTCGATCACCTATGCACAAAACTAGATACTTTATTTCAATGTACAAACACATCGTAAAAACTAAATAGACCAACAAAACATATATTTTCTCTCTCTATCATTAAGTAGAATACATTATGATTTATATTTCAGCCTCCTCAAAGTATCCATCCTTTGCCCTCCGAACAGCTGCACAAACTCTTGGCATTCTGGAAATAAGATTTTGTAGTGTTTGTGTAGATATTGCAGTCCAACAGCTCTGTAAATTATTCCATAGCTCTTCAACATTAGTTGACCTCAGTTTTCGGACCTCCCTGTCAAGTTCATCCCATAACAGTTCAATAGGATTTAAGTCTGGTGACTGACTTGGCCAAATCATATTTTTCAGTTCCCCACATTTCTCTTTTCTATTGACATACCCTCTACACAATTTAAGAGAATGTTTGGGGTCATTGTCCTGCTGCAGAACAAACCCACGACCAATAAGCAGCCTCTTGCCAGATGGAACTGAATTGTTGAGCAGTATCCTGTGATATCCTTCCTTCTTTAATGTTCCATTAATTCGCACTAGATCACCGACTTTATCACCCGCAAAACATCCCCACACCATAACCGACCCTCCACCATGCTTCACCGTAAGTGTCACACAGTGACTCTTCATACGTTCTCCACGAAGTCGACGAACAAACATTCGATGATGGCTCCCAAATACTTCAAACTTCGATTAATCCGTGAATAACGCCTTGGACCATTGCTGCACGCTCCAGATTTTATGTTGCTGTGCCCATTGCATTCTTTTCACCTTATTTTGTGTCATAATAAAGGTTTCTGGCCGCTATGCACCCATTTAAACCTCGTTCACGAAGACGGCGTTGCACTGTTGAGACAGAGATTGGAGCAGCTCGCATATTATTGACTTCCTCGCGAATTTCAGGTGCCGTACGAGTCCTCTGACGTTTACTGTGTACACATGTGAACTGATCTTCCCTGGATGATATTACACGGGGTCTTCCAGATCGCAAAACACTTGCATTGGCACCGGTTTGCTTGAACCGCTGCAATGTATACACCACTGTAGATTGGGTTACGCCAACTTTTGTTGCTATTGTCCTACTAGAATACCCTTCGTGATGCAGATCTACAATTACAGCACGTTTTTCAGTTCCAATCTCCTGCTTCCGTCCCATTTCGAGGTAATATGGTAGGCACCTGATCAGATACACAAACACACTGCTAGCTGCACACAGTGTACTGAAAACTAATGTGAACTGTTTGCTACACAGACAGCTGAAGGAATGAGGCCTATTCGAGTGGACACGTCTTGGGTAAAGACACGTCAGTGTTGTTGTGGTTA
The DNA here is from genome assembly GCF_040414725.1 of Anabrus simplex. Lineage (NCBI taxonomy): Eukaryota > Metazoa > Arthropoda > Insecta > Orthoptera > Tettigoniidae > Anabrus > Anabrus simplex. Next base: position 300,781,943 of record NC_090266.1, read on the forward strand.
CTCATCAGCTACCCTCCATGCGGAAAACCGGTCAAATACACAACAGAGTCGTTCCGTCTTTACATGTTTATGCTTGTTTTATTATCAGAACAGGGCTATGATAGATTATTTAAAACTACATTTCTGTTTTAACCACTAATCCATAGTTGTGATAGGTGATCGATAACTTTTGACCGGTAGTGTATGTTAGGAATGCCCAAGTATTACGAGGATTTTTCGATGATACAGACCCCAGGGGATTTACCAAGATGCTATTAAAATCCCCAACCCGGCCGGGAATCGAACCCGGGACAATCTAAATCAAGTGCCACGATAAGTAGTTGTCCAATTGATTGCCATCAGCTTGTGAGGTTTTCGGATAACTAGCCACTACGACTCTCAGGTTGCTAGGATTGTTGGATGCAGATCCACTTAGCTGGCACATCCGTAAGTCTAGCGGGTCTGCTAATTCGTTTTCTGCTATTCCTGTGTGGCTTGAAAGTCAGCCAAAAGTGACGTGAATATACTCCATCAACTATTGTACTGTAGGAACAAAATGAAATCAATCGACAGCAATGCACTTTAAGGCGAACCATGCACTAGCGATTTAAATAATTGAGTGCTTGTGAAACCACACAACTAGAAAGTTGCTTGAACTTTAGTACTACCGCACGCTGACACTTTAACAACCCTGTGTTTTATTTCTGTATGCAACAGTTCCATCACTCAAAACATAGGGCATGCGGCAACTTTTTAGTTACCATGATTATAAAGTCGCCAGTGAAAGTTCAGCATGCTCGGATTTGGTGATAAATAATCACAGTGATTCAACATGGAATACGTCGGGTGCCCATTTGTTGGTGCACTGTTAAGAAATAACGAAGAGCAAGATAATATTATATTGAGTACATCCTATTTTAAGTTCAAAGTTACTGAATGGACAGTTTTACAAGCAGTACAGTACTCTGGGGGAATATGTTGGAAAAATGTTTCAATTATTTCCTCATGAGCAACTTGTTAATAGCTGCAGAACCTTGAAATACACATCAAAAAAACAGATTGGGACTGTCCGTTTCCTCTGAAGAAAGACTGTGGCTATAACATTAATGTAAGAGGGTATTATGTTAATTCACCATTTATTAAATAAAAGTAAGAACTGTACAGATTTCTTTCGTCATAAAACTTTATCTGACACAAGCTACATTGATAACGAGCAGTACAAGAGCTCGCTCTAATTCATGACTGAGAATGCACAAGACCGAATGAGCAACCAAACTAATACCATTAACAGTGCGCGCTGACATTTCAACAACCCCTTTTTTATTTTTGTTTTATAACTGTAAGCATCAGTTCCATCACTCAGAAAGTAGGGCATGCGATAACGTTTTAGTTGCCATGATTACAAAGTTGTCAGTGCACATGCTGACGACCATTTCAGTGACTTGTATATTGCCAGCTAAATAGCAATGTTGTTTATGAGTTCGCGCAAACCTCGAAGTTAAAAAGTAAAACACTCCACTTTAAGGTTTTTTAAGGATGATTCTATACTGTATAGAGTAACAAATAAGATCATTTACAGGATTGTGCAAAAGGACCTCGAGAGTATTGTGAGATGGACGGCAGGCAATGGTATGATGGTAAATTCCTCTCAGTTTTAATTAATGCGTTGATAGGGTGAAAGTACCTCGCGGGGATTACTGTAAGTACCTAGGTGATATAAAGAAAGAACTTTATTGGGGTAATCGCATGAACGGGATTGTAAATAAAGGTTACAGATCTCTTCATACCGTTATGAGAGTGCTTAGGGGCTGTAGAAAGGATTTAAGAAGAGGACATAAAGTATTTGGTAAGACAGCAATTAGAGTATTATTCCAGTGCATGGGAACCTCACCAGGATTACTTGATTCAAGAACTGGAAAATATCCAAAGAAAAGCGGCACGATTTGTTATGGGTGATTTCCGACAAGAAAATCTCTTCGCCTTCTTCTTCTTCTACCGCTTCTTCCATACCAGTGGGGTCGCGGGTGTGAAATGCGTAGCATATTTGGATTTGACCCTGTTTTATGGCCAGATGCCCTTCCTGACGCCAACCCTATATAGAGGGATGTAATCTCTATTGAGTGTTGTGGTTGGTAGTGTGGTGTGTTGTCTAAATATGAAGAGGAGAGTGTTGGAAGGAATGGACACAAACACCCAGTCCCCGAACCAGAAGATTAATCAAAAGCGATTAAAATCCCCGACCCGACCGAGAATCGAACCCGGGACCCTCTGAGCCGAAGAGCAGTACGCTGACCATTCAGCCAACGAGTCATTTCCAACGAAAGAATAGTGTTATGAAAATGTTGCAAACTTTGGAGTGGGAATACTTGGGAGAAAGGAGACGAATAGCTCGACTAAGCGGTATGTTCCGAGCATAGAGCGGAGAGATGATATTAGCAGACGAATAAGTTTGCGTGGTGCTTTTAAGAGTAGGAAGGATCACAGTATGAAGATAAAGTTGAAATTCAAGAGGACAAATTGAGGCAAATATTCGTCTATAGGAAGAGGAGTTGGGGATTCGAATACTTTGCCACGAGAAATATTCGATAAATTTCCAAATTCTTTGAAATTATTTCAGAAAAGACTAGGTAAACAATATACAGGGAATCTGCCACCCGGGCGACTGGCCTAGAAACCATTTGTCTTCGTGGTCATGTTATCATACATGAGGAAATATCCAACATTGATATCTCTGATGATCGGCGTTGACCAGTGGGTGCGGAGGTGCGATATTAATAGCTCTATGAGAACCCACAGTCCGCCTATGTCGTGTGGTGGTTAATGAAATTAGCTGCACCCCCGGAGGCCCGGGTTCGATTCCCGTCTCTGCCACGACATTTGAAAAGTGGTACGAGGGCTGGAACGTGGTCCACACAGCCTCGGGAGGTCAAGTGGGTAGAAGGGGTTCGATTCCCACCCCAACCATCCTCGAAGTGGTTTTCCGTGGTTTCCCACCTAATGGTACCTAGCTTAAGGCCACTTCCGTGTCTATCCCTTCCAATCTCCCCATCCCCCCACAAGGCCCCTGTTCAGCATAGCAGATGAGGCCACCTGGGCGAGGTACTGGTCCTACCCCTCTGTTGTACAACCCGACCCAATGTTTCACGCTCCACGACACTGCCCTTGAGGCGGTCAAGGTGGGATCTCTCGCTGAGTCCGAGGGAAAAACCAACTCGGGATGGTAAACGGATTAAAAAAGAAAGAAACAAGAGAAGAGAAGAGAAGAGAAGAGAAGAGAAGAGAAGAGAAGAGAAGAGAAGAGAAGAGAAGAGAAGACTGGATTACACCTGGATGCATTCAGTCCTCTGTAATATGTGGACGTGGTAATGTAGGTGGAATACTGGAGAGCAGAGCTGTTCTCTGATGAAGCAGTATGAGGGCCTACGTTTTTCCAAATGAAATATATTACGAAAATGACAGCTTTTAGTATTCCAGACATAATTTGAAACTAATAAGGAAACCCTGATGCGCTTAGGCCTACCAAGCGACTGCTGCTTAGCCTGAAGCCTGCAGAGTACAAGGAGACGCATGGTCAGCGCGGTGAATCCTCTCGGCCGTGAAACTAATAACAGTGTTAGGCTAACGCCCCTTTAATTGCCGTAGATTATCCACAGAACACTGGCCTCAGTGGCTCAATTGTTTAATCGTTGTCCTTCTGTTCCCCAGGTAGTGGGATCGATCCCGGCTAAAGTCAGTTACATTTGAATATGTTTATTAAAAAGTCTTGCAGGACAAATTTCAGACAACCCGATTTCTTTTAAAGTCTATAGCAGATTAAAAGATGCTAAAGGAATAACGTTGTTATTAAGACTTCAGAGATATCTTGTTCGGTCCCAGGAGCAACCGTGCCATTTTAGCACTTTACCAAACATGCACACTACTAGTCGAAGAACAGCAGGTACAAGCGTAACTTTAATGCAGTCTATATTCATTTAATATTTACGAAGAACTTGGCGTAAGATTACAAAACCAATTCATTTCTTGGTAGATTTTATTTTGAAAATTAAATCTTTTGTAGGGATTGAAATACGGCATAAATAAATATATGTTTTGTATCTTTTGTGTTCACATTTTAAAACTTTGGTCAAGTCACTTTACTGTACTTTACTAAAAACACTGGACTATACGGCGTGCTTTCTGGGATATAATGATCTTGATGATTTCAATAACCTCAATAGAGTCACGTTCGATGATGAGGGGGCTCAGTTCACTGAGTCTGTCTTGGATCAAAACATTTCGTACGCAATTGTTTAATATGTTTCAGTTTCGAAAATGATCGTTTTGCGGAAGAAACACTAAAATGAATAATTCAGGAGTGTATGTACAGAAAGCGCTGTTTCCACATGAGGAAGTTGTGGAAAAAGTCGCAAGAAACGTACAATAAAAGGCATATGGAACGTACCTATGATCAGGTTTGATACAAGGAATTACATCTTTCTGGTCTGGATTGATCATGGTAATCGATAATGTTCAACTACTGTAAATGAAATGGCGTAGGGCTTTTAGTGCCGGGAGTGTCCGAGGACAAGTTCGGCTCGCCAGATGCAGGTCTTCTGATTTGACTCCCGTAGGCGACCTGCACGTGGTGATGAGGATGAAATGATGATGAAGACGACACACACACCCAACCCCCGTGTCAGTGAAATTAACCAATTATGGTTAAAATTGCCGACCCTGCCGCGAATCGAACCCGGGACCCCTGTGGCCAAAGGCCAGCACTCTAACCATTTAGCCATGGAGCCAGACTCAACTACTGTAATGCATGCGGACGAAAGTGCGCACTCGAACTGAGCGAGTTCTATGTGCCTCGATTAAACCCGAACACTCGATTTTTTTTTTTTTTTTTTGCTATTTGTTTTTCTTCGCACCGACACAGATAAGTTTTATGGCGACGATGGGATAGGAAAGGTCTAGGAATGGGAAGGAAGCGGCCGTGGCCTTAATTAAGGTACAGCCCCAGCATTTGCCTGGTGTGAAAATGGGAAACCAAGGAAAACCATTTTCAAGGCTGCCGACAGTGGGGTTCGAACCCACTATCTCCCAGATGTGAACTCACAGCTGCGCGCTCCTAACCGCACGGCCAACTCGCCTGGTAACACTCGAATTGAGCGACTGGCTGTCCAGGTAAAGAACACACTGGCCCTGCTGGGTTTGTTATATTAAAATTAATTTAACGGTACTACAGTTAGTGCTATTTGGGAGGTGTCTTTCAACTTTTTTTTTTTTTTTTTTTACAATTTGCTTTACGTCGCACCAACACAGATAGGTCTTATGGCGACGTTGGGACAGGGAAGGCCTAGGAATGGGAACGAAGTGGCCGTGGCGTTAATTAAGGTACAGCCTTACCATTTGCCTGGTGTGGAAATGGGAAACCACGGAAAACCATCTTCAGGCCTGCCGACAGTGGGATTCGAACCCACTATCTCCCGAATGCGAGCTCACAGCTGCGCGCCCCTAACCGCACGGCCAACTCGCCCGGTTTAACATTTCTTATGATGGAAGCCTCTTTCAAACTAGTTTTCAATTTGTAGCCTTGTAAACTTGAAAATGGTGAGATTGACAGATTTACTTTTATTAATTGCGTCGCAAACAAACTAGTTTTCAATTTGTAGGTTTGTAACAAACCACCCCATAATAATATTATTGAAGGCACATAATAGTGGTTCGCTCAGTTCGAGTGTTTGCTGGGGAAGCAGTTTCTGGTCAGTCGCTCAATTTGTATGTTTGGATTTAGGTGAGGTGGGTTCGTGTGCGTAGGGACGAAATACTGATTTATTGTCCGACTCTATGGCAAGGTATGAACTTTCATTACACGGATTGAGTCGACGGCACTCTACGCTCATTGGCCTATGATGTGGGCAAACTTTAGCCATATGAAACTCTCGTCACACGCATGTTCTCAAAATGTATTCCTTTTTCTAAACAAGCTGGTACCAACAGCACGACGCCGATGCAAAATACTTCTGGAACAATCGCCATGGTGTACGGTGTGTGGTCAAACGGATACAACGATACACAGCTTAACAACATGCACAAATGCAGTGCACACATGGAGATGGTGTAAACAACAGGTGTGTCGCCTCGTGAACCTGCTCCTTGGAGACATCAGCGACAGGAAGTTGATTCGACTCTATGTAACGACCTTTCCCCAGATCAAACTACAAGCGATTGTATGGATAATAGGACAATACATTACATTCTGTATATGTTGGACAGTGTTGATGGTGTAATACTCCCGGCTCTCTTGTACCACATGAAGAAAGAGCGGTGAAAACTCAGTGAAAGTGGACAGTTGGAAGATAGGTATGGCCACTATTTGAACTATATCGATGTATAACATGTATTTGTGCTTTTGTGTTTTCAGTTATAAGTTTCAATGAACGATTTGAAGGTATAATACATTATTTTAGCTGACAGTGAACGGGCTATGTGAACTTGTTAAAAATGTTCACAGATTTTTATTTCATGTGTGAATGTACATATTGAAGCATAGAATAAAAGTTGGTCCGCCTCTGTGGTATAGTGGTTAGTGTGATTAGCTGCCACCCCCGGAGGCCCGGGTTTGATTCCCGGCTCTGCCACGAAATTTGAAAAGTGGTATGAGGACTGGAACGGGGTCCACTCAGCCTCGGGAGGTCAACTAGTAGACGTGGGTTCGATTCCCACCTCAGGCATCCTGGAAGTGGTTTTCCGTGGTTTCCCACTTTTCCTCCAGGCAAATGCCGGGATGGTACCTAACTTAAGGCCACGGCCGCTTCCTTCCCCCTTCCTTGTCTATCCCTTCCAATCTTCCCATCCCTCAACAAGGCCCCTGTTCAGCATAGCAGGTGAGGCCGCCTGGGCGAGTTACTGGTCATTCTCCCCAGTTGTATCCCCGACCCGATGTCTGAAGCTCCAGGACACTGCCCTTGAGGCGGTAGAGGTAGGATCCCTCGCTAAGTCAGAGAGAAAAGCCAATCCTGGACGATAAACAGATTAAGAAAGAAAGAAAGGATAAAAGTTTGGTTTAAAATAAATGGCTAAATGGTTAGCATGCTGGCCTTTGATTCAGGAGTTCCGGGTTGGATTCCCGGCCGTTTTCGGGATTTTAACTTGCATAATTAATTCCTCTGGCTCGGGGTCTGGGTATTTGTGACGTCCTCAGCTTTAGAATTCATCTTAGGTTGGGCCCCATCTTCACAGACGCGCAGGTCGACTATACGGTGTCACCTTGAAGGGACCTGCACCAGGCGTCTCCAGAGGCCATACGCAATTATTATTATTAATTATTATTATTATTATTATTATTATTATTATTATTATTATTATTATTATTATTATTATTAGTTGCAATAATCGAGGATTGTGGCGACTTTTAGTAAATTCTCAGAGGCTTGCAGACTGAACGCTGAAAGGCATAACAGTCTATAATGATAATGTATGTATGTATGTATGTATGTTATTATTATTATTATTATTATTATTATTATTATTATTACTATTATTATTAGTTGTTGTAATAATCGAGGATTGTGGCGACGTTTAGTAAATTCTCAGAGGCTTGCAGACTGAACGCTGAAAGGCATAACAGTCTATAATGATAATGTATGTATGTATGTTGTTTTTATTATTATTGTTGTTGTTGTTATTGTTATTTCTATTATTATAAATATTAGTATTACTGATTCATTGTTTGGAAGTGGAAATAGCACCTTTTGAACAGACACTCCTCAATTAGGTCTAAACTATGATATTGACCTAATATTATGTCTTGAGCTGGCGGTTATCCAAAAAGTTGTGTGGCGAAATAGTGTACGTAACAAACTGTGGGACGGAAGTGTAACCTAGCAACCGTGCAGGCTATGTATTATGACTGGCGGTCATCTGAAATTATTAGCAACCGTTGATGGATGGCTATGACCGAGAGACATACTTCTCATCATTTGATTTCACATAGGCAAATTTGACACCAAATTTTATACCAAATTTCATCTTCCATTTATTTATTTTCGTATTTTTATTTTATTGATTTTTCTCTGGAAGGTCTGCTGGCCCCCTTAAAACACGGGCCCGCCTGCATTGCAGGCCCTAACATTACGCTCCTTCATGTACCATGTATGTATATATTTCTGAGTAGCCAGCTTTTGACATGATAGTGTCATCACATTTTTTTGGTTCATAAATGGCGAGGTTATTCCATTTAGTGTGTAAGATGTGTGAGACAGAAGAAGTGTCATCAGATTTTCGGCAGAATGTTGTTATACCTATTCCCTAGAAAACCGGTGCTGACAAGTGTGAAAACTACCGCACCATTAGTTTAGTATGTTACGCCTGCAAAATGGATAGACAAGTTGAAACTGAGTTGGAAAAAAGATCAAATTGGCTTCAGAAGAAATGCAGGAACACGTGAAGCAATTCTGACTTTACGTCTTATCTTAGAGGATGGAATTAAGAAGGACAAGCCCACGTACAAGGCGTTCGATAATGTTGATTGGACCAAGCTGTTTGAGATTCTGAAGGTGATCGGGATAGATACTTAGAACGAAGAATTATCTTCAGTCTGTATAAAAACCAGACTGAGGTCTTTGAAAAAGAAGCAGCAATCCAGAAAGGAGTGAGGCAAGGCAGCAGCTTGTCCCCCTCCTTTTCAATGTTTATATAAAAAAGGCCGTAATGGAAATCAAAGAGGAATTTGGAAAGGGAATAACAATCCAAAGAGAGGAAATCAAAACCTTGAGATTGGCCGATGATATTGTTATTTTATCTGAGAAATATATACAGAAATTCCTGAATGGTATGGACACAGTCTTGGAGAAGGAATACAAGATGAAAATATGTAAGTCCAAAACGAAAGTAATGAAGTGCAGTCGATCGAAGTCAGATGATGCACGTAATATTAGATTATAAAATGATGTCTTAAAGGAAGCAGATGAATATTGTTACTTGGGTAGTAAAATACCTAACCAGTCCGGCCCCGCGGTGTAGGGGGCAACGCGTCCGCCTGTCATCCGGCGGCCCCAGGTTCGATTCCCGGCCGGGTCAGGGGTTTTTAATTGTAAATGATTAATATCCCTGACCTGGGGACTGGGTATTTGTGTCGTCCTTAACGTTCCTCACATTCAATACTCTACACTTCCGCAATTCCAATTACACGCAGGTTCATATCATATGGTGCAAGTAGGGGTAAAAGATCTCTATAGGTCGACGCCATGAACAAATACGATTTAAAAAAATACCTAAGCATGACAGAAGTAAGGAGGACATAAAATGCAAACTAGCACAAGCAAGGAAGGTATTTCTTAAGATAAGAAATTTGCTCACTTCGAACATTGATATAAGAACTAGAAAGATGTTTTTGCGGTGTGGCATTGTATGGAAGTGAAACATTTACGATAACTAGCTCAGAAAGAAAGAGAATAGAAGCTTTTGAAATGTGGTGTTACAGAAGAACGCTGAAGGTGAGATGGATAGATCGAATCACGATTGAAGAGATACTGAATCGAACTGGTGAGAGGAGATCGATTTGGATAAAATTGACGAGAAGAAGAGATAGAAAGGTAGGACACCTTTTAATACATCTTTCGTGGGAAGTGTAGGTGGTAAAAACGGTAGGGGTAGACCAAGGTATGAATATGACAAGCAGATTAGAGCAGATGTAAGGTATAATAGTTACGCAGAAATGAAAAGGTTAGTATAGGATAGGGTGGCATGGAGAGCTGCATCAAACCAGTCTGTTGACTGGTGACCCAACAACAACAAAAACAACAAATGTCACTATCGTTGTAATCACAGTTAAATTTAATTTTTAGCAAAGATTTCATATATTGCGTCGTCATGGTGCCTTTATCTGTTCTCTAAAAGTTCTTCGTACTTGAGAAGACTCTTTCTTCTACACATGCTGATGTCATACGATGTCGGTGTGTAAAATACTATATGTGTTCCACAATTTTGAGTAGATTTAGAATAATAGCATCACAGTCTTAGAGAAAAGGGAGATTTTAAATGAAGAAACTTATTTATTGAAATAACTTCAACGAAGAAATCTATATAGGTTCTTATATTAGAATTAACTTTTGAATTGAAGTTATCGGCTTAAGTTTCATCCTCCGACCAGGACAAACTGTTGTTGGAAAATGTTATCCGATTGAATTGCTATAAAATATATAAACAGACGTTTTGAAGTTCAGTTTCACAAGAAATATCGAGGGCACTTGACGAATATTTCCATCTGTGCCCGGATCCTCGGACACGATATAAAATCGTGTAGCAGTCCGGGACAAACGGGGACTTACGATAGCCCTACTGCCTAAATGGCGGCAAATAAAAATGCTTGCGTACGGGGTAGGTGAGGCCATACGAATATTATTATTATTATTATTATTATTATTATTATTATTATTATTATTATTATTATTATTATTGAGACTTTCGAAAACAGGTGATTCGTTTCGGTAGTCCATTCCACGCGAAATTTTAGGTCCCGTTGCTATTAAGTAAATTCGTGTCCTCATCCCGGGGTGTTGCAACTCTTTTCAGGTACATTCCCAAGAATGGAGGTGAGCGGCATGTTCTGTAGGTACAATTTTAACCACATACCAACCCTCCTGCCATTCTTAAATTTCTGGCAGTACCGGGAATCGAACCCAGGCTCACGAGGTGGGCAACTAATAGCGTTAATCGTTACGCTACGGATGCGTACCCTTAGCTATTATCAGATACATTCTTATTCTTATTCTTCCGTTTTCCCCACATCCTGGTGTGTCTCGGTTGTAAAAAATATAGCAAGCGGAATTGGCCCAGTTTTACTACCGGATGCCCTTCCTGGCGCTAACCGTATTATTATTATTATTATTATTATTATTATTATTATTATTATTATTATTATTATTATTATTATTATTATTATTATTTATAGGGATGTATTCATTATTGCGCGTCTTTGTGGTGGTTGGTAGTGTAGTGGGTTGTGTGTTTATGAAGGGATGCGTCAGGACAAACACAAATACCCTGTACTTGAGCCATTTAAAATCCCCCACCCACCTTGGAATCGAATCCGGGACCCTCTGAATCAGAGGTCTCGATGCTGACCATTCAGCCCAGTAGCTGGACTCTGTTATCACGATATCGACAACCACAAAAAGAAAACTACGATGTTGCTTACTTTCAAGCTTGACTAGGCCTCTTCGGAGGCCGCACGCCATTATTATTCTACACTAACTTTCTCTTCCATCCAGGCAGCGTTACGTCGTCCTTGAAGATAGTTTTGTCTTTTGTTTTGAAATTCGAATTACTAGTACAATTACTACTAAAAACGTTTTCATTCCGCCCCTGAAGGTTGAGGCAGGCCTCTTAGACGGTAACGCCGTCTCTCAGGCCAGGAGATTTGTTACGGTGAAGAAGATGCTCGGAGAAGGTGAGGGGGTTGGCGGCCGTGGCCTATACTAGAAATTGTCCTGGCATTCGCCTTAGTGCAGGAGAATTAAAAACCACGGAAAACCATTCTCAGGACAGCCGACGGTTGGGGCCAGCCGTGAGGTCCAGCCCTGTCCCGTCTCCCGTATACAGAGGCATAGAGCCACTGTAGAGCCATGGCCACCCCTCCTCGGCTCGGTTGGCCTGTCGGAGTGCAGAGCTGTTGGACCACGGACCTGCCGTGGCCACTTGTGAGCCGAGACCTACTCTGCATCCACCGACCGTTCGAATTAAGCAATATAATATTCTTAATATGCGAATTAATATAAAGGGACCGTGAGAACACTAATGCTGGCATTGGAAAGGAAACTGTAGTTGTTGTGAAGCTAAGAAATTGTTTTACTTTTTGGCCGTCTGAGAGTATGTTTCTTGAATAGTCTTCTATAATTAACGAACTTTGCATTCCGGTAGGCGAGAAAACACGCTCATTTGGCCTATAAGCTGAACTCCACGTGGCGTTGATTTGGAGCTGTCAGTGGATGAAATGAGACATTCCACTGGGTGAAGGCTTGCAAAGTGGAGAGTGGAGACGTAGCAATGTTTTAAATGAAATTAAATTTAATTAAATTGGTGGCGGTTTAACGTCACACTAACACATAGAAAAGTTTCGGCGAGGAAAAGATGGGAAAGGGCTATGATTGGGAAGGTATTGACCGTGGCATTAATTAAGGTACAATCCCAGCGAGATAATGGGAAACCACGGACAAGGGCTGCCGACGATGGGATTCGAACCAATCTCCCGAATGTAAGCTCACAACTACGCGACCCTACCCGCATGGCCATCTCGCTCGGCCTTGGTAAAATATCCGTCATTATTGCAGATGCATTGAGTGAAAGGATAGGCTTTGCTACCGACCCAAAACTAACAATGTACACAGCTTTGGTTTACAGTAAAGTGCTTGCTGTACAGTGTGCCGGGTTAGGTTACCTGCTTTTGTTTTTCTTTACAGCTTTGAGGCCAACCTGGTTAATTTAAACAGTGAAGAGCTTTCTATCAAAATATCCAGGCACACACAGTTTTATGGTCCGTTATTGATTCATCATATTCTACTGCCATTGCAAATCGAGGAACGACAGAGGAAAGAAGGGATCGTTTTGTACTCGAGATTTGGGTAAATGTGGTGAGTGATATGGTTAATTCGAAGATTTTATGGACCCTCAAGTTCGAATATACCAAGTTCTACCCTAGTAGTACTGTTGGAGCAAAACTGTGGGACGCGATGGGATTGCCTCGTCACGATAGATCGTGAATATGCAGACAAATTAGGGATAACGGTCGAAACAAGATCGAGATCAGCACGTGACATATTGAAGGACTGGGGGAAAGGGAATCTCCGTTATTTTAGGGCGTGTTAGGGTATGGGCACGAGCTGTTGTTGAGACCTTGGCTCTAATAGTATACCGCCTTCCAGCCGATAGCGTATTCCGTATGGCGACTTGATTAGGTATCAAGGCTATTTGTGGAACTTTCCGGAAACGAAAAGAATGTAACATTAAGAAGCACGGCTGATACTGTTCTTCATAGCTTCTTTACTCTGAATATCAAGTAATGTCATAAACTGATTTAATATTAAGTTTCAACATACCATTTCCGGGTAGTAACAATGTTACTAACTTTAGTTATACACTGTACTGTATCTATTGAGTACCGAGTGAGTTGGCTACGCGCTACGGTAGTGTAGCTCTGAGTTTGCATTCAGGAGATGTTGGAATCGAAACCCATCGTCGGCAGTTCTGAGGATGGTCTTATAGGGGTAGCCCATCTCACGCTTGGCAAATGCCGAGGTTGTACATCAATTGAGGCCATGGCTGCTTCCGTCACAGCGTCACCACAAACCTACATTTCTTAGGAGACATTAAGTAGAAAGCATAGTGATGCTGAAAGACTTCCCACAGAACTAGGACCTGACTTGCTCCCGGCCGGTGAGTTCTTTAAAAGAGGCTTGTTCAGCTATAGAGGCACAGGGAATTACATTTGCGTAGATAGGTTGGCTTGGGTCTGACTTGAAAGGAGTAACTCAACAAGCTTAATAGATTTATCTTTACATCATGTAAATATTAGCAACATTTAAAAATGTTTTGCGATCAAGAGGGAACATATTTGAATTGACAAGATGTTATTGATTATACCGATTAGACTTGTATGCATATAGTTTCCATTTCATGTAATCAAAAAAGGAATTAAGCTGACCCGAAATTTTTTTGGTTAGTTGCTTTACGTCGCACCGACACAGATAGGTTTTATGGCGACGATGGGACAGGGAAGGGCTGGGAGTGGGAAGGAAGCGGCCGTGGCCTTAATTAAGGTACAGTCCCAGCATTTGCCTGGTGTGAAAATGGGAAACCACGGAAAACCATTTTCAGGGCTGCCGACAGTGGGGTTCGAACCTACTATCTCCCGAATACTGGATACTGGCCGCACTTAAGCGACTGCAGCTATCGAGCTCGGTGACCCGAAAATTAAGAACCAAAGGTTAGCGAGAGAAATGAGAGCGTCCAAACATTCCTGTAGGGTTATACAGAAAGTTCCGATATCCTTTGGTATTGCTATGCCATGCTTTAGTGGATTTTTTTTTTCGAATGTTTGTATGGTTTATTGTAACTTCTTGCAAGTGCCTTTGAATGCAACTCTCAGTAAAGTCCGCTTGCGATCAGTAATACAGTTTACAATTTACCTTGCGTCGCACCGACACAGATAGTTTTTATGGCGTCGATGGAATAGCAAAGGGCTAGGAGTAGGAAGGGAGTAGCCGTGGCCTGAATTAAGGTACAGCCCAAGCATTTGCCTGGGGTGAAAATGGGAAACCATGGAAAACCATATCCAGGGCTGCGTCAGTGGGGATCGAACCCACTATCTCCCGATCAGTAACAACTCTGTGTATTCTTATGGAATAAAAATCACGTTTTCTGCATGTGATGCTACCATTTAAACAGAAATAAAATGTGGCATTGATGGTACACATTTTCGTTTTTTCGTGGAGTGAACGGAGAGGGTGGAATTGGTGAATGAACAATTTGTCGGTAGATATATTCTGTCTGGTGGAATTTTCAACGCACTCTTTAGCGTGAGATCACCTCACACTATCAGGTGTTCGATTCATAATAAATGTTATTGGCTTTACGTCCCCCTAACTACCTTTTGACGGTTTTCGGAGACGCCGAAGTGCCGGAATTTAGCCATGCAGGAGTTTTTTTAAATGCTATTTGTTCGGGACGTCGATCTATAGAGATCTTTTGCCCATACTTGCACCATACGATATGAACCTGCGTGCAATTGTAATTGCGGAAGTGTAGAGTGTTGAATGTGGGGAAAGGAACGTTAAGGACGGCACAAGCACCCAGGCCCCAGGCCAGGGATATTAATCATTTGCAATTAAAAACCCCTGACCCGGCCGGGAATCGAACCCGGAACCGCCGGGGCCGGACCCCGCAGGAGTTAATTGACGTGCCAGTAAATTTATCGTCACGAGGCTGACGTATTTGAAGACCTTCAAATACCACCGGACTGAGCCAGGGTCGAACCTGCCAAGTTCGGGTCAGACGGCCAGCGCCTCAATCGTCTGAGACACTCTGCTCGGCAGGTGTTCGATTCAATGTGTACTACAGTCAGTTGGAGAAATTACCAAAGCATTTTGGAGAAGAGGCCAGAACTAGTGAACAGAAATGGTGTTTAGTTTCAGCAAGTAACACAGTGCCCCTTGGTCCTTGGTCACACACATACAGTTGCATGAGATTGGCTGGAATATCTTCCGAAATCCTTGACATTGACCGGACCAGCGATGAGCACATTGTGCACATCGTTCTAATACGGCGTAACTAGTTGCAACCACCTTTCAATGTGTGTGTGAGGGAGAGACAGGAAATTAAAGAACAAGGATTTGCTGGTTGCTTTTTGCTGGTGGATGCAGTACATTTGCATCTGTTTCTTGGCACAGCCCAGAACAGGCTCATACATGGCTGTGGCAGTGTTGAAGCAGCTGAGGTATGGGTGGTGCTGTGTCTAATGAGATTCAGATGTTAAGAAGGAGCCAGCCCAATGAGGAAAGCAATGGCAAAATGCTTCACTCTTCACCCTGCGTGGTAAGCCTCACTTTGGTGCCGCCATCGCCTTTTGCGGCTTGCCTATAACCACATTTTTATTTCCTATTTGTTTTACGTCGCACCGATACAGATAGGTCTTATGGCGACGATGGGACAGGAAAGGCCTAGGAATGTGAAGGAAGCAGCCGTGGCCTTAATGAAGGTACAACCCAAGCATTTGCCTGGTGTGAAAATGGGAATCTCGGAAAACCATCTTCAGGGCTGCCGACAGTGGGGTTCGAACCCACTATCTACCGGATGCGAGCTCACGGCTCGCCCGGTATATACTGTATATATATATATATAACCACATAACTTCCGGTGGCGCTATTGCGGGATCCAACAAACCTCTGGGCTAATGACCTGATTGACACACAGATATCAAGGAGAATATATTTATGAGCATTTTAGGGACATTAATGAAATCATGAAAACCACTGGCTTATTTAGAAGCGATTTTTACCAAAGCTTTTATTATTATTATTATTATTATTATTATTATTATTATTATTATTATTATTATTATTATTATTATTATTATTATTATTATTATTATTATTATTTACATAATAAGGAGGATTATTCATGCTAACCAAAAGTAAGAGCGGGTCGTCTCAGAATATCCCAATTCCAGAAGATGGTTTAACGAGCCTCTTTGCTACATGGACGACGAGTCTGAAAATATCCGAATTTCCAATGGTGGCACTGTTTCAAATCACCCTGCATGTGTACAGTATTATTATAATAAACGAAACGCAATACAAAAAGATGCAACTGGGCGAATTGGCCGTGCGGTTAGGGGGGCGCGGCTGTGAGATTGCATCCAGAAGTTAGTGGGTTCGGACCCCACTGTCGGCAGCCCTTAAGATGGTTTTCCGTGGTTTCCCATTTTCACACCAGGCAAATGCTGGGGTTGTGCCTTAATTAAGGCAACGGCCGCTTCCTTCCCACTCCTAGACCTTTCCTATCCCTTCGTCGCCATAAGAGATATCTGTGTAGATGCGACGTAAAGCCAATTGTAAAAAAAAAAAAAAAAAGTGCGAAAAGGTTCGTTGTTAGCACCAGCCGGGACTGCGTGCCCTGTTCTAAAATTGTTGCCTCAATCTTGAGGCAGGCCTACCGTGTAGCCTCGCAAATATACGACAGGGGTTCAGTAGACCTGGCTATTGCTTAGTCAGATACAGCATAATAACCATGGCCATTTACAAATTTTAAAATGAATATAGATTGTTGTTGGGTAATTATGTTAACTTTACTTTATTATACATTACTGTAAGTGACCATTGTCACCGGGATATTTTCCATTTGAAATGTACTGTATTTGTTAACGATAATAATAATAATAATAATAATAATAATAATAATAATAATAATAATAATAATAATAATAATAATAATAATAATAAATATTTACAATATTTTCGACAGAATGCTGCCACAGGTTTTAGTCCATTTTGATGACGAAAGAAATTATTCTGGAAAAATCGTCTCCAGTTTCCTCGTGTTTAGCTGTAACCCTTTTGCTTCTTTCGTCTAACATACAATATTCCTTTCTTCCCTTCAACCCTTCCAGATTCATATCCATCCTGGCTATTTCAAAAACAAGATCTTCCAACTTCTTTTTTCAAACAAGATACCAACTCCTTGAAGTAGGTGTGGGGTATTTTTTATCAGACGGTTGAACTTAGAATACCATTCTTCAACAGCATTGGTTGTTCGGTGACGTTTTCCATGACAAATCCACAGCTCAAATGGCATTTGTAGATTGTCCAGCCACTGGTCGTCGAAGTAGTCGCAAAAATGTTTCAAATCAAATTAATAGTAAAAAAAATAATTCACCCTCAACGGAGCAAAGTACGGGCACCCATCTAGTAAACTTAAGAATCGTTTGTTTCCAAAGCATCTTTCTGCTATGCAGCTATCTACACTTCTCGGATAATTTCAGTCTCGTTAGAAGCGATTATTTATTTCGGCTACATATTCCTTGCGGATACTTTTATATTATTTCCTGTCAACTTCATGTTCGGATATTTTGAAACTGCGCCAAGTAAGAGCACTTCATAAATTAATCACCAGCAGCGAATGCAAAAAAGCAAAGCAAAATACAGTAACTACCATGGGCACTCACAAACTAACTGCGCCAATTAAACGACAATCACTTGCTTATTCCTTAAAAATGCTTTGATCATTTCTGAACTCTCTTCTCTGTCTTCCCTATCTACGGCGTTATTGGTTAATCATGAAAGCCAAGGCAGTGCTGGAAGGTTCATATCCCCACGTCGATTCCTCAAACCTATCTTATCATTTTCCTTACTAAAATAACTATATGCAATTATAGATGAAACCGAACAAACTGAGGTGAGTGGTTTAAATAGAAGATTTATGGCTTCACGAGTCCAAAATGGCGGGTTCGAACCCAGCTTCGTCCAGTGGTATCTGAAAATGCTCAAATACGCCAGTCTCGTGTCTGTAGATTAAGTAGCACGAAAAAAGAAACCCGCCCCTGTGAGGTGCATGCCGTGTAAATTGGGACATCATTTTACACATTATTCTTGCAGCACTATACATTACTTGACATTCTAATTTTTCTTCATCTTGCTTATACTATCAGTAGTAGGCTCTATTTAGGATGCGTATCAGCAGTATTCTGTAAGAGAGAAGTCAGCTTCCGGACCAAACTACCTGTACAATGATTTGCTTTCAGATCATATTTGCTGTACCGGAGTGAAAGCTGGGTTAACTAAGGGTATTTTAATAATAATAATAATAATAATAATAATAATAATAATAATAATAATAATAATAATTAAATATAAGTAAACTTACCGACACGAGGCTGTCGTATTTGAGCACCTTCAAATACCACCGGACTGAGCCAGGATCGAACCTGCCAAGTTGGGGTCAGAAGGCCAGCGCCTTAACCGTCTGAGCCACTCAGCCCGGCTCAGGGTATTTTATTCGTAAGTTAGAAGTATCAGACATGAAAGTAATGAGAATGGTCACTGGTAGAAACAGGTGGGAATAATGGCAGGAGGGTATTCGGAATGGGTATTCGGAATGTCCGGCTCCATGGCTATACGGTTAACGTGCTGGCCTTTGGTCACAGGAGGTCACGGGTTCGATTTCCGGCAGGATCGGGAATTTTTATCATCATTGGTTAATTCCGCTGGTATAGGGGATGGGTGTATATATATCCTCTTCATCATCATTTCATCCTCATCACGACGCGCAGGTCGCCTGTGGGAGTCAAATAAGAAAGACCTGAACCTGGCGAGCCGAAAATGTCCTCGGACACTACCGGCACTAAAAGTTATACGACCGGGCGAGTTGGCCGTGCGCGTAGAGGCGCGCGGCTGTGAGCTTGCATCCGGGAGATAGTAGGTTCGAATCCCACTATCGGCAGCCCTGAAGATGGTTTTCCGTGGTTTCCCATTTTCACACCAGGCAAATGCTGGGGCTGTACCTTAATTAAGGCCACGGCCGCTTCCTTCCAACTCCTAGGCCTTTCCTATCCCATCGTCGCCATAAAGACCTATCTGTGTCGATGCGACGTAAAGCTCCTAGCAAAAGTTATACGCCATTTCATTTTCATTCGGAATGAGAAGGTGAAGGCTAAGTTAGGAATGGACTCGATAGATAAAGCTGTACGCATAAACCGGCTTCGGCGATGGTGTTATATGAGGCCCTAGGAGAATAATTGACTCGGTCATGAAGGGTAAGACCGAGCTCGATAGCTGCAGTCGCTCAAGTGCGGCTAGTATCCAGTATTCGGGAGATAGTAGGTTCGAACCCTACTATCGGCAGCCCTGAAAAGGGTTTTCCGTGATTTCCCATTTTCACACCAGGCAAATGCTGGGGCTGTACCTTAATTAAGGCCACGGCCGCTTCCTTCCCACTCCTAGCCATTCCCTGTCCCATCGTCGCCATAAGACCTATCTGTGTCGGTGCGACGTAAAACAACTAGCAAAAAAATGAAGGGTAAGAGATGTTGGGGGAGACCAAGACACGATGGTTGGACTCAGTTTCTAATGATAACAGGTATGGAACTAAACGAGGCCACAGAGCTAGTTACAAATAGAGGATTGTGGAGGCGTATAGTAAATTCACAGATAGTTGCAGACTGATTTCTGAAAGTTATAACAATCTATAATTTATTTTTTTGTTTGTTGCTAGGGGCTTTACGTCGCACCAACTCAGATAGGTCTTATGGCGACGATGGGATGGGAAAGGCCTAGGAGTTGGAAGGAAGCGGCCGTGGCCTTAATTAAGGTACAGCCCCAGCATTTGCCTGGTGTGAAAATGGGAAACCACGGAAAACCATCTTCAGGGCTGCCGATAGTGGGATTCGAACCTACTATCTACCGGATGCAAGCTCACAGCCGCGCGCCTCTACGCGCACGGCCAACTCGCCCGGTACAATCTATACTGAAGGTATAAGTATCTGTGAAAGTTATATTTCCTTCTCTGTCGGACATTAAATTCAAAAGTATATAGGCCTATAGTACTTTATTCATGTTTTCCGCAACCATATGGGTTTTGTAAATAATAATAATAATAATAATAATAATAATAATAATAATAATAATAATAATAATAATAATAATAATAATGTATTATTCATTTCGTGGCATTTCGTGGAGAAGTATTGAATCTGTCCGCCTCTGTGGTGTAGTGGTTAGCGTGATTAGCTGCCACCCCCGGAGGCCCGGGTTCGATTCCCGGCTCTGCCACGAAATTTGAAAAGTGGTACGAGGGCTGGAACGGGGTCCACTCAGCCTCGGGAGGTCAACTGAGTAGAGGTGGGTTCGATTCCCACCTCAGCCATCCTGGAAGTGGTTTTCCGTGGTTTCCCACTTCTCCTCCAGGCGAATGCCGGGATGGTACCTAACTTAAGGCCACGGCCGCTTCCTTCCCTCTTCCTTGCCTATCCCTTCCAATCTTCCCATCCCTCCACAAGGCCCCTGTTCAGCATAGCAGGTGAGGCCGCCTGGGCGAGGTACTGGTCATACTCCCCAGTTGTATCCCCCGACCAAGAGTCTGAAGCTCCAGGACACTGCCCTTGAGGCGGTAGAGGTGGGATCCCTCGCTCAGTCCGAGGGAAAACCCGAACCTGGAGGGTAAACAAATGATGATGATGAGTATTGAATCTCTTGATGATAACTTATGAAGTTATATCAATGTTCAAAGAATGAGGAAAACATCAGCTACGAGAGTTTACCTATACCCTCACTATGGAGGAAGTTCCCTCTCTCTCTCTCTCTCTCTCTCTCTCTCTCTCTCTGCTGGGAGCCAATCAGTTTTTAGAATTCTTACGGAAGATCATTAGTCATTTTGGGATCGTTTCCAATAGAGTTTACATCACTTTTTATTCTGGCTTTTTTTAACTCTGAAGAAATACCCAGTCAAAATCTAATATTTGTTACCGTTTGCCACTTGCATGTAATGTTATGTTTTAGATTACGAAGTTCTGCTTTACTTTCGGTTGGGATTGTGCCACACCGTTAAACAAGCAAAGATCCCGTACGTGCCTCCCAACAGTCAGAGGTATGGCAGAAGGACAGCTGAAAAGCTCCAGGTGTGGCGATCTAACTGTCGAAATATCTCATCGCGTAACTCAAGTAATTTCATCAGTGAGCTGTTAAGGTGACTAGATCCAGGTGTTAAGACACATGCATAATGCTATCACTATTTTTCAAAGAAATCATCACCGCGGCTGTTTATCTGTGAAGCACAGGCTACGTGGGCTCTTTCTATTCCTCCAACGATAAACTATCGGAGACAAACAGGTGATGTGACAGAGTTAACTCCGGAAAGCAACTGTATCACATGTTTATGCCATCCTCTGGTTTATATCAACAAGACGCTCCAAACTAAGCGAGATTTACTGTTCTTAACGACAATCATTTACCTTTTCCTTCGTCACGTCTCCGTGTTTTTAAATTGAGGTAAATGAAATGGTGTATGACTTTTAGTGCCGGGAGTGTTCGAGGACAAGTTCGGCTCGCCAGATACAGGTCTTTTTATTTGACGACCGTAGGCGACCTGCGCGTCGTGATGAGGATGAAATGATTATGAAGACGACACATACGCCCAGCCCCGTGTCAGCGAAACTAAGTAATTATGGTTAAAATTCCCGACCCTGTCTGGTATCGAATTCGGGATTCCAGTGACCAAAGGCCAGCGCGCTAACCATTTAGCCATGGAGCCGGACTAAATAGAGGTATATTTGCTCTACATCAGAGCAATGCTTCCAACTTATTCTTAACTTTAAGGAAACTTATGTCAAGGTTGGAATTCTGGCGCCTTTTTTTAATGCTATTAGTTCGGGGCGTCGACTGGATCCTTTGCCCCTCCTGGCACCATATTGTATGAATCTGCGTGTAATTGGAATGGCGGTAATGTGGAATATTAAGGAAGATTAAGGACGTCACTAACACCCAGTCCCCAGGCCAGGGATAATAATCATTACAATTAAAAACCCCTGGCCCGGCCGGGAATCGAACCGGGGGCCGCCGGGTGACAGGCGGACGCGTTGCCCCCTACAGCGCGGCGCCGGAAGAATACTGGCGCTAGTAACGGCTATTCTTATACGGATTTCCTCGGGTGTTTTCCACACACTTTTCAGAATTATACTATAATGCAATATTTGCTAAGTTCCGCAACATCCAGAGTTGTTAAGAGCCCAAATACTTAAATATGTTATCGAGGTCCTAGCATTAGGTAGGATTATCAGACACATTTAACTCACATACGAGTGTAAAAAGTTGACGACCAACGTTTCCAGGTCCCCAATATGTAAATTAGCAAGAAAATAAATAAATAAATAAATAAATAAATAAATAAATAAATAAATAAATAAATGGAAGCCTCCGTGGCTCAGGCGGCAGCGTGCCGGCCTCTCACCGCTGAGTTCCGTGGTTCAAATCCCGATCACTCCATGTGAGATTTGTGCTGGACAAAGCGGAGGTGGTGGGACTGGTTTTTCTCCGAGTATTGCAGATTTCCTTGTCATCTTTCAATCCAGCAACACTCTCCAATATCATTTCATTTAATCTGTCAGTCATTAATCATTGCCCCAGGGGAGTGCGAGAGGCTTCGGCAGACGGCACAATTCCTATCTTCACCGCTAGATGGGGGCTCCATTCTTTCCATTCCTGACCCGGTCGAATGACTGGAAATAGAATGTGGATTTTCAAGAACAAAATGGAAGGGGGGACCCGTGGCGCATATAAGCCATTAGGCCCGTGGCTTACCAAGACTAATGCTGCCCAGTAAGCAGGCCAGCAGTTATTGGAATGTCACTTGGTCAGTGTGACGACAATTTCATACGTATTGCTTGGCTTCCACGACCGGTTCCGCTCGTCTCTTATCAGACAGCTTCTCAGTTGACCTCACGAGGCTTACTGAACCCTGTTCCAATCCTCAGTCCAGAATTAAAATCCCTGAACTGGCTGCAAATCGAACCCGGTACCTGCGGGTAAAAGATGGGCTGGCGAAGAAGAGAAAGGGAGACCAAATTATTAAACGAGGCAATACATATTTTTCGAATAAGGCGAACTGCTTGCAACCGAGACAACGTGATGTACGTATCCAGTGTACTGCAGTTCACAATATTTCTACGCAATGTAGATGAGTTATAGGCCGTACTATCCGTATAGTTCTGTAAGCATAATGATGTGCGATCAGTATCGGCATTAGATATTATTCAAATACCGTTCTTCTGTTTATGTCTTGCGTAGTACTGTGGCTTCTTTGGAGACAATGAGGAACTACAGAAGTAGCAGTTCTAGTCAAGCTAACAAATCGTGATGCATAGTCACCACATCCCCGCGGGCTAGATAGTACAGCAAGCCACGCAGTAAGACGATACAGTACATGTACATTTCCTAACAAGGAAGGAAAATTGCTTCCTGGAGAGCGAGCACGACTGAAGTTATCAGACAAGGCTAGTTAGCCGATAATAGAATGCACTTCTATGTTTTTCTTTGCGTCGCATCGTCCTAGACAGGTCTTTTGAAGACGATGGGGTAGGAAAGGACAGATACTGGAAAGGAAACGACCGTGGACTTAATTAAGGTGTGGTATTAAAATGGAATGCCTTTGCTGGCGAGATGTAGTGTTTACAGTGCTCTACACTATGTCTTCTGGTATGGGCTAGAGTAAATTTGTTACTCTCATTGACCTGTCTCAGTCTCATCCTTGGCTTTGACAATATGAAGGTGACTGAGGTATGAGCGATGTTAGTAATACCATTCCTTATTCAGCCAGTCCCCGTTACGAATGGTGTGAAAATATCTCTCATAGGGTCGGTTTTTGCATGCATTTCAGTGGTCTTGGTAGACTGATATGTAATAGCAACTTCTGGCTCTGTGAGGAAAGCAACGGGAAACTAGCTCACTCCTTATTTCCCTAGTATGCCTCTTCAGTGACGCCTAGGCTATCTGTGACAGCAGTTGGCAGAACTGTGGAGGATCAAACCAGCCTTCGGCCTGAATACCCAACATACATACATTAAAATGGGAAACCACGGATGGCGTGTGTAGCTTTCAACTTTCATTCGGGGGATAGAGGCTCTCGTTGTGTGTCAAGAATTGTGCCATGTTGCCTCTCAAATAAATCTATGATGGTGATTATTGTTGTTTTAAGAGGAGGTACAGTTGGACAGCCATCCTCTCTTAGACACTAACCAAAAACCAGAGGGGGAAAATGCAAGAGGTCCGACACTTGGAAAAAATCAGGGCATCGGCAAAAGAAAGAGAAGGGCCACTAAGGGCGTGAACACCAGTGTTTCCAAATTGGCTCCACAGCATTGCATCGACGCACTGAAACAGTTTCACAGGCTTACATGTCTCGTTCCTCAAGTTTCTCGCCTGGAATTTGGGCTGAACTAGGGATTCTATCTCCCGTACGACTAACAGCTGAGTTTTTCCGTTTGACTGGGCTGTGGTAGTTCGGGAGGTGGAGCGATGACCTTCTGAGCCCATCTTGGCAGGTTCGATCCTGGCTCAACCCTTTAGTTACCTCCTACGACAAGCAAGGTATACCGTGGATGAATCCTGCCATCCCCACCCACAAGGGTAATTTAAAGAAATAGACCCTTAAGATTAACTACAAACGTTTATGCCACGAAATAAAAACAATCATATATGCACTAACTATTCGTGGTCCTAGTAGGAAGATAATGGACATTCTTGTCTATGAGGTACTCAGACACCCACTGTCGGCAGCCCTGAAGATGGTTTTTCGTGGTTTCCCATTTTCACACCAGGCCACGACCAATTCCTTTCCACTCATAGTCCCTTCCTGTCCCATTGTCGCCATAGGACCTTTCTGTATTGGTGCGACGTAAAGCAAATTGTAATAAAATAAAGGTATTCAGGTCGGCTCTTGTTCTTATACGTATCTCTAAAAAATGTGTACATTTCTTCTTCTTCTTCTTCTCATTATTATTATTATTATTATTATTATTATTATTATTATTATTATTATTATTATTATTATTATTATTATTATTATTACAGAGCAGCTGCAGCTTGGTGGTGTTCAGATAGCGTCTCTCTCTCTTTCTCTCTCTCTCTCTCTCTCTCTCTCTCTCTCTCTTACGTTGAAGACCATCGTTCAATTCCCGGCATGTCCAAGGATTCAGTCAGTCAGTCTCGTGGGACCAAATTAGGAGCGGGCCCAGTCACGAAATTCTAGCAATAGGTTGAGGAAGTCATCATGCTAACCGCGTGCCTGTCCAATATCTGCAGCCAAGACCCTTAATGGGCTCAATGTGCAACGGGTTATTTGTTTGTATGTACAGTATATAATATGTATGCATGTATTAAGGAGAAACTATTTTCTAAAGTCAAATTTGACTACTTAAGCTACACAGATTAAAAGTACAGTACATCGCCTGTAGTCCGGCCCCGCGGTGTAGGGGTCAACGCGTCCGCCTGTCACCCGGCGGCCCCGGGCTCGATTTCCTGCCGGGTCAGGGATTTTTAATTGTAAATGTGTAAATGGGACTGTGTGTTTGTGTCGCCCTTAATGTTCCTTTCCTCACATTCAACACCTTACACTTGCGCCATTTCCAAATACACGCAGGTTCACAACATATGGTGAAAAGTATGGGCAAAAGATCTTACGTCGACGCCCCGAACAAATAGCTTTAAAAACATGGCCTGATGGCATGATAAAGTTTGTCTGAATAGAGAAGCGAAATGGGGCGATACAAATCTCATACATTAAGAGTTTTGTCGGAAAGCAAGTGACGATCAGATATTTCTACGGCGACTGTTGATGTCATTATAGCCAATGGACTTCTGTGTTTGCGTTGAATTCGAACCACAGGTACATAACTTTTTATTTCACATATATCCCACTTAGTCTATATTGGCAGGGATTCGGATCTCGGCCATGTTCCTGAGAAGCCAGTGAGGATTTCACTAGGCTATCATGCGCTTCACACTAGTCCTAATAACTGAGCCTGGGTGTTCCACAGACCCCATATGAACTTGGTAAAATGATGAAATACTTCACGTAGTGCATCCACTATAACATACACTGCAGTGCACATGTTATCAAACAGAATTGACACATTGACAAACAGAGTTAAATGACTGAGATGTAGGCCTAAATGTAGTTTATGGAAACTTACGTTATACTGAATATTTCAATACCCACGCATTATTTGGCAAAGTAGTCAGTAATATGTGAATATCCATAGGACTTTCAGATGAACAGTTTAACTTTTGGGCAAATGAGTGATAAGCGATAGTGGTGAAAAAGTCTCAAACTGCCCACCTCTGAAGCTCAGCAAATTAGCTCAAGCCTTACAACAGAACTGTTAAACGACACAGGTAATCAGACATTTTCCATAAACTGAATAGCCGGACTGAGTGGCTCAGACGGTTGAGGCGCTGGCCTTCTGACCCCAAACTGGCAGGTTCGATCCTGGTTCAGTCCGTTGTTAAATACGTCAGCCACGTATCGGTAGATTTAGTGGCACGTAAAATAACTCCTGCGGGTCTAAATTCCGGCACCTCGGCATATCCGAAAACCGTCAAAGTAGTTAGTGGCACGTAGAAACAATAACATTATATTGATTGAATACATGAGGTGGTGACAAAAGTGTCCCAAGCTCCAAGTATGGAACAGAAACGACGAAAGAACACTGGGTAACTCAGTTGGTTAGGCGCTCGGTGGTTGGCATTTATAAGAGTGCTTAAGTGCGAGACAACTGTGTCCGATGATTAAATGCACGGTAAGTAACCTCTTTCAAGGACAAAGTTCCAGAACTGTCGTATTAAAACCAATAGTAGTTGAAGGGTCGCTTCAAACATTGGATTATTATTATTATTATTATTATTATTATTATTATTATTATTATTATTATTATTATTATTATTATTATTATTCTTGCGTTCCGGCCTTCTAAGGACCACGTTACAATTTCAATTGTTCCTCGTTAGTTGTTCTTTCCTTTTCTTCCAGTATTCTTTCATTGTTTCAGTTTCTTTTTCCTGTCTTCAGTCCACTTTGTGCCTGTTTTCTTTCCCTTCCTCCCTTGGAATCCTTCCATTTGTAAGACTTTCTTCCTAAAAATCTTTCTTTCCAATAATTCTTCTTCTCGTATGTTGTTCCTTTCCAGGTCTTTCTTGACTTCTTGAATCCAGGTGGTAGTTGATTTCTTTTCCCAAAGGTACTTGAAGATTCGTTTAGTTAGTCTATTGTCATCCATTCTGTAAATGTGTCCAAGAAATAGCAATCTCCTTTTTCTTATTGTTTCTGATATGTTTTCTACGTTCTGGTAAATTTCATTGTTACTTCTTAATTTCCAAAACTCTGCAATTCTTGGAGGACCTAATATTTTCCTTATGATTCATCTTTCTAATATTTCTAATTTATCAAGCTTGTAGTTCAGTGCTAGACATTCGCTGGCATAAAGGCATTCTGGTTTCACTACTGTGTTGTAGTGCTTTATTTTAAGTTTTCTTGATAACCACTTTTTGTTGTAAGTATTCTTAGTTATACCGTACGCTCTTTCCATCTTTTGTATCCTCTCCTCTATAGCAGATTTTTCTAAACCATTTTCTTGAATTATCTCACCCAAATATTTGAATTTCTTTACCTTTTCTATTTGATCAATATCCGTTGCTAAAAACTTTGGGGCACTTTTTATATTCGTCAAAAATTTTGTTTTCTCGGCAGAGATTCTCAAGCCTGTCATGTTGGGTGTCTTTTCAAGGAGATTGACTTGCATTGCTGCATCTGTAAGGCTTTCTGAAAGTATGGCAAAGTCATCTGCAAATGCTAGGCAATTTATTGCAACACCTTTGTTCTTCTTCCCCAGCATGAGTGGCAATATTTTAGATTCTTTCAGTTTTTCATTCCAAATTCTTACAGTTTTCTCCATGACACAATTGAAAAGGAGTGGAGATAGACCATCACCCTGCCTGATACCTGTATTTATTTTGAAAGGTCGAGATACTTCACCCATAAATTTTATCTTCGAGATAGTGTCTTAAGTGTTTCACGATTTAGGTTTGCCAATTTAGTTTTAACTCCAAATTCACGGATTACTTTATCTAGGGTTTCCCTATCAACAGAGTCAAAGGCTTTTTTAAAGTCAATAAATGTTACAACTATGTCTTTGGAGTTTATTAATCTGTGTCGAATTATAGATTTCAGGTTGAAAATCTGTTCGGAGCAAGATCTTCCTTCTCTAAATCCACCTTGATATTCACCCAATTGACTGTCCAGTGTCGATTTTACTCTATTTAGTAGTGTTGTTGAGAATATCTTGTAAGCAACTGGCAAGAGAGATATACCTCTGTAGTTGTTGACATCCTGCTTGTTACCCTTCTTGTGTAATGGGTGTATTAGAGCCACTTTCCAATCCTCTGGGATCTTTACTGTTTCCCAAATTTCTTCAAAGATTATTTGTAGATCTATAATTTTTGGTTCAGCCCATTTTAAAAGTTCAGCTGTTATTTTTAAGATTTTTTATTGCTTCCTTTATTTCTTCCGCTGTTGGAGGTGAATCAGCTTCTAGATTTTCCTGAATTTCTGAAAATTCTAATTTATGATTTGGCTCAGGGCAGTTCAGCAGGTGTTCGAAGTGTTTTGCCAGAATCTCACAATTCTCGGCATTGTTAAGGCCAATATTACCATTTGCATCTCCGAAGCAAATGCTCCGGGATTGATAACCTTTCAGGTTATTTTTAAAGGTCTGATAGAAATTTCGGGAGTTATTTCTTACAAAATTATTCTCAATTTCTACTAGATGCGATTTTTCAAAAGATCTTTTAACCTGCCTTATTATTCTTGTTGTTTCCTTTCTTTGTTGTTTAAATAGCTCATAGTGTTCATTCTTTCCGGAACATTTCCAATTTTTCCACTTTTTCACTCTTTCCATAAGTGCTTCCTCACATACGTTATTCCACCATACTTTCTTTTTAGTTTTAACTGATCCAAATACTTTCTTTGCTGCACTATTAATCTGTTTAGATAATTCTGGCCATTTTCCATGCTGAGTTATTTTAATTTCTTCAGTTGCTTGTGTAATGTTGAGCCTATCTATGTTGTATTTCATTAATTTTCTCGGCCTTCTTTGATTCCTGCGAGGTAGAAGCTTTAGTTTAATTTTAGAGAGGTAATGATCGGAGTCAAACTCCCCACTTCTTATTACTTTAACATTCATAATTTCCTTAATACTTTCTTGAGAAGTAGCTACATGGTCCAACTGAAACTCACCTAACATCGGATTTGGGGACACCCATGTTTTAGCCTTTCTTGGAAGTTTCTTAAAGAAGGTCGACATTAATTTTAGGTGAAAGGATTTACAGAGATTAAGTAGTCTCATGCCATTTTTGTTTGTTCTTTTGTGTGCCGGATATGCCCCTACTGTTTTCCTGAAAACGTTTTCTTTGCCTACCTGTGCATTAAAATCACCGAGTAGAATAATAACATTTGATTTTGGAATTTTTGACATTTCATCATCTAGAAGACTCCAGAATTCTTCAGTTTTACTTGGGTTCTTGCTATTATCTTCATTTATTGGTGCATGACAGTTAACAAATGTATACTTTTTGTTCTTGCATTTAAGTGTGAGAAGAGATAACCTTTCTGAACTAGATTTGAATTCCATAACATTATCAACTATTGCTTTATGGACATAAAAGGCGGTACCTAGTAGTGGCATTCCTTTCATAATTTTGATTGCTGGTTTACCTTTAAAGATTCTATAATTTTTGGTTTCTGTTACATTCTCATCCATAAACCGTGTCTCTTAATAATAATAATAATAATAATAATAATAATGTTATTTGCTTTACGTCCCACTAACTACTTTTTAAGGTCTTAGGAGACGCCGAGGTGCCGGAATTTAGTCCCGCAGGAGTTCTTTAACGTGCCAGTAAATCTACCGACACGGGGCTGTCGTATTTGAGCACCTTCAAATACCACCGGACTGAGCCAGGATCGAACCTGCCAAGTTGGGGTTAGAAGGCCAGCGCCTTAACCGTCTGAGCCACTCAGCCCGGCCCGTGTCTCTTGAGCTGCTAAGTTCTGGATTTCATGTCTATCTAATAAAATTTCCAGTTCTTTCTGTTTGCCGGTTTTTAGCAAGGAATTTACATTAAGAGTGCCTGCAAAGAATTTCCTCTTAAATTTAAGTCTGAAAGGATTCCAAGGATGCTCCGACTCACCCTTATTGCAGATGTTGGGACTCCCCAGAACCCTAGGTCCCGATGCATTGCATAACGCAATGGTGGATTTCTCTTCCGAGCTACCACCTGGGGTAGTGCTTTCATTCAGCGGACTTTCCATTCTGCAATTGAAATTGTACATTGTACAAGGTAGGAAATTAATTCCAAGATAAGATCGGATTGTTAGTCCGAAATGATTTTTTATTCGTGCTTTACTCCACTAGGTTCTTCCGCTCTCTCCGCCGTTGGGACATTAAATTCCTCATCCGCCTTCGAGACCGTTGACCAGGTTTCACCTGTAACCCTAGGCAGGGACCCTTACAGGGTGCTACCATCCGGAGCCAGATGGACCCAGGTTATTTTACGAGGTTGTTACTCCTCCCCCTCCTCCTTCCCCATCACTTGCAAGATGGGGCTCCAGGCTTGGGACCGGCAATGGCGGAGTTATTATTATTATTATTATTATTATTATTATTATTATTATTATTATTATTATTATTATTATTATTATCATGGTACTAGGAAGCATGCTGGGATTAAAAGGATGTGGAATAATCCCTAGTACTGTCTGATAGTAGGTGTTATAGTCATGTTGATAGTACACCAAGCGTGGTCGTTATCTAATGGCACGTGTCAGGCCGATCAGAATGGTTCTTACCCAGTGCCGTAACAGTTTGTTGCAAGCAGCGAGGTAGGAGGGACTACTCTGTGTTTGCCGGTATACTGAATAGACAAAAGCATATCATTCATTAACCGTTCTTCTTCTTCCTCTCTTCTTAATCTGTTTACCCTCCAGGGTGGGATTTTCCCTCGGACTCAGCGAGGGATCCCACCTCTACCGCCTCAAAGGCAGTGTCCTGGAGCTTCAGACTCTGAGTCGGGGGATACAACTAGGTAGGATGGCCAGTACCTCGCCCAGGCGGCCTCACCTGCTGTGCTGAACAGGGGCCTTGCGGGGGGGGGGGGATTGGGAGGGGGTAGACAAGGAAGAGGGAAGGAAGCGGCCGTGGCCTTAAGTTAGACACCATCCCGGCATTTGCCTGGAGGAGAAGTGGGAAACCACGGAAAACTACTTCCAGGATGGCTGAGGTGGAAATCGAACCCACCTCTACTCAGTTGACCTCCCGAGGCTGAGTGTACCCCGTTCCAGCCCTCGTACTAATTTTCAAATGTCGTGGCAGAGCCGGGAATCGAACCCGGGCCTCCGGAGTTGGCAGCTAATCACACTAACCATTACACCGCAGAAGCGGCCCATTAACTGTTCACTACAGTAAAATATTATGGTGCTCTCTAAAATTTAAAATTTATCAACTGCTCAAGTTACGAAATGGATTATAAGTTACATCTTTCACTATCCAGTAGAAGAATATTTACCGGGCGAGTTGGCCGTGCGGTTAGGGGCGCGCGGCTGTGAGCTTGCATCCAGGAGATAGTAGGTTTGAATCCCACTATCGGCAGCCCTGAAAATGGTTTTCCGTGGTTTCCCATTTTCACACCAGGCAAATGCTGGGGCTGTACCTTAATTAAGGCCACGGCCGCTTCCTTCCAACTCCTAGGCCTTTCCCATCCCATCGTCGCCATAAGACCCATCTGTGTCGGTGCGACGTAAAGCCCCTAGCAAAAAAAAAAAGAAGAAGAACTTTTATTTCCAGAAAGTCACACACTGGTCTAGAGTAAACATCCCAGATTACCATGTTTCGAGGGTTATAATGTTTTTGGAAATCACAAAAATAACTAATGTTAGTATGAATAGTGGCACAATCACGCTAACACACAAATTGTAACATCGAGAACTAGTTATGTAGTGGATGAGATCGTAGTTCAGTGTTATTGTACGGACAGCCTTCCTAGATGGTAGTCATTCACCAGTCTGTGGTTTCGTAAATGATAAACCGTCCACAAGGAATTCATTTTTAATTTAAAATCAGTTGAACAATATTATTTAGCTGGAGCAGATAACTCGCGCATTATGAGTGTAATGTTTGAAAACATGCACCGTAATGAAACTGAAGTTGATCACAACTGTTACGAGAATTGTGGAAAGACACATATCTGAAGCAAGATTGTTGTTTGTTGGGAAGGATGCAAGATAATTGAACACCAAACAAAAAAAACAAAAAAAGTTTTGTATCAGGCTGAACATTTCTTGCACGCCATACTGTGTACTGTCAGAAGACGGCAGGTTAGGGCAAGAAATTTAATTAGAGTGTGAGTTCTTACTTGCGATTTACGATAAGATTCTGCAGCAAGCAATTTGGTGATGTCGATTCTAGTTTACAAGTGCTCAATTCGTGTTATTCTGCGCTATTGGAAGGTGACTGGCAGAACAAAAAATCTGCTGTCGTATCGTCCTCCAAACCTTCACCTGTCAAAATTACTTCACCAGTGGCTTTGTTTGCAGAAGTCTCGAAACAAGAAGCTTGGATACATACCAAATGGGTGTATATGGATACGTAATTTATTTGTAATGACAGCAGTGATCGAATAGTACACAATTTTAACTACAATTGTGTAGGATAGGGCCTAAATGTTAATGTGTCATCTGTTAATAGTGTGTATTTCGGAACAGGGAATTTGAACCCTCCATCTCCCGAATGCAAACTCATAGCTTGAGCCGCGCAGCCAACTCGTTCTTTGGGTTGGATTATGAATGTCATGTTAGACATGAAACAGAGGGACGGCAATATACTCACTCGGGTTCTAGGAACCGGGCGAGTTGGCCGTGCGGTTAGGGGCGCGCAGCTGTGAGCTTGCATCCGGGAGATAGTGGGTTCCAACCCCACTGTCGGCAGCCCTGAATATGGTTTTCCGTGGTTTCCCATTTTCACACCAGGCAAATGCTAGGGCTGTACCTTAATCAAGGCCACGGCCTCTTCCTTCCCACTGCTAGGGCTTTCCTATCCCATCGTCGCCATAAGGACCTACCTGTGTCGGTGCGACGTAAAGCAAATTCTTCCATGCTCTAGGTCGGATTCGAATCAGTAGCCAGGCCCCAGTTCATTTGTAAGGTCAAACGTCTTAGCTGCTGAACATAACACATCTTACGTGTGTTTTTTGGGCTAGCTTTTAGAGTATAGTGTAAAAAAACTTGTGGCGCATCAGCCCATTAGGTCCTTGGCCTGCCAAGACGAATCCTGCTCAGCTAGATGGCCTGCAAATGCTGCAAGTACGTAGTGAGAGTGACGACTGTGGCTTTCTTGACCGGGTCTGCTGCCACTTGTTTTAGGCGGCTCCGTGCTCGAGGCGTATAGTGGTTGAGGCTTACAGCAAAATTTCCTCGTGCGCTAGGCGAAGAGATGGACAACTTTGATAACAACTTCGCTGGGTCAGCCAAGCAGAAAAATCCAAACCGAGCTCGATAGCTGTAGTCGCTTAAGTGGGCAAGTATCCAGCATTCGGGAGATAGTAGATTCGAAGCATACTGTCGGCAGCCCTGAACATAGTTTTCTGTGGTTTCACATTTTCACAGCAGGAAAATGGGGCTGTATCTTATTTAAGGCCACGGCTGCTCCCTTCCCACTCCTGGCCCTTTCTTGTCCTGTCGTCGCCATAAAATCTATCTGTGTTGGTGCGACGTAAAGCAAATTGTTAAAAATGTGGAAAATTCCAACTCCTCTCTGAGTAAACGGGCTATTCCAACTGTTCTCTATGTTTCATATGTTTCACATTTTGTAAGCAGCCTTCTTACTCCACCTGTCATGGCAATCATTTCAGTATAAAATGAGTAATAGCAGGATAGGACTTTAAAAAAAAAATATTTGCTTTACGTCGCACCGACACAGATATGTATTATTGCGACGATGGAATAGGAAAGGCCTAGGAATTGGAAGGAAGCGGCCGTGGCCTTAATTAAGGTACAGCCCCGACATTTAACTGGTGTGAAAATGGGAAACCACGGAAAACCATCTTCAGGGCTGCCGACTGTGGGGCTCGAACCCACTATCTCCCGATTACTGGATACTGGCCGCACTTACGCGACTGCAGCTATCGAGCTCGGTGGGGACACTATTAAATTAATGCTTAAATGATGCTCAAACTGTTCAAATATTCAAGCTGACACGTTCAGTAAACAACTGCTCAAACGATAATTAGCCAACATCCATCTATTTTTATGTATGTCTACCCAATAATCCCGTTTCTTGATACGGGACCGGCGATGAGATGAGATAGGCATGTTTCTAGGGCAGGATGCCCTTCCTGACAACAACATTAGTTGAGGAGCTAATGCAGATGGAATGCGTAATGGTGAATGAAATTGGGTAAGCAGGTGGGAGGAATCGAATGTGGCCTATGACTAGGGACTGTCCCGGCATTTGACTGGAAGTGAAAATATGAAACCACAGAAAACCATTCTCAAGACAGCCGACGGTGTGTTTCGAACACATGCATCTCCCGAATGCCGAGCTTGGCTCCATAACCGTGGCGCGTTAGTACGTGCGGCTACTCAGCCTACTCTCACCTTCTTTCTTAATCAGTTTACCCTGCAGGGTTGGACTTTCCCCCGGACTTAGCGAGGGATCACACATCTACCGCCTCAAGGGCAGTATCCTGGAGCTTTAGACTCTGGGTCGTGCGATACAACTGGGGAGGATGTCCAGTTCCTCGCCCAGCCGGCATCACCTGCCAAGCTGAACAGGTGCCTTGGTGGGGGTTGGGAAGATTGGAAGGGATAGACAAGGAAGACGGAAGGAAGCGGCCATGGCCTTAAGTTCGGTACCATCCCGGCATTTGCCTGGAGGAGAAGTGGGAAACCACGGAAAACCACTTCCAGAATGGCTGAGGTGGGAATCGAATCCACCTCTACTCAGTTGACCTCCCGAGGCTGAGTGGACCCAGTTCCAGCCCTCGTACCACTTTTCAAATTTCGTGGCAGAGCCGGGAATCGAACCCGGGCCTCCGGGGGTTGCAGCTAATCACACTAACCACTAGACCACAGGGGCGGACCTACTCTCACCTACTGTATATAGTCTAAATAAAACAATAATTTTGTCTTACGTTCTGATTAGATGAAAAAAGAATTCAAAACTCAATCTTAAGAAAATATTTAGATTACAATAAGTTTAAGAAATAACAATTCTTTAATGATAGTGTGAAAAGGCCCATTGTTAACGCCACCCAGAACTGGGTCTCCATGCTGCTTGGACGTTAGAAAACCCTGAAAGGCTGCTGATAATCTTAGGGTGATGGCGAATCGGACACGAACTGGTGTTTCTTCGCGTTCTTTTCCTCCTCTGCAATGGGAGTGTTCGCAAATGGGACACAACCTTGCAGCTTATGTTGCGCATAAGCATAATTGTACATGCTCTGTCAGATGAGGTGAATCTTACTCGATAACTCGATTCCTGGCCAAGGGTAGTGATAGCTGAGTGACATTGTCACGGACTTTTAACCAAGGTGGTCGCCTTACGAATCTCGGCCAATGATGTGGGATTTAAAAAATTAAAAGTTACGTCCCTGTGTTTCGGATTCCAGGTAAAACTGGAGGTTCCGTCGCTATCGCCACGATATCAATAGTTAGGCCTACGTAAAGCTACAAGCTTGATAGATTTTTCATTCATTTCAGTTGATTCCCGTGCAAATGTACGGGGATATTGACCGTGATGACAACTTCTTCAAGTGACGACAACAATAATTGCATTACCTCATTACTATTTAATCACTGTATCTGAAAATTGCCTTTTCACTGTTGACTCGTAACTTCACATAGGACCTACATCTTGAAAACCTGTCTGCTATCCCCAGTGCGGAAGTGTAATTCTTTACTCACCAGAACCTGAGCTGTTGTTCATGTTACATCCATTCTAACAAAGAGTGAAAGTTGAGGAGTTAAGCTTTGAATCATTCTTTAGACATTTCCGGTGCCCACACGTCGCACAGTTTCTCGCCTGCATGTTACGAAACACTTGGCCATTGCAATCAGGACAAGGATGGCAATTTGTGGGCGTTATCAGCGGCCAGTGTCTTTGATTTAGTACCGGTATATTATACATTGGCTACTGAGTAACGAACAGATAAACGGATTTTCCGTGGTTTCCTACTTCTCCTCCAGACAAAATCCGGGATGGTACCTAACTTATGGCCACGGCCGCTTCCTTCCCCGTTCCTTGCCCATCACTTCCAATCTTCCCATCACCACAAGGCCTCTGTTCAGCATAGTTGATGAAGCGGCCTGGGCGAGGTACTGGCCGTCCGCCACAGTTGTACACCCCCGTCCAAATGTCTCACGCTCCGAGATACTTCCCTTGAGGCAGTAGAGGTGGGATCCCTCGCCGTGTCCGAGGGAAGATTTTTAGCATGTGTAAATTTGTCTAATGCTTTCGAAGTCCGTTGAAAAAATAATTAATTCATTCTTTTTGCATCATGCGTAGGAAATGTAAAACATTCGAAACCATTTCCAATTCATTTTAGCATGGAAATTCTATGTAATTTTTAATTTGCTGCAGCCTAGCCGCTCGAACACATGCCTCGGTATAGATGGGCAGCTTAGCGCTTGAACTAGCAGGTGGCACACAGAATAACGGCAGTCAATACAATCCAGTAGCCCCACTGAGTATGATGCTCGAGCTGTGTCTGAAGTCACAGTTTCTAGCCAAGCTCTGCGAGTTGTATTTTGTCCATTGGAATTCGTTTTCCTTCTACGCACGGGATTTTCCTAATTCACTCCGTGATTTGTGCAAAGAGTCGGAACACTTTCCTTGCTCCTAGTTCAATAATAGTGTTACGAATAAAACACTGTCTGTTTTACCGATCTTGAAAATTAGTCGCTATTTACATGGACACACACACACACACACACACACACACAACGTTTTATATAGTGTACTGTAACGGTTGAATTAGAGGGAGAAAAATAACCATACCATTGAGGAGTGTCTATTGAAAAAGCACTATTTCCGCCGTAAGAAAGTTGTGGGAAAACGCAAGAAAACGTATAATAAAAACGCATGGGAACGTACCCATGATGGGCATGGTACTACTTCTGAGGAATTAGTTCTTTTCTGGTCTGGATTGCTCATGGCTTTCCATAGTCTTCAACTTCCGCTACGCAGTCCGGCTCCATGGATAAATGGTTAGCCTGCTGGCCTTTGGTCACAGGGTCCCGGTTGGATTCCCGGCAGAGTCCGGAATTTTAAATTTAATTGGTGAATTTCGCTGGCACGGGGGCTTGGTGTATGTGTTGTCTTCATCATCATTTCATCCTCATCACGACGCGCAGGTCGCCTACGGGGGTCAAATCAAAAGACCTTCATGTGGCGAGCCGAACTTGTCCTCGGACACTCCTGGCACTAAAAGCTATACGCCATTTCATTTGTTTCTGCTATGCATGCGGACGAAATAATAAAAAAATTGGAGTGCCAAGAGCACCTTTTGAAAAGACACTTCGCAATTTGTTTTAAATGATGCTGCACTCAGGTAAAAAAATATATATATAATTTGTCATCCTACTCCTCATCCCTCCTCAACTGCATCCCTCCCACTTGGGATGTCCATTGATTTTTCTGATGACCAGTAAGCTGCACTTGTCCCAACAAATTCAAGAACGCCCAACAGAATCCCAATTAAAAAACAATATTTTTCCACGCGGTTTTTTTTATTTTTAACGATGTTGCAGTAACCTGCCTGAACACACGCTCAACTCCTGTACTTGAATGAGGCAAAGTTAGGGCCGAATGAGCAATGAGACCAATTCCAAATAGGGATTTCTACTGCAAGTCCGCCTCTGTGGTGTAGTGGTTAGCGTGATTAGCTACCACCCCCGGAGGTCCGGGTTCGATTCCCGGCTCTGCCACGAAAATTTGAAAAGTGGTACGAGGGCTGAAACGGGGTCCACTCAGCCTCGGGAGGTCAACTGAGTAGAGGTGGGTTCGATTCCCACCTCAGCCATCCTCGAAGTTGTTTTCCGTGGTTTCCCACTTCTCCTCAAGGCGAATGCCGGGATGGTACCTAACTTCAGGCCACGGCCGCTTCCTTCCCTCTTCCTTGTCTATCCCTTCCAATCTTCCCATCCCTCCACAAGGCCCCTGTTCAGCATAGCAGGTGAGGCCGCCTGGGCGAGGTACTGGTCATTCTCCCCAGTTGTATCCCCCGACCAAGCGTCTGAAGCTCCAGGACACTGCCCTTGAGGCGGTAGAGGTGGGATCCCTCGCTGAGTCCGAGGGAATAGCCGAACCTGGAGGGTAAACAGATGATGATGATGATGATGATGATGATTTCTACTGCAGCAATGTTATACTAAATAAAGTCCAGCCAGAATTCAGGCGTCGGGGTCATATTTATTTATTTACCCACTTATAAACATTTTCATTCCTCCACTGATTTTCAGTTTTGTCAATACTTCCTTCAAATCCTAAAGCTAAGTCTGTGACAGGCTCTTTGAACTGTTTCCAAGATTTCATTCATTGTGATATTTCTCGGAGAATTGCGTTGTCAGGCAGACGATTTTGAATTTCCTTGACTAACAGTTTTGTAAAATTTGCATACAGGTCTCGTAAATTTTTCTTTGGTGCCAAGTGACAAATTGGAATTTTTTTCTTTTTATTCTCAACTAAATACTAAGATATGCTATGCAGACAAGGAAGACGGACATGTAAGAAAAGTCGAATCAGAATTGTTGGTGGTTATTTGTGAAACAGGGTTGTTTAATTACTTTTATTACTATTAGTGTCCACCTTCGTAGCGTAACGGTTAGTGTTATTAGCTGCCGTCCTCGGGGGCCCGGGTTCGATTCCCGGTACTGCCAGAAATTTAAGAATTTGTGGCTACCTTAGTGCTCGAAATGGCTAGATCTATCCATTTAGTGGCTAAATTGGCAATCATCCCGTACCATCCTATCCTAGCGTCGCAGAAAACATTCTGTGTGTTAGGGGTGTTAAACTACTAGCACGTATATACTATTATGTATCTCTCGTTGACGGATTGCATTTTGTAAATGCAGTAGAAGTAGTGCTATATGGCGGAGACGAATGGAAGCAGAAGAGACAGAGCACACTTAAGTTTGCTCTATTTATTTATTTATTTATTTATTTATTTATTTATTTATTTATTTATTTACTTATTTAATACGTTTACCCTCCAGGGTTAGATTTCCCTCGGACTCGGTGAGGGATCCCACCTCTACCGCCTCAAGGGCAGTATCTCGGAGCGTCGGGTGAAAACTGTGGCGGAGGACCAGTACCTCGCCCAGGCGGCCTCACCAACTATGCTGAACAGGGGCCATGTGGGGAATGTGAAGATTGGAAGGGATGGGCAAGGAACGGGGAAGGAAGCGGCCGTGGC
Source organism: Anabrus simplex (assembly GCF_040414725.1). Taxonomy (NCBI): domain Eukaryota; kingdom Metazoa; phylum Arthropoda; class Insecta; order Orthoptera; family Tettigoniidae; genus Anabrus; species Anabrus simplex. The sequence continues at coordinate 300,821,461 of NC_090266.1, forward strand.
TTTAAGTTGGGTACCATCTCGGCATTTACCTTAAGGAGAAGTGGGAAACCACGGAAACACACTTCAAGGATGGCTGAGGAGGGAATCGAAAACCCTCTACGCAGTTGACTTTCCGAGGCCGTGTGGACCCCCGTTCCAGCCCTCGTTCCACTTTTCAAATTTCGTGACAGAACCGGGAATCGAACCCGGACGTCCGGGGCTAGCAGCTGATCACACTAACCACTACATCACAGAGGCGGACTTGTGAACATACGGGATACTTCACTCTCGTCTTCCAAAAAGATACATAATTATAATGTAGCAAATACAAAAAAAAAATAAAAACCCTGAAATTTAACCAACTAACTTCCTAACTAACATTATTGAGATGTTTTCTTCAAACTGTGTTCGTGCATGGAGTATTTGCTACTATCATGGATTTGTTGAAGTAATTTTTTGTCTCTAAGTATCTTTTGGTTAATCTGCACACACACCATAAATCGAACAAAAAAATGGTCTTAACTGTCAATGTCCAGTTTATTTCTTTCGTCTGTCCGTAACGAGCTCATAATTGAAAAAACTCTCTCCTCAGATGCATTGGTTCCGGGAAGAGTAAGGGCGTATTCTACTACAGAAAAAATGCTAAAACATTCATTCCTTCCCCACGAAATTTCGAGAAAATTTGTACCCACTTTGCTCCCATTGGCAAATTAACGCTGGAACTGAAATTCCATATCGGCCACCTATATTCTATAACTTTTTCTACGAGGTTATAGTGTTCAATGTACTGTTTGTTGTCTGTGTGGAGGACAGAAATTGTTTAAAGCAATCGCCAGTGATGATTTGGCTGCAACCCATGTAATATCTCTGGAGGTTAAATTTTTGCTAGTTGTTTTACGTCGCACCGACACAGATAGGTCTTATGGCGACGATGGAACAGGAAAGGGCTAGGACTGGGAAGTAAGCGGCCGTGGCCTTAATTAAGGTACAGCCCCAGCATTTGCCTGGTGTGAAAGTGGGAAACCACGGAAAACCATTTTCAGGGCTGCCGACAGTGGGATTCGAACCTACTATCTCCCGAATACTGGATACTGGCCGCAATTAAGCGACTGCAGCTATCGAGCTCGGTGGAGGTTAAATAAAGCCAGGATAAAGGCCTAAGAACATAAGATGAAATAGACTGAAATGTTTGGGTATTTCTCTCTCTTACCGGGCGAGTTGGCCGTGCGGTCAGATGCGCGCGGCTGTGAGCTTGCATCCGGGAGACAATGGGTTCGAATCCCACTGTCGGCATCCTTGAAGATAGTTTTCCGTGGTTTCCCATTTTCACACCAGGCAACTGCTGGGGCTGTACCTTAATTAAGGTCACGGCTGCTTACTTCCAATTCTTAGGCCTTTCCTATCCCATCGTCGCCATAAGACCTATTTGTGTCGGCGCGACGTAAAGCCACTAGCTAAAGAAAATTCACTCTTTTCGTCCGATTACGAGTGTTGTTGTGAGACTATCAATGTGAGGACATCGCACTCGCGCCGCTGATGTGCCAATGCCCTCTTTCTTTCTAAATGTCTCACGAATGGAGCGAATTGCTCAACATTGTTGGAGTTGATTCCGTTACATGTTCCTAGCCGTAATACCAGGCAAAGATATATTTTCCATCTGCCTAAGTGAGAGCTGTGGCTCAGGCAAACTCATGGCAGCTGAGGGCACTAAATTCACTGAATGAGGTGAGTGAATCAGTGGACCTTTTTCACTCATCCCTGTTTAAACTTAGACGTGCCCTAACGACCTTAAGAATATAAGGTCCCCTCTGTAAAATATATAAATATGTGTATGCAAATGTCTCTAGATTTAGTTTAATCATGGCAATTATTTAAGGAGATTCGTTTTTACTTATTTAAAGTGTTGTAAATATGTGCATAAGAATGTCTCTAGATTTAGTTTAAACTTGGTAATTATTTTAGGAAATTAACCCCCCCACCCTATGGCTCTTCAGCCCTGAAGGGCCTTGGCCTACCAAGCGACCGCTGCTCAGCCCGTAGGCTTGCAGATTACGAGGTGTCGTGTGGTCAGCACGACGAATCGCCTCGGCCGTTATTCTTGGCTGTCTAGACCGGAGCCGCTATCTCACCGTCAGATAGCTCCTCAATTTTGATCAAGTGGACTTCGAACCAGCCCTCACATCCAGGTAAAAATCCCTGACCTGGCCGGGAGTCGAACCCAGGGCCGCCGGGTAAGAGGCAGGCACGCTACCCTTACACCACGGGGCCGGCTTTTGGAAATTTGTTTTATTTATTGAAGGAATGTTTGTTGTATACATATCTTTATTGAATCACCTATAATTGGGTAAATAAACTGTTGATGACAAATCTATCTATCTATCTATCTATCTATCTATCTATCTATCTATCTATCTATCTACCTATCTATCTACAACTGTATTTTTGAGACTCATTTTTCGGTGTTAACTAATGCACATGCCCTGGAACAACATCACAATGCCGGTGAAATTCTTGTTCCGTAATTTCGCCATCTTGTTGTAACATATGGAGTACCGGCACTGTTTCTCTGGGCAGACAGCATTCCATTTTCCTATGCCGAAACCTGTGAATAAGTCTATAAAGCACAGAGAGAAGTTCAAAGACTTTTAATTTTTTCGCTTTCAATCCTCTTAATGCAAGTGTTGTACATTTGTACATTTTAAACACACCCTGCAAAAACTGAAGCCTTAGAAGAGAGAAGTGTTTTTAATATTTTTTTCAGTATTGCAGTACATGATTCTAGTGAACAGAAGGAAGATTTGAAACCTGGATAAACATGATCCTGTCAACTACCGGTGCCAACGATAAGCCATCTGGTTTTTGAACATCCAAACATTTATTTGTATTGAACATCTGCAAAATCACAAAATGTTATCGCTGAAAGACTATCGTCTATTTTCGTGGTATTCACATTTATTGGCAATGAAACAACACACAGCACATTGCAACAAACACAGGATATGAACGCAGTAAGCTTAGAAACCACGTCGCTACTGAAGTGGTATTCAAGAAACAAAATAAACTTTTTACTTTGCTATTTCCTTTACGTCGCACCGACACAGATAGGTCTTATGGCGACGATGGGATAGGAAAGCCCTAGGAATTGGAAGGAAGCGGCCGTGGTCTTAATTAAGGTACAGCCCCGGCATTTGCCTGATGTGAAAATGGGAAACCAGGGAAAACCATCTTCAGGGCTGCCGACAGTGGGGCTCGAACCCACTATCTTCCGATTACTGGATACTGGCCGCACTTAAGCGGCTGCAGCTATCGAGCTCGGTTCACAAAATAAAGTAATATTCACCAATCACCTTATACTAGCCGCTATAACAATTGTCGATCCTCTGTTGCTCTCCCTCTATAAACCAAAACTACACATTATTCTTGTTCTTCTACAAGTTGCCTTTACGTTACACCGACACAGATAGTTCTTAAGGCGACGATAGGACATGAATTAATTAATGTACAGCCTGGCGTGGAAATGGGAAACCACGGAAAACCATCTTCAGGGCTGCCGACAGTGAGGTTCAAACCCACTATCTCCCGAATACTGGATACTGGCCGCACTTAAGCGACTGCAGCTATCGAGTTCGGTGACACATTATTCAGACTGATTGTTGTCTTTTCATACAAATGCCATGAACAGGGTCAGAAACGGAAGTTTACGACTTTACAGATTTCGATCATTTAAAAACTGAAATCTCAAGCACTAGACGTAACAAAATAGCTCTCTCATTTAAGAAATTTCACTTCTGGAGGTTCCATGTTGTTTAGCAAAAATGCCCCCCTGTACTTCTTACCGTATACGAAAAAATTGTGATCTTTCACAAAATGCATGAGTCCACTTTAAAACAAACGTGTTTAGGTAGGAAACAGCAATTTCCTTCACTGTCACAAAGATCATAACAGAACGTAGAACCCTCACTCTGCGACATTTAAAGGAGACTAGTTTACACCATACGCTCTCACTGTAGTTCGCACATCTGTAACTCATCATTATGAGTTCGAACAAGGAAGCCCTTACATGGGACCGACCGGGTAGACTGGACCGTAATATTACTCGTATTAAGGTTAAGGAGTGATAAAATAGACTTGAAGATACAGGAGTGGCCACCAGTGGAGCGTGCATTTTCTCGACAAGAGTTTCGGCTTTCACTTGATCCATAAATGGAAAATATAATTGTATGAAATGAAATTATTTTTTTTCACTTTCTTTCATGTTTGACGGAGCGCGGGATATTTACGCGTCCCGAAGATAACATTCTGTACGCCGTGACACAGACTCCGATCCCGGTATGAAAGCCTTAACTGGACACTTCAGTTGACAATAGTCAACGTTATTATAATGATGAACAGTTTAATGTTCGCCGAGCGAGTCGGTTACGGAATTCGCGACATGCAACCGGCTGCTTGAATTCAGGAGACCGAGCTCGATAGCTGCAGTCGCTTAAGTGCGGCCAGTATCCAGTAATCGGAAGGTAGTGTGTTCGAGCCCCACTGTCGGCAGCCCTGAAGATGGTTTTCCGTGGTTTCCCATTTTCACACCAGGCAAATGCCGGGGCTGTACCTTAATTAAGGCCACGGCCGCTTCCTTCCACTTCCTAGTCCTTTCCTATCCCATCGTCGCCATAAGACATATCTGTGTCGGTGCGACGTAAAGCAAATAGCAAAAAAAAAAAAAAAAAAAAGAATTCAGGAGAAATTGGGTTCAACCCCTACTTTCGGCAGCCCTGAAGATGTTTCTTCTTGGTTTCCCATTTTCATACCGGGGAGGCTGTACCTTAATTAAGAGCACAGTCGTTTCCTTTCCACTCCTAGCCCTTCCCTATCCCATCGTCGCCGCAAGACCTGCCTGTGTCGATGCAACGTAAGATAAAAAAAAAACAGTTTTATGAATTAGAACATTGTAGTACATCACATTTAGTTTTCTTCCACCTCGGCGATATTGTGGCATCTGAGGTCAAGGGAGTCTTTCATTTCCCTCTCCTTCCATGATTCTCTGTTCTCTTATTTTCTCCTCCTTCTTCACATTTTCCTTTGCATTTCGATGGTCTTCATTCCTGATAAATATTGCCTGAGCCCCTGTGTATAAAGGAAAGGGTTATAAACATAAAGCCGAAAATTACAGACCAGTCAGTTTGACATGCGTTTCATGTAAGCTTTAAAAAAGTATTCTTTCTGATTATATTAGACACTTTTGTGAAATTACTAGAAGTAGAACGCAGCCCGGAAGGCGGTTTCGTTGCGCAGAGAGAGACAGAAGTATGAGGAGCGGTGATGCCAATTTGGCTACCCATAACAGCATGTATGTGTAAACATTTTTTCATCCAGTTATATCTTGAATTCCAAAGCGATGACCTATATTTTTTGTGGGCTTAAAATTTTCCTGAAAGTCGAAATTAATTTTTAACATCAAATCCCGAGAAAGTGGTGAGGGAAATTTTCGACATATTAAAGAGGTTAAATGGAAGTTGAGAGAAATGAAGGAGAAGTGCAGAGAGCATAACAGCATGAACATGTAAACATTTTTTTCTTCCAGTTATATCTTGAATTTCAAGGCGATGACCTATATTTTTCGTGGGCTTAAACGTTTCCTTAAAGTCCAAATTAATTTTTAACATCAAAACCCGCGAAAGTGTTGAGGAAAATTTTCGACATATTAAGGAAGGTGAATGGACGGTCCAGTTTCGATGCAGTAGGATATTCGCCGTTTTTATATATATCAAATATTGTTGTACGCAGAACATTTTTATTGAAATCATCGAGGTCACCGGCTTCTTCCTCTAAGGGTTCTTCTCTGGCGACCTGAACACCGCATTATTTTTATTTCCGAAGCTTTTCTCCTCTGTAGGCCTACTGTTCGCAGGCCGATACCACACGCGAGTGCTGTCTTCTTTTGAAGCGTGGCAACATGGCGTTTCTCACCTTCTCCGCCTATGAACGCCTGCTGCTGCATGCTTACAAAATACAAATACACTTTAAATACTATTTCCCTCGCCTGTCGACGGAATACTTGTCTTTTTGCTCTTCCTGGATCTATCGTATACACGCAAATAGTTCCCTAAATTCGTTGATTATGATACTTACAAATAAAACTCGAAACATTCACTCGTGACCCGCACAAACAGGCACCTCTTACTGAAATGATTCTATTGGCTCAGCGGAAAACACGTCATGCTACAAAGCGCGCGAATGTTACTGCGCAACCCTCTTCAAACCGCCTTCCGGGCTGCGTTCTACTCTAGCTGGTTCGATAGAAGGCAGTTTGCGTTTAGGAAAAGTCATTCTACTGAAGCTCAACTTGTAGGATTCCAGCGAGATGTCTGTCTGTTTGGTCATCAGCCCAGAGGCTGATTGGATCCTGAAGTAGCACCATCAATGGCTATACAGTTATAGGGAAAAGAGCAATACAATGGCAGCACCAAAATGAGGCGTACTAGGCAAGATGAGAAGATATTTTATAGAGGTCAAGTGGACCGTATCGCGTTTGACCTCTCTAAGGCGTTTGCTAGGGTAGATCATGGCAGACGACTAGCAAGAATGAGTGGAGTGCGATTGGACTAGACGAACACATCCACTAAGCTGATGCTCATGCAGGCCCCTCACTGTGTATTGGTAGATAGTTTCCCTGTGGTCTGGTGACTGGGTACGAGTTTGCTTTGTTGGTGGTAATTAAATTGGAGACGCAGATAAGAGGACTGATACCCTTTTTGATATCCTTTCCAGACCTCTTAGTGTTCTGGTGCTGTTTGTCTTGCTGGTTGATTTGTTTACAGGTGTACCAGTTGTTTTGTGCGCATTCTAGATTAAGAAAGCTAGCAAACCCCGCCGGGAGGTGGGGGAGATAATTACTGGTCATGTGGGTCCACGGGTAGCTCAGAAATGAGTGGAATCCCCTCATCACGGCCACCGTCTTCTTAGGCGGCCTCGTCGATCAAGATAATGCCCACCATAACTTCGGATATGATGGGTGAATGGAAGATACCAGCCAGCTTTGCCGCGCTCTTTCTACCGTGGAATCCCGCGGTGAAAGGGAAGTGGAAGGTTGTCAGCAAAATGATCTTTAGACAGAAACAGGCAAAACACAGGAAAAGCCTGCTCCTACTAAGAATTCTTTTGGTGTGCTGGCTTCCCTGCCCACCGAAGGAAAGGAAGGGCAAATATTCGTTTATGGGAAGAGGAGGTTGGGATTGGAATAATTTGCCATGGGAGATGTTCGATAAATTTCCAATTTTTTGCAATTATTTAAGTAAAGACCAGGTAAACAACTGATAGAGAATCCGCAACCAAAATTACTGCCCTAAATGCGTATCAGTGGTGATTAACATTGATTGATTGATTGATTGATTGATTGATTGATTGATTGATTGATTGATTGATTGATTGATTGATTGATTGATTGATTGATTGATTGATTGATTGATGACTTCGCGGTTTGCACCTTAGGAAATAGAATCACGACAACAACGACCATCATTGACAGTTAACTCGTTAGTATGACGATTTAAAAGGTTTTCTGTTATTTCATATTTTCTGATTCTGCAAACGATCTGGAGAAATTCCTGAGTGGTATGGATAAAGTCTTGGGGAAGGAATACAAGATGAAAATAAATAAGTCCAAAACAAAAGTAATGGAGTGTAGTCGAACAAAGTCAGATGATGCAGGAAATATTAGATTAGGAAATGAAGTCTTACAGGAAACAGACGAATATTGTTACTTGTGTAGTAAAATAACTAAGGAATAACTAACGATGGTAGAAATAAGGAGGACATAAAATGCAGACTATCACAGGTAAGGAAGGCCATCTTTAGGAAGTTTGCTCACATCGAACATTTATATGGGAATTACAACGATGTTTTAGAAGACGTTCGTCTGGAGCGTGGCATTGTATGGAAGTGAAATATGGGCGATATACTGTATAGCTCAGGAAGAAAGATAATAGAAGCTTTTGAAAGGTGGTGTTACAGAAGAATGCTGAAGGTCAGATGGGTAGACTGAATCACGAAGGAAGATGTACTGAATCGAACTGGCGAGAGGAGAAAGATTTGGTGAAAATTGGCGAGAAGAGGAGACAGAATGATAGGGCACATCTTAAGACACCCAGGACTTGTATACTTGGTTTTTGAGGGAAATGTAGGCGGTAAGAACGGTAGGGGCAGACCAAGGTTTGAATATGACAAGCAGACAGAGCAGATGTAGTAGTTATGTAGAAAAGAAAATGATAGCACAGGACAGGGTGGCATTGAAAGATGCATCAAACCAGTCTACGGACTGATGACTCAAACAAAAACATGTAGGCCGGTAGGCATCCATTACAAAGCCATATTTATAATTTTGACATAAGACACTTGCAGGCCTTTTTATTTGAAATATATAACTTCCTGGAATTGTGTTACATTATTATTATTATTATTATTATTATTATTATTATTATTATTATTATTATTATTATTATTATTATTATGTCCGACTCCATAGCTGAATGGTTAGTGTGCTGGCCTTTGGTCACAGGGGTCCCGGGTTCAATTTCCGTGAAGGTGGAATTTTAACCATAATTGGTTAATATCCCTGGCACGGGGACTGGGTGTATCATAATTTCATCTTCGTGACGATGCGCAGGTCACCTACGGGGGTCAAATCAAAAGACCTGCACCAGGCCTATCTGAAGGCCACACACCATTGTTATTATTATTATTATTATTATTATTATTATTACTATTATTATTATTATTATTATTATACATTTAGTTGTGCAGGGTAAGTCGCAACCTTGGTCTGGAGATCAACCCCCAGAAAAAAGAAATTGTGAGAATACTCCCTAGTAACCAACTTACTGAAAAAAATATCATTGGAGGATTAGAATCCGCTTGGCTCAACAGTCACCAGTAATGGAAACTGCGCCAAGAGATCATAGATTGGAATGGTAAAGAATACAATGTCGCAACTTACTTTCATCTGGAAAGACATCTCCCATTCTACCTCGCTGAAGACACGGTTAGTTCGAACACCCATCTTTCCTTCTTCCTTTACAGAGCTGGAAAGTGGACTGTCAGCACATCTGATAAAGAAAAAGAAAGACGCATTCAAAATCTGGTGTTCGGGCGAATGCTACGATTCTCGTGGATAGAACGCACTTATTTTACGGCAACTCCAGTTCGAAGAGATTCAGTCCAGCATACAATAGGCCTTCAATGCAAATTGCAGTTTGCCTGTAGAGGAGGAGAATCTTATGATATTTGGTCAGTTTCCTGGAAGAAGGCCTCGAGGAAGAGTTCCATTACGAATTTTGTAACGGCGTGTGGCCTCTGCGGAGGCCTGGTGCAGGTCTTTCGAGTTAATGCCATATATGTATTGTAATGCTTAATGCGGCACGTACACCCAGCCCTCGAGCCATCGGAGTTAACAAATGAAGGTTTAAATTCCGACCCAGTCGGGAATAGAACCCAGGACCAACACGGTAACCATTTAGCCATGGAGCCAGAATACATTACACCGAGCTCGATAGCTGCAGTCGCTTAAGTGCGGCCAGTATCCAGTATTTGGGAGATAGTAGGTTCGAACCCCACTGTCGGCAGCCCTGAAAATGGTTTTCCGTGGTTTCCCATTTTCACACCAGGCAAATGCTGGGGCTGTACCTTAATTAAGGCCACGGCCGCTTCCTTCCCACTCCTAACCCTTTCCTGTCCCATCGTCGCCGTAAGACCTATCTGTGTCGGTGCGACGTAAAACAATTAGCAAAAAAAAAAAAAAAAAAAAAGAATACATTACAATGAAAGGAGACGATCAAGAGTGTCATTGGCCGTGCAGACTCTTCTGCTTTCAGGTAAGCAGGTAATCACGAAGAGTGTAGTGAAGTATCGCGTACCTCAGAAATGAAGAATCGACTGATATTATAGAGCTGTGGTGGTTGAAGTCTTTAATCACCAAACTATCATTTTATAATCTTCACTTGAAATTATTTTCGAGATAATTGACATGTTGCTTCCGAAAACTTGCGTTGACTTACGTTTTTTGCCACCTTTTGTCACTCATTTCACTTCCTTCTCCCACGACCTAGAATATCACAGGCGTCTGTCGCATATTTGATGCGAGAACCACGACAATAATAATAAGTATTGTTTCTATAAAAAGCTGAGAAGTCACACTTTAGGACAACACGGCAACAATAGAAACTACAAGAGATGAATTAACATATACAAGAACAAAAGCACATTTTGAGTTTATGGTCACATTAACAACTTATTCTAAGACACTTTCTTCTAAAATCTATTTGAATTTGAAAATAACAAGTTTTGTAGAATACTATGAAAGAGAGTACAAATCCATCATGGAAAGAGATTGCTCGAAGATTTCAAAACCTAATATTGGAAATCTCAACTATTGTTAATTCTTTACCATTCCTTGGTTTTAGCTCGAACATAAATAAGTGAGAAAATGTTTGCACATTCTATTTTCCTTAAAGGTGTCTGCAGACCCTCTCAAACATTTCCGCGGACCACTTTGGGATCCTGTGCCATATGGTATCCTTTCTTTTCTCCTTCCATGGGCCTGTGAAGTTTCATTCCTTGTTAACGTCGCTCCAAGAAGAACAGATTTTCGTTGAAACTGTGTCGTCATAACTGGTTGCCACTTCTAGACTCTTCCAGGACAAGTGATAGCAACCAACCGTTACATCCAGGAAGAGCTCCACCATAGTTTTCATAGTGAAGTTATAAACGAGTTGGCCGTGCGCGTAGAGGCGCGCGGCTGTGAGCTTGCATCCGGGAGATAGTAGGTTCGAATCCCACTATCGGCAGCCCTGAAGATGGTTTTCCGTGGTTTCCCATTTTCACACCAGGCAAATGCTGGGGCTGTACCTTAATTAAGGCCACGGCCGCTTCCTTCCAAACCCTAGGCCTTTCCTATCCCATCGTCGCCATAAGACCTATCTGTGTCGGTGCTACATAAAGCCCCTAGCAAAAAAAAAAAAAAAAAACTACACCCTTTTCACTGATTGTGATGATGAGACTGTTATATAGAGACTGTGTGGAATTATCGCGTAGTTTTTGATCACGAACACAAGGACTTTCGGAATATAAATAGAAAAAGTAATACATGAAGGAAAATTAGAGATGCTGTTGGGAAAGATGATAAGTTTATATATTTAAATTACAAACAATACAACACTGAATTTCTTATTGTTAACTAATACGAGTTTTGAAGCCCATATAGTCGTTTTGTTTTACCTGTAACATGAAAATGAATAAAATCCATTGTGACGCATTGAAATGAAATTAATAGGTGATTTTTTTTAACAAGAAAAGCTCTCGCCACGGTAAATACAACAATTGACTGAAATGTATTATACAAGTTTAAAAATATACATTTTCAAGGCATAATTTGTATTTTATGGTAACTTTTCACAGATTCTTTTCCAGTTGTTCAGTTTAAGAAGCGGTGAATATACAATTGGGATGATTGCTACAAGATACCACGAAATGGGAAACTGTCTTCTGGATCTGCTGAAATATCGTTCTCGAGAAAGTGGCCACTGCTTGAGAGTGGACTTTATAAGTGATGTGCGACGAGAGATACCCTCTTTCAGCAATATTTCACAAGAGGAATCTACAGTAGCATTCATGAGCACGTGACCTCCGATGAAGAGGGAAAATAACACCACTCCCAGAGGAACACATTTTCGAATTGTAATGGATGGTGACAGTGAGATGACTAGGGCATGCCCGTCATTCACCATTACAAGTGACACTTCTCCCAGTGCCAGTGGTACGTAAGTTGATAGACTAAGGTCGAAAAAAGGAGTCAATTGGACGACCGTGATAATAGGAGCCAGAAGCGCTTGGAATCGTTCGATCGCATGGCGATGTCCTTGAAGAAGTTAACTGCTTATTTGATTTCCAAGGCGGAAACTGAAATTGTTTCTGGGTTCTAAGAATAAACATCTTCTTGTTCTACAATGACGAGAGGAATAATAATCGCAGGTATACCCGCAGATGCTGCGCTATCCGGCAATGCACTGTACCGGAGGACTATGATGATATTCTGCAAACTATACTGAGCAATTTGGAATAACTGCACTAAACACTATACTTTACATGAAGCATTTAAAGCCAATTTTTTTCCCCATCAAACACCTATTTTAACAACAGCAGTAAATCATAAACCGCTGAGGCTGGCAGTTTCAATGAAATACGCGTAGTACTTTAAATGACATTATCACTTCCACACAATTCCTCTTTCCAGATACTTGAAACTTATAGATTCTGTATCAACATTTGCAATTCGGAGCAATATACTGATTAAAGAATTGTTATACATACTGTGTACCTATTCCAGAATCATTCCTCTGCATCAATTGAAACTTGCACCGCATTGGTAAATGTTCTTGACACACCATCTTCAAGTAAATTCAGTACAAAATCGAACTGCGTGGGTTAAGCATGAACAACTTTCTAAATATATCTTCGTCCGTTCGCTAGTGATTTCTTATCAGGGTAACGAAATGCCCACTAATTTGCATGCTTCTGAACACTTCACTACCGAGTAAGTGGCTGCGCGCTTTGGGTCACGTAGCTGTCAGCTTGCATTCGGGAGATAGTGGGTTCGAGTCTCATTGTCGGCAGTTCCGAAGATGGTTTTCCGTGGTATCATACACTCATGTTCATAAAAAAACAGAACACCTTGAAAGAACAGAAATAGGAAATTCATATTCACAGGACATGTTCATTAGTATGTTCTGCAGAAACGATTAGCATTTCACTCACCTGGTTTCAGCATGTATCCTGTTGCCTAGTAGGCACTAGGTCCTCCATGGGCACTGATAACTTGGCATCGACGCGTATAAGGCGCGAATGGCGTCCTGGGTTATAGCCATCCACGCTGCATTCACGTGGTTCCACAGTTCATCTTTGGTGGTTGGCATTGGGTCACAGCGCCGTACCCGTCGTTTCACTACATCCCACACATTTCGATTGGCGACAAGTCCGGTGATCGGGCAGGCCAGGGCAACAGTCCGACATCCTATGACAACAATAAGGTACGTTTTCGTGCAGCAACATGTGGTCGCGCATTGTCCTGCTGAAATATGAGGTCTGGGGTGTCGTGCAGAATGGGTATGGCTACGGGTCGCAGATGTCATTCACGTAGGTCGAACTGGTCACAGTGCCCTGGACACGCACCAACTGTGATTTGTGGTTGTACCCAATAGCACCCCATACCATAAGGCCTTGAGTTGACGTTGTATGTCTTGTGCGAATGCAGTCAATGTGATGCCTCTCCCCCTGTCTGCAGCGAACCAAAATGCGGTCATTATTTTCAAACAAACAGAACCTGGATTCGTCCGAAAACACTATCTGCTGCCATTCCTGTCCCCAGTGACGTCGTTCCATACATCATTGCAGTCTAGCTTGTTTATGCACATTAGTCAAAGGCAGGTTGAGAAGTGGACGAGGCGCCGGTAATTCAGACCGTAATAAATGGCGACGGATTGTCCCTCCTGATAGTGTACGATGTGTTACATTGTTCTACTGTTGCGCCAGAGCCCAGGAGGACGCAGATCTGTCATGCAATGCCATTTGGATGAGGTGTCGATCTTCTCCGGGGGGTGGTCTGTGTGGTGAGACGAGACCCATCTCGTCGTGCTCTACGGCATTCTTTAAATCATTCCGTACACACCCGTTTTACTGCCGACACACTTCGTCCCACACGAGCAACAATTTTCTCATGCCAATTTCAAACTCACTCATTTCACGGTACGGTTCTCGCATACATCTGCAAGGCATTCTGTACCTCTGCTCGAGTCACACTGATCCATTACATTCGGTTTATAGCGACAACGAGAGCCACAGGCACATTTTACCAGTCGGTGGTGGTGCGCCGAGATATAGAAGTGGACCTTGAACCTGAGGGCCGACATGGTCCATGCTAATCATTTCTTCAGAACATACTGTTACGGAGTTATCCGTGGAAGGCAGAGGTGAAAGAAGGTGCGGGCTGGAATGGGTCTAACTACAAGGTCGAAAGATGAATTAAAATTTCAATAAAGGTTATATTTTCATAAGTAGAAAAACTTAACAAATTTTACATAGAATTTAAACAGATAACAACAACTCAACCATTATCCACTAATCAGGTACAAGGTATAATTTATAAACCAGAGCACGAAAACACAAGTTTTGGGGGATCATAACAAGTTCTGGCTTCGAGCCTTAGTTACACAATCCTTGAGCTACTAGCCCAACATTACCAAGGTACACTAATTTATTCAAAGGGCAGAAAACCCCTTCATTCAAGGAGCACTTGCTCCCAACTTTTAACCTCAAGCCTCCCAGAGGCACTTTTCAAACACAAGAAAGAGCTGAGCCGCTCTCAAATTTTCAAGCCTATTAAAGGCAATACCAGACTAATACACAAATGGCCATCAAGGCAACGCATACATCAAATGAAACGAGGGTATCTCGTACCCAACCTACTGGGCCTCAGTGGAAAAGAACAGATTAATTAAATGGCCCAAAATACCAAGGTGAATGGAGGCGTTGCTTGCACTCATACATGAAACCTTATTAAACCTAAGGGGCACTAGGCCGATGATACAGGGGCTATTCCCAAACTAGGGAGGTGACTCGTATAAGAAAATTTTAATACATTAAGAGTAGAAAATCGGTTATGAAAACGTAGTCACCTCAACTCAAAATGAAGGGGAGCTCGAGAGGGTAAAGCACTCTCTATCCCCGATTTACAGTTAAAGTAATAAGAAATGTTTACATAAGCTGGCACAAAGTTACATTTTTAGAGAGGTAGGTTACATTGAAAAGGTTTCGGACCTTCCCCGAGGGCTAAACTGCTGAGCTAGCAAGAAATAAATATGTTAAAAGGCCATTACCTTTGTTGGTGAGCTGCTGCCCGAAGGAAGAGGCGCTACCCGCCCCCTGCTATACTTCCATACACTAAGCTAGATGTTGTTGAAGTGGCCGAGAGCCAGGAAAATCAGCAGTTTTTATACTCTCGGGGAAGATTCGAGACCTTTCATGAATAATTAAGACACACCCACATGCGTTTATTGGCTAACTAAAATTTACACATAAAAAATTGGGGAAGAAAAACACAATTGGCTGAAAATTAATGACAGAAATTATTGATTGGCTAACTTCAAAACTGGCGGAAAGAAAAGATTTATATTGCCAATCCACAAATGAAAGAACGAAATTTAGTTATAGGAAAACTTATGAGTATAAAATATCTTCAAGAAAAGTTCCATCACTTCGCACCAGGGTGCATGATCATAGTTTTTGGTAGAGACATCTGTGAGAGAATGTCCACACTCCTTGATAATTAGTAAACAAAAACAATTCGAAATTA
Source organism: Anabrus simplex (assembly GCF_040414725.1). NCBI lineage: Eukaryota > Metazoa > Arthropoda > Insecta > Orthoptera > Tettigoniidae > Anabrus > Anabrus simplex. Next base: position 300,836,831 of record NC_090266.1, read on the forward strand.
ACACAGTGACATCTTCTGATAAACGGTTGAATTAATTCAGTTTTAAAGTTCAGAGTTTCAGCTGTAGAGGAGTACTTTAAGACGGAAAATTCAAATGTGCGGCGTATAGGTGTACCAACCAGTACACATACTAATGCAGATGTCCTGTGAATAGGAACTTCCTATCTCTAGTCTTTCAAGGTTTCTGGTTTTTATGAACATGAGTGCATTTCCACACCAGGCTGTATGTTTATTAAGGCCACGCTCGCTTCTTACCCACTCCTAGGCCTTTCCTGACCCATCGTCGCCATAAGACCTATGTGTGCCGATGCGACGTAAAACAAATTATAAAAGAAAGAAAACACAAATGTCCGCTCTTGATGAGAGGCGTATAATTTCGTCTCCTTCTTTCTCTACCAGGAACCATGTAATTACACCTGAATCCATCTTACGAAGTATTATGCTTTGTTTACCCTCCCAAAACTTGCATCAAAATGACCTATTGCCTTCTGAAACAGTAGTCAGTAGCAACGACGGGCAGTTTCAGCGAAATACCCTCGCAGTCACTGCCAACCGTCAATCGCTGTTCGGAGGGCTGTTTCACCGAAAGGAAGGAAGTGGCCCTGGCCGTGATGAAGGTACAGCCCCGCTGTTTACCTGGTGTGAAATTAGAAAACTATGCAAAACCATCGTTAGGGATGCCGAGAGTGGAATTCAAGACTGCCATCCCTTGAAAGCAAACTTATAGCTACTCGGCATGTAAAGAGTAGCCGACTCACTCTGTTAACCTGGACAACCTCGTAAGTCATTAAAAATATCATAACATCATTTTACTCATGTTATTCCCAACACTTCTCTTTCTTGACGTGAGGAAGAGAAATATTTCTGGTCTAGCAAAGAGAAGTCATCTCCACACAGGCCGCGAAGGCCCTGGGAGGTGTGGAAGGTAAAGCTTTCCACTGTCCGTAACCTCGGCACTTGTTTGGGGGTAGGCCTACAGTGGTTAGCTCTGCATCCGATCACCTTTACCCCCAGCAGTGGCGAAGCGTGAACCAAGTAAGGGGGTAGACAGAGATTTCTTTTATTTAAACTGTTTTAATCATATTATTATATGGAATTTTGTTTTCGACGCATACATCTGTATTCAGTATTATATTAATGACTCTGAAAATAAGAAAAACCCTATAACAACCTATAACCCTACGTGCACTTACTTTATTTTTAAATATAGACGAAATAGGCCGCGGGAGTTGTCAAATAACAACGTACTTTTAGAATAAAAATAGCAATATATTTCATTGTTATGTAGGTTTAATAAGAGAAATAAGAAATAAATAGTTGTTCGTACAAGTCACTTTAAACAATATTCTTGTAAATGAGTTTAATCCGCCTGTCCTTCATTTCGGCAAATATATCTGTTACTCTCGTCTTGAAGTCGGGAGTCTTGCTAAGATTCCGCAGAAATTTCTTCTCTATAGCTAGAGTTCCCAAGTTAGACGGTCTCTGGTTGGTCATCCAATTCCTTAAATACGTTTTAATTCATTTGAATGCACCCATAGCGCGTTCACTAGAAACTGACTTTAACGGAATATTCAGCATCAAGTTAAGCATTTTTTCCGTATGCGTACTCTGGAGTACCTTATTAAGACTGGAAGCCAATAGTTGTTGGAGTTATAATACCGCAACTAATATTGGCGGGCAAGAAAATGCACGTACTTGAAAGGTTTTGATGCTGTCATTCATTTATTAGGTGTAAGTAGTACTTGTAGTAGTAGTAGTAGTAGTAGTAGTAGTAGTAGTAGTAGTAGGTGTACTTCGTATTTAAAATTTATTAATTTATTTTTAGGCGTGTCTTATAATAAAGTAAATTCAAATTAATAACATTAAAAGCATGTCTAAGATGGTAGCCAATAACAGCACCTTTTAGAAGAGAGATCCAAATACTAGCCAATGAGAGCAAGAAGAGACGCTGGTAAGTCTGTCTACTGGGCGGAGACATTCATCTCGCTATACGAAAGTCATAGTTCCACAGTCAGCACCTACAGATAGCGTTAGTGTTGCTCTACCTGAAAGCTTTGAAAATCAAAGGGAAAATACACAGAATGGACAGCGTCTACTTTCGCCTACGTGCTTCGTGTAACTAACGCGAGCCTTAGCATGGCCGAAGTGAGACGAAAATAAGTAAAGCGGGAAATACAATAATGTCACGAATCTGGAAATATCTAATGTTCTAAAAAGTAATTGAATTAACTAGACAATATTTCTTTCACAAAATGTTATGGGTACACGCTGTCTACCCTGTCTCCCCTGACCCCCAGTAATTAAACTGGTGCTCATCTTTCGGTGTAGACTGAGTGGACCTCATTGCCATGTGCACCTCCGGAAGTGGAAATACGGTTTCTTAAAATTTTGACTGCCTGACTGGGAATCGAACCCACGTCCTTCCGGGTGAACCGAGCACGCCTTTATCGTCTCGGCCAGGCAACCCTCGAGCCAGCGTACATTAGAAATAAAATCAGCGTCCCTATGCTGTTGACGTACTTTCAGCTTGCACGTGGCTATCGGAAATGTCACGGAGACTATCCTTGTTAGAAGGGGTGGTGTCGGTGACGAGATAACTGAAAGTTACGTAACTGTCAACCGGCTTGTTATGGCTTTACTCTGGCCTCGCTTTAAAGCAAGAAGTTGTACTGACGTTATGTTAGTGGTTCGTCCCGTGAATTTATTCTGCAGTGAAGGTTACCCGATAACCAGTATTAAATTTAGGTTTCTGGGTGCATCTGTCATCAGCCCATAAAGTGGTTTGAATCAGCTTTCCATTTCATTTTATCCTACGCTTCTCTACGGACCGGCCTAAGTGGCTCGGGCAGTAGAGCACTTGCTTTCCGAACCAGAGTTGACGGGTTCGATACCGGCTGAGTCCAGTGGTATCTGAAGGTGCTCAAATACAGGACATCAGCCTTGGCATGTAAAGGAATTCCTGCGCGGGGAAAAATTCAGCACTTCCATGCCTTTCAAAATCGTAAGAGTAGTTACAGAACTCTATACCTAACAATTTCTTTTTCAATTGCCTTTAAGTCGCACCGACACAGATAGCCCTTATGGCAGCGAACGGATAGGAAAGGTACACCCCCAGCATTTTCCTGGTGTGCAAACCGGAAAACCATCTTCAGGGCTGCCGACATTGGGGTTCGAACCCACTGTCTCCGTAATGCAAGTTCACAGCTGCCTCACGACCAACTCACTCGGTAGTAACATTATAACTTCTTCTTTCTTAATCTATTTACCCTCCAGGGTTGGTTTTTCCCTCGGATTCAGCGAGGGATCCCACATGTACCGCCTCAAGGGCAGTGTCCTGAAGCGTGAGACTTCGGGACGGGGATACAACTTGTGAGGAGGTCCAGTACCTCGCCCAAGCGGCCTCACCTGTTTTGCTGAACAGGGTCCTTGTGGAACGATGTGAAGATTGGAAGGACTGGACAGGGAAGAGGGAAGGAAGCGGCCGTGGCCTTAAGTTAGGTACCATCCCCGCTTTTGCCTGGAGGAGAAGTGGAAAACCACGTGAAACCACTTCCAGGATGGCTGAGGTGGGAATCGAACACCCCTCTGCTAATGGAGCCTGCCGAGGCTGAGTGGACCCCGTTCCAACCCTGAAATATTTGAAAAAAGGTATTTGGAATTTCCTTTAAAAGTAAAGAAACATAGGAAAATCCACTTAAGGGGAACTGAAAAAGAGGGTGAAGGTTTAAAATTAGCGTATCTACAGTATATCTCAAAAACTTAACATGTTGCAGGCGTGAAAACTGGTATTTGGAATCACCTTTAAAAAAAGGAAACACGTATTCTTTGGTTTTCGGAAAAGACACTTAACTGGGGGGGGGGATGAAAGGATTGAAAAATTAGTTGAATTATTTGTATGCGAATGTATATATACGTACCAAAGAATCTAAAGATGTTAAACACGTGAAAACTGGTATTTGGAATCTGCTTTAAAAATAAGAAAACACGCATTTGCGGGGAAAGGGGGCGGTGTATCAACTTGGTAGAGGGGGGATGAAAACGGAGATGAATTCCTTTTACGAGGATACATATATCTCAAAAACTGAAGATGTTAAAGAAGTGATGACTGGTATTTGGAAGCTCTTTTAAAGAAACGGGTACTGTTTGTTTTTGGAAAATTCAATTGAGTGGGGAGTTTGAAAAGAAGTAAAAAAAAAACAACTTTTTCTGGAGAAAGTTATATATCAAAACTGAAGGTTACAGACATGGAAATAGGTATTTGGAATCTCTTTAAATATAAAGAAATACGCATTTTTTGGGTCGGGGGAAACCAACTTAACGGGCGGGGGTGGAGTGATAAAGGAGTTGGATTCTTTTCACGAGGATATTTGTATCTCAAAAACTGAAGATGTTACAGACATGAAAATTTGCATTTGGAATTTTCTTTCAAACTAAAGAAACACGTAAACTTTTGTCTTTGGGAAATCCACTTAAGGGGGTTGAATTAATTGAAAATTAGTTGAATACCTTGTATGAGGATATTTATATCTCAAAAACTAAGATGTTAGAGACGTGAAAATTAGCACTGTATTTGGAATCTCCTTTAAAAATAAAGAAACACGCGTTGGGGGGTGGGGGGGGGGAATCAGTTGGCGGTGGGGGCAGTGAAAAAGGAGTTTAATTGTTCTCAGGGGTCCCGGGTTCGATTCCCGGCAGGGTCGGGAATTTTTACCACCTTTGGTTAATTTCCCTGGCGCGGGGGCTGGGTGTATATGTTGTCTTCATCATCATTCCATCCTCATTACGACGCGTAGGTCGCCTACGGGCGCCCAATCAAAAGACCTGCACTTGGCGAGCCGAACCCGTCCTGGGATCTCGCGGCACTAAAAGCCATACGCCATTTCATTTTACATTATATGTCAAAAACTTAACATGCTAGAGACATGAAACTTAGTATTTTGAAAGTCCTTTGAAAATACAGGAAACTGTACCTTTTTGTTTTCGGAGATGGCACTTAACAGGGGGTGAAAAGTAGTGACAAATAGTTGAGTTATTTTTTTTTATGAAGATACTCATATCTTAAAAACTGAAAATGTTACAGTCGTGAAAATTGATATTTGGAATTTCTTTTAAAAATAAGGAAACATGTATTTCTGTTTTCGGAAAATACACTTAGATGGGGGTAGGGGAAGGGCTGATCAAGGGGTTGAATTCTTTTTAAGGGGATGCTTATGTATACCGGTATCTCAAAAACTGAATATGTTACAGATGTGGGAATAGGTATTTGGAATCTCCTTTAAAAATATAGAAACATGTATTTTATTTTTTGACTTGAGTGTCGCATGGTAGTCTTAGCCCCAAAAGGTAATACCACAAACATGGTTTACAAAGAATTTCTGGGGTAAATGAAACTCAATTTTTTTTGCTAGTTGTTATACATCGCACCGACACAGATAGGTCTTACGGCGACGATGGGATAGGAAAGGGCTAGGAGTGGGAAGGAAGCGGCCGTGGCCTAAATTAAGGTACAGCCCCAGCATTTGCCTGGTGTGAAAATGGGAAACCACGGAAAACCATTTTCAGGGCTGCCGACAGTGGGGTTCGAACCTACTATCTCCCGAATACTGGATACTGGCCGCACTTCAGCGACTTCAGCTATCGAGCTCGATAAACTCAATTTTTGGGTGAGTTTTTATTCTTTAGGTACTTTCAGATAGTCTCTTAGTACAATGCCGAGGAACGATTACTCTGATCAAATTACGAAATCCACGCGAGCGAAGCCGCGGGTAATTACTAGTCGCTTATATGTCCATCGGAAAAACTACCTCGTCCTCAGGAACCTTCCAATGAAGTTCTGCACGGCTGGTAGACTGGCCGATGTCCAAGATGTTAGGCTCATTTAAACAACAACCGAACAATGACAAGAAGAAGAAGAAGCTGGTAGACTGGAATGGAATTGGTACGCCGAGATTGTTAGGCATACTGCCATCAAAATATCTGCCACCCGGTAGATTTTATCATTATTAGACATTAAATACATGACATTAAAGAGAATGATCACGGGTGCAAATAGGTGGGAACAATGGTAGGAGGGTGCTTGGAATGACGAGATAATGGCTAAGTTAGGAATGAGCTGGATATATGGCGCGGTACACATACATCGGCTTTGGCGATTGGGTGATGTTAGGCGAATGGAGGAGAATAATTACTTAGGAGAATATTGGATTCGGGCATGGAGGGTAAGAGAAGTTGAGGGAGACCAAGACACGAAGTTTAAACTCAGTTTATGGTGATTTAAAGATAAACGGTATGGAACTAAACGAGGTCACAGAGCTTACAAATAGAAAATTGTGGAGGCGTTTAGTAAATTCAATGAGATTTGCAGACTGAACGCTGAAAACCATAACAGTCCATAATGAAGTTGTACGTATGTGTGTGTGTATGTATGTATGTATTCTACCCTTCCAGCCTATAAGTTGGGCGCCGACTATTAATCCCAGTGTCACATACGGGTGATCTCCGGTGATATTTTCGAAATAAAATAAACTAATCTTAATAAGCAGGAAGTATAAAAGAGTAAAAAAGATAATAAAACGACTATGAATGAGAACTTTTTCAAAACTAATTTAGGTATATTAAACTTTGTCAGTACGACAAAGAAAAAGAAATGAATAACAAAAAAATCATTAATCAGAACCCACAAGGTCAACTGAAACCCATTAATAATTCATACGGATATTACACAATTCGGTTATATCTTCCAAGCATCATTTCAACTAAGCACAAATGCATCATTTGTTAAATATGTTAAGTCGATTTTCTTAATAATTCAAATCCACTCATTTAATCTCTGACATAATACCACACTCTCTCAAAATCTTAAACTTCTAAGAAAAATACGTATCGAGTGGTTGAAGCTTCATTTACATAATTTTTGGATCCATCTATACGATTTGGTTTATCACATAAGTATTTACCGACGTAACTCATTACATATCATTTCATTTTATTTATTCTCTTATTGGGTTTCATTATTAAGTTACTAACATCATTGTTCCAAAATAAAAGTTGACCTGTGTTACCCTTTGTAAATTAAGTTAAATTACATCCATTAAATAATTAAATTAAATTTATTAAATCAAATTAAATTCATTAAATCACTTTTTTTCTTTTCCGTAATTTCTGTCTGTCTGTATGTCTGTACACGCATCACTTGAAAACGGCTGAAGAGAATTTAATGAAAATCGGTATGTAAAGTCTGGGGATGAGCCACTACAATCTAGGCTATAAATCATTTTATTAACGCTGAGTGAAATGGTAGTTTAGGGGAAGGCCTAAAATTCAATTCTCAAATATTTATATTTTAAGTGGTCCTATCGATAAATACTACATAACTAAAGTTACATAGAATTAAATTTTCGATCATTTATGTCTTATACAATTTTACCGTACCGGCTGATATTCATGAATTTCGATTTTTGTTGCTAAGTCCACATCAACGCCGAGCCACGAGAAAATGGGTGAACCGAATTTAATGAAAATCGGTATATAGAGTCGGGGAAGAAAGAACTGTAGTCTAAGCTATAAACAATGTTACTGAACCTGGGTGTAATGGCAGTTTAGAGGCAGGCGCCTAAAATTTAATTTTTAAATACCTTCGTTATTGCTCCTATAGAAAAGTACTACATAACAAAAGTTATAGAGAATACAATTTCCGATCATTTATGCTTTATTCAGTTTTACCGTACCGACTGTGATAAGAGTAGTATTTCAGAGGCGGAAGAAAACTAAATGCGAAGGCCTACAATATGGAAAGCGCATAACATTGATCAACAATAACATTACATTGACCATTGTTTGTTGTGATGTTCTTTGCCTCTTATCATGCCCTCAACTCTGATAGATGGGATTACTGTTGCGTACCGAGTATAACAGCCTGACTCAATATTGGCGGGAAAGAGCTGGGGAGTTAAAAAACTGTTTTCTTCAGCATGCTATTCCTCTGGTTCACACATTGTCTGATTCTGCTGGTACGTAACACACTGGTTCATCAGTATTCCAGCTATTCACTCCCTACTCTGACGCGCTGTTTCGAATGAGCAGTGTGCAGATTTGGCAGAGGCTCACTTAGTAATAGTAGTATGACCTGGTCTAGAATTACAATTTAAGCCTATTCCAAATTACAGCACAACAATTCATTATTAATTCAAAATTCAACCCTGAAAAGAGACGTTACTTAAGAAAAGCGTCTTCCTCTTCACTTTTATTAAATTTTACATTCATTTTGTTCGAAATTAGCAGTGAAGAGGGGTTTTCCCCTCTGGCTTGGAGGAAAAATTTGCCTCCAAGTCAGATAGATTTTTCCGCCACCAGTGTAGTGAAATGAGATTTTCCGACTCATCGTATACTCCTAGGAAAGAGATTAGTAACAGGGCATAGATTTGTCCTCCTGGGACACCCCGCTATTCGACCCCCCCCCCCCCCACCGAACGAAAAAAGACAAAGAGTGTTCACGGATCAAGGCTGTGCGGCTTGGCCATTCTAGCTCTGGAACTTTGGACTGTTAGATCGGCAGGGGAGTACTGTTCGTTAAAAGTGAGAAAATGTGTTGTTTTTCATTTGATCGAGTATTTCATATTGCGTTTAATCGCGCCATTCCTACTGACGTCATTATAATGACCTATGTTCATTTCAATTGGGAAAACCACTAAGGCAGTCTTTCTGAGAATGTAAAAATGCAGGTGGAGAGTGAGTGTCTGCCATTATAATGAAAACTCCCCAACCTGATTGTGACAGAGTAGGCAAGCAGACCTATCGTTACAATGAAAATTCTCTAACCCAGCCTTCATATGAGAAAAGACGTTTGGTGACTTCCCCGTCGCGTTTCTAGGGTAACGTTGCTATGCAATATCATACAATCTTGCTCACAAGGTGTACACTACTTAACATTGAATTCTGTATACAATGTAGAATTCCGTAGCAAAGCACGGGTACATCAGCTAGATATGTATTATATACAATTGTACAGTTTTCATTGTGTATATTTGTGTCCTTTTTAAATATTTATACATCTTTAACTTTAGATTCATATCTATTGTACATAGCTCAGATCGCTGTAATTCGGCGTTATGCTGTTGCTGATCCTGAATAAATAAATAAATAAATAAATAAATAAATAAATAAATAAATAAATAAATAAATAAATAAATATTCAAATAACCTTGCGCTGTGGTTCTACTTAATCAATTGGAATTGTATTAAATAACATCGTAATTAATCTTCAATTACCCTATCTCAACGCAGCGGCGACGAGACTCTTAATTTGAGAGTAAACATTTGTCTATCAGTGCTATCACTGGCGTAACATATAATATGTCAGCGTTCCTCATCTCTGTAACAAGGCAAGCTCATTCAGTCATCTTCCAAATACCTTATAATCTGGCCTCTCTCGGGTTAACAACATCCACTGGTTCTAATCTCACCAGGGTTAATCAAATATTCCTCAGAATATATGATCATGAATACAGAATTTCTTGCCTTCAATGATCAGTTTCATAATATCTCATCACATATTTATAGCTTATTTTCTTCCTCTCACTGCCGTTTCTGAATGTTTTAAACATATCATATCTCAACAAATCACAAAGTAAAAACAATAAAGAAACGTCGATAAACATGAACAACCTCATAGCACAGATCGTATCTCAACCAAAGTCAAATCACTTATCCTCGAACGATGACTTTAAATATAAACTGTAATATTCACTGATGGTCGGTGGTTCAAGTCCGTAGCACAACACTGATGGGTCTTTCTCGAAGAACAAAAATAATCATGCACCATGCCATACGACTAACATGCTCCCACGAACTACTTTAACAGTACACAATGCCGTCTAATCTTTATCACCATTACATTAACACACGCTGATATCATTGTAAGAAGATTATTTCTACACACACTCAAAAATATATTCCAAAGATCAAATTACCCCAATAAAAAAAAGTTATATACACAAAAATAAACACCACCAAGTTATAAGTACGACAAAACGACTTATATGACTACATAATTAACTCTACAAATTTAAATATTACATGCAAGAAATTACTATGTAAACATTTATTCATGCAGCCGGAAGTTATTGTTTTGGAGATTAAATAAAATCAGATGTAGTCATCTTGCCCGCGTCGGTCCATGATTCAGCAATACACCATTTCAGCCATCGGGTCGGCCTATTGATGCTGCGGTCACTCCATCATGACGTTGGTAATATGTTAGTCCTTACGGCTCTCCTCCATGGTTCATCCTCTGAAGTACACTGTCCCGACAACAATCTGATTCACGGCACAATTGGTAAATCGCGTCCGTACAAGCCAAAAAACACTGAGCATAGAAACATACAGTATCAATTGTCACACAATTCTCCACCGGAATCTATTATTCAATACTAGCAAGATACCCGTGCTTCGCTACGGTATTATACTGAAACTTATAATTGAATATTTATCGTTTTATATATAACCCGCCGATATTCGCGATCTGACTCATTTTCTGAGAGATTGCGGCAATGTTCCTCCCATTTTTCAATGTATTTTCCAGCAATCGATTTCGTACTCCCCGGGCTAGGTCCAGGTATTCCACCCGGTCAGTTGGGTCCCTAAATCTTAGCCATGTTTTCCTATAAACATTTTTTTGTGTATCAAATCCTTGAGGAGATCCGGCGTGGTGTCCTCTTGGGTGCCGGACTGCAATCGTAGTCATTACCCGTCCAGGACCCGTTTCCAGCATGGTCCGCACATTTTGACGACGGTCCAGAACATTATTATTATTATTATTATTATTATTATTATTATTATTATTATTATTATTATTAGGGTGGGTGAAATTAGTTGAATTTAGGTATTATTATTATTATTATTATTATTATTATTATTATTATTATTATTATTATTATTATTATTTATTTTTTATTTTTATTATTGATGTTCTAGACCCCACAGCAAGATGCAAGACCTCTACTTGTCGGTAAATTACATCTGCTGCCATTGTCATAGATGACAGTATGACCAGCACCATCGTCGCCCTTAGGCAAGTGTGCAGGACTTCTGGCGATACGAATGACATACTTCCGTGTATTATTGATCTTACTATAGAAGTGAACAATTGCACGGTAAATCTTATACCTATCGTTTATTTCAAATGTGTTTAAATTTTTATTTATATGCCAGAAGAATCTAATGTAATCTAAGAAGGTTCTCCAAAGGAAAATATGGCTCTTGAAAACGAACCCAGGAAAGATTAAAAATGATCGGTTTATGATCAGAATAAGTACATTGAAAATCCACAGGCTGTTTCCAGTCATTCAACCGGGTCAGGAATTGAATGAATAATCCCCCAGCTAGCGGTGAGGATAGGAATTGTGCCGGCTGCCGAAGCCTGTCGCACTCCTCTAGGGCAATGATTTCATTGAATGACAAATGAAATTAAATGATATTGGAGAGTGTTGCTGGAATGAATGATGACGGGGAAAACCGGAGTACCCGGAGAAATACCTGTCCCGCCTCCGCTTTGTCCAGCACAAATCTCACATGGATTGACCGGGATTTGAACCACGAAACCCAGCGGTGAGAGGCCAGCGCGCTGCCGCCTGAGAGACGGAGGCTCCTTATAAGTTAAGTACATTAGGAACAGTAAAATCAATTGACCTCACCTCCGTTTTCTCTCCACTACGGTTAAGTTGATTTACCCCCCCCCCCCCCAAGAAAAAAAGAAGGCGCGTTTCTTTATGTTTAAAAGAGATTCCAAATACCAATGTTCACGTGTGTTACCTTCAGTTTTGAGATATAAGTATTCCCATAAAAATAATTCACTTTTTTCACTTACTTTCACACTCCCCCCTCCCCTAAGTGAATTTTCCGGCAAAAAATATTTGTTTCTTTAACAGTAAAAAATCTTCTAAATACCGATTATCTTCAGGTTTTGATATATGTGTCCTCATGAAACGAATTCAACTCCTTTTCACACCCGCCCCCAAAGATTATTCCCCTCCCCCAAATGCGTCGTTTTATTTTTAAAGAAGATCTAAATACCAATTTTCACGTCTGTAAAAACTTTAGTTTTTATTAGATGTAAGTATCCTCATACAATTAATTCAATTAATTTTCCAATTTTTCACCCCTCTCCCCCGACCTTTCATTGGATTTTCCGAGAATACCTGTTTCTTTGCTTTAACAGGAGATTCCAAATACCAGTTTTTACGTCTGTAACATTTTACGTTCCTGAGATATACTGTAGATATAGTCTTTCTAAAAATTCACCCCAATTTGTCACTCCTGTTTAACCCCCAATAATGAGATTTTCTAAAAACAACAAAAATAAATGTTTCTGCATTTTTAAAGGAGATTCCATATACTAACTATTTGCTCTGTAATATATTCAGTTTCTGAGATATACGCATCCTCATTAAAGACATTCAACGCCTTATTCATACTTTTCACCCCGCCCCCCTATTGGGATTTAGAGAAAACAAAAAAATATGTGTTCTTTTATTTTTAAAGGAGATTCTAAATATCAATTTTTTACATCTGCAAACTTTTGAAGTTTTGAGATTTAGATACACTAATTTTTAAAATACACCCCCCCCCCTTTCAATCCCCCACTATTTGTATTTTCTAGAAACAAAAAATACATGTTTCTTTTATAAAGGAGATCCCAAATACCGATCTTCAGGTCTGTAACATCTTCAGTATCATTAAAGGCATTCAACCATTTTTCACCCCTTTTCAACCCTCCTATTGGGATTTTCTGAAAACAAAAAAATACGTGTTTCTTCATCTTGAAAGTAGATTCTAAGTACCAATTTTTACATCTGCAAAGTTTGAAAGTTTTGAGATATAGATACACTCATTTTAATAATTCACCCCCCTTTCAACCCTCCACTATTTGGATTTTCCAAAAACAAAAAGTACATGTTTCTTTATTTTTAAAGGAGATCCCAAATACCTTTTTTCCGGCTGTAATATCTTCAGTTTCCGAGATATAAGTATCCTCATTAAAGGCATTCAACCCACTATTCACTCCTTTTCACCCCTCCTATTGGGATTTTCCGGAAACAAAAAATACATGTTACTTTATGTTAAAAGGAGATTCTAAATAAAAATTTCTACGTCTGTAAACTTTTACAGATTCGAGATATAGGTACACTCATTTTAAAAAATCCCCCCCCCCCCACTTTCACCTCCCATTATTTGGATTTTCCAAAAACAAAAATATATGTGTTCCTTTATTTTTATAGGAGTTTCCAAATTTAAATTTTCATGACTGTAACATCTTCAATTTCTGAGATTTAAGTATCCTCATTAAAGGCATTCAACCCCTGTTTCACCCCTCCTATAGGGATTTTCCGCAAAAATACACGTTTCTTTATTTTTAAAAAGAGATTCTAAATACCAATTTTCACATCTGTAAACTTTAAAAGTTTTAAGATGTAGATACACTCATTTTAAAAATTCACCCCCTTTTCACCCCCATTATTTGAATTTTCCAAAAACGAAAAAATACCTGTTTCTTTATTTTTAAAGTAGATCCCAAATACCAATTTTCAGGTCTGTAATATCTTCAGGTTCTGAAATATAAGTAGCCTCATTAAAGGCATTCAACACATTTTCACACTTTTCCACCCTTCCTATTGGGATTTTCCGAAAACAAAAAATATGTGTTTCTTTATTTTTAAAGGAGATTCTAAATACCAATTTTTACATCTATAAACTTTAAAGTTTTGAGATATAGATACACTCATCTTAAAAATTCACCCCTTTTCACCCCCCCCATTAATTGGATTTTCCAAAAGCAAAAAATACGTGTTTCTTTATTTTTAAAGGAGACCCCAAATACCAATTTTCAGGTATGTAATGTCTTCATTTTCTGAGATATAAGAATCCTAATTTAAGGCATTCAACCATTTCTTCACCGCTTTTCACACCTCCTATTGGGATTTTCCAAAAATAAAAAATACGTGATTCTTTATTTTTAAGGAAGATTCTAAATACCAATTTTTACATCTGTAAACTTTCAAATTTTTGGGATATAGATAGCTCATTTTAAAAATTCACCCCCTTTTCACCCTCCCATTAATTGGATTTTCTAAAAAAAAAAAAAAGTGTTTCTTAATTTTTGAAGGAGATCAAATGCACCAAGTTTTAGGTCTGCAATATCTTCATTTTCTGAGATGTAAGTATCGGTATCTTGATTAAAGTCATTCAACACATTTTCACCCTTTTGCACTTTTCCTATTGGGATTTTCCGAAAAAAATAGGTGTTTCATTATTTTAAAGGAGATTCTAAATACCAATTTTTACATCTATAAACTTTAAAAGTTTTGTGATATATATACACTGATTTTAAAAATTCACCCCCTTTTTCACCCCCATTAATTGGATTTTCCAAAAACAAATACGTGTTTCTTTATTTTTAAAGGAGATCCAAAAATCCAATTTTCAGGTCTGTAATGTCTTTAGGTTTTGAGATATAAGTATCCTCATTAAATGCATTCAACCCTTTTTCACCCCTTTCCACCTTTCCTATTGGGGTTTTCTGAAAACAAAAAAATACGTGTTTCTTTATTTTTGATGAAGATTCTAAATACCAATTTTTACATCTGTAAACTTTCAAAGTTTTGAGATATAGATACACTCATTTTAAAAATTCACCCCCCTTTTCACCCTCCCATTATTTGGATTTTCTAAAAACAAAAAATACGTATTTCTTTATTTTTAAAAGAGATCAAAAGTACCAATTTTCTGGTCTGTAAAATCTTCAGTTTCTGAGATATAAGTACCGGTATCCTGATTAAAAGCATTCAACCCCTTTTTCACCCTTTTTATTGGGATTTTCTGAAAACAAAAAAGTACGTGTTTCCTTATTTTTAAAGAAGATTCTAAATACCAATTTTTACATTTGTAAACTCTTAAAGTTTTGAGATATAGATACACTCATTTTAAAATTTCACCCCCTTTTCACCCCCTTAGCGACGGAATATCCAAAAATCCTCTCTTAGCGAGCACCTACATCTTAATATGAATGTAACCCCAAAATTTTATTTCATTATGTCCAGTAGTTTTGGCTTGGCGATGATGAATCAGTCAGTCAGTCAGTCAGTCAGGGCAAGCTATTATATATATATAGATTAATTACAAGTTCTAGCATGACTCGCGACTTCATTACTTATAAAATTTCCCACTGCTTGCATAACACATGGCTTGGCACTTCACACAGCTATACGTAGTAATTTGTGACAATTAACCATTAATAATTCGCTTATGGGAAAATTCCTGGGGTTTAAGTTCGTATTCAGCGTTTATAGTTATTATTCCTGCCTACGGAAATGCTCAATGTTAACTCCACGTTTTTTAAGCTACAATCTTAGAAACACGTCCGATCCGTTAAATTTCAAAATTCAGAGTGAGCTCCTCGTCAGCGCGTGGCGTCATGCAGCCCGTGTGATCACAGTACACACATCAGGGATTCCCTTCTGGATTGCGCCATACTTCCTATTTCTAGTGATCACATATTTAACTTTATAAAGTGCCAGGATATTTTAATTGAATTTTTACGGAATTATAAGTGTCTTATTTACGTTTTACAATAATATTTTCTGGACTTAACAACCTATCTTCACAGTGTTATCACATTGGTACTTCTGCTATCATATTAGTTACTCCTTTGCGCGTTGCCTTGTGATTCGTCGGTGTATGCATGTACTTATTATTATTATTATTATTATTATTATTATTATTATTATTATTATTATTATTATTATTATTATTATTATTATTATTATTATTATTCATGTACTTCATTTGGTCAAATTTCACCACTAATATTATCTTCAGTTTTGTAATTTTATCAATGTGCCTCACTTTGAGCATTCTTCTGTATCAACACATTTTAACTATCTGTTCTCTTTCTTTTTGCTCCAGTTAGGGATCGCACGAACATCTTCAGAAAATAATTTCCAATAACACTTCCCTATGACTAGGGTGAGAAATTATTTATCTAAAGGTGGTCCTTGCTGGGACTTGTTTAAATCCTTTTCAAGAAAAAATATATATGATTTTCTGCATCGCCTCTTCTATACAGGTACATTAACAAATTGTTATCATGATTGTTCTCCAAAGGGATTGAATACTAACGTCATGTTTCCAGACCAACAGATCGTAAAGAAACAATGGCTTTTGAGATCGGACATTATAGTTCTACTCTCGTGCTAAAAATTTCTTCGAAAATCAAGCAAATTTATTCCCAACAGTGTTTCTACGCGTATGAGATCCTATATTAATGGTAAAGTCATATTGTTCTTAAAATATGAAAAGTCGTTCTGGGTGTAAGACAATTACTGAATGATACAGTGAGTACCTTGATGTACTGTTTATGGTACTACATGAAGAATACCCGCCCAACTTACTGGAGTTTGTGGAAAAGTTTTCCTTACTAATGAGTAAGCTGAGAACATTTTAGGCATTGAAGATCCTGTTTTAGGCAGTCTAAATATGCATACAATTAGGCACTGAAAATATACGTTATCAAGATTTGTATAATCCTGTAATCTTCTCCTTCCGCTTTGTTCATACCCTGATGGGTTCGCACGCGAACTGTGATGCACATGTGATTTGGCCGTGTTTTACGGCCAGATGACCTTCCGAACGTCAACCACATATGGAGAGATATATTCAGTATTGTATGTTTCTGTGATGGTTCGTAATATGGAGTGTTGTGTGTGTACATGACGGGGAGTGTATTGGGACAAACATAAATACATAATCCCCGAGTATCACGAATTAATCAGACGTGAATTAAATCCCCGATTCGACAGGGAATCTAAGCCAGGACTCTCTGAATTGGAAGCCTCGATGTTAATCATTCTGCCATGAGGTGGACTTTGTATTAACAACTTAACTATAAAAAATGTTAAAGTAGCCTTTGAACAATCGTAAATAGGGAATTTACTGCGCTTGGAAGTGCCCAATCATTTGAAGACGGCGTGAAACTGTAGTGAAACAACTTACGCTTCAGCTACATTACAGCTGTCTACCGTATATTTGTTCAATGTTTTCTGGTATAAATTTATACCCCAATTCTGTCAAATCGAGAGAATACACTCCTAACTTCACAGAATATAATCGGGCTATATGCGAGACAGGTCGAAATAAATAAAATAAAATAAAATAAAATAAAATAAAATAAAATAAAATAAAATAAAATAAAATAAATAAAATAAAATCATTTAATGGTTGTATCAAAGGTGTTGTGGTATTTACTCATTATGATGAGTTTTAAATATAGTTTTTACCACAAATTAATTCACTTCAGGGAATTATGTTTCGATTTCATCTCCAAAATACAGTACAATAAAGTAAAATATACTGAGGGAGTGGCTGCGCGGTTTGGATCAAGTAGTCAGCTCGCATTCGGGAGATAGTGGGTTCGAGCCCCATTGTCAGTAGCCCTGAAGATGGTTTCCCGTGGTTTCCCATTTTCACACCAGGAAAAGCTAGGGCTATACTGTAATTAAGGTCATGCTCGATTCCTTCGCACGTCAAGCCCTTTCGTATCCCACCTTACGTCATGTTAGGAACTTACACCTGTAATGTTTGAATAGGATGTTTCTTCATGGTCGGATAGGTCGATCTGGTACTGTAAATTGGCCTTCAAGACACCCAGATATTAATCCTATAGAATTTCATATCTGGGGTGGAAAGGAAATCACAGTGTACTAAATTATTAAAGATGAATTTGATACCCTCGAGGAGAGTATATTTTAAGGAACGTAATATCCTAAATATACAATACTGGTCAATGATAGTGTCTTGGCATGGGACTGTAACAACTGGATTCGGAGTTGTGGTGCCTGTTTACGAGATCAAGGTATCTGTCAGGAAACGTGCATGCAACTTTCTAACGACTGAAACTTTTCTTCTTCTTTGTCAGACTGTTAATATACATGGCTACTTCACTTTCTTCTCTCGACAAATGAGGACCCAGCTTCAAAGTTGGACACGTGAAGTCAGATTGGGAAGCTGTTTTCTTTCTTTTTATCTTTTTTTATGTCGCTCTAACACGCACAGGTTTTCCAAGACGATTGAATAGAAAAGGGAAGAATGCGGGCGTGGTCTTAACCAAAGATCAGTCCCAGCATTTACTTGGCGTGGGAATAGGAAACCATGGAATAACATATTCAGGGCTGTCGATGGTGGGGTTCGAACCCACCATCTCCCGAACGAAAGCCAACAGCTAACCGATCGTACCGCTCAGTAGGAAGCTATGGTGCAATGGCTACGGTGCCCACCACTAGATATCCTGAATGTGATTTAACCTGCTTATTTCCACACTACCACAAGTTCATCATTTTGAGTCTCCAGACACCTATCTAATCCCTGGCCTTATAAGGACAGCTATTTGCTCGTCCACTGACATTACAATAACATACATTATTAAATAGTTTCTCCACTTAAAGTACGCAGACCTGACCAAAATGCATCTTAAAAGGACCAATAACGTCAGAACGAACTGTAAGTGGTTCATATTATGATAAGTACAAACATTTCTACGTCGAGGGTGCATTCAGCCTAAATAAATAATAGCGTGTGGCCTGCCGCTGGTATTTCGAGTTGACGCCATATCAGCGATGGAGGCCTACCTAATATGAATTCTAAAGTTGAAGACGGCACCAAAACCCAGCCTCTAGCCAGAGGAATTTACTAATGAAAGTTAAAATCCCCGACTCAGCCGGAAATCGAACCCGGGAACACTTGAACCAAAGGAACCGGGCAATATTTAGCCTAAAAGGTGACCTCCAAATTAGCTTGACTCTGTCCGTGAGGTGGATAAGAGTTACTACTACAAGCTGTGTTGCCAGTATCAACTCTTAGGATTAAGGGTAGATTATTACAAGCAATTAAAGGCATTTATAATGACAATTGGGCTGCAGTGTGAATTTACGGTAGAATAAGTTCTTGTTTCAAGGTACTTACAGGGGATTGTCAAGGCTATAATATTTCACCATTTTTAGCCTACATGAATCTTCTACTGAAAGGTATAAAGTTCCAGAGTGGGATTCATTAGGTGAAAATGTAGTAAGAAGTTTGGCCGTCCGACTCATTGGCTGAATGGTCAGCGTGCTGGCTCTCAGTTCAGAGGGTTTCGGGTTCGATTCCCGGCCGGGTAGGGGATTTTAATCGCTTCTGATTAATTCTTCTGGCTCGTGGACTGGGTGTTTGTGTCCGTCCCAACACTCTCCTCTTCATATTCACACAACACAACACAACACAACACAACACAACACAACACACTGCACTACCAACCACCACAGAAACACACAATAGTGCTTACATCCCTTCATATAGGGTTGGAGTCAGGGAGAGCATCCGGCCGTAAAACAGGGTCAAATCCATATGTGCGACGTAGGTCGCACCCACAACCCCACAGGTGTGGGAAAAGCTGTAGAAAAAGAAGAAGAAGAAGAAGTAGTAGGAAGTTTGGCCTATTCCGATGGATTGGTCGTAAAGGCAGACCGCGCAGAAAGCTTTTAACTAATATCCTCGAACATGAAAATAGGTACAGTGGGTATGATATGAAAATTAGCATTTCTTTTTTTTTTTTTTGCTAGGGGCTTTACGTCGCACCGACACAGATAGGTCTTATGGCGACGATGGGATAGGATAGGCCTAGGAGTGGGAAGGAAGCGGCCGTGGCCTTAATTAAGGTACAGCCCCAGCATTTGCCTGGTGTGAA
This sequence comes from Anabrus simplex, assembly GCF_040414725.1. Classification (NCBI taxonomy): domain Eukaryota; kingdom Metazoa; phylum Arthropoda; class Insecta; order Orthoptera; family Tettigoniidae; genus Anabrus; species Anabrus simplex. Next base: position 300,856,599 of record NC_090266.1, read on the forward strand.
AATGGGAAACCACGGAAAACCATTTTCAGGGCTGCCGATAGTGGGATTCGAACCTACTATCTCCCGGATGCAAGCTCACAGCCGCGCGCCTCTACACGCACGGCCAACTCGCCCGGTAATTAGCATTTCTAAGACTAAAGTGATGTCAATAGTGAAGAAAGCTAAGTGGATTGAATTTCAGTCGAGAATACAAAACTGGAACTGGTAGATCATTTCAAGTATTTAGGATGTGTATTTTCCGAGGATAATAGTACTGTACAGTAAGTAAAACTGAATCAAGGTGCAGCAAATCTAATGCAGTGAGCTCGCAGTTGAGATCAATGGAAGACTATTCTGTAACGAACAACAGTTCCCGGACGAAAGTACGTATCTTTACACCCGTCTATTTTCAGACTAACTTTGCTTTACGAGAGTGAAAGCTGGGTGGTCTCAGGTTGTCTTATTCAAAGGTTAGAAGCAACAGACATGTAGGTGTCGGGAATGATTGCTGGTAATTACGGGTGGGAACAATGGCAGGAGAGTGTTCGGAATGAGGAGATAAAAGCTAAGTTAGCATATAACTCGATGGATGGATCTGTATGCATAAACTGGCTTCGCTGATGGGGTCATTTGAGGGGAATAGAGGGGATAGCATACCTAGGAGGGTAATGGTCTCGAACATGGAGGGTAAGAGAAGTAGAAGGAGACCAAGGCGACGATGTTTAGACTCAGTTTCTAATGATTTCAATTTAAAAGGTATAGAACTAAACGAGGTCACAGGGCTAGTTAGAAATAGAGGATTGTGGCGGCGTTTAGTTAATTCACCGAAGCTTGCAGACTGAACGCTGAAAGACATAATAGCCTATAATGAGGATGTATATGTGTGTTTCTGTTTTGCCACTGTAATCCTTTCTGAGCTGTACATCTGTTTACGGCAGCGTAATATACTGAACTCCCAGTTTTCTTGCATACTAATCCTCTTCTTACCCAACAGAGTCAATTCTAAGTGTCTTGTTACTAATGGTATTATTCAGTCATTATATTCAGATCTTCAGTCTGGATCTCCTATACTGTCCTTGCCACCAGCAACTTTTCAGTGTAGGTCACGAACTTCCATACTGGTGCTTTTAAGGACAGAGCCTGAGGTGGCGAGGTTATCACTTTTTGAACCTATTACTCAATCTAAGAATGAATAAACGAGTGCATATGGTAGTTACATTCCTCGTGACCATGTATTATAATCTCCATATTGCGATTCTTCAATTATTCTACTAACAACCTATCAGAAGCAGTGATAAAAGAAACAGCCAACGATGAACATGTACTAATACATTGCCTATTCTTAAAACAATTTGTACACAAGCACGTAATAATTAATTCTGAATACTTTTCAATTAGCATATAGAAGAAATTTAGATTTGCCCTGTCAGACGTAGAGTATTTTTGTGTTCCCTGTCTGTAAAGGGTAAACCTTCACACATCGCTCTCAACTATAGCGGCCGATGACCTACATGTAAGGCTCCATAAAACGGTAATCCCCTTTATCATTATCTTTCCTCAGGAACAATTAATCATCTGAACTCTAATTAGAGGTCTTAGATATGCTTTTCTTTCCTCCAAACGTTTTTTTATTAACCTATTCTGCTTTACCCGCAACCACACAGTCCTACACAACTTTACATTGCAGCTGGTGGAGGTTGTTATTATTTTTAAGAGGAAGTACAACTGCGCAACTAGCCTCCTTTACATTGCTACCTTCACTTCCAGTCACGCACTCACACAGATTGTCAGATCGACTGTTCAGTCATCATCATCATCATCATCATCATCATAATCATCATCATCATCATTATCATCGCAATCACCACCATTTCCCATTATTCAGATGCACTCAATTTGGGCACATACGATTCCTCTCTCTTTTACTCTACCTTTCCAAAATTCCTCATACATCACCAAATTCTAACTTGCAGGCTTGCACAATTGCTATGCACTTCTTAAACAAGTTTCACCCATTTCTTAATAAATTTCAAGTTAAACCGTACATAAGAAGAAAGAGTTAATTTACCAAATTATTCACTTCGTCCTTCGTTCCAATCTGAACGAAACCAAACACCATGGCGCTAAGGTCCCGTAGGGCCTTGGCCTACCAAGCGACCGCTGCTCAGCCCGAAGGCCTGCATATTAAGAGGTGTCGTGTGGTGGCCACCACTTTTCCACTCAAGTTTTCTACACGTATCGCATGTTGTTTCCTATCTAGCATCTAGACATTCGGTCGTTTGGTAAATTTCCTCAGTTGTCGGTTACATTTATGTAACCGATTTTAAGAACAACTTTCCCTTTTGGTGACCAGAAGGGTGATATGGTTCGTCACTCGTTAATATTAGTTTTCGGACTGTCATTTTAAGAAGCCTAATTTTCAAATCATCCATATTCTACGGCACAAATATTCCTAGTTGCATCAAGGTTTAGAGGAACTTTGAAATATGTCCAAAATTCAAGATTTGATAGTTACATCATCAGGTCTGGGGATAGGGTTAGATAAATATACCATAATGTGATCGACAGGAATTACCATGTCCTGTACACAGAAAGCGAATTAATACAACCTTGCCATGTAATTCAGTCTGCTTCTCGTTCTAGAGACGTTATTATAATGTATACATACAGCACGAATAACCGATTCCTTCACGCAAAGTGTATACAATTGGCAAACATCCCAGTTCCTATTTTTCATTTATGAGGGGTTGTTACATATTTACAAGGCAATCTAACACGGGATCTTCTGAAAGGGGATGTTCCCTGCAAAGCAGCCACAGTAGGAATGCATAAGACATTTTTATAATTGTTCAGCAGAATACAACTGTACCGTAGGCTATATAACATGTAGAGGTGAATTCAAGTTTTGGATTATAAAGCACGGTACAATCTCCCTGCTGCAAAAACATTTATAGAACAATTTGTATTTCAGGTTGTTTTTACAATACAATGCAAACTTAAAACTTTCATACCGTCACCCGACTAGTTGAGAAACTAGAGTTCTAACCTTCAAGGATCTTAAATCTAGAACATCCACTGTAATTATATTAGAAACTAGCTGTTGTGCCCGTGTTTCGCTACGGAATTCTCACAAAGACTGACTTTGTGATTTTCCTAACTGAAGTCAACCTCAGAGAGACAGTCATCTCCGTACAGACAATGAAGGCCCTTGGAGGGGGGAAGGTAAAAGCTTCCACTATCCGCAACCTCGGCACTTGATTGGGTAGAGTGGTTAGCTCTACGCCCGGCCTTCTTTGCCCCCCCAGAAATCAACCTGGTACTCGTTTTTGATGTAGGCTGAGTGAACCTCAGGACCATGTGCACCTCCGGAAGTGGAAACGTAGTTTCTTAAATGTTACGACTTCCTGACGGGGATTCGAACCCACGTCCTTCCGGACGAACCGAGTACGCCTTTACCGCCTCGGCCAGGCAACATAGGGCATTACAAAAACCTCAGTAGGAATGTAGCGACTAAAAGCAATGTTATCATATAAAATACTCGATCAAATAAAAAAAACTGAACATTTTCTCACTTTTAACTAACAGTAGTATGGTGCCGGAGCCTCCGTGGCTCAGACGGCAGCGCGTCGGCCTCTCACCGCTGGATACCGTGGTTCAAATCCCGGTCACTCCATGTGAGATTTGTGATGGACAAAGCGGAGGTGGGACAGGTTTTTCTCCGGGTACTCCGGTTTTCCCTGTCATCTTTCATTCCAGCAACACTCTCCATTCTCATTTCATAGCATCTATCAGTCATTAATAAATCACTTTGGGAGTGGCGACCACATAGTACTAATAGCCTATATCTGCTTCATTCATTACATCCCTGACCCGGTCAAAGACTAGAAAACAGGTTGTAGGTTTTCATTTTCATTTCAGTATGGTGCCGATCTAACATTCCTAAGTTCCACAGCTGGAATGACCAGGCCGCAGACAGCAGTGAATACTCCTCTGACATTATTCCGTGAAATATGCACACTGATCATTCCAATCAGTGCCTCAAAGTAGGGATTGAATAGCTGTAATACTATGATGAACCAGTGTGTTACGTACCAGTAGTATCAGAAAATTTATGAACCAAAGGAATGGCATGCTGAAGAAGAATGTTACCAAACTCCCCAGCTACTTCCCGCAAATATTCAGGCGGGCTGTTACTCTCTGTACTACCGGGCGATTTGGCCGTGTGGTTAGGGGCGCGCAGCTGTGAGCTTGCATCCGGGAGATAGTGGATTCGAACCCCACTGTTGGCAGCCCTGAAGAGGGTATTCCGTGGTTTCCCAATTTCACACCAGACAAATGTTGGGGCTGTACCTTAATTAAGACCAAGGCCGCTTCCTTCACACTGCCAGCCCTTTCCTATCCCATCGTCGCCATAAGACCAATCTGTTTCGGTGCGACGTAAAGCAGCTTTAAAAAAACTCGGTACGCAGCAGTAATCCCATCTATCGGAGATGAGTGGCAGCAGAAGACACAAAGCACATCACAACAAACAATGGTCAATGAAATGTTATTGTTGATCAATTGTATGACTTTCTCTATTGTAGCCCTTCACATTTAGTTTTCATTCGAGTCTGCGATATTAGGGCATCTTATAAAACTATTTATAGCGTAGACGGTAGTTCCTCATTCTCCGACTTTACGTACCGATTTTTATTAAGTTCGGTTTACCTATTTTCTCTTGACTCGGCGCTGATATGGACTGAGTAACAAAAATTCAAATTCATGAATATCTCTGTGATCATAGCCGGGGCGGTACCAATGTATAATACATAAATGATCGGAAATTTAATGCTATATAACTTTAGTTATGTAGTATTTATCGATACGACCACTAATAACAAATATTTGAGAATAAAATTATAGGCCTTCCCCTAAACTACCATTTATCTCAGCTTGAATACAATTATTTATAGCCTAGATGATAGCGAACTATTCTCCGACTTTGTATGCCGATTTTCATTAAGATAGGACCGCTAATAACATAAATATTTGAGACTTAAATTTTAGGCCTACCCCTAAACTACCGTTTTTCTCAGCCTCAGTACAATTATTTACAACCTAGATTGTAGGGACTTGTTCCTTGACTTCCTTCCCAGTCCTAGACCTTTCCTATCCCAACGTCGCCATAAGACCTATCTGTGTCGGTGCGACGTAAAGCAAAAAAAAAAAAAAAAAAAAAAAAAAAAACCAACTTATTGCTGGCCTTGTGTTTTTCGTCGAAATATTCTGTTGGACTGTAAGTCCTCCATTCGGAAAATGACACACACAAAATCGTCGTTTTACAGATGAGAACTTACGTTCTAGTGACATTTTAGCTGCTTAGTACACCGAATGAACAAACATATAAAACACCCTGACTATGAACTCAAAGCTCATACACGACTGTTGATCGTACGTGAAGTACTAAATAGAACAGATTAATCTAATCAGCGCTCATGCTCCGCCAATTGCCTGGACGAGACCTGCTGTGGTCGAGTATAAAGAACTCTACTGTCACGGGGATTCACTGACAAGGCCAAAGCCGAGGCTCAGCAAAAAAATAAATATTGTGCATACCACACAACTCGTTTTCAACAATCCATAGAAATTCAAGAACCCATCTTTGGATTACAGATGTTAATAAAATAAATTTTAAGTGATAATCTGACAATAATAAGTTTGAAACCATAAAATATGGAACATATTTAAAATGAAACGATGTTATGTAAAGATACACAAGATTCTCTAAAATATTTAAAAATACGTACCCTAAAATATGGACAAATATGGAAACTCAAGTGTGTACTAAACCACTCCAAACATCCTAATTCGTAAAGATACAACAACATTTAACTTTAACTCATGCAAAAACAAACATGTATGTTTATAAAAAATGCTAGCCCTTATAATCAAGCTCTACAGGACTTGGCTCAAACGCTCTCCTCAGTGGTAGCAGCCATGTAGGCCTAAATGAGTAACAACGAAGTTCGAACCATACTACCAATCAACAAATTAATGGCCTTCACATTTTCCCTTCTCACCTCCAGACAACTTCTGCCTTTTCTTTTCAGTCCCAATTCTTCTTCTTCTTTATCTGTTTACCCTCCAGGGTCGGTTTTTCCCTCGGACTCAGCGAGGGAACCCACCTCTACCGCCTCAAGGGCAGTGTCCTGGAGCTTCAGACTTTGGGTCGGGGGATACAACTGGGGAGAATGACCAGTACCTCGCCCAGACGGCCTTACCTGCTATGCTGAGCAGGGGCCTTGTGGGGGGATGGGAAGTTTGGATGGGACAGTCAAGGAAGAGGGAAGGAAGCGGCCGTGGCCTTAAGTTAGGTACCATCCCGGCATTTGCCTGGAGGAGAAGTGGGAAACCACGGAAAACCACTTCCTGGATGGCTGAGGCGGGAATCGAACCCACCTCTACTCAGTTAACCTCCCGAGGCTGAGTGGACCCCGTTCCAGCCCTCGTACACCACTTTTCAAATTTTGTGGCAGAGCCGGGAATCGAACCCGGACCTCCGGGGGTGGCAGCTAATCACGTAAACCACTACACCACGGAGGCGGACTTCAGTCCCAATTACAAACTAATAAATACTCTAGTACAGACAAAACTGTGAGACTTATTACGGTACTGGTTATCATTCAAGCAGCAAAACATGAAGCTGGCGACTATGAACCCAGCCAAAAAATTAACAGTTTATAAGTGGTAATTACTAATATTATTATTAGTAGTGGTGGTAGTAGTTTAGGGGCTGCCCGGCCGAGGTGGTAAAGGCGTGCTCGGTTCGCCCGGAAGGACGTGGGTTCGAATCCCCTTCAGGAAGTCGTAAAAATTTAAGAAACGAGATTTCCACTTCCGGAGGGGCATATGGCCCTGAGGTTCACTCAGCCTGCACGAAAAATGAGTACCAGGTTAATTCCTGGGGGCAGAGGCGGCCGGGCGTAGAGCTAACCACTCTAACCCATCACGTGGCGTGGTTAACAATGGTGGAAGCCTTTACCTTCCACTCCTCCAAGGGCCTTCATGGCCTGTACGGAGGTGTGTCTGTCTTTGTTTTTGGTGGTAGTAGTTTAAAATTTGCTTTACGTCGCACCGACACAGATAGGTCTTATGACGACGATTGGATAGGAAATGGCTAGGAGTGGGAAGGAAGCGGCCGTGGCCTTAATTAAGGTACAGCCCCAGCATTTGCCTGGAGTGAAATGAAATCCATCTTCAGAACTGCCGATAGTAGGGTTCGAATCTTCCGAAATCAAGCGACCCTAACCGCACGGCCATCTCGCTCGGTGAGTGGCAGTAGTCCCCGCGATGCAGGGATAGCGTGTATTCCATTTAACCGGAGATTCCGGGTACAATTACTACCTCATCCAATCCGCTGTGACAGTACATGAACTTCTTGTTATACCCCCTCCCCCCGCAAACCCAATGGCACTACAGCCCTTGAAGGGCCTTGGCCTACCAAGCGACCGCTGCTCAGCCCATAGGCCTGCAGATTACGAGGTATCGTGTGGTCAGCACGACGAATCCTCTCGGCCGTTATTCTTGGCTTTCTAGACCGGGGCCGCTATCTCACCGTCAGATAGCTCCTCAATTCTAATCACGTAGGCTGAGTGGACCTCGAAACAGCCCTCAGGTCCGGGTAAAAATCCCTGACCTGGCCGAGAATCGAATCCGGGGCCTCCAAGTAAAAGGTAGGCACGCTACCTCTACACCGCGGGGCCGGCTAAAATGTTGTCATACCTTATTAATCAGGATACTTGGAGTGATTTAAACATGTTTTATTTTCCATATTTGTCCATATTTCCAGCTTTAGTACACGTTTTTACATATTTGCGGAAAACTCACATACGAGTATAATTACATAATTTAACGTTTTATTTTAAGTATCTTCCATATTTTATCTTTTCAAAGTTTTTCTCCAAGAAAATAATTTAAAATTTATTTTACTACCGTCAAAATTTCCAAGCTGGAATCTGGTATTTCTTTGAAATATGAAAAGGAAATCCAGCTCTAAGCATGTGCTTTTCTTTCTTCCTGGCTTTGGCCTTATCACTCAACCCATTTGTGACCCATGTCCAAAAGGTTGAACTCTTGTTCTGTGACCTTAATTTAAAGTCATATGTTTGTGACTTCAATGTTTAAGCAATCATCTTTAACTGTACCAGTATTACAATTTGATACAATAAACTTTATTTTTCGCCATACTTTATAAAAAGTCATTCATATTTCACTCCATATTTTGACATTTTTTAGCCCATATGTATGTACATACTTAGCCATTTTTATTGCGTATAAATCCTGTCACTGGTAAGTACCTGTAATGACGTTCGGAGCACAGCTATAGTGTGTGTGTTTGTTATGAAAGGTTCTGCTGATAGAGCCAGACGGGCCTCTCACGAACAAGTGAGGAAGGTACAGACAAACTACGTCTTTTCTTATCATGTCATCACCTTCTTATTCGGTTTCTGTACCTTTTCTTCGGTGTAATGCCAGATGCGACCGTGCCGCATGCGACCGGTGCCACTAGCGACCGTATAATCTGTAACCGCGCCGGAAGCGACCAGTGTTAACAACCCAAATTTCATTTTAATGAGCTATGTCTTCATCCAAGACAAGGTAAGCTCAATCAGAACCAGAAAATGTTAGAAAAAGGGCCAAATTTTATAGCACTGGTTACCGGGTTGGGAATGAAATTGTTCTTTGTTCTGTTCAAATAGTGAACTACTATAACCACAAACCGTACACATTTACTTATGTACACTGAATTAGCCGTCGGGAAATATAGCCTATAAAGCCTTTACGGAGAACAATCCTAACGATTCCGTGAAGGTTTATAAATAATAATTTGGGTTGTTAACACTGGTCGCTTCCGGCACGGTTACAGATTATACTGTCGCTAGTGGCACCGGTCGCATGCGGCACGGTCGCATCTGGCATTACACCGAAGGAAAGGTACAGAAACCGAATACGAAGGTGATGACATGATAAGAAAAACGTTTCTATGACGGAAGTTTAAATAAAACATGCATACTTTACATCACACAAAAAGGTAATATCTAAAACAACAGAAAAACTCGTCATTGAAAACTAAATCAGTGTAATGTATAATTTAGAATGCCATAAAGAGAAATGTGCTTTCTCTGGGGCAACTTAATCTTCATATTATGATCTTTCATACTTTTAAAAAACATTTCGAACTTATCCGTCTGCTAATGACATTCCACGGCATAAAAAAAATTAAATGGCGTATGGCTTTTAGTGCCGGGAGTGTCCGAGGACATGTTCGGCTCGCCAGGTGCAGGTCTTTCGATTTGACGACCGTAGGCGACCTACGCGTCATGATGAGGATGAAATGATGATGATGAAGACGACACATACACCCAGTCCCCGTGCCAGAGAAATTAACCAATGATGGTTAAAATTCCCGACCCTGCCGGGAATCGAACCCGGGACCCCTGTGACCAAAGGCCAGCACGCTAACCATATAGCCATGGAGCCGGACATTCCACGCCATTATTCCCACGTTCACCTCCAGCCAAATGCCGGGATGGTACCTTTCTCATGGCCAAAGCCCTTTCCTTCCTATTTCTAGCCCGTACAATTACACCTACACCCACAGCCAACAAAACCATTACACAGTAGCCTAGTACATATAACTCAATCCCAAGGGATGACTAAAAGTTATGTGCTAGAAAAATAAAATTTTGAAACCTTCAAGGTAATCGTAAGAAGTGGTAGCATTTATCTTGATACTTTGAAGTTTCGTGAGATCGTGTTACATAATCAAATCACATTCGCGTCTATACAGGATGGACGGTAACTGGTGCACCAATTTAACACAATAGATCTTGGAGAAAAGATCACAATGCCGTAATTTTCAGGTCAGTAGCTTGCTCCGATACGCAAGGAGAAAGGAGACGAGCTACTCGACTAAACGAGATGTCAGTGGAGAAATGAAATGGTGCTTTAGCGCCGGGAGTGTCCGAAGACATGTTTGGCTCGCCAGGTCCAGGTCTTTCAGTTTGACTTCTGTAGGCCACCTGCGCGTTGTGATGAGGATGAAATTATGATGAAGACGACACATACACCTAGCCCCCCGTGCCAGAGAAATTAACCAATGATGGCTAAAATTCCCGACCCTGCCGGGAATCGAACCCGGGACCCCCGTGACCAAAGGCCAGCATGATAACCATTCAGCCATGGAGCCGGACGTCAGTGGAGAAATGGCGTGGCACATTAGCAGAAGAATAAGTTCGAAATGTGTTTTTAAAAGTATGAAGATGAAGTTGGAATTCAAGAGGACAAATTGCCAACGGAAATGTTCGATAAATGTCCAAATTCTCGGAAATTATTTAAAAAAAAAGACTAGGTAAACAGCCGCTAGGCAATCTGCCACTTCGGCGATTGCCCTAAATACAGATCAGTGGTGACTGATTGATTTATTGACCGATTGGTCACATGCGGCACGGTGCTTAATCCAGTCGGTCGCTAGCGGCACAATTTTGGCGTGGTCGCATCCGGCATGGCTGCTTCTGGCACGTAACCTTTCTTTCTTTCTTTCTTTCTTTCTTTCTTTCTTTCTTAACCCGTTTACCCTCCAGGGTTGTTTTTTTTTCTCTGATTCAGTGATGGATCCCACCTCTACCACCTCAAGGGCAGTGTCCTGGAGCGTGAGACTTTGGGTCGGGGGATATAACTAGGGAGGAGGACCAGTACATCGCGCAGGCGGCCTCACCTGCTATGCTGAACATGGGCCTTGCGCAGGGACGAGGAGATTGGAAGGGATAAACAGGGAAGAGGGAAGGAAGCGGCCGTGGCCTTAAGTTAGGTACCATCCCGGCATTTGCCTGGAGGAGAAGTGGGAAACCACGGAAAACCACTTCGAGGATGGCTAAGGTGGGAATCGAAACACCCCCCCCCCCCTTCCCACTCAGCTGACCTCCCGAGTCTGAGTGGACCCCGTTCCAGAGCTCGAATCCGGACCTGCGGGGGTGGCAACTAATCACACTAACTACTACACCACTTTGGTTAAACATTGGTGGCACTGTTTGAAGATCCAAGCATCTTTAGGCTGAAAATTGACAGGGACATAGCTACCCTCTCTATTCCACCTATAGCTGAATTTGCTTATAGTGGAAGCCTTAATATTCCAATCGTCCAGGGAACTCTATGGGCTGTAATCGAGGTAGTATTTCAAATATAGAAAACAATATGTGTTCCATAGGTTGCAAAATTTAACAGTAGGAATAGCTGTTCACTAGGCTGTCTGTGCATTTGACTTCACAGCTTTCCTGGTGGTATTCGTGGGAAAGAGAGAGAAAGAGAGAGAGAGAGAGAGAGAGAGAGAGAGAACTGTCCGGACTTGAGAGGATTCTAAGAGCTTCAAAGAGCTGAAGTAAGCAGGCGGTGATCGCAGGATCTAATCCTCTTACTACTCGACTTAACAACCACCATCAAATCGTTCGTATTCTTTCCCTCACTTCGGAATACACCCAGCGAACCTGACCTCTTTTTTCTATAGCGTTGTATCTATCACTGACGGAATATGGGGTGAGATGGAAGTCATTTACTTCAATACTACTACTACTACTACTACTATTACTACTACTACTAATAATAATAATAACACCGAACAAATTGGCCACGCAACTTTGAAACAGTGGTCCACCGCCCTTGAAAAGTTCACGAGGATATGCAACCCCTCTAACACTCCTAGTCCGTAAGGTCGATATTCCTCTGCTTGCTACCTACGGCTACCTACTTGGCAGCAACGTAAAGCAATTATATGCAATTTTCCGGCCATGGTGAAAGGACCATTCCACAAACATACTGTGTTTTTTTTTCCTGTTGTGTAGTAGAAGTACCGCTAATAAGATAAAGTTAGTTGGTTGCGCAAAGTGATTTGTTGTGATAAAACCTAAATGAATGTTGTAAAAGAGATATGACACGGATATTAAGCGTCGATGTTTTTTTAAGTAGTGCTCTTTCTGCTAGCAAGGATGAAACGGTAATGTTTCAGTAACATCTTTGAAATCTGAAAATGGATCCACGTTTCGAATCCTTCTCAATGCAGCTTCTTTTCACGGTATTCACAGCTTCATTACACCTGCTGCACGTACTGTACGTATGGCAGAGTTTCTCCTTTGTGACTATAACACAGTATTGTGTTAAGCATGTTTGCTGCCTGAACTCCACAGCTATTACAAAAGGTCACAACTCATAGCTTATTCATTCCTAATTATCATAAGAAAAACTACAGAGCTGGCTTTTTTCTGAAAGACTTCTTGAACGTAGCAGCAAAAGTACTGACTCATGTCTATGGTAGCTAAGAACCCTGAAAAGTCGATCTTGAAATTTTCTTTAGTTTATCCCAGTTATTTCTGCGATCGCTGGATCACGGACGCCCTTCCTGACGCCACATGATTCTTAATATGACAATTTCAACCCAGAATGGACTTCTTAGCCCCATGAATTAAAAAATACCTAGGCCTACTAGTGCAAACATATTATCAGACTACAGTAACTGAGGCTGTTGACCATTATGTACTGGTACTATGCAGTGAAAACTGGGCATTTTAAGAACACATGTAAGCAATTAATACTCATCTCTTAATCTACACACAACATACCACACAACCAAGCACGACAGACACACTTGTTAGTGAATAGTCTATATCAGTTCACAAAGGGTTGGCGCCAGAAAGGGTATACTGCCGTAAAACTAGGACAAGCTAAGACAATGGTTAGGACAGACATTGCATCACATCACACAACTTATCCCGTCTGGTCTGTAGGCGATTAATATCTTTGATACGTCGAATTTACATCAAGGGCAGTGACCTGCCCTTCAGAACTAGTTGGGGGACGGAGCAATTCAGTTCGGAGCAAGTACTATGACGTCAGTGCACAGAATCGAGTACAAATTTGTAACTGTGCAGCTAAAAGTTTATAATAATTATCGGCGCTAGGGTGGACGTTAAGATATAAAATTATTAGATGTTATTACTTAATACAGACAGAAGTATTCCATAAAGGATGTTATAATTGGCAAAATTAAACCTTATTAATTGGTGTTGATTCCCCAGACCGAAGGTATGGTGGATCCTTATCAGGTCTATAATCAACTGTCATAATTATCCGAGATATCACTGAAGAGGCGTACTAACGACATGTCAGTTGGCCGTGCGGTTAGGGGCATGCAGTTGTGAGCTTGCATTCGGGAGATAGTTGGTTCGAACCCTACTGTCAGCAGCCCTGAGAGATGGTTTTCCGTGGTTTCCCCATTTTCCGACCAGGCAAATGCTGGGACTGTATCTTGATCAACGTTACGGCCCCTTACTTCCACGCCTAGTACTTTCCTATCGTCGCCATAAGACCTATGTGTGTCAGTGCGACGTAAAGTCAATAGTAAAAAAACCTAGGGACATAATTTGTTCGGTAGAAGAAAGCATCTCCTCTGCCGTCACAGATGTAGCAAGTTAGCTAAAGTAGCCAGGGACATGAGTGATTTCTCGAGCAACGGTGAGCCTAGGCCGCGTACCTGGGAACGGATGTATTTCTAGAATGCCAAATTATGACTACAGCATCTGACCGAACCGTCGACATTTGCTTCACTTGTGCCACCATCAGTAGCATGAACCCTAGGGGCTATCTAGTACCTTCCAAATTTGAAGACAGCGTTAAGTTACTCGGACCATCTTAAGACTGTCGCTCTCTGCTTCAGGACACTTCTAAACTTATTCTCTCATTCAGCTCTTTCAGCAACTCCTTATGTGTATGTTGTTTATTTATTTATCTGAAGTGTGGGCCTAGGAGCGTAGCACCCCTAGTTACCGGGTGGCCTTCATAAGGGAATAGCTTCTTAGAAAGGTCATCTCCCAAAATGAGCCTTTGGAACATCAAAGACGTTTCGGTGCGCGACTTTTCCGAGGCCTGAAGACAAAGGCCAAAAAATTAATTAAATGGTTTGGGAGAAAGTCAGATACCGAGTTGCAGCCAGAATAAGTGGGAGTTATGGGAATAAGGTACACAAATTGTTTCAACTCTCTTTCTTTAGGAGTTACACAATCACCAACGTGGCGCAATACATGGTGAATAGACACCGCGCTGATCATATTCCAGGTCAGACATACTGGCGCGACAGGCCTTCCACGAAATTCTACGCAGAAATACCAGGGTTTCAGCTCGTCTTACAGGTCGACCTTCGGTCTGAAATTGAATACCGGTCATTCTCAGTTCAGTATGACAAATTCGTTTCTCGGAATGTCACTACTGGCTAAAAGTACTTCGGTTACTCTTCCTTGTTAACCATCATTTCTGAAAAGGAGCGGCTTGTCTGACTTCTACTAAAAACAAACTGACAAATTAGAACTATGAAGGTTTAATCGATTAGTTTCTTCACAACCTTCAAATTGAGACGAAAACATCTATGATTAGTGAATTTAGTTTCATCTTTAACAGTTATCAGGTACTAAGGAATCAGGTTTTGTGCAATTTTAAATATTACTTTTACTATTATGTAGTTGTGTCAAATATTTGACTATCGTTCTTCTTTGGAAGGCCTAGGAGCACAGAAATGTTAAATCCGTCACCGGCATTTACAAACTATTTAAATGCTGACAAAAATGTAATACATCAACTTTAAACTAAATTGCTAGGTTCAATTGGTTGCGGCTTGCTATTTTTTTTTGCGTCGTTAACATGCCGTTGCGACATTTGTAAACCCTTCGTTTCCAGCGTTTCAGGAAAGGTTGTTGCGACGTTGAGAGGAGAGGTTAATATATGGTGGTGGCGAAATGATGGTGTACTTCCGGTGGGTTTTTACAGGGGATGGCATTTGCCATCCGTGTTGACACGCATGTGAGGGGCTACGAAGGGTGTGATGTGGGTTACTTCGGACATGCAGTATTTAAACGGGGGGGGGGGGGGGGGGTCCCCTGGTTAGGGTTAGCTGCTGCTTGTTAGGAGGGAGTATAGATTTGAGTATTTCTATTAGAGTGAGACGGTGGAATGAAGTTGTTTGCGACAGGGTGTGAAAGGGGCTAATTTTGAGATTACCGGGCGAGTTGGCCGTGCGCGTAGAGGCGCGCGGCTGTGAGCTTGCATCCGGGAGATAGTAGGTTCGAATCCCACTATCGGCAGCCCTGAAAATGGTTTTCCGTGGTTTCCCATTTTCACACCAGGCTGTACCTTAATTAAGGCCACGGCCGCTTCCTTCCAACTCCTAGGCCTTTCCTATCCCATCGTCGCCATAAGACCTATCTGTGTCGGTGCGACGTAAAGCCCATAGCAAAAAAATTGAGATTTAGGAGAGACGGGTTGTTGGTTTTAGGGATGCGGTCGTAAGAACGGTTGTCTTCTGGCGTAATGTGCCTCAGCAGCCTTTTTGTGGAAGGGGCAGCAAGGATACGAAGCTACATGATTGCCGAGGCAATTTGTACATTTCGCCCGCTCCCGTGGAACGGCACATTCAGAATGGTGGTGATGGTGATGATGATTACCACATTAGTTGCAGCCGCTGTCGTTGGTATATTCTGCAGCTGAATGGTGCAGTTGTAGCACATTGTCACTAGGGGAGGCCTCCCGAGATTAGCGCGGATTCGAATCTTGGGAGGTCTGGTGGTTTGTGTGGAAAAGTTTATCCGTGGGGTTGTGGAATTAGTGAGCTATTCCGGTAGGTGGGCGAGTGGCTGTTTGTTTGTTTGTTTGTTTGTTTGTTTGTTTGTTTGTTTGTTTGTTTGTTTGTTTGTTTGTTTGTTTGTTTGTTTGATTGGGTGGCTTGTAAGACTGTGGGTAGGTTTGGTTTGTGTGTGGGCTAGGTGGGTGGGGTGTGTGTGTGAGGTTTGGGTTTCAGTGCCCACAGTGGGTGCTGGGGGTGTGGTTTGGTTGCTGCAGGAGATGGGATCTAGTGCAGGCGGTTCTTCTTCTTTTTCTCCGTAGATTGTCTGGAGAAGATTGATGATTATTGGTTTAGGGATCTCCCGGATGGGGATTTTTTTGCGCAGAACGTCTTCAAGATAGGGTTTGCGGATGGGGGTGATCATTAACATGTTGTTATGAGATTCTTCTATTAATACGATGTGGCTTGTGATAATGTCCGTAATGGCCTCCAGTATAGTGCACCGAATCATGGGCACTGGTCTTGGGGATTGCGAAGGGGAACATGATAATAATTATTGTACATTTCAGGGACATTCGGAAAGTGGGATCATTTCTGACGTAGTAACAGGGATATTCATAGCTGACAGACTGGGTGTCCAGGATAGGAATGTGTATCCGATGTGAGTTCTCTATGTGGAAGTTATCAATTGAGAAACCTCGAAAACTTAACCACAATAATAATAATAATAATAATAATAATAATAATAATAATAATAATAATAATAATAATAATAATAATAATACTGAGAAAATGGCTGTGCGGTTTGGCTCACGTAGCTATCAGCTTGCATTCCGGAGATAGTTGGTTCGAAACCCACTGCCGGCAGCCCTGAAGATGGTTTCCCATTTTCTTACCAGGTGAATGCTGGGGTTCAGTGGCGGTTCGTGACATTTTACTCTGGCAGGGCTGTGCCGCCATCTCTTTCCCCTCCCCAATCGGTCCAGTTTTCACTGACCAGTACCACGATACTATTAGATGAATAATAATAATAATAATAATAATAATAATAATAATAATAATAATAATAATAATAATAATAATAATAATATCCGCCTCTGTCGTGTAGTGGTTACCGTGATTAGCTGACACCCCCCGAGGCCCGAGTTCAATTCCCGGCTCTGCCGCGAAATTTGAAAAATGGTACTAGGGATGGAACAGGATCCACTCAGCCTCGGGAGGTCAAGTGAGTAGAGGGGCGTTCGATTCCCACCTCAGCAATCCTCGAGGTGTTTTTCCATGGTTTCCCACTTCTCTTCCAGGCAAATGCCGAAATGGTACCTAACTTAATCAGAGGCGATTCAAATCCCCGACCCGGCCTGGAATCGAACCCGGGACCCCCTGAACCGAAGGCCTCAACGCTGACCGTTCAACCAATGAGTCGGATAAATAAATAAATAAATAAATAAATAAATAAATAAAACCGATTTACTGATTTTGTCTTCATGGCTGTTAGGTCATCATCATCATCATCATCTGTTTACCCTCCAGGTTCGGTTTTTCCCTCGGACTTAGCGAGGGATCCCACCTCTACCACCTCAAGGGCAGTGTCCTGGAGCTTCAGACTCTTAGTCGGGGGATACAACTGGGGAGTATGACCAGTACCTCGCCCAGGCGGCCTCACCTGCTATGCTGGACAGGGGCCTTGTGGAGGGATGGGAAGATTGGAAGGGATAGGCAAGGAGATAGTAGGTTCGAACCCCACTGTCGGCAGCCCTGAAAATGGTTTTCCGTGATTTCCATTTTCACACCAGGCAAATGCTGGGGCTGTACCTTAATTAAGGCCACGGCCGCTTCCTTCCCACTCCTAGCCCTTTCCTGTCCCATCGTCGCCGTAAGACCTATCTGTGTCGGTGCGACGTAAAACAACTAGCAAAAAAAAAAAAGAAAAAAAAAAATAGCGGTACTGTGTAACATATGTTTGTTATCCTGTCTAGCTCTACGCCCGGCCGCCTTTGTCCCCAGGAATTAACCTGGTACTCATTTTTGGTGTAGGCTGAGTAAACCTCAGGGCCATATGCACCTCCGGAAGTGGAAATCTCGTTTCTTAAATTTTACGACTTCCTGACGGGGATTCGAACCCACGTCCTTCCGGGCGATCCGAGCACGCCTTTACCGCCTCGGCCAGGCAGCCCCTGGCTGTTAGGTTTTCGATGTTATTTATGGTATTGCGAGCTAACTTATGTGGTTGGCCGAGTAGTGACATGGATGGCCCGAACATATGTTTCAATACATCTGGTCATTTACAACATTTCGTACACCATCTGTGCTATTTGTCCTTAATCTACCGCAATGGCCGTAAGAACCTCTGTTTAACAATACGCCCATCATGGGTGGAAATTTACCTTCAGAAGTCTAATTGAAGCACATTAGGAAATTCTCCTTTGTCTCGATGAGTGCTAGGACGACGGTAATCGTACCATCATCTCGGGTTTAGAGATGTCTGGCCAATAGTACCCCTCATGAGGGTTAAGAATTGATATTTAGATGGAAAAAATCCCTGTTTTGTCAACACATTGGTACATATTTTGTATATTCACAGTCACTTTGTTCACAAATTCTACTTGTATGCGCTACAGTGTACCGAGCTCGATAGCTGCAGTCGGTTAAGTGCGGCCAGTATCCAGTATTCGGGAGATAGTAGGTTCGAACCCCACTGTCGGCAGCCCTGAAAATGGTTTACCGTGGTTTCCCCATTTTCACACCAGGCAAATGCTGGGGCTGTACCTTAATTAAGGCCACGGCCGCTTCCTTCCCACTCCTAGCCCTTTCCTGTCCCATCGTCGCCGTAAGACCTATCTGTGTCGGTGCGACGTAAAACAACTAGCAAAAAAGAAAAAAAAACCCTACAGTGTAACATATGTTTGTTATCCTGTCTATTTGCGGAAAAGCGATATCATGTTCTGAAATTGGGCGACGCTTTCACTCCCTACCGTACGGTGATCTGAAGTTTACCACTTCGCATAACCGAGCGCTAAAAGCACGCGGCTACCACGCGGAAAGGTTGCATAGTCGTGCTAAATTTCTTGTTGTGAAGAGTTACCTTGCGATGTTGGAATATGGAATGTGTCCCATATAGTTTGCCAGAAACTAGCCTGTGATTGACAGTTTGATTTTCGCAACGTTTACTTTCCGTGCGGTACCATTTCTTGATAGATGCATAATTTTTTTATTTGTCACCTGGCAGAGGCCAGAGAAAAAAGAAGCTTCTGCCGAAGTCTCAGTCTCTGCGCCAGTATGGAAGCTGCTGGGGTAAGGGTGGCGCTGAGTAATGGCATTCGAAGCACGACTTGTGCGTCTGAATGTCTTGAAAGATGCTACTCATAAGGCCGGTCGTGCTGAAATAGCACTTTTTAGCCCAGTGAGGAGAGCATTGGCAAAACTTCTCACTCCTGCCTAGAATGCCTCATTTTATCACCACTAATGGTGTTTTGTCGTTTCCCTTTAACCGCATAAACTTTGGTGGTGCTATTTGATGATCCAGCCAGCCTCCGGGCTGATGATATAACAGTCTGTCCGTCCTTGCTATAAAGTGAAAGATTGTCACGTCAGAAATCTCTCCTTTCTTTCTTTCTTTCCACGTACTAAACTAAGTAACTCAGATTTTAAATTAGAAATATTCGTATCGCAGAACGGTATTCCTGTTGGTGCACATAACGTGTGTAGCTCAGTTTGTATACTGAGTTGCGATATTTTGAGATACAGTATATTCTTGAACACCTGTCACTGAATCCAGTCGGTTGCCAAGATGCAAAGAGCCTTAAGTCCATTATACATTTTCATAAACAAAGGAAAACGTGTCATTTTTTATGTGCAAGAGATAGGATCACAATTCTTTCAACATAAAATTAGAGAAAAATATTTGATTTTAAATTCATGTGTGAGAGAAATTAAATTTCTATGATTCTCTAGATATTTAAGCGTTTAGTTTGGACATAAGGCATTTTGCTGCATTACATTGTACATAATGGAATTTGCAACAGTAGCCCTTTGAAGACTAAATTGATGTCGGCAGGTAAGAAATCCAAGAGAACTGAATGTCAGATTGGGAATACAAAGCTGGAACAGATAGATAATGTCAAGTATTCAGGTTTTGTGTTCTCCCAGGATGGTAATATAATAAGTGAGATTGAATCAAGGTGCAATAAAGCTAATGCAGTGAGCTCGCAGTTGCGATCAACAGTGTTCTGTAAGAAGGAAGTCAGCTCCCAGACGAAACTTTCTTTACATCGGTCTGTTTTCAGACCAACTTTGCTTTACTGGAGCGAAAGCTGGGTGGACTCAGGATATCTTATTCTTAAGTTAGAAGTGACAGACATGAAAGTAGCAAGAATGATTGCTGGTACAAACAGGTGGGAACAATGGAAGGAGGGCACATGGAATGAGGAGATTAAGGCTAAGTTAGGAATTAACTCTATGGATTAAGCCGTACGCATAAAACCGGCTTCGGTGATGGGGTCAGGTGAGGCGAATGGAGAATAACGGACTCTGTTGTGGAGGGTAAGAGAAGTAGAAGGGGACCAAGACGACGAAGGTTAGACTCAGTTTCTAACTATTTAAAGATAAGGGGTATAGAACTAAATGAGGCCACAGTATTAGTTGCAAATATAGGATTGTGGCGACGTTTAGTAAATTCACAGAGGGTTGCAGACTGAACGCTGAAAGGCATAACGGTCTATAATGATGATGTATGCATGTATTTGCTTTCTATTAATTTGGTCATTAATTTCAAGAACAGGAGCAAAAATAACTTTCGAGGATATAATGGTGTTTGCTGCATTTCCACTAGTATATAGAGGCTTATAGATGTGGACATAATGCTACTTGCATCTCTCTTTAGTGATTGGTCATAAGGGTCTCTGCAGCAGTCCATGATTTTTAACCTACAAAATAAGCAACGTAGAAGGCATTTTGAAGCTGTACGTTAGTGTTAATCAATGCGAAATGATGTGAAGAAGGAAATAGTGGTCTTATCCCAATTTTCATTTTTTGTGGACTTACGGCTCTTTGCATCATGGCAACTCAAATATGTGTATGAAGAAAAAAATACACTGGAATTCACACACGACCAATAATCTTTAATGTACGTAGTGGTGTGTGTTGTATGTCCGGCGCTCCCTTCTCGCTCCGCCAGCCAGCTACACGCGCGCCAAGTGTCATTCTTCTAGCCTCGACGCGCAGCCCTCAGTGCGCGTGCCTGAACCATCGTGTGTGTACTATAAAGTGGAACTCCCAGCCTGTCCAGATGCCCACTTGCCCCGGTGTCCAGCTCCAGAATACACCCTACGTCGAGCACGGAGGCTACTCCTCTTGAAAATGTGCTTCGGCCAGGTGGACTGAATTTCTGGCAGTACGAGGTCTCACCTCTGGTCACCGCTCCTCTTCCGCTGCCCATATCCAGTCATACTATTACATACCGTTATATTTCCTTAATTAATGCAAGCTCCCTTGGTTTCGCCAAGTAAGAATTCTTCCAACATTGAATTTGCTTTTATGAACTCAGCAAGGAAGGACTTTCCAAAACATTTATGTCAGTACTTCTGATAGTTTTCGACTATCGACTTTTCATATATCAAGGACTATCTTTTCGAGATAGAAGTGGATGTAAATACTGCAAACTTGTATATAGTGTACAAAAGATAGACTCTTTCTCAAGATTCCTAATTCATTTTGCTTCAAGTTAAATTTCAGTTGTATTTGTGTAAATAGTGTATTTTGCATTTGAAGCGAATAATAAAGTTGTGTTTTGTAAATCTCAACCTTGGTTACAACAGTGTGAATCTATCTTCTTATCACCATCTTGATGGTAATGGATGTCGGACAGGGCATGGTAGATGGCAGAGCGCTGCGCTGGCCTTCTGAGTTTATGTTAGTGGGGTCGGTCCCGAATCAGTCCGATAGTATTTGAAGGTGCTCATTTACGCAGGGGCGTAGCCAAGGTGGATTTCTGGGGGGGGGAAGCCTCCCCCCAAGTATTTTTATAAAAGGAAGTAAACAGAAACTGACAATAAAGAAGTTAGAGTCGACTCAGTGGGTCGGCTCTTTTGAACCTTCAGAGATACATAATTGTCAACCAACATAATCTAATTTCTAAGAATCCTCGAAAGTTGGATTTTAGGTTGGAATCTGAATATACTATTCGCTGTAAAACTGTAGACCTTTTTCATATTCTTCTTGTTCTGTGTTGTAATGTAAGATATTTTTAGTGTACCGGTACTGCAGTCTGAATACCCACATAATTCACACACGCACAAGCACCTTCAATATGTTGTATCATCATTTTGTAACTATAAACCCCACCCAATCGATCAATCCTGGCTACGCTACTGCATTTACGTCAGCTTTCTTTCGATAGATTTACTGGCACGGAAAACAACGCCCGCTGAAGAAAATTCTGGCTCCTGGACATCTCCAAAACCTTGAAAATAATTAGTGGGTCGTCATAACATTATTATAGTATTGAATTATTGTATCTTTTCCAGCACAGTCCTTCTCTAGTGCGAGCTGGTGTCGATTTTATGAACTCAGAGAATGACAAATGTGTTCTGGTTGTAAGAGTTCACAGAACATAGGTAGTCACTGACCATAAAATGAAAAAGTAGAAGGGCACCATGTGTACCCAAGGTCTGAAGATGAGACTTCTAGGGGAACTGTCATCTGTGGTGGAAGTCAGTGGCGTAACTAAGTAAAATAGCGCCCAGTGCAAGCCGTGATTTGACACACCCTCCAAATATTAAGACGTAGCTTAAAAATTTAACCGCCGGGCTGAGTGGCTAAGACGGTTGAAGCGCTGGTCTTCTGACCCCAACTTGGCAGGTTCGATCCTGGTTCAGTGCGGTGGTATTTGAAGGTGCTCAAATACGTCAGCCTCGTGTCAGTAGATTTACCGGCACGTAAAAATAACTCCTGCGGGACTAAATTCCGGCACCTCGGCGTCTCCGAAAACCGTAAAAGAGTAGTTAGTGGGACGTAAAGAAAATAGCATTATTATTATTATTATTATTAAAAATTTAACCTAGACATTATGTAAACAATGTGTAGTGTATATAACAACTCCGATTTTAATTAAAACAAAATCGAAGAAAACGAAATTAAATGAATAGTTTCCTTGCTTTTACTATAGCAAACTAATTTTGTCATCAAAGTTAGTTGTTTCTAGTTCCTCTTGTTCAAAACTTAGAAGTGCATGAGACAGTCAAATGGCGCCCAGCTGCTGCTAAAGTGACGCCCAGGCACGTGCTCTGCTGTCCCACCCTACTTACACCACAAATGGACTTTTTCTTTTTTGCCTATTCTAGCTGAATTGTGAGGCTACATAGTCTACTCATGTTAATTATGTCAAGAATTGCTGGGAAAAGCAAGTTTCAGCAAAAGAGCTCAAGTAGTAATTTAGCACGGACTGTCTGGAGAGATCACGACCTCTTTTCTACATAACGAAGTGTGTCTAGCCAAGTTCATTCCTGTGTGTTGCGAGTTGCTGCGTGCCTGAACACAAGACACCACACACATGCTCAGCTCGAGCTTCAGGGGAACGAAAAACTTAGACCATTTTGTCGGGATATTTATAACTACGGTAGTTACCATTCTCTCAAGCAACCCAAATTACCGGGCGAGTTGGCCGTGCGCGTAGAGGCGCGCGGCTGTGAGCTTGCATCCGGGAGATAGTAGGTTCGAATCCCACTATCGGCAGCCCTGAAGATGGTTTTCCGTGGTTTCCCATTTTCACACCAGGCAAATGCTGGGGCTGTATCTTAATTAAGGCCACGGCCGATTCCTTCCAACTCCTAGGCCTTTCCTATCCCATCGTCGCCATAAGACCTATCTGTGTCGGTGCGACGTAAAGCCGCTAGCAAAAAAAAAAAAAAAAAAAAAAAAGCAACACAAATTGTGTTTACTTGGTCAAAGAGTGCAATTCCACATTAAAAATATTACTGAAAATAATAGTATTTGATGTTACCAACTAACCTGAGAACCCTGGGACACTTTTAATTTACAATCCTACTTTCTGGTAATTCGTGTTATTGTGGAATCTACGAATGTGTCTGGAATTTTAATTACTTAACACCAGGAAATTATATCTTCAAATAGATACGGGAGTGAGTGTGAAAAAAACATACACAGGATGATCAAGATTATGAGGATGATGAGGAAAGGGGGGAGGCATTCACAAAAGGACTTCAATTTTTCATGAGGATAAAAGGTGCTTAAGGTGCTTAAATACGCCAGCCTCGTGTCGGTAGATTTACCGGCACGTAAAAGAACTCCTGCGGGACCAAGTTCTGGCACCTCGGTATCCCCGAAAATTATCAAAGTAATGGTTACAGGTAAAACAAATAATAATAATAATAATAATAATAATAATAATAATAATAATAAATAAATAACAGTATGGGACATCACATTAATCAGCGACAAATACTGGATGGAAGAAATGTTCATATGCCCAGTGTTTGATCGTCGATTTAAGGTAGTCGCTTTTTCATGTTAGGGGCGAAGGGCATCCTCGTCATCAGCTCCGTGGGCCTCATAAACAGTGTCCTGATGTTTACACTGGCGTGAAT
This sequence comes from Anabrus simplex, assembly GCF_040414725.1. Taxonomy (NCBI): domain Eukaryota; kingdom Metazoa; phylum Arthropoda; class Insecta; order Orthoptera; family Tettigoniidae; genus Anabrus; species Anabrus simplex. The sequence goes on from NC_090266.1 coordinate 300,880,818, forward strand.
TTAGTAATGTATGTAACTTGAGGAAATATGATTAGTGACATGTTCCAAACAATAGACAGCAGGAAGGTTCAGGATATAGAAAGGTAATGGGTGGCTTACAGGGATACTGTAATAGAAACAGCAAGGTAGTGCCTAGGAACAACTGTGTGTAAAGATGAGAAAACGCGAACATCTTAGAGGAATGATGAAGTGAGGGCAGCTTGTAAACGTAAAAGTAAAGCGTATCAGAAATTGCTCCAAACAAGAACTGATGCAGACAGCCAATTGTACGTAGATGAAGGAAACAGAACGAAACGAGTAATTGTTGAGGCCAATAAGAAGTCGTGGGGAGATTTTGTTAATAACCTGGAAAGGCTAGGTCACGCGGCAGGGAAACCTTTCTGGGCGGTAATAAAGAATCTAAGAAAGGAGGGAAAAAGAAATGAATAGTGTTGTGGGTAAATCAGGTGAACTGACAGAGTAGATCCCAGGGAACCGCTGGACAAATGGAAGTAATATTTTGAAAATGTTCTCAGCGTAAAAGGAAATCTTTCTGGAGAGATCGCAAACAATCCAGCTCATGGGGAGAAGGACAATGCTGTTGGTGAAATTACCCTTGAGGAATTGGAAAGGATGGTAAATGAACTCCGTTGCCATAAAGCGGCAGGATTAGACCTGAAATGGTGAAATATAGTGGGAAGGCAGGAATAGAATGGCTTCATAGATAAATGAGATTAGCATGGCAAGACACCTTGTGATTCGAAAAGAGCAGTAATTGCATCTATCTAAAAGCAAGGAAACAGGAGGGATTACAACAACTAACAAGGTACCGGTATTTCATTATGAATTCTGATGATGAAGGCGGCACACATACCCAGCCCTCGAGCCATCGGAATCATCCAATGATGGTTAAAATCCCCGACCCGACCGGGATCGAATCCGGGACCCACTGGACCCAAGGCCATCACGCTAAAAATTTAACCATGGAGCCAGACATTTAATTGATCAGTATACCAGGCAAGGTGTTCATTTGGATTTTGGAAGGGTAGTGTGCGATCAGTGGTGAAGTCCAGTGTGTTTTCAGACCACAGAAGGGCTCTCAGGACCAAGTAATTGAAAATTACTACGAGAGGAATAGACAGTAATGTTTATATTTTGTAGATCTAGAGAAGGCATGTGACAGAGTGCCGAGGAAAAAAAAAACAACTGTTAGCCGTTCTGGAGGACTGTGGGATTAAGAGTAGATTATTAAAAGCAATCAAAGGTATTTTTGTTGACAATTAGGCTGCAGTGAGTTTTTTTTACGCTTTGCTTTACGTCGCACCGATACAGGTAGGTCTTATGGTGACTTTGGGATAGGAAAGGGCTAGGAGTGGGAAGGAAGTGGCCGTGGTCCTAATTAAGGTACAGGCCCAGCATTTGCCTGGAGTGCTAATGGGGAAACCACGGAAAACCATCTTCAGGGCTGCCGGCAGTGAGATTCGAAGCCACTCTCTCTCGGATGCGAGCTCATAGCTGCGCAACCCTAATCGCACGGCCAAATCGACCAGTCGACCGAGTATAACAGCCTGTCTGAATATTGGCGGGGAGTAGGTGGGCAGTTAGTTAACCTTCTTCTTTAGCATGCCATTCCTTGGTTCATAAATTTTCTGATACTACTGGGTAACAACCGCACGATGAACTCGCCCGGTAATGAACTCGGTCATGGAGGTAAGAGAAGTTCAGATCTAAACGAGGTCAGATAGATAGTTACAAATAGAGGATTGTGGCGGAATTTAGTAGAATCACAGAGGCTTGTAGACTGAACACTGAAAGGCTATAATGAAGACTTTTTTGCAATCTGTTTTACGTCGCACCGACACACATTAATGTAATAATAATAATGCTATGTGTTTTACGTCCCACTAACTACTTTTACGGTCTTCGGAGACGCCGAGGTGCCGGAATTTAGTCTCGCAGGAGTTCTTTTACGTGCCAGTAAATCTACCGACACGAGGCTGTCGTATTTCAGCACCTTCAAATACCACCGGACTGAGCTAGGATCGAACCTGCCAAGTTGGGGGTTGAAGGCCAGCGCCTTAACCGTCTCAGCCACTCAGCCCGGCACACATTAATGAAGATGTTTGTAAATGTTTTTCAGTCTGTCGAACACACAAGTTCAAAATATAATATATATATATATAACACTAGCATACCTGTAAAAACTAAACACTACTTTTTACTGGTATGTTGTGGAGTTCGACAAAAGGAAAAGCATTTAATTTATATTAAATAAGTCGACTCTGGAAAATATGACTTCCTTCTTAACAAATTTAGTAATTTAGCCAAAATAAATGTCCGTGAGAATAATAATAATAATGTTATTTGTTTTACGTCCCACTAACTACTCTTTTACGGTTTTCGGAGACGCCGAGGTGCCGGAATTTAGTCCCGTAGGAGTTCTTTTACGTGCCAGTAAATCTACCGACACGAGGCTGACGTATTTGAGCACCTTCAAATACCACCGGACTGAGCCAGGATCGAACCTGCCAAGTTGGGGTCAGAAGGCCAGCGCCTTAACCGTCTGAGCCACTCAGCCCGGCTCCGTGAGAATAAGACGTGTTAACTGAGCTTAGTTGAAAATGGAGGGAACTCACAGAAGACTATTCCAAAAAGGCAGACAATGGACTTGGAATCCATGTCGCTGTTCAAATACACTTAAACCATCTAGGTCAGATTAGACAAACGAACCTGCAGTTTTACGAGACTTCAAATCATACGTTACTCAAGTTTTATGCGGAATCTCTCCTTGTTTGTTTAACAAATCTCGTATGCATGGGCTGCGGCGATGTTATTGAGCAAACTTTTTTTTTTGCTACTTGTTTTACGTCGCACCGACACAGATAGGTCTTATGGAGATGATGGGACAGGGAAGGGCTAGGAGTGGGAAGGAAGCGGCCGTGGCCTTAATTAAGGTACAGCCCCAGCATTTGCCTGGTGTGAAAATGGAAAACCACGGAAAACCATTTTCAGGGCTGCCGACAGTGGGGTTCGAACCTACTATCTCCCGAATACTGGACACTGGCCGCATTTAAACGACTGCAGCTATCGAGCTCGGTGAGCAACCTTTAAGTGGCGGATTTAATATTTCTACGCCCTTAGGGACAATTATTATAGCGTGCGCCCTCGAGAAAAGAACAACAGTTAAGTACCGGTGCTTGAAATAATTACAGAATATGATACACTGTGCAAACAATATTAAATACAAGCAAACGAATTAAACACCATGCCACTAAAGCCCAAATATACCTACCACAAACATCCGTAGTATCATCAACGGATACCCAGACGCTATTGTTGCCTACACTAATTCCAGTTTTTCCAAGTGCGTCTTCATAACAGGGGGGCAAATAACTTTTTCGCAGTATTGCCTCGTCCGGGTCGACTGTGTTGTGTATTTAGTTAAGAATTTTCGGAAGTGTTTGTTGTTCACTTTGTTAAGCAGAATATTGGTAGATACCAACAATTCACACATGTCTTTTGAGAAATCGGAAAATTTGGTTGATGAAGATTTTGCTGTATCAAACGAAAGAGCCTGCCTGCTCTGTTCAGAAGACTTTTGAAAGAGAGATGTTCAATAAATTTCCAATTTCTTTGAAATCATTTAAGAAAAGGCTAGAAAAACAAGAGATAGGGAATCTGCCACCTGGGCGACTGCCCTAAATGCAGATCAGTATTGATTGATTGATTGATTGATTGATTGATTGATTGATTGATTGATTGATTGATTGATTGATTGATTGATTGATTGATTGATTGAGCCCTGGTGAGCCTTGACCTACAAATTGACGCCTGCTCACTCAGAAGGCCTGCATATTACTAGGTGACGCGTAGTCACTGACCAAATCCTCTCTGTCGAGTTTCTAGACCGGGGCCGTTATCTCACCGTTAGATAGTTTCTCAATGGTTCTCACGTAAGCTGAGTAGATCTCGAGCCAGCCCTCAGTTCCTGGTAAAAATCTCTGACCTGGCCAGAAATCGAATCCATGGCCCTCGGGTAACAGGCAAACATGCTACCCCTAGACGGCCTCAACCTACTCAATCAAGCCTTCGGTTCGTGCCAGATTCGAGAATCGAATCGGTCGAGATAGACGCAGGTAAGTTCCAGCGACAGTGAGAAAAGAAAGACCTTAATAAGGTACAGGATGGGCTGAATTACTCACTGACGTTCTGAGTCCAAGCTGATGGATTTCATTGCAGTTCAGCCCGGTGGTATTTGAAGGTACTCAAATACGCTACCCTCGTGTCAACAGATTCACCGGCACGTAAAAAAACTCCTGACCGTCAACATTTCCGATACATCGGCATTTCTGGAAACCGCAGTAGTCTTGGGGACGTGAAGCCAATAACATCATCATCATCATCATCATCTGTTTACCCTCCAGGTTCGGCTTTTCCCTCGGACTCAGCGAGGGATCCCACCTCTACCGCCTCAAGGGCAGTGTCCTGGAGCTTCAGACTCTTGGTCGGGGGATACAACTGGGGAGTATGACCAGTACCTCGCCCAGGCGGCCTCACCTGCTATGGTGAACAGGGGCCTTGTAGGGGGATGGGAAGATTGGAAGGGATAGGCAAGGATGAGGGAAGGAAGCGGCCGTGGCCTTAAGTTAGGTACCATTCCGGCTTTTCACCTGGAGGTGAAGTGGGAAACCACGGAAAACCACTTCGAGGATGGCTGAGGTGGAAATCGAACCCACCTCTACTCAGTTGACCTCCCGAGGCTGAGTGGACCCCGTTCCAGCCCTCGTACCACTTTTCAAATTTCGTGGCAGAGCCGGGAATTGAACCCGGACCTCCGGGGGTGGCAGCTAATCACGCTAACCACTACACCACAGAGGCGGACACCAATAACATCATTCTTATTAATTAATGTCCAGTAAATGGTTTCTTTAAAGTTCCAACAAAACTACTAACACGTATCTCACAGAGTTAAGCACACCTGACTGCTAAATGATATGAAAATGGGAAACCACAGAAAACCTTATGTAGAACTGTCTACAATTTGTTTCCAACCCAGCATCTTCCAAATACAAGCTTACAGTTAGACGAGACGCAGCGCGTAGTCAACTCGCTCAGCAATCGCGTGAGAAAAGCTAGCACGCTAAAGGCTAGGGCTAGACAACGGTAGCGGGCGATTGGTTAAGGTACTTCAGGATCTGTAATATTATGAGAAGTGTATGAGGAAATGTCGAGGAATAAATAGCGATCGTAATGATCACTGAAGTTACTGTAGCCCTGGGCCGAACCAATCAACTTCGACATCCATGTTCTCTTAAGAGTACACTGTTTAACACACATAGCCCTACATGATGTACCTATCAATCTTTAACGCTCTCAAAAAACAGCTCATCAACTTCCGTCTCTCTTAAGTCTTAAACCCCCCCCCCCCCAAGGAAAAATAAAAGTAAATGGCGTATGGCTTTTAGTGCTAGGGGCGTTTGAGGCTCGCCAGATGAAGGTCTTTGTTTTTTGACTCCCGTAGGCGACCTGCGCGTCGCGTTGAGGATGAAATGATGATGAAGACCTCACATACACCCAGCCCCCGTGCCAGCGAATTTAACCAATTAATGTTAAAATTCTGGACCCTGCCGGGAATGTCGATGAGAAAACGTCATGGATGTACAAGTATTTGTCTAACTACCTTCAGCTACTGTCGGTCTGCGGAGACTGAAATGCCAGAATTTTTCCCTGTAAATAGTTTCTTGAAAGTTTTATTAAAGCTTCTGACACGTATCTCCCAGAACACCCTGCTCTGCGAATCAATCTCTGAACTTTGACAGAGAAGGCAAACGTCCTGATTAGTCTCTCCTTATTGTCATTGTACAGGATACCGATGAAACAGACTGGTTCTTCCACAGTCATACATAGGGAAGGACGTTAATGAAAATACCACTGTATTTCTCCGTCTGACACAGCGAAAGCAATACGTACGTGGTCGGAAGTGGTTGTTTATTTCTGAAGTGAAGGAGACGGTAATGGAAAATAACTTCGTTGTTTCCCCATTCTGTTTGCAGAACTTATGTCGTCACGATTGTCGGGAAGTTGCTTGCTCTCATATCCGCCATCCTTCCAGCAGTCATCATCCGAATTTCGCATGCAGTTCGTTCAGCTGAGTTGCTGCCTAACGTGACGCTAAGTAAAATGTGGAGGGAAGCGTGTACCGGGATGCGGTGTGACTCAAGACCACCACATCCTCCGATCCAAGAACGCCCAACTACGTGTCACGTCCTACTTACAATGGCAAGCTGGGATTCTTTGTCGCCATGTCCACGGAACGCTCTATACTTTGTGCCCCTTATCAGAAACAGTAATCAAAATATCAGACTGATAACCTTTCCTACTCGTATTTTAATGTTTAAGGACCTTTGGTTTCGTTCGTGTCTTTGGCTGAACGATCAGGGTCGAGACCTCCGGTTCAGAGGATCCCACTTTCGATTCACAGCCGGGCCACTGATTATAACTTAGTCTGGTTAATTCCTCTGACTCGGTGACTATGCTATTGTTTCATTCTTCATATACACACAGCACGCCACACTATCAATCACCAAATAGCGTTGGCGTCAGGACGGGCATCCGGCTGTAAAACAGGACCAAGTCCTCATGTGAGACGAAGTTTGCACCCACGACCCCACCAGGCAGTGGAAAAAGCGTTGGAAGAAGATGAAGTCTTCCTGAAATAATTTATTTTTACATTCATCGACAACATAAATAATAATAATAATAATAATAATAATAATAATAATAATAATAATAATAATAATAATAATAATAATAATAATAATAATAATAATAATAATAATAATAATAATAATGTCCGCCTCTGTGGTATATTGGTTAGTCTGATTAGCTGCCCTTGAGGCGGTAGAGGTGGGATCCCTCGCTGAGTCCGAGGGAAAAACCAACCCTGGAGGGTAAGCAGATTAAGAAATAATAATAATAATAATAATAATAATAATAATAATAATAATAATAATAATAATAATAATAATAATAATAATAATAATAATAATAATAATAATAATAATAATATTTACCCTTTGTCCCATTTCCTGATACGGGGCCGGGGATAAGGTGAGGTGGGCATGTTTGTACTGCCGGATGACCTTCCTGACGCCAAACTCAGTTGGGGAGTAAATGAAAATGAAATGATTGATGATGAATTAAATTGGGTAAGAAGGTGAAAGGGTCCGCCTCTGTGGTGTAGATGTTAGTGTGATTAGCTGCCACTCCTGGAGGCCCGGGTTCGGTTCCCGGCTCTGTCACGAAATTTGAAAAATGGTATGAGAAATGGAATGGGGTCCACTCAGCTGTGTAATGTCAACTGAGTAGAGTTTTGTTCTATTCCCTCCTCAGCCGTCCTCGAAGTGGGTTTCCGTGGTTTCCCATAATTTTCTCCAGGCAAATTCCGGAATTATACCTAACTTGAAGCCACAACCCTTTCCTTCCCTCTTCCTTGTCTATCCCTTCCAATTTTCCCATACCCCCACAAGGCCCCTCTTCAGCATAGCAATGGCGGCCGACTGGGCGAGTTACTGGTCCTCCTCCTCATTTGTATCCCCGAACCAATGTCTGACATTCCAGGACACTGTCATGTTGGCGGTAGAGGTGGGACCCCACGCTGAGTCCGAGGGAAAAATCAACCCTGGACGGTAAGCGGACAACGAAAGAAAGAAAGAAAGAAAGAAAGAAGGCTGGGAAGGAATCGGCTGTGGCTTATGAATAGGGACAGTCGCGACATTTGCCTGTAAGGAAACACAGTGAGACCGCAGGAAATAATTCTCAGGACAGATGACGTTGGGGTTCGAACCGACTCGTGTGCCGAATGCAGAGCTGGACTTTATGGCCGCAGGGCGTTAGTACGCGCGGCCACTCCACTCGGTTCCATGATCCTTTATTAATATTAATTTCCATTTCCATGACAACAATAATTTATTTCCTACGTCCTCCTCATTTCTGTTATTCGATAGTAACCATGCACTATTTTCTGTTTTTTACGGTCATATCTATTCACTGCAGAACTGCCAGTGGTTTATATCATCGGACCGTCAGGCAAGGAAGAACTACACCTCCCTGAAAAATTACCTGAATTCAACGCCAGTAATGATATCTCCCTAGTACCAAAATGGTGAATGACGAGCATAATAATAATAATAATTACGTACCAAGAAACTGCCGCTTTGCTACAAAACTCGATAAGCAGTTACATCTCAAATAGATAGTCAGACGATTAACGTAGTGACGGGATTAGTTAAACGGTCTTGCCATCAGAGACAGTGACTTAACTGTGCCCCGTGGCCTACGTAAAGACTTGCAAAGGCTTTGCGCCTAAATAACTTGTGGTCATTTATTTTATTTATTTTATTTTTTTGGTGAGGGCGAGTGCCAATATCTGGCTCCATGGTCAGCGTGCTGGTCTTTGGTCCAAGGGGCCCCGGGTTCGATTCCCGGTCGAGTCAGGAATTTTAATTGGTTATTTCCACTGGCTCGGGGACTGGGTGTGTGTGTCGTCCTCAAACAGAAAATACAGGAAAAACAAAGAGAGAATTAGAAACATACAGAAAAATATTTCTGTAAAAATAGTCTAAAATATATAATATCATCATCATCATCTGTTTTACCCTCCAGGTTCGGTTTTTCCCTCGGACTTAGCGAGGGATCCCACCTCTACCGCCTCAAGGGCAGTGTCCTGGAGCTTCAGACTCTTGGTCGGGGGATACAACTGGGGAGTATGACCAGTACCTCGCCCAGGCGGCCTCACCTGCTATGCTGAACAGGGGCCTTGTGGAGGGATGGGAAGATTGGAAGGGATAGGCAAGGAAGTGGGAAGGAAGCGGCCGTGGCCTTAAGTTAGGTACCATCCCGGCATTTGTCTGGAAGAGAAGCGGGGAAACCACAGAAAACCACTTCCAGGATGGCTGAGGTGGGAATCGAACCCACCTCTACTCAGTTGACCTCCCGAGGCTGAGTGAACCCCGTTCCAGCCCTCGTACCACTTTTCAAATTTCGTGGCAGAGCCGGGAATCGAACCCGGGCCTCCGGGGGTGGCAGCTAATCACGCTAACCACTACACCACAGAGGCGGACCTAAAATATATAATGTACTTTTTAAAAAGTACCTGAGAGTCCCAGGACTATGCCCCTTTACTCATCTGTTTCAGAGAAATGACGATGAGTCGGAAAAATCTTTTTTTTTTCACTGGCGGCGAGAATTCGATCTCGCTGAGAGTCGGTATTCACCTCCCGTCAGGGAAGAAACCCCATCTTCGCTGAGGCAACGAAGTTTAATTTTGAGTCGGAGAGCTATAATGTTATTGGCTTTACGTCCCACTAACTACTTTTTCGATTTTCGGAGACACCGAGGTGCCGGAATTTGGTCCCACAGGAGTTCTTTTACATGCCAGTAAATCCACCGACACGTGGCTGACGTATTTGAGCACCTTCAAATAACACCGGACTGAGCCAGGATCGAACCTGCCAAGTTGGGCTCAGAAGGCCAGCGCCTCAACCGTCTGAGCCACTCAGGCCTGCAAATTTTGAGTTTAATTAGTGAGAAACGTATATTGAATTGGGAAAAGGCCGAAGAACAATTACGATTTCTTGTTAAAACAGGTCGTAAGCGAGCCAAGGGCCGCAATGTTTGTAACGTGTGTTCGGCTTCTTCGTTCTTACGATCGGTTTTAAGAGTAAGATGCCAGCGTTGATTGAATGGCTTAGGAAGATTCTAGCTTTGGTCATCTTAACTAATTTGTTAATCTGAGATCTAAAAGTCGTAATACGAGGTTCGGTTCGTATCATCCTGTTAGATTTCAGAATTGGTGCTTCGGTCATCATTCTAAGTGTCTTGTTTTGAAAAAATTTGTAATTTTGAAAGTGGAGTTTTAGCAATATAGTCCCAGGACTCACAGCAAGATGAGTCTCATACGTGCTAGGTAAATATTTCCCTTAATACTTGTAGAGATATATTTACTTCCCAGCAGGGGTCTCAATGCTTTCATTCGTGCCGTGGCACGTTGTAAGGGTTATTCTATAGTGTATCTTCTGTCTTTCTTTCTTAATCTGTTTATTGTCCAGGGTTGGCTTTTCCCTCGGACTCAGCGAGGGATCCCACCTCTACCGCCTCAAGGGCAGTGTCCTGGAGCTTCAGACATCGGATCGGGGGATACAACTGGGGAGAATGATCAATACCTCGCCCAGGCGGCCTTACCTGCTATACTGAACAGGGGCCTTGGTGGGGGATGGGAAGATTGGAAGGGATAAACAAGGAAGAGGTAAGGAAGCGGCCGTGGCCTTAAGTTAGGTACCATCCCGGCATTTGCCTGGAGGAGAAGTGGAAAACCACGAAAAACCACTTCCAGGATGGCTGAGGTGGGAATCGAACCCAACTCTACTCATTTGACCTCCCGAGGCTGAGTGGACCACGTTCCAGCCCTCGTACCACTTTTCAAATTTCGTGGCAGAGCCGCGATTCGAACCCGGGCCTCCGGGGGTGGCAGCTAATCACACTAACCACTACACCACAGAGGCGGACCTATAGTGTATCTCCAGGACATATTTCTGTCCACAGATTTTCATTTTGTTTGTCCAAGACAAAGGGACATTATTAATAGTAAGTTGACCACATCAAGGCCGACGCATTGTGAAAATAATTGCCTGAGTTTTAGTGGGGTTTATTTTCATCCGGTTTCGGACACACCACATCCAGAAACATGAGAGCCATTGTTTCAGCGCGCGGACGGCGTAGTCATTTCACCCCATAAACACCGGGTGAGTTGGCTGTGCGGTTAGGGGCACGCAGCTGTGAGCTTTCATCCGGAAGATAGCGGGTTCGACACAAAAACAAAGCTACTTTCCCCGATTATGAAACTGAGAAGAGTAATAAGTTGGGGGCGCGTAGCTGTGAGCTTGCATCTGAGAGCCCCACTGTCAGCAGCCCTGAAGATGGTTTTCCGTGGTTTCCCATTTTCACAACAGACAAATGCTGGGGCTGTACCATAATTAAGGCCACGGCCGCTGCTTTCTCACTCCTAGGGCTTCTCTATCCCATCGTCGCCATTAAGACCTATCTGTGTCGGTGCGACGTAAAGCCACTAGCAATAATATAACAGAGGTACCGTACAGATTTCTATGTTTCTGTCAATGAGATTACGTATTTTGACAGATGAGGTTAATAAGCAACACAGTAAGACCTAGTTGCAGAGAAGTATAAAGGTATACCTGAGCACTTCTGCTGGTTCTTGTTTCTCAAAAAATGAAACTCACGTTCTGTTAATTATCTTCCTACTCAATTAGCTGTGAATGAATTCATGTCGTCTACATGAATAATAGACGCCCATTTAAATTCTACGTAAAAAATAGGTGTATTTTTATTTCAATGTTTGGTAACTAAAACCTCTACATTGGAATACATTTGCCTTTGGTTACGCTCACTGAAAGAAACAACATGGATGCTCCATAAGTAACATTCGTGTTTTTTTGCTCTTTTTGCTTTACGTCGCACTGACACAGATAGGTTTCATGGCGACGATGGGATAGGAAAGGCCTAGGAGTGAGAAGGAAGCGGCCGTGACCTTAATTGAGGTACAGCCCCAGCATTTGCCTGGTGTGAAAATGGGAAACCACGGAAAACCATCTTCAGGGCTGCCGACAGAGGGATTCGAACCCACCATCTCCCGGATGCAAGCTCACAGCCGCGCGACTCTAACCGCACGGCCAACTCGCTCGGTACATTCGTGTGTATCCTTATCCTCGCAGCACTGAAGGGTTCTATCAGGATATCGAGACATTATTAACATTCATCCTCATGGTTACGCACCGAGTGTACCGCAAATCACAAAGTTATTTAAAAAAATTGTATATCTCATTTCCTTAATTCATTAATTTAAAAATTTGTTGCAGTGTTGTGGATCCTCGAGGTCACCTGTAATTGGAAACAGATCAATAAATAAAGAAAGCATTACTGACAGTCAATACATGAACTCGAAAAATGAATGAACACATCTTCTACACAACTTTAAGTACGAATGCATATCAGATGAGAGCAGTCAGAAAGAGCACTGATAATTTCTTTATCGCGTTCCACCCCTCTAGATCGTTAATTCGTCCCTCTCCTTCATCCCCCAACGCCAGGATAAAGCTTTCGTTAAATATGATATCGCTTGAAGACAACGAACCAATATTGTTCCACTTCTTAGTAACATTAATGAAATAATAAAAGTGTAGGCAGTATATAGAATATTCGCATGGAAATTGTGAGTAGGAGAATGCTGTAAGTAGGGCGTTTGATAAAGGCTTTTTATGGGAGGTAAAAGACAAAGACACCTCCGTATAGGCCATTAGGGCCCTTGGAGGAGTGGAAGGTAAAGGCTCTCACCATTGTTAACCGCGGCACGTGATGGGGTAGAGTGGTTGGCTCTACGCCCGGCCGCCTTTGCCCCTAGGATTTAGCCTGGTACTCATTTTTGGTGTAGGGCCATATGCACCTCCGGAAGCGGAAATCTCGTTTCTTAAATTATACGACTTCCTGACGGGGATTCGAACCTACGTTCTTCCGGGCGAACCGAGCACGCCTTTACCGCCTCGCCCAGGCAGCCCGTATATGGCAGGTAAACTAAAGCGTATATCTCTCTGGATTATGCCTTAGGCGGGCGCACCTTATTCAGATTTCCCTACATTTTCAAATTTTAATTCTTAGAGTTCTACCAACTGAGCCCCTCTTGCCTTTTAATTACATTCAAGTCTACAGTCATGGTGAAGATTGTGTCAATTATTTTTCCGTATATAAGGGATTTGGTACATCGTAGTCAGCATATCTGTGTATAAAAGTGTATGGATTGTATTTGCTATTGTGTGTTACCATAGTCCCTTCAGACTCAGTCGATATAGAAAACAACGAGAAACCGTAGCCCTCTCCTCATATGTAGTCGCCACACTGACGCGTCGCTTCCCGCACCGAGCTCCAGTGGCCGGTTATCTAATGTTACAAGAACCTGTTGAAACTTGGTAAGCCCATATCGGTTTCGGTACAACTGAACTGAACTGAACTTTTCTGCGTCGTAGGTCTTTTGCTCATTTTATCATACCACGTGCGTGGTCACAGCCTACCGTACTCATTGAAACCCTGGTTCAGTAGATTCCGACTTGAATTTCCGGCTCTGCTAGAAATTAAAAATCTAGCTTTAGGGCTGGAACACTACAATTGGACTTGTGAGAGCAATAGAGAAAAGGTGGGCAAAAATAGCAAACCATATACAACTTTGAAATTGTTCTCTTTACTTTCAGCTCAGGGAGAATGTTGGGATGCGACATAACTTGGGCTACGGCCACCTGCTTCCAAATTCGAACCTAACCCTCCCCATGTTCATCACTGAACAATCCCGTTCGATCCAGCAGATCGTACGAACACTGAGCGTGTCAAGCTCCGAGACACGGGCTTTGACGGGATTGGGGTAATAATAATTCCGTGTGGCTATTTCTAGCCGAGTGCAGCCCTTGTAAGGCAGACCCTCCGATGAGGGTGGGCGGCATCTGCCATGTGTAGGTAACTGCGTGTTATTGCGATGGAGGGTAGTGTTATGTGTGGTGTGTGAGTTACAGGGATGTTGGGCACAGCACAAAACACCCAGCCTCCGAGCCATTGGAATTTTTTTTGCTAGTTGCTTTACGTCGCACCGGCACATATAGGTCTTATGGCGACTATGGGACAGGAAAGGGCTAGGAGTGGGAAGGAAGCGGCCGTGGCCTTAATTGAGGTACAGCCCCAGCATTTGCCTGGTGTGAAAATGGGAAACCACAGAAAACCATTTTCAGGGCTGCCGACAGTGGGGTTCGATCCTACTATATCCCGAATACTGGATACTGGCCACACTTAAGCGACTGCAGCTATCGAGCTCGGTCCATTGGAATTAACCAATGTAGGTTAAAATCACCGACCCGGCAAGGAATCGAACCCGGGAACCTCTGACCCGAAGGCCAGTTCGCTGACCATTCAGCCAACGAGTCGGACGGGGATTGGGGTGAATCACACTGATTCCCAGGGGCTTAGTCAAACCCCGAGGGTGAAATAATAATAATAATAATAATAATAATAATAATAATAATAATAATAATAATAATAATAATAATAATAATAATAATAATCCTCAGACGGTTGAGGTGCTGGACTTCTGACCCCAACTTGGCAGGTTCGATCCTAGCTCGGTCCGGTGGTATTTCAAGGTGCTCAAATACGTCAGCCTCGTGTTGGTAGATTTATTGGCAAGTAAAAGCACTCCTGCGGGACAAAATTCCGGCAACTCGGCGTCTCCGAAACCCGTCAAAAGTAGTTAGTGGGGCGTAAAGCACAATATCATGAAACTTCTCTTGTTCCGCTTTTTCCCACGCCTGTGGGGTCACAGGTGCGAACTGTGTCGCACATGTGGATTTAGCGCAGCTTTACGGCCGCATGTCCTTACTGACGCCAACCTTATGTGCAGGGATGTAATCACTTCTGCGTGTTTCTGTGGTCATTGGTAGTGTGGCGTGTTGTCTGAATATGAAGAGGAGAGTGGTGGGACAAACACAAACACCCAGCCCCCAAGTCAGATTTTTTTTTTTTTTGCGTCGCATCGACACAGATAGGTCTTACGGCGACGATGGTATAGGAAAGGCCTGGGAATTGGAAGGAAGCGGCCGTGGCCTTAATTAAGGTACAGCCCCACCATTCGCCTGGTGTGAAAATGGGAAACCACGGAAAACCATCTTTAGGGCTGCCGACAGTGGGGCTCGAACCCACTATCTCCCGATTACTGGATACTGGCCGCACTTAGGCGACTGCAGCTATCGAGCTCGGTAGTCAGAAGAATTAATGACTAGATTAATATCCCCGACCCGGCCGGGAATCGAACGTGGGACCCACTGAACCGAAGGCCTCAACGCTGACCATTCATCCAACAATTCGGATAATAATAATAATAATAATAATAATAATAATAATAATAATAATAATAATAATAATAATAATAATAATAATAATATTGAGGAGAATAAGAAGAAGAAGAATCTAGGTTTTTTCACCTATTTAGTCCTCTTCCTGATACGGGGCCGGGGATGAAGTGGGATGAAATTGTATGCCATGTTTTATGGCTCTTCCTGACGCCAAGCTCAGTTGAGGAACTAATGGAGATGAAATGAATGATGAATGAAAATGGGTATGTGGAAATGGAAATGGCGTATGGCTTTTAGTGCAGGGAGTATTTGAGGACAAGTTCGGCTCGCCAGATGCAGGTCTTTTGATTTGACTCCCGTAGGCGACCTGCGCGTTGTGATGAGGATGAAATGATGATGCTTTTTTTTTTTGCTAGTTGTTTTACGTCGCACCGACACAGATAGGTCTTACGGCGACGATGGGACAGGCAAGGGCTAGGAGTGGGAAGGAAGCGGCCGTGGCTTTAATTAAGGTACAGCCCCAGCATTTGCCTGGTGTGAAAATGGGAAACCACGGAAAACCATTTTCAGGGCTGCCGACACTGGGGTTCGAACCTACTATCTCCCGAATACTTGATATTGGCCGCACTTAAGCGACTGAAGCTATCGAACTCGGTGAAATGATGATGATGACGACACTTACACCCAGCCCCGTGCCAGCGAAATTAACCAATTACTGTTAAAATTCCCGACCCTGCCGGGAATCGAACCCCGGGACCCCTGTGACCAAAGGCCAGCACGCTAACCATTTAGCCATGGAGCCGGACAATGGGTAAGTAGATTGAAGGAATCAGCTGTGGCCTATGAATAGGAACTGCCCTGCCATTCAGTGGCGTAGTTAAAGAGGGGCACACCAGGCAGAAGCTCCATCAATTTCCATATCCTGTCCATTTCTTGCGTTACGAGCACAACACTGAAAAAATGTTTGTGTGTTTCTACCAACAATGACATCATTGAAGTGTCTGTTTACAATCCCTGTGACTATGTTACCTTAACGTGAAAATGAACTTCCTGAAATTAAATCCATATTATATGTAGGTGGCATATCAAATACAGCTTATTTTTGTCCTAAGTCCGACTCGGTGAGTGTATTCCATTGCTATCAACTGTATCACGAGTATTGCTAATTAGACGCTACATCCCAAATCGACGTCGACGGATGCAGAATCAGCTTCGGCCTTACCGGTGGCCATGGCTGGACCGTGGTTCTACACCTGTGCATTCCGACCGACCAGCCGAGCAGAGTGAGTGCTTTGGCTTACCGATAACAACGGCTCTACCGCGACTCTACATCTCTGAATTCGGAAGACGGAAAGGGACTGGTCCCTACCGTCGGCTGTCCGAAAATGTTTTCCCGTGGTTTTCCATTCTCCTGCACTAAGACGAATGCTGAGACAGTTCCTAGTATAGGCCACGGCCGCCAACCCTCTCACCTTCTCCGAACATTTCCTTACTTAACAAATGGTTCTGGCCTGAGAGACTTGTGTAGTAGTAGTAGTAGTAGTAGTAGTCGCAAATCGAAGAAATCGATTTCCAACCGTCTCTTAAAAATATGTACTATTGTAGTCAGCTCCACCTAGCTAATACATCTTTCTTTCTTTCTTTCTTTCTTTCTTTCTTTCTTTCTTAGTCTGTTTACCCTCCACGGTTGGTTTTACCCTCGTACTTAGCGAGGGATCCCACCTCTACCACCTCAAGGATAGTGTTTTGGAGCGTGAGAATTTTGGTTCGGGGGATACAACTGGATAGGAGGACAAGTACCTTGTCCAGGTAGCCTCACCTGCTATGCTGAACAGGGGCCTTGTGGGGGGCTGGGAAGCTCGGAAGGGATAGACAACGAAGAGGGAAGGAAGTGGCCGTTGCCTTAAGTTAGGTACTATAGCCTATTGGCATTTGCCTGGAGAAGAAGTGGGAAGCCACGGAAAACTACTTCGAGGATGGCTGAAGTGAGAATCGAACGACCCTTTGCTCAGTTGACCTCCCGAGGCTGAGTGGACCTTGTTACAGCCCTCGTACCACTTTTCAAATTTCGTGGCAGAGCCGGGAATCGCACTCGGGCCTCCGGGGGTGGCAACTAAACACACTAACAACTACACAACAGAGGTGGAACTTCTTCTTCTTCTTCTTATGATTATCCTCATCATTATTATGTTCCTTGGATGAATTGTTAGCGTTGATGCCTTCAGTTCAGAAGACCACCGGGCCGGGGATTTTAACCGCGTCCAGTTTAATCATCTACCTCGGAGACTACATATATGATTGTGTTTGTCTTAATACCGACTGTCCACCTACACACAAACTACAGTGCGAATTTCTACAGAAACATGCAATAAAGGGGTATATCTCTCCTCGCGTCAGTAAGGGCATCCGGCCGTAAAACTGGGCTAAACCCACGTGCAGTGCCGACTGCAAATATTTACAATAAAGGCAGGAAAGTCACATGATTGATAATAACAATTTGTCGTATATTACTATCATCGTGCTGAGCTTAGCGGCTCAGACCGTAGAGTGCTGGCCTTCAGAACCTAGGTTGTCGGGTTCGACTCCCGCTCAGTCTGATGGTTTTTTGAAACTGCTCAAATACGCCAGCCTCTTGTCAGTTGCTTTTCCGGCACGTAAAAGAACTCCTATAAGACAAAATTCTGACATAATAATAGCCTTAATTTTATTTGCTCAACGCCCAGTATGTCAGTTGTTTATCATATCAGACTCCATATGACGGAATTTTGTTCCACAAGAGTTCTCAAACGTGCCAGCTGAAAGTTGTCGAATTTAAACTCCTTAAATCCTACTGTTCTCAATCAGAATCGAAGCCACTATCTTAGAAATAAAAGTGGTTGTTTTATACAGTAATCTGTGCGTAATGAACATAGCTCTACAATAAATTAAAAAAATAGTTTCACTAATATAAAAATGTCGAGCACAACACATTTTAGAATCTCTGATTACACAAAGCAAACCTGGTGAGCTTAAATGATAGCTTTACATATTCAAATATTCTGAAGATATAGCTTATTCCTGCAACCCTTGAGTGGCATTTCATTCAAGCCATCTTCTAGAACTTCTTTAAGTTGGTCTCCGTCTGACTCCTGCACGAGATCTATGGGAAGTAGATCGCATATTTGGTGTGGCCCATTAACACGTGTGAACGCCTCGTTGTTCTTATTGCTTGTGTAAAGTAGGCGAAATATTTACAGTAGTTTTCTTGTTGTAAGAATGAATTTCAGATCTTTACTCTCCCCCCGTACGAAAAGCACAATCCCTTCACACCGGAGAACGATTTTGTTTAAATGCTTCTTTAATACTTCTTACGAGGGGTACAAGGCCTAGGAAAGACAAATTCTAACACAATTTACTGCCGTACGTATTCTGAAGGGTACCAGCACATTTTTACAAGTTTTCCCATTCTTTGACACTAAACTATGATAAAAGGAAAATATTTTAAATGGCTCGTAACTAATTCCTTGGGGATGAAATAGCAAATAATGACAACACGTCGTATTTCTGATAATGCTTAACATAACTGGAGCAATTTGTATGAAAAAGATTCAGTTGGATGTTTTCTTTTTTTTAATCTGTTTCAGCAGGTTATTTCTCAATATTACACACGTTTGTGAAACATTTTCAAACCGTTGTTCTACTTGGAGAGGCACAGGTAGACATCACACTACACACTGCGAGTTCTTCTATCGCATAGACAAATTCTAGGCCTTACAACTGATGGCTTACCACAGCAACGGAAACACACCCTTCGAGACCCGCACAGTCTTTGCAGTCCTAGTTGATGCGGAAAATGCTACTCGTTAGCGCGACATATTTTTACTAAACTGACCCACACGATCATGTGGCAAAGGAATAACATTCGCAGAATACAGCATACCCTTCCTTGTTCTCTCAAGATTAGCTACATTATTTCCATATATTGCACCCATAAGCGAATTTGGCCTAATTTAATTCACAATTAAATTGAATATTTCACATATGAGATACCACAGTGAGGCTGTGAAACTAGCAGTCACAAAGGAACTTTCTGGCGCCAGTCAGACGGCGAGAGAATCCATGAAACTCTTCTCTAGGCACGACCAAATTGTAAACCATCCTTCCAATAAATTTTATGACACCGCCTGGGAGCGGCGACTTGCTGGTTGTTCTCACAAGAAAAGCACGCGTTGAAGCCTGACCTACTTGGCTAGGACAATAGAGGACAACGACTATAACCGCCAATTCTTGGGAGGAAGCGGATGCACCCACGTTTGGAAGGGCGCGAAAGTCTCAGCCAATCAGAAAATTCTAAATTTGAATGAGCTGTCATACCGGGAAATCTACAGTCAGTATCTCGCGATCTGAAGCCCGATGTGGTAGTGAAAAACAGTGTCCTGACTTCTTTATAATATTTGGTGAATTATCAGTACCAATCTGTGGTTAATTAGTGCCTAATTATTAAAATTCAACTTCACACGGAGGAGTAATAGGATCTAGAAGAAGGAGCTGTCATGGCAGGATGAGGCCATCCACCGGAAGAAAATAACACCAGTGACGCGCACCGTCGTGTGGATTATCCTATGATCATTTCCCGCGGCGCAATATCACATGTGAGTCGGACAAAATTTAGGAAGTTTTGCATATAAATTTTGAAAACCATAACCTACGGATGTACGAGAAAGCGCTCCCGAGGACTAGATTATTACGCCACATCCCTTCCACGGAACTATTTTCAGGTGGTGGGAGAAATTTCTACAAAACCCAGCGACCACAGGGTCGAGCTCTCAGTGTTTTGAGTATTCTCAGTGTTTCGAGCTCTCAGTCGTTCTGAATTCTCAGTCGTTCTGAACTCTCAGTGTCTTCAGAGTTCTCAGTTTTCAGCTATTGTCTTGAGTACTTATAGTGTTATTTCAGTATTCTCAGTGAATTTACGTTTGACAGAGTGACAGAGTGTATCAGCAAATGCATTTAGTCAGCTTTATTTTGGCTGGTAAGAAAGCGATTAGACACTTGTAGGCATTTTTAGAAAGCCTTGTATTATTTACTTGGGAGAATAGCATTTCAGAAAATGAACATTTTCACAGACTTTTACTGTAAATTCAGGGAGAGTAGGCAAGAATTACACTTTCAACTCAAATGAACTCACATTACTAGTCGAGGGAAACAAGTCCATGTTTTTCAGCATATTTACATAAAAACATTTCTAACCAGCAGGGAGTGTTACATGTGAGATCAGTATAAAATTTTCTCCACAACATAAACTGTATTTTAGCTTGTTTCTACCATTCTACAAACTGTTTGGCAAGCGAGATGTTTACGGGGAGAAACCAGTAAAGACAGACAGGAAGGTGATTGACTTTCTTCAATGGAGACCGCAATAGTCAACCTTGAGGAGACAGTTATGTCCCAGTAGGGTGAATGTACTGTAAGCTGTAGTGTAAACAGAGCTGAGGGATCGGCGAGCAGGCCAGCAGGTGTTTTGCAGGTAGATAGCGAGGCGACCATCCTTCTACACAACAGGCAGGAGTCTGCAGTGGCATTTTCTAACTTTCACTGGAGTGAGAGAAATACGAGTGTTTATGCTAATATAAACGTGTGTCACGGCATGGCAAGAATGTGTCAAATTTGCGTGTGTAAAAATCTGGAATACCACATCAGCTTGAAGATGGAATTCTAATTTCCACCATGACCGGGGCCGGTGGGTGAACCGACCTGCCTCCACCATCACAGGTATGAGCATCATTATAATGTAAATAAATATGTAGGACCGTGGCAAAATCGATGATCAATGTAGTTTAGAGTACTAGGTAGGGTTGTAAATAATTCACAGTTTTATAATACTGCTAATATTAATAATAATAATATAATAATAATAGTAATAATAATAATAATAATAGTGTTTATGTTGCACTTTCAGATAGGCTTATTTTGTGCACTTTGTTTAAGTAGATGTTTGTTTGCGTGTATTTATGGTTGATTTTGTAGTATGTCACTTTGACAGTTAGGCAGGTTTGATATTGGATCTACGAGTGTAATGTCAGTTTATTATTATTATTCATCATGATTTTAGATCGTTGGTTTTGAGTCGATTTTGTTGGAGTTTTGTTCTTGTGGACGCCGTCGCGATGATTTCAATGTTTATTTCGGTAGTTTGCGTTTTCAGCTTGTTTTATGTTGCGGAATCATCCTTCTGATGTCCGGTTTTGATTGTACTTACCCCGCGTATTTTGCGACGATTTTTGGTAGACGCGAATTTTTATTTCTGGGTAGTTGCAGTGGCGCATGTTTCAACATTTGTGTTTTGAGAGGCAATCTCGTCATTCTTTGTTTTGATAGAAACGGTGAGCGCCATTGATGAGTCAGCTCTGTGATTTTTGTGATGTGTTAACAGTGAATGATCGAGAGATCGAGCTAGATGATTAATATCCCTGATGAGCTACGTTGATGATGGAAATATGATATTGGGACCATGTCTTGATTTGTCGTAAGAAGCCGTAATGTGCACGACAGATATTTGTGCCCGCCGGATACGAGCGAGGCTGTGTTGTGAGAATAATGAATAATAATGACGTCGTGAACTAATGAATAAAAAGAATTGTGAAATAAAGAGTTTAACCACGTGTGTTAAATGTGTTACGACATGGGTTACGATACTACAGGCAGGAGCCTGTATTTGTTTAAATAATTCCAGGGAAAGTAGATGCTCGATAAAAATGCTAGCCAGTGTACAATGTGAACAGAGCGACGAGTCAATGTGTTTTGAATATTTATGTAGAGTCACGGATGACGTGAAGTAACAGTAATTTGTCCATCAAGGTTAAATAATATCATGTCCAGACATTTATCGTCTGAAGTTTGAGATTGCCGTCAAATTCGCAATATTTCATTTTGATACTCGCAGCGGGGTATGTTTTTCTGGTGACTCCGAGTTTGTTTTGCGCTTTCTATCCTTTTAATTTCCAGTAGGCCGCGATGGTGGGATCCAGTTTGCTTATTTGTTTTCTTTTCTGTTTGTACCTTTTACTGTTTATTTGTAGGACGCAAGCGTATGTGAATTATTTATATTTGATGTGATGTAAATAGATAAGTGTAGCTAGGCTATTTTTTTTGATCTCTGTATTTTTTTGTCGGAGCAGTGTTTCTCCGTTAATTAATGTAATGATGTAAATACCATTTCAGATGTTAGGTTTATTGGATCATCGATTATGTCACAGTCGAAATGGTAGTGGTATGCTCATACCAGGCATCTAAGTAATTACCAAACTTTCTTTTAAAATCCACTACATTTTTATTTTGAAATGAAGCGATCTTTAAATAAACCAATTGTATAAAACTGCCGCAATAAATGGTAAATAAGATGGCATCTGCCTCCATCTAGTGGTGATACCACGAATATGAATTAATAATGAAACGCAGTCAGCGGCAAAATTCTATAGAAATTTTAATGTACAAGGATCGCTATCATTTGATAATGTTAACATCAGGCATTTGGCCTAAATTTCTGTTTATTTTAAGAAGTCCAGTCTATCACAGACATGCAAATGAAGTTTAAAATTTAGATGAGTGGTTGGATACACTCAGAGTGATGTTTCGATAATTAATTTGGTTTAATCATGAAGTTTTGTATAAGACAATGGTTATGTCGGAAAGGAAGTGTAATGTTCATGGTTGTTCTGTTTTCTTCGAATTTATTCCTTAAGTAATACACTTGCTTAGTGCAGTCCATGATTATTTAAATTTGGGTATTTTACCAAATGAGCAACAGGTGTTAAACATTTTATAACTCCTATAAGTCAGTGGTTTGATGGCATAACAGAATTTAATTTTACTTTATTGTGAGTCAACTATTTTAAATTTATTTGGGAGATATCTTTCTCCGTAATGTAATTCTGCATTTCAAGAAGGTGGTCTTTCTGACCAGAGTTTTAAACTGAGTCATTTTATTTAACTTGAAGACAGTGTCAACAGAGTCTGGTATATTTTAATTAAGGTGTTTTGACCTTCAGTCAGTTTACTTAGGCAGTTTATGATTGTTTGCAAGGCAGATCCTTACTCTTTAATATTTTATTAGTCACTGTTATTTCATTTGTTTACATTTTTTTCACTAGTTCGATTTACGTTCCATTTTCGCACTTTGCTTTTATTTAATAAATCAGTCTTTATTTAATTTTTAATTCAGTCTTGGGTACCGTCATTTTAGTTAGTTTGCCCCTTCTTTTCATTCCCTCACTCCTTTATCAGCGGGTGGCCTCTCCGGGGATAACGGACGGGCACGACTGAGAAAGAAGAGTCTACATGCAGTGGTGAGTATGATTTTACATGTCATTTATTACAGGAGCAGCCGGCGCACAGAAGAAAGAAGAGATCACCGCAGTTGTTGCCTTTAAAAGGGCACAATATCAATGCCACTTTTAGGACTATTGCTGTGGTTCGCAATATATAATAGAGAGTGAAAACATATATTCATACATTAACAACAATTTTAAGAAATATAATTGCTCGGGAAATATTTAAAGGATGATGCGAAATATATGGTGTCATCTGGTAGCTTGCATATTGACATAAACACAACAAAAATATAAGTAATGTGTCAGCTTCATAAAATACATTTACGCGCTGGGAAGGTATTCGTACACAGGCCAACAGGTTCAGCACTCCCTTTATTTTTGATGACTGCCCCCCCCCCTCCCTTCCTTCATTCTCATATAGTTCTTCCAAAAGTATCTGTAGAACCGATCGAGTTGGCTACATAGATTTGGTCCCGTAGCTGTCAGCTTACTGTCAGTTCGAAGCTCACTGTCGACTGCCCTGAAGATTGTTTTCTATAGTTTCCCGCTTCCACATCAGGCAAGTGCTGAAGCTGTACTTTAATTAAGGCAACGGTCGCTTCCTTCCCAGCCTTAACCATCTCCTATTCCATCGTCGCCTTAAGACCTGCCGGTATCGGCGTGACGTCAAACAAATAGCAACAACAGAAATTGCAAGTACTCCCTATTGTCCAGTGACGTGGAGAATACGGATCTTCAAGGCCAGTCTCTTCTCCATGCTTCACAATACAAATCAGATTCGTAGCCTTCAGATTACGTTTATTCCTCCACACTTTGTATCCATCATCTTAGCTCAATTTTCTTTCATCTTTCCATTCTGTTTTTTAAATATAATCTGGACATTTATCAGCAAATTCCAGTCGGTTTCTTTGTTCCAAGTATTCATCTTACCTTTGTTGGGCTCGATGGCTAAATGGTTAGCGTGCTGGCCTTTGGTCACAGGGGTCCCGGGTTCGATTCCCGGCAGGGTAGGGAATTTTAACCATTATTGGTTGATTTCGCTGGCACGGGAGCTGGGTGTATGTATCGTCTTCGTCATCATTTCATCCTCATCACGACGCGCAGGTCACCTGCGGGGGTCAAATCAAAAGACCTGCGTCTGGCGAGCCGAACATACACTCCCGGTACTAAAAGCTGTACGCCATTTCATTTCATCTTACCTTTTATCAGCCAAAAGAAAAGCCACCCCCGTACAGGCCATGGAACCGTATCGAGGAAGGAATGTAAAGAGTTTTCTTCGTAACCTTAGAAATAAGCGTGATAGCTCTATGGACGGTCACTTTTCTTCCCAGGAATTAACCTGATAACCGATTCCTGTTGATGACTGAATGAGCCACAGGCGAATGTGTCCCTCTAAATTTGAGAGTCCGGTATTTCAATTTCCCGACTTCCTTGTGAGGAATCGAATCCACGATCTTCTGCAGTTCTGTTTCAGTGTCAGAAGGATTTCTCTTTATACGACAAATTCAACGAATTTTGGGCCAGCCACTTCTAGTTTATCAGAACAGAATTTCAACTATCCATTCTAACAATGATGAGCTGAAAGTCTATCGGTTTTTATATATCTTATATACTATATACGTATACATATCACAGATAAGTCTTACATAATAGTAGTATTCGTTTAACGTCCCTACAATAATTGTTACAAACTTTAGGGGATACGAGGGTGTTGGAATTTTGTCCCATAAAATATCTTCAACGTTCTGGAACCAGTGGCAGGTACAGTACTCGCAACTTTTAGTGATACATTGACACCCTAGTGCTGAATCGCTAGACCTCGGTTATCTTCGAGATTCGTATTGGCAACCTTTGAAACACTAACTATGAATCGCTTTTGCATCGCCGTGAGACATCTGGCGTACACTTTACGTACTAGTACTGTTGTTGTTTACACAGCAAAGCTAAACTATAGAATTCTTTTTTTTTTTTTTTTTGCTAGTTGCTTTACGTCGCACCGACACAGATAGGTCTTATGGCGACTTTGGGACAGGAAAGGGCTAGGAGTGGGAAGGAAGCGGCCGTGGCCTTAATTGAGGTACAGCCCCAGCATTTGCGTAGTATGAAAATGGGAAACCACTGAAAACCATCTTCAGGGCTGCCGATAGTGGGGTTCGAACCTACTATCTCCCGAATACTGGATACTGGCCGCACTTAAGCGACTGCAGCTATCGAGCTCGGTTATAGAATTCATGCTAGGAACAAGATTAGCATCGAGAAATGTTATATAATGTGTGTGTGACACAGTTGTTGGTTGAAGGTAATGAAGGTTTAGAAAAATCATATCGATCGATCATACTAT
Organism: Anabrus simplex; assembly: GCF_040414725.1. Lineage (NCBI taxonomy): Eukaryota > Metazoa > Arthropoda > Insecta > Orthoptera > Tettigoniidae > Anabrus > Anabrus simplex. The sequence continues at coordinate 300,906,407 of NC_090266.1, forward strand.
CGATTCAATTCAGATTTCATTTCCATTCAATTGGCAGTGTTATCGGAACCGGGAGTGCTTCCTCCTTACTCCTCGCCCCCACAACACCGGCTATCACCGAAAGTTGCGCGTACAATAGTTGTCTCCCTGAAACAGCGTGACTTGCCACAGCCCTCAGCCGAGATCACATGAACAGAAAAATGACCACTGAAGTCGATCTGTTTAGCCTAATTATTGATTCCCTCTTCTCCGTTGGGGTTTCTATCCATTTCACCCATTTTATTCCAAGCATTCTATTGAAACTATTGTTGGTGGCGAGAATGTGCCTAGTCATGAAGTAACATAGAACGTAGCACTTCAGTTTACGTGAGGTTCACTCATTCAGTTTATGTGCGAATACTTTCTGTGCCTTGAAACGAACACAATACCGTAGTATTATTTATATAGAGTTGACATGTTAACTAAATATTTTGGCTGGTTTCTTCTAGAGTGAAACTATAAGTGACAAACTATCTGCTGACACTAAATATTTCACATAATCGTCCACACTATCATACAAGCTTGCAGCATACACTTCCTGACACAAAAGTATTCAGCTGAAAATAACTAAATGCCCGAATACAAGCACCGAAGCACGGCGTAAGGGAGGGAGCACATTACTATGGGCCTAGGCATATAATGTCTACTTTGTATTTTATCCGCACTTTGCCAATAAAAAGACGCACTTCCATGCTTTTAGAACGAGTTGAAACGATAATATTTGTGGGGCTGGTGACGTATGATGGTTGTGTGATTGTGGTATGCAACTTGGTAACATTGTCATTTTTCTGTAAGTAATATTACTGTCGGATATTTTATTATGGACACTCGAGTTTGGGCTACAATTAGAAACGAACCGACAGACCTATTGCAAAAATGAGTTATACCAATATTTTCCTTGTTTTATTTTGCATTAGGGTGTATAAGAAAACTTGTTTATGAAGTTAACTAATTACTTTTATTTTCGGTTGTAGTAAATATTGTCCGTTTTTTTTTTTTGGCTTCTTCTTTAAGAAATCCTCAATTAAACTATTGAACTACTCGTTTGATGGTAATGAAATTTTTATAGGCCCTATATTATACCCACATGTACTCGTAATGTAATATTCAAGTAATGTTTTTTTCTCAACCACCCGAATAAAAGTTTTTATTATTTTTCTAAAGCTACTTTTTCTGAGCCCAGGATAAACGTACAACAGAAAACTTGGGCCTGTTATGAAGCACTCAGTCGAGGTTATCAGAAACTACAACTACTGTAACCGTACAGCGTGGTACTGAATTTACGAAGAGTAATATTGATGGAAGGTGGTGTGTACGCTGGACTGTGCGTTTAACAGCAGACGGTATGGTGAAACATTGCGCAACGGTTATTATAATAGTGTATATGTACATGATATTTATCTTTTATCTCATGTACATAAAGTTTAAGGAATATCACTGTTAATTAGCATACTTACTTTCCCTTTTAGTTATAATGTATTGTGTTCCGTGTATTTACTGGCTTATGTCTCTAGTTTGTATTTTACTTACAATTTTGATTTACGTCGCGCCGACACAGATAGGTCGTACGGCGAATATGAGATAGGAAAGGCCAAGGTGGGGGAAGGAAGCGACCATGGACTTAATTAAGGTACAGCCTGGTGTGAAAATAGGAAACCATGGAAAACCATCTTCAGGGCTGCCGACTGTGGAATAGGAACCCACTATCTCCCGAATGCAAACTCACAGCAGCGCGCCCCTAAGCGTACGGCCAACTAGCCCGGTTCTATTTTACTTGTTTTTCCTCTTTTCTTTTTTACTTTATTGGGTTTTGCTTTCTTTCTTCACCACGTGTATTTACGTGGTTAAGTGTAAAATATGGCCACGAGCCCTAACTCCACCACTGCTGAAGACACGAATAAATAAATAAATAAATAAATAAATAAATAAATAAATAAATAAATAAATAAATAAATAAATAAATAAATAAATAAGGTCCGCCTCTGTGGTGTAGCGGTTAGCACGATTAGCTGCCACCCACGGAGGCCCAGGTTCGATTCCCGGTTCAGTCACGAAATTTGAAAAGTGGTACGAGGGCTGGAACTGGGTCCACTCAGCCTCGGAAAGTCAACTTAGTAGAGGGGGTTCGATTCCCACCTCAACCACCCTGGATGTGGTTTTCCGTGGTTTCCCACTTCTACACGCAAATGCCACGATGGTACCTAACTTAAGGCCACGGCCGCTTCTTTCCCTCTTCCTTGTCTATCCCTTCCAATCTTCCCATCCCCCCACAAGGCCCCTGTTCAGCATAGCAGGTGAGTGCGCCTGGGCGAGGTACTGTTCCTCCTCTTCAGTTGTATCCCACAACCCAAAGTCTCACGTTCCAAGACACTGCTCTTGAGGCGGTAGAGGTGGGATCCCTCGCTTAGTTCGAGGAAAAATTAACCCGTGAGGGTAAAGAGATTAAGAAAGAAGAATAAATAAATAAATAAATAAATAAATATATATAAAACAACTTGTCCTGACTGACTGACTGACTCATCATCGCCGAGCAAAAACCACTCGACATAAAGAAATGAAATTTTGATGATACATTTATATTACAATGTAGGTGCTCAGTAAGGGAGGATTTTATGATATGCCGTCGCTAAGGGGGTGAAAAGGGGGGTGAATTTTTGAAAAGAGTGTATCCTTATCTCAGAACTTTAAAAGTTTACAGATGTAAAAATTGGTATTTAGAATCTCCTTTAAAAATAAAGAAAGGCATATTTTTTGTTTTCGGAAAAAACAATAGGAGGGGTGAAAAAGGTGTTGAATGCCTTTAATCAGGAAACTTATATCTCAGAAACCGAAGATATTACAGACCTGAAAAGTTGTATTTGGGATCTCCTATCAAAATATAGAAACGCTTATTTTTTATTTTTGGAAAATCCAATTAATGGGGGGTGAGAAGGGGGGTGTTTTTTAAAATTATCTATATCTCAAAACTTTAAAAGTTTACATATATAAAATTGGTATTTAGAATCTTCTTTAAAAATAAAGAAACAAGTATTATTTGTTTTCGGCAAATCCCAATAGGAGGGGTGAAAAAAGGGTGAAGAAGCGAATGAATGCTTTTAATGAGGATACTTATATCTCAGAACCTGAAGATATTACACACCTGAAAATTGGTATTTGTTATCTCATTTAAAAACAAAGAAACACATTTTTTTTCGGAAAATCCATTTCATGGGGGTTAAACGGGAGTGACAAATTGGGGTGAATTTTTAGAAATATTATAACTACAGTGTATCTCAGAAACGTAAAATGTTACGGACGTAAAAATTGGTAATTCGAATCTCCCTTAAAAGTAAAGAAACGTAAGTGATTAGTTTTTGGAAACTCCACTTAAGGGGAAGTAAAGGGGGGGGGGTGACATTTTAAAATGAGAATTTCTACAGTATATCTCAAAAACGTAACATGTTGTAGAAGTAGAAATTGATATTTTTAATCTCTATTACAAATAAGAGACATGTATTTTTTGTTTTCGGAAAAACCACTTGGGTGGGGGTGGGGGTAAAAGTGAATGAAAAAGGGGTTAAATTCTTTTAATTAGGATACTGATATCTCAAAAACTGAAGATGTTACAGACGTGAAATTTGGTATTTGAAATCTCCTTTAAAAATAAAGAAATACGTAGTTTTTGTTTTCGGCAATCCACTTAAAGGGGGGAGAGAAATTGAAAAATTAGTTGAAATATTTGTATGAAGATACTATTACCTCAAAAACAAAAGATTTTGCAGACATGAACATTGATATTAGGAATCTGCTTTAAAAGTAAAGAAACAAGTATTCTCGGAAAATCCAATGAAGGGGGCGGAGGTGAAAGAATTGAAAAATTAATTGAATTAATTGTATGTGGATACGTACATCTAATAAAAAATAAAGTTGTTACAGACGTGAAAATTGGTATTTGTATATCCTTTAAAAACAAAGAAAAATTCGTTTGGTGGTGGTGGTGGGGGGGGGGGGCTAATCATCTTGGGAGGCGGAGGTGAAAAGGAGTTGAATTCCTTTTATGTGGACACATATCTCAAAAACTGAAGATGTTAGAGTCGTGGTATTTGGTATTTAGAAGATCCTTTACTATTAAAGAAACAAGTACTTTTTACCGGAAAACTCACTTCGGAGGGTCAATAATGCACGGAAGTATATCATTCGTATCGCCAGAAATCCCGCCGGCCAGTGTCCAGTATTCGGGAGATAGTAGGTTCGAACCCCACTGTCGGCAGCCCTGAAGATGGTTTTCCGTGGTTTTCCATTTTCACACCAGGCAAATGCTGGGGCTGTACCTTAATTAAGGCCACGGCCGCTTTCTTCCCACTCCCAGCCCTTCCCTGTCCCATCGTCGCCATAAGACCTATCTGTGTCAGTGCGACGTACAGCAACTAGCAGAAAAAGAAATCCCGCCTGCGCGCGACAATGGTGCTGGTCACATGGTCAGCAATGACAATGGCAGCAGATGTAATTTACCACCAAGGTGCAGTCTTGCTTCTTGCTGTGGGGTCCAGAACATTAATAATAATAATAATAATAATAATAATAATAATAATAATAATAATAATAATAATAATAATAATAATAATAATAATAATAATCTAAATTAAACTAATATCACCCACCATAATAATAAAAATGTTCTGGACCTTCCTCAAAATGTGCTGAACGCGCTGGAAACGGGCCTGGCCGGGTAATGACTACGAATGCAGTCCGGCCGCGGGTTCAGTACCGCTAAGGCACGCCGGATCTCCTCAAGGATTTGATCCATATTAAAAATGCTTACATGAAAAGATGGCAAAGATTTAGGGACCCAACTGACCGGGTGAAATACCTGGACCTAGCCCTGGAAGTACGAAATCGGTTGCTGGTAAGAAAGATTGAAAAATTTGAGGAACTTTGCCTTAATCTCTCAGAGAACGAGTCAGACCGCGAATTTTGGCGGATTATATATAAAACCTTAAGCATTTAATTATAAATTTCAGTATAATACCGTAGCGAAGCACGGGTATCCTGCTAGTAAATACATAAATAAGTAGCGTGTCTTAAATACTACTTATAATTTTCTGAACATAATACAACTACGCCACATTAATGATAAAGCGTGTATTGACTGAGATATATTGAATGTGGACAAGAAATATTTTATGTCAAAAGACCATAGCAGGGAGCGAGGAATACACAGTGTGACTGATTCTTCCATATGAGAGACCACTCACTTATTGAGTCAGGAAGATGAGATTGCTAGCAAGCCACCGTAAGGTGACCCTTCTCTCTCCTTCCAGCCATAAAGTTCGAACTCCGATTTTAATTCGCGAAAAGTGCTTTGGGCTAATGCTCCTCAAGCCCGTTTTGAAGTTCCCTAGCCAGCTGTAAGATCTTCACCTCGTACTACTTGCGGATAAACAGTTCTCTTGCAGCTACGCAGCAGCCTTGAGTCATGTTCTCCCAGGCGATGCTTCACTGAGTTTGTTTTAGCTTGTATTGCTTTCAATTCCCGACGGATCCATACGGCAGTAAGCGTCCCCCGACGCCAAAGCAAAGTACTTGTCTTCATCCTGTTAAGTAAAACTAGGTCTTGCAGAACGAGTACAGCTAGAACTGTAATCAGATTGAGCAACAGAATGGATTCCCCTGAAGGAGATTGGCGAACACCTGTTTGTAACAGTCCTTGAAATCCCACTCTGACAGCGTACAGATTCTTCCAAATAAGATATCACGAGCCATCGGATGTGCTGTGAAATGAAATGGCGTATGGCTTTTTGTGCCGGGAGTGTCCGAGGACAAGTTCGGCTCGCCAGATGCAGGTCTTTTGTTTTGACGCCCGTAGGCGACCCACGCGTCTTGGTGAAGATAGAACGATCATGAATTCGACACATGTATCCAGCCCCAGTGCCAGCGAATTAAACAATTATGCTTCCAATTCCCGACCCTGTCGGGAATCGAACCCGAGACCCCTGTGACCAAAGGTGAGCACGCTAACCCTTTAGCCATGCAGCCGGAGGGATGTGTTCTGACTAAGTGTCAGAATTTACATAAGCACATCTTTGAAGCAGATCTTTCTCACATAAAACATCACAGACAATTTAAAACTATTCTCCTACCTCACTATTGGTAAATGAAGCCTCTATCTGAGTAATGAAGGTGTCGAACAAAATTTCACAACGGCGGACTCGTTGCTGAGCTCTCTAAACTTGTACATTATTATACCTTTCTCTCTTTCCTTCTTAATCCGTCTACCCTCCAGGGTTGGTTTTTCCCTCGGACTCAGGGAAGGATCCCACCTCTACCGCCTCAAGGGCAGTGTCCTGGAGCGTGAAACTTGGGTCGGGGGATACAACTGAAGAGGAGGAACAGTACCTCGCCTAGGCGCACTCACCTGCTATGCTGAACAGGGGCCTTGTGGGGGGATGGGAAGATTGGAAGGGATAGACAAGGAAGAGGGAAAGAAGCGGGCGTGGCCTTAAGTTAGGTACCATCCTGGCATTTGCGTGGAGAAGTGGGAAACCACGGAAAACCACATCCAGGGTGGTTGAGGTGGGAATCGAACTGCGAAGGACGAATACTCGGCCCAGGCAGCCTCACCTGCTATGCTGAACAGAGGCCTCGTGGGGGGATGGGAAGTTTGGAAGGGATAGACAACAAAAGAGGGAGGGAAGCGGCGTGGCCTTAACTTAGGTACCATCCCGGCATTTCACTGGTGAAGACTCGTTGGCTGAACGGTCAGCGCACTGGCCTTCGGTTCAGAGGGTCTCGGTTTCGATTCGTGGTCGGGTCGGGGATTTTAACCTTAATTGGTTAATTCCTACGGCACGGGGGCTGGGTGTATGTGTTTCCTTCATCATCATTTCATCCTCATCACGACGCGCAGGTCGCCTACGGGAGTCAAATAGAAAGACCTGTACTTGGCGAGCCGAACCCGTCCTGGGATATCCCGGCACTAAAAGCCATATATTTCATTTCACTGGTGAAGAAGTGGGAAACCACCGAAAACCCCGCTCTACTCAGTTGACCTCCCGAGGCTGAGTGAACCCCGTTCCAGCCCTCGTACGACTTTTGAAATTTCATGGCAGAGTCGAGAATCGAACTCGGGCCTCCGGGGCTGGCAGCTAATCACACAGTGGCGGACTGGATACCTTAAAAAAAACATCTGAGTCTAAACATCGTCACCTTGGTCTCCTTTTGTTTCTCTTGCCCTCTGTGAAGTTGGCGGTTTCGATCCTGGCTCAGTCCGGATGGATTTGAATGCGCTCAAATACGCCAGCCTCATGGCGACAGATTTACCAACACGTTAAAGAACTCCCGAGGGACAATATTTCTGGCACCTTGACATCCTCTAAAACCAAAAAATGTAGTTGGTAGAAGGCAAAACCAAAATTATTAATATTATTATTATTATTATTATTATTATTATTATTATTATTATTATTATTATTACTATACATACTTTCAGCATTCAGTCAGAAACCCTCTGTAAATGAACTATGCACTCTTACAACCACCTGCTTGCAACTAAGCATTATGACCATCTCTATACTGTTTTATCTTAAATAGTCTGGCTCCATGGCTAAATGGTTAGCGTGCTGGGCTTTGGTCCAAGGGATGCCGGGTTCGATTCCCGGCCAGCTCGGGAATTTTAACCTTCATTGGTTAATTCCGTTGGCTCGGGGGCTGGGATTGTGTGCCGTCCACATCATTAGAATACATAATAAGTAGGGCCCCATCTTCACAGACGCGCAGGTCGCCTATAAGGCGTCAGCTTGAAAGACCTGAACCAGAACCCTCCGGAGACCACATGCCATTAAAAAATTAGCATTGGAATTCATCATGGTAGGGCCCCATCCTCACAGATGTGCAGGTCGCCTACAAAGCGCCAGCTCGAAAGACCTGCACCAGGCTTCCCCGGTGGTCATACAGCATTATTATACCTTAAAATCACTGAAAGCTGAGTCTAATTATCGTCACCTCAGTCTCCCTTTGTTTCTCTTACCCTCTATGGCCGAGTCCATTATTCTGCTTGGTAATTGTTCTCCCCAGTTCGCCTCGCATGACCCAATCACTGTAACCGGTTTATAACAGCAACTTTATTTAACGAGTTCGCTTATCTCTTCAGGGTGTTTGCCCTCCAGCCATTGTTCCCACCTGTTTGTATCGGTGTTCATTGTGCCTTTTACCTTAAACGTGCGTACGCATATGATTTGCTAGACAGTGCAGTTGCTTAGGCGCTCGTCTCGTCAGAACAACATTTCGGAACTAAAATGTCTCTTGAAATTGGTAGTACAGTACAGTAATGTACAGTACAGTCATCTAGTGCATTGGTTTAGTTGGCTTTCTACCCACACTTCCGACTCCCGATCAAATCTTGGGCGGAAATATTTTCAGCTGAAAAATGACGTTGTGTTAGCCAAGATATGCAGTCTTAAAACAATCAATTGATTTAGAATGGCTCCAGTGACCTCAGGAACGATCGAGATAAACTGAGGAAATAACGTTTAACTCTCTTTTATAAATAAATATAGCGTTTCTCTGTTTCTACACACCAGTGCATTTCAACTGGCAGTTAGTCTTTCAGAAAAATTTTTCTTTCTAAATCGTTACCTTTCATACCATATTTTATAATTTTTACACTGCTATTGATTTCCTAAAATTAATTACGTGTCACTGAATGGTGAGATAACGGCCTCGCTCTAGAAAGGCACGCTGACCACGAGTCACCTCGTACTCTGTTGGCCTTCGGGCTGAGGGTTGAGTTTTGACAAAATGCCAACATATTTTGACAAAAAATAAATTGTAAGGAGAATGTTATACCGTCAACCACGTCTGTGGTCCCCGTGAATATCTTGTAATTTCAGTCCGATTTCGGATTATTTACAGTGCTGTCAGCTGCTTCTCTTTCAATTGAAAGACTTATGAACAGGGCCCGGATTTCAATGACATGTCGTCTTTTAATTGGTGCGTCATAGAAGTTGCTAAGTTATATACAAATCCTGTTCATGGCCCACAGATTACAGAAATGCGTATTTATTAAGTCATTTTTTCGTAATTTTTTGAAGTATTTTGATTTTTAGGTCATTCTTGTTCGTTTTTAGGACATTATTTGATAATTTTCAGGTCATTTTAAAGGTCTTCTTTTAGCATTTTAGGTCAACAAAATCCGGGCCCTGCTTATGAACTTAACTTGAACCAATGCGAGCAGATAGCGCCTCGTGCAAGATCTGTCGTCGGAAGCATTTCTTTCTTGCCCTTCTCATATATGCGGTGTCTCAGCCATTTTAAATATATGCTACGCGACTCTCGTTCATTCCGGGAGTGTTAAATGATTTATCTCTTCTAGGAATTTGTTTCCATTGTTTTGTCTTGTTTGCGCTGGATATGTAAAAGATGTGTCTTGACTTGCATTTTGATTGACGTTGTGCGGCTCGAGCCCAGTTTTTACTTTCTTTATTTAGTGTGTGCATTTTTGGCATTTTCCACTGTCACGGGAATGATGAGGGTTGGTGCTTATACGTCCTGTCGTGAGTTGTGTGTGTGTGATATGGCTGAATATCCGTGTGGATGGAAGCCGTTGATCTGTTTGCATTATGGGCCTACGATGCATTGCTCGAGTCTTGATTGTAATTGCGATCGTTTGCTGGGCAAAATTCATGTCCATATTAGATGCAAATTCGTGTGGTATGAATAAGTTTTGGTAGCGAGGACGTATAACTACGTGGCATGTTTGCTTTGGGGGAGAAAGGCTTCCTGTCGTAAACCTTGCACATTGGTTTATTTATTAGGCAAATAGCTTAACTGATCAACGACTGCCTTGCCGGTATGCTCGTTTGGTTACAGTATAATTTGGATATTATGGGTCACTGTATGTGTGCGAGTGTAGCTTAGAAACGGGACGTATCAGCTGTTCAAACACTTTTTCTGCCTTTAAGACTTCTGTTCTTCTGACATTGATTTACTTTTCCCTATTTTACGCATAGTATGCATTGCCGGTACTTCTTTATCTGTTAAATTAGAAGGTAGCCATGGCAACCCATTTATTATGGTAGTTTTAGATTTTTATGCTCTGTGCTTCTGGCATATGACTTTTTGTTTAGACCCCCTCCTCTCTTTACGTCAGCAATGACCTTTTCCTATTCCTTTTTGTTCTGTGGAGATTGTAGTAAAAAAGAGAAGAGGGGCCTTTTTGTCGTTGCGCGTGGGAGGAAGATTTTATTACCTTGATATTGAACCCTTGGTATAATTATGGGTTCAATATGATATCGGTGTTTTTAAGAAGAGAAAGAAATACTCATGCGTCGTTTTGGGTCAAAGTTTGACATATCGTAAGTGTGAGGAAAAAGAGTCAAGTCAAAATATTGTATTGATGATGAAGATTGTTTTTGAGTGGAAATAAAAGGAATGTTTTTAGATATGTCTTGACTAATGTTGAAGAGGGTCTAAGAATCTCGCAATGTGAGTAAAAACATTTTAAATTTTGTTTCTTTTGGTTCATGAGGGACACTTTCTCATTTTTATTTTGCCTCTTATTTAATTCTAACAAACATTTGCTTTTTCTTGTATCTCTGTTTTTATGTTATTTTATAAGATAGCCTTCTACCTCGATGAGTTTGGTTTTGAGAGGCACGAATCCAGCTCCTGACCGTTCTCGGTCAGTTTCGGCCGGGTGCGATATTCAGTACCATTAAGATTGTATTTGGGCCTTTTGCGTTTCCACTGCGTCGATTATACTATATCAGTCTACTAAAAAAAATGAAAAGGGGAGGTGGTGCAACCGGATTAAATGATTGAAAACAAGCAAAAAAAGCGTGTTTTAAACTTCTCGTGTATCGTATGAAAATGAAAACGTACAACCTGTTTCCCAGTCATTGACCGGGTCAGGGGTGGATGAATGAATAATATATAGGCTATTAGTTCGATGGGGTCGCCACTCACAAAGTGATTTATAAATGACTGATAGATGCTATTAAATGAGAATGGAATGTGCTGCTGGAATGAAAGATGACAAGGAAAACCGGAGTACCCGGAGAAAAACCCGTCCCGCCTCCGCTTTGTCCAGCACAAATCTCACATGGAGTGACCGGGATTTGAACCACGGTATCCAGCGGTGAGGAGCCGACGCGCTGCCGTCTAAACCACGGAGGCTCTCGTGTTTCATATATGTATAGTAAATAAGGGCTCTAAAAATGGGGAGTTACTTATGGGTGAAAGTACACCCTTAGATTAAGGGTGAGAAAGAAAACTGCATTTTTCACTTTCTGTTTCCTTATAGAATAGTATTTAATCTGGTGAAAGTTATAATACGTCCACTACTACAGTCGGTAGAATATGCCCACGTACAGTGAGTGTACCACTTGTTAGTCATATGTTCGTCGCTCATTTTCTGTACCATTTATTTTTACACATGTTTTTCAACGCTATTCAAATACAGTTGATGAGATTTGCATCAAGTTTTGCATAGCAGTGTAATTATTTAGATTTTTGAATTGAAACGGTTCGGATACCGCCTAAAACCGGAGGTGTCCTGTTTATGATCGAGGTATCAACAATCACGTAGTAGTAAGATTTACTTAAAAGTAAATCGTCCGTCTTCCTGTGAGGATGACCATTAATGGTCCGGAATGCGTAATTTACAGTAGGCCTATGTAATTTTAATAATGAAATAATATTTCTTTCTTTCTTAACCTACTTACCCTCCAGGGTCGGTTTTCCTTCGGACTCAGCGAGGGATTCCACCTCTACCGCCTCAAGGGCAGTGTACTGGAGCCTGAGACATTGGGTCAGGGGATACAACTGGGGAGAATGACCAGTACCTCGCCCAGGCGGCCTCACCTGCTATGCTGAACAGAGGCCTTGGTGGGGGATGGGAAGATTGGAAGGGATAGGCAGGGAAGAGGGAACGAAGCGGCCGTGGCCTTAAGTTAGGTACCATCCCGGCATTTGCCTAAGGAGAAGTGGGAAACCACGGAAAACCACTTCCAGGACGGCTGAGGTAGAAATCGAACACACCTCTACTCAGTTGTCTTCCGGAGGCTGAGTGGACCCCGTTCCAGTCCTCGTAAAACTTTTCAAATTTAGTGGCAGAGCCTGAATCGAACCCGGGCCTCCAAGGGTGGCAGTTAATCACACTAACCAGTACACCACAGAGGCGGACGAAATATTTTTCGCTCGAAAATTCATCATAAGGGGATTACGATTGCAGGTATAAATGCAACTGTATTATTTGGAGAGAATTTCCTATGATCTCTAATACGATTTTCTCTGTGTCGTACATATATACATACATTATCATTATAGACTGTTACGCCTTTCAGGGTTCAGTCTGCAAGCCTCTGAGAATTTACTAAACGTCGCCACAATCCTCGATTTGCAACTAGTGTTTTGGCCACATTTAGTTCTATAACTTTTATCTTTAAATTGTTAGAAACTGAGTCTAACCATCGTCGTCTTGGTCTCCCTCTACTTCTCTTACCCTCCATAGTAGAGTCCATTATTCTACTAGGTAACCTATCCTCCTCCATTCGCCTCACATGACCGCAACACCGAAGCCGGTTTATGCGTACAGCTTCATCCATCGAGTTCATTCCTAAATTAGCCTTTATCTCCTCATTCCGAGTACCCTCCTGCCATTGTTCCCACCTGTTTGTACCAGCAATCATTCTTGCTACTTTCATGTCTGTTACTTCTAACTTATGAATAAGATATCCTGAGTTCACCCAGCTTTCGCTCCCGTAAAGCAAAGTTGGTCTGAAAACAGACCGATGTAAAGATAGTTTCGTCTGGGAACTGATTTCCTTCTTACAGATTACTGCTGATCGCAACTGCGAGCTCACTGCATTAGCTTTACTACACCTTGATTCAATCTCACTTACTATATTACCATCCTGGGAGAACACACAACCTAAATATTTGAAATTACCGAGCTGTTCTTGCATTGTATCGCCAATCTGACATTCAATTGTTGAATTTCTTACCTACTGACATCGGTTTAGTCTTCGAGAGGCTAATTTTCATACCATACTCATTGTACCTATTTTCAAGTTCCAAGATATTAGACTACAGGCTTTCGGCACAGTTTGCCATTAAGACCAAGTCGTCAGCATAGGCCAAACTGCTTACTACATTTCCACCTAACTGAATCCCTTCTTGCCATTTCATACCTTTCAGTAGATGATCCATCTACTCTACGAACAGCAAAGGTGAAAGATTACAGCCTTGTCTAACCCCTGTAAGTACCCTGAACCAAGAACTCATTCTACCATCAATTCTCACTGAAGCCCAATTGTCAACATAAATGCCTTTGATTGATTTTAATAATCTACCTTTAATTCCATAGTCCCGCAGTATAGTGAACATCTTTTCCCTCGGTACCCTGTCATATCCTTTCTCTAGATCTACGAAACATAAACCCAACTGCCTATTCCTCTCGTAGCATTTTTCAACTATCTGGCGCATACTGAAAATCTGATCCTGACAGCCTCTCTGTGGTCTCAAACCACACTGGTTTACATCCAAATTCCTCTCAGCGACTGATCGCACCCTCCCTTCCAAGATGCCAGTGAATACCTTGCCTGGATTACTAATCAATGAGATACCTCGATAGTTGTTGCAATCCTTCCCGTTCCCTTGCTTATAGATAGGTGCAGCAATTACTGCTTTTGTCCAATCTGAAGGTACCTTACCAACACCCCACGCTAATTTTACTACTCTATGAAGCCATTTCATCCCTGCCTTCCCACTATACTTCTCCATTTCAGGTCTAATTTAATCTATTCCTGCTCCCTTATGACAATGGAGTTTATTTACCATCCTTTCCACTTCCTCAAGCATAATTTCAGCAACATCATTTTCCGCTTCCCCATGAGCTTGGCTCTTTGCAACACCACCAGGATGATTTCCTTTTACATTGAGAAGATATTCAAAATAATCCCTCCACCTCTCCAGTGATTCCCTGGGATCTATTATGAGTTCACCTGAATTACTCAAAACACTGTTCATTTCCTTTCTCCCTCCCTTGCTAAGATTCTTTATTACTGTCCAGAAAGGTTTCCCTGCTGCTTGACCTAGCCTTTCCAGGTTAATACCAAAATCTTCCCGTGACTTCTCTTTGGATTAAACAACTATTTGTTTCGCTCTGTTTCTTTCATCTACGTAAAAAGCTCTGTCTGCCTCGGCCCTTGTTTGGAGCCATTTCTGATAAGCCTTCTTTTTACGTTTACAGGCTTCTCTCACTTCATCTTTCCACCAAGATGTTCGCCTTTTCCCATCTTTACACACAGTTGTTCCTAGGCATTCCCTTGCTGTTTCTACTACAGCATCCCTGTATGCCACCCATTCACTTTCTATATCCTGAACCTGCTTACTGTCTACTGTTCGAAACTTCTCACTAATCATATCCATGTACTTCTGTCTAATTTCCTCGTCCTGGAGATTTTCTACCCTTATTCGTTTGCAGACAGATTTCACTTTCTCTACCCTAGGCCTAGAGATACCTAGTTCACTACAGATCAGATAGGGGTCTGTATCATAGAAAAATCTGCGAAAATCTCGTACATTCCTAACAGATTTCCTGAATTCAAAGTCTATTAAGATATAGTCTCTTATGGATCTGGTACCCCTTGCCTCCCATGTGTAGCGGTGAATAGCCTTATGCTTGAAGAATGTATTCGTAACAGCTAAACCCATACTAACACAGAAGTCCAGCAAACGCTTCCCATTCCCATTAGCTTCCATATCTTCCCCACATTTACCAATCGCCCTTTCGTATCCTTCAGTTCAATTCCCAACTCTCGCATTGAAATCACCCATTAGCACTATTCTATCCTTGCTGTTGACCCTGACCACGATGTCACTCAATGCTTCATAAAACTTGTCAACTTCATCCTCATCTGTATCCTCACATAGTGAATACACGGACACAATTCTAGTCCTAATTCCTCCAACTGACAAATCTACCCACATCATTCGCTCATTTACGTGCCTAACAGAAACTATGTTGCGTGCAATGGTATTCCTGATAAAGAGCCCCACCCCAGACTCTGCCCTTCCCTTTCTAACACCCGTCAAGTACACCTTATAATCTCCTATCTCTTCCTCACTATCTCCCCTAAGCCGAATATCACTTACTCCTAGCACATCCAGATGCATCCTCTTTGCAGACTGAGCCAGTTCTACTTTCTTTCTTCCATAAACCCCATTAATATTGTTTGCTCCCAATCGAATTCCATTTCGTTCGCCAAGTTGTTTCCAAGGAGTCCCTCGCCTGTCAAATGGGAGTGGGATTCCATTACTCCCATAGGTCCGAGGCTTGCTTAAAATGTTCTTAGCTCGGTAAATTCATGAAGGAGGATGCTACCCTACTTGCACATAGTCCAAGTGAGGATCTCTCCTCTAACGGGTTATGGACCACCGGTGAATTTTATAGTCCTAGCCATCTGAGCACAAGGAGGGCCAAGACTCAGAATATGTCCGAGATGCCCACTCCTATTCCATAGCAACGGGTATCCCGACTCTCAGGACCACTTACTAGGCCACTCAGCCGTATCTCATTTCTATAAAATATACAGACGAAATAGTTAAAAATAGCGTGATAAAATGCGTTAAATCAATTCTGAAGCGATGCAACTTTAAGTTACTTTTGTTGCGAAAGTTGGCTGCACTTGAGTGTAATCACGGCCGACTACTATAGATGCGACGAAGTGGTGAACATTTTTGGAAACTACGTTTGTGTGGGACGTTATTTTATACATTTGTGCATGGCATGTTACGGGTGGCAGCATCATGACCTGTTTCAACACTGTCTGGCAAACGGTCCTTTTCTAATTTGAGGGGTTATAAGGATTGCCCAAAATAAACATTTTTTGCTAGTTGCTTTACGTCGCACCGACACAGATAGATCTTAAGGCGACGATGGGACAGGAAAGGGCTAGGAGTTTGGAAGGAAGTGGCCGTGGCCTTAATTAAGGTACAGCCCCAGCATTTTCCTGGTGTGAAAATGGGAAACTACGGAAAATCATTTTCAGGGCTGCCGACATTAGGGTTCGAACCTACTATCTCCCGAATACCCAAATTGAACTGAGTCTTGTTAGTTTCTGAAATGGTGTGTAGTCTGGAATACATGAGCGTTCAGAAAGTAAAGTGTTATATATGGGCGATTGTTACTGTTTGAGTCATCAGTCCGTAGACGGAATCGATGCAGCTGTCCATGCCACCCTATCCTGTGCCAACCTTAACATTTCTACGTAACTGCTGCATCCTACATCTGCTCTACTCTGCCTGACATATTCATACCTTGGTCTACCCCTACCGTTATTACCGCTTACACTTCGTTCAGAAACCAACTGCATAAGTGCTGAGATGTGCCCTATCGTTCTACCTCTTCTTCTGGTCAAGTTTAATCAAATCGATCTCTCCTCACTAGTTCGATTCAGTATCTCTTCATTCGTGATTCTCTCTACCCATCTCACCTACAACATTCTTCTGTAACACCACATTTCGAAAGCTTATATTCTCTTCCTTTCTGAGCTAGTTATCGTCCATGTTTCACGTGCATACAATGCCACTCTTCAGACGAAAGTATCGTGTATCGTGTTCAAGGAGTTGCTTCCCAAAAATGTAACCCTCACTGCCGTTGTTTTTTTTTTGTCAACAACTGAGACACCTTGTGGCCGCAATGCAAGATAACTCTCCTGGAAGACACATGTGTTACTATTGGACGATAATGCACGCCCGCTTGCAACTAACGTGACAAAATCAGTTTTCTATTAGCTTGGTTGGAAGATTCTTCCACACTCCCTCTTATTCTCCCGAACTTGCCCCATCCAATTTTCACCTCTTCCGTTCTCTACCGAGCAAAATGCGAGGACACTCTTTTCCTGATTAAAATGATCTTCGAAATTGGCTCGTCAACTTCTTCAACACCAAAGCAGCAGATATTTTCAGGCGTAGAATGGGATAAGTGCCCCAGCGTTGGCAGAAAGTCATTGATAATGCAGGATACTATATTACTGATGTCCGCCTCTGTGGTGTAGTGGTTAGCGTGATTAGCTGCCACCCCCGGAGGTCCGGGTTCGATTCCCGACTCTGCCACGAAATTTGAAACGTGGTACGAGGGCTGGAACGGGGTCCACTCAGCCTCGGGAGGTCAACTGAGTAGAGGTGGGTTCGATTCCCACCTCAGCCATCCTGGAAGTGGTTTTCCGTGGTTTCCCACTTCTCCTCCAGGCAAATGCCGGGATGGTACCTAACTTAAGGCCACGGCCGCTTCCTTCCCTCTTCCTTGTCTATCCCTTCCAATCTTTTCCATCCCCCGCAAGGCCCCTGTTCAGCATAGCAGGTGAGGCCGCCTGGGCGAGGTGCTGGCCATTCTCCCCAGTTGTATCCCAGGCCCAAAGTCTGAAGCTCCAGGACACTGCCCTTGAGGCGGTAGAGGTGGTATCCCTCGCTGAGTCCGAGGGAAAATCCGAACCTGGAGGGTAAACAGATGATGATGATGACTATATTACTGATGTTGGATGTTTTTGTGACGCCATTGTGCAGTTTGTATTACCAGGCATCCCGTTATTCCAAAATTGCAACAATTTTAAATGTATAATAATATTAACACGTCTTATCACACCTAAAATTCTAAGGAATTATGCATACGCATCGATGTATTATTACTATTGTTATTATTATTTTTTGCTATTTGCTTTACGTCGCACCGACACAGATAGGTCTTATGGCGACAACGGGACAGGGAAGGGCTAGGAGTGGGAAGGAAGCGGCCGTGGCCTTAATTAAGGTACAGCCCCAGCATTTGCCTGGTGTGAAAATGGGAAACCACGGAAAAACATCTTCAGGGCTGCCGACAGTGGGGTTCGAACCAACTATCTCCCGAATACTGAATACTGGCCGCACTTAAGCGACTGCAGCTATCGAGCTCGGTGTTATTATTATTATTATTATTATTATTATTATTATTATTATTATTATTATTATTATTATTTATTATTATTATTATTGTATCCCTGGGTGTGATAGTAATGGACTGTTATGCTGTCGTATCATTTCATGTATGCTGCGGTACCATGTGTCAGTCTGGAATGTTCACTCATCTTGTTTACCTTACGTTTGAGAACAACGAGCAGTGTCTGTTGGTTTACAGCCGATGGATCTGAGGCTAAATCTAGCTGTCAGTACCCTGGGGGGTCGAGGAATGGCAGATATACGAGTAGCAATTCTGTTGCTTATAGGTTAGCAGACATCTCACGATGATCATGCGGCAGGTGGAGAAAGAACTCGCCGAACCCGTCTATTATGTTGTGTCAGACTTATCCAGCAGCTGACGTGGTGGCCTTAATATAACGGGATGAAGAATTGCAGTGTGGTCCGAACAAGTTCAGCTCTCAACAGTCACAAACAGCCGACAAGAAGGCCACCGGCATTACGGTCAGTTAGATCTATAGTGAGAATTCCTCATGAATTCTCTGGAACCATATTTCAGATGCGTAGCTGTCTACTTATGAGTTCATGGTATCTTGTTAGGTAAAGTCTCCTTCAAGTGGACGTCAGTGGTATAGTCGATTAGTCTTTGTTCTTCTGCTCCCAAGATAGTGGGTTTCATCCCGGGTGAGATTAGTCCAATTCGACGGCGTTTAAATGCGACAACTCTAGCTTGTTCATTTCCGACTCGTTGATAAACAACGGGACAAAATACCCACACCCCAGCGTCTCTTTAAATCTATGGCAACTTAGAAAGAGTCAAAGTAAAACCATCTCCACACAGGCCATGAAGGCTCTTGAAGAAGTGTGCTCTAAAGTTGGACTCACGAGAGTTGGAGTCTAACGTTTAGCGCCATCAGCGAGAAAAAGTTCACTAACGCTGCTCGAAAATGGCCTGTTGCTATGGCAACGATAACAGAGATGTCACATTTAAGGAAGCTATCGCCACGGGGTTTGGCTTGCTCTTAGTCGCTTTTGTGATATTATTCGGTGTGGTACTGTGTTAGCTGTTGCTGGTTTATGTTGTTATTTACGTGTTTGTTTTCTGAATATTACTATTATTTGCTGGTTTATTTTTTGTCAGTTAATCAGTGGATAGTTGTACAGTTCTATTCTCTATTTAACATGTGCATTTGTTGAGGTTATTGTCAGTTTAGTGATTATGAAATCTCATATTTATCAGCAATAACGTATTCTGTCTTAAATGTTGGAATTATTAGCACGGGTCAAAGTTTATTGAATTGCATTAGACCAACATAGTTGATTAAATATGCAGCCTGTATGAAAGGGTGATATTTCGCAGACTGAGGTAACTATGACAACGCAGCATTCTTCGTAGTTACTGCTTTCGCCGCTCAAATGACAGGCTCCAACTCTTGTGGGCCCAACTATACTGTAAACGCTACAGTGAGATGGTTGGCGTGAGATTCTAGCGGCCATTATAATAAATCAGGGAATGCTCGTAATTTCGTCCGTCCCCCTTTACTTTATTTGTTATTTATGAAATTAATTATTATCTTCAGATGGGAAAATGCAAGCAGTGGGATAGGTGGGCTATGAAAAGGCTATTAAGGCAGTGAGGGACAAGATAATGGGTTACAAACGAGCAAGCAAAGCGTTTAACATCCCACGAGCAACGCTGAAAGACTATGTTAAAAAAATACCAAGAAAACATTTCTCTTAAAAGTCTTCAAGTAATTCATTATACTGCCAGTGTTTGGTAAGGTTAGAATGGAAAAAAATATTAAAATTGTACTTTGCATAAATTTGGCGGGGGACGAAATTGCGAACACATTTTTGGTAATTTAGGTTTTGCAGTATTTTGCACTGCATGAAGCGAACGTGGCCTTAATTAAGGTACAGCACCAGCATTTGCCTGGTGTGAAAATTGGAAACTACGGAAAACCTTCTTCAGGACTGCCGACAGTGGGGTTCGAACCCACTATCTCCGGGATGCTAGCTCACAGCTGCGCGCCCCTAACCGCACGGCCAACTCGTCCGGTTGTGCAGTGTTCATATTTATGTCAAATATTGACTACCTTACGTTATAACAGTTTCATTGCAACTTGCCCGTTGGTGCAGATTATATCAATAATATATATTCGTTCGTTCGTAATCTGTTTACACTCCAGGGTCGGATTTTCCCTCGGACTCAGCGAGGGATCCAACCTCTACCACCTCAAGGGCAGTGTCCTGGAGCTTCAGACTTTGGGCCTGGTATACAACTGGGGAGAATGGCCAGTACTTCGCCCAGGCGGCCTCACCTGCTATGCTGAACAGGGGCCTTTGTGAAGGGATGGGAAGTTTGGAAGGGACAGGCAAGGAAGAGGGAAGGAAGCGGCCGTGGCCTTAAGTTAGGTACCATCCAGGCATTTGCCTGGAGGAGAAGTGGGAAACCACAGAAAACCACTTCCAGGATGGCTGAGGTGGGAATCGAACCCACCTCTACTCAGTTGACCTCCCGAGGCTGAGTGGACCCCGTTCCAGCCCTCGTACCACTTTTCAAATTTTGTGGCAGAGCCGGGAATCGACCCCGGGCCTCCGGGGCTGGCAGCTAATCACGCTAACCACTACACCACAGAGGCGCACTATATTCAATAATACCGGGCGAGTTGGCCGTGCGCGTAGAGGCGCGCGGCTGTGAGCTTGCATCCGGGAGATAGTAGGTTCGAATCCCACTATCGGCAGACCTGAAGATGGTTTTCCGTGGTTTCCCATTTTCACACCAGGCAAATGCTGGGGCTGTACCTTAATTAAGCCCACGGCCGCTTCCTTCCAACTCCTAGGCCTTTCCTATCCCATCGTCGCCATAAGACCTATCTGTGTCGGTGCGACATAAAGCCCCTAGCAAAAAAAAAAAAAAAAAATTCAATAATATATATACGGTACCAATTTCTAGCCTTGTCCATAATATTCTTGAACTTCTACAAGTCCAAATCTGCTAAGGGGATGAAATATGGCCCCCTTACATTATAATAAGCCATTATAAACAAATATTACTCCGTTATGTACCACACAGAGGTCCGAGTATTTTTCTTTTTCCTTCCTCCGTCGAGGTGAGGAGATCGTCTTTTTAAATCTTGCCCTCTACTTGGTCCGTGGCGTCGCTTGGGTGGACACGTATACTTTATCAGCTGTAGGAAAATGCCCATACCAGCAGTCACCTCCGCCGGGAGTTTCCAGCAAGCAAGCATTACATCAGAACTGTTCATAAATCCGAATACATCCAGTCCGTACGTACTTGGGCATTATTTGCTAATTATACTCTAGTAGTAGGCCATGAAAGCCAAGCAATGGGACTGAGAACACCGCTACGCTGACAAAGCGCGAACGCAGACATTATTTGCGGTGGGGGGGGGGCATTTTAATATTGAAATTTGAGAACTTCTATAGTCCGCCTCTGTGGTGTAGTGGTTAGTGTGATTCGCTGCCACCCTCCCCCCCCCGGAGGCCCGGGTTCGATTCCCGGATCTGCCACGAAATTTGAAAAGTGGTACGAGGGTTGGAACGGAGTCCACTCAGCCTCGGGAAGCCAACTGAGTAGAGGTGGATTCGATTCCCACCTCGGACATCCTGGAAGTGGTTTTCCGTGATTTCCCACTTCTCCTCCAGGCAAATGCCGGGATGGTACCTAACTTAAGGCCACGGTCGCTTCCTTCCCTCTTCCTTGCCTGTCCCACCCAATCTTCCCATCCATCCACAAGGCCCCTGTTCAGCATAGCAGGTGAGGCAACCTGGGCGAGGTAGTGGTCATTCTCCACAGTTGTGTCCCCTGACCCAAAGTCTGAAGCTCCAGGACACTGCCCTTGAGGCGGTAGAGGTGGGATCCCTCGCTGAGTACGAGGGATAAACCGACCCTGGAATGTAAACAGATTAGGAAGAAGAAGAAGAATTATTATGGAATCATCAACATATTATTGGCAAATACGTAGTTCAAATTAAAAGCAAAACAATGAGCTACCTAAAATCTTCATTTACATGGTTACCACAATTAATCACAAGTTGTAAACTTCAAAATTTTGGGAGGGAATTTATCCCTCCAATCCCCCCTCTACGTCACGCCCCAGACGCTGACTACGAGGCACTTCACTATCTGCCGGCCATCTGACTGGCAGCAGTCTTCAGGACAAGCCAAATCCCTAATAAGCTGTGAGTGTTACGGATTTTTGTATTAGTAGAGAGACTGTAGGGCTCCCAAATACGAGCCAATCAGAGGCCGCGGAGCGGGTCACGTGATGCTGACGTCATAGCGCGGATATTTGAATTTTAGCGGGAAATTTGAATTTTGGTGGGAAATTTGAATTTTGGCGCGAAATTTGAATTTGTAAACAAAGCCACGTATTTCTTGGCGTGGCACGTGCTTTTTGACAGCTGTCATCCGCCATCTTTAAACAACAACGCATCGATAACCTCAGTGCTGCCATCTTGATGGGGCTAAACCTCACTGTTGCCACCTTTGGCACGTGGTAGCGGGAAATTCTAAATTCATGTGCTCTTGTTTGTAAACAATGCCACATGCTTTTGACAGCTGTCAGCAGCCATCTTTAAACAAAAACGCATCGCTAACCTCAGTGCTGCCATCCTAACGGCACTAAACCTTATGGGTGCCACCTTTGGCATGTGGTGGCGGGCAATTTGAAATTCCACGTGCTTTCTTGACAGTTGTCAGCGGCCCTCTTTAATCAACAGAGCATCGTGCTGCCATCTTTACGGCACTAAACTTCACGGCTACTACCTTAGGCACGTGGTGGCTTGAAATTTGAAATTCCACGTGCTCTTGTTTGTAAACACAGCCACGTGCTTTTTTGACAGCGGCCTTCTTTAAACAAGAGAGCATCGCTAACCTCAGTGCTGCCATCTTAACGGCACTAAACCTCGTGGCTACTACCTTAGGCATGTAGCAGCGGGTAATTTGAAATTCCACGTGCTTTTTTGACAGCTGTCATCCGCCATCTTTAAGCAAGAACGCATAGCTAACCTCAGTGCTGCCATCTTAACGACACTAAACCTTATGGCTACCACCTTATGCATGTAGTAGCGGGTAATTTTAAATTCCACGTGCTTCTCTGATAGCTGTCAGCGGCCATCTTTAAACCAAGTCACGTGCTCTTTTTCGTAAGCAATGCCACGTGCTTTTTTGACAGCGGCCATATTTAAACAACAGACGATCGCTAACCTCAGTGCTGCCATCTTTACGGCACTGAACCTCATAGTTGCCACCTCAGCTACGTGGTGAGGGGCAATTTGAAATTCTAGTGCTCTCGTTTAAAATCAACGCCAATTGCATTTTTGACAGCGGCCTTCTTTAAACAAAGAGAGCATCTTGACGGGGCTAAATCTTCGTGGCTACTACCTTAGGCACGTGGCAGCGTGCGATTTGAAAAAAATGCACGTGCTCTTATTTGCAAACAAAGCCACGTTTTCTTGGCAGCTGTCAGCGGCCATCAATACGACCGAACAAAATAAAAGTGCATTGCTTCCTTGCGATGACAAACGTGTATGTTATTTATAGTGGTTCCCTTACCAGTGTTCCATGGGGGTACAGCAACAACTTGAGAATTGCATAATCATAGGTACACCAACATTGTATTCAAGATGAAACTTGTACATACAAGAATTACATTGTCAATTATGAAGGGGAGATGTACATGAACATGTACATATATAAAGCAGAAATCACTACAGATAATGATTCAAGATAAAACTTTTGTACATACAAGATGTAATAAATAATGTAGAATTGGTATATTCTTTTATTTTAGATTAGGTATTCCTCTGATGTGTATTACCTTCTCCTCCTCCTCTTCCCGCTCCCTCTTCTTCTTTGCAAGATAAAGTTTTGTTCGTTTGCTTAAATACTACATCACTCGAAGAAGAAGAGGCTGTTAAAGTAAGTATGTCAGGAAAGAAGGTGTCTAAAACAGCAGATTCGTAAGTATGTTATCGCCTCAGCTTGCTTTAAAACTAAGAGAAGAGCAGCTCAGTAAGTATGTTGAGAAGGGATTCTTTTTACAAAAGTATCTCTCTGAAGAGTGTTCTGTTGTTCGATTCTAGTCTTGTTTCTTGAATCCATCTACAAAAGTATCTCTTGCAATGCAGTAAGCAGTGTTCTGAACACTTGTAGGTAACGACATTGACTATAGTATGTGATTCTAGTCATGATATGTTCTGAACACAGCAATATATGTTCTTAAGAGCAGATCAAGTCTAAACATGCACAACTATGATGATGTCATCGCTGCAGGTTAAAAACAGAATAATAGCACGTGCACACACTTGCTTTCGCGTCGTTACAGTAATGCATGCTTAAACTTGTTCGATAGAGATATAAAGCTACGCCTTGACAGAGGAGGAGGAGGAGGAGGAGGAGGAGGAGGAGGAGGAGGAGGAGGAGGAGGAGGAGGAGGAAGTCATAACAGCTTATGTATAGCCGCCATCTTGTGTAGTAGCTTCTAAGATAGCTTTCTTCATAACAGCCTATGTATAGCCGCCATCTTGTGCAGTAGCCTCTAAGCTAGCAGCTGCCATCTTGTGTAATTAGCGTCGGGAAGGGCATCTTGTCGTAAAAATAAGGATAGCCCCTTCAAGATGGCGGATGTGAGGTTAGATTCGCTCTCACAGGCGTCGGGAATGCACTGCAGTTTTGTTGTTTAAAGATAGTCGCTCACAGCTGACGGAATTTTTCAAATTGTCCGCAACCACGTGTCTAAGGTGGTAGCCGTTATGATTTTGCCCCTGCCAGCACTGAAGTTTGCGATCGTTTGTTGTTTAAAGATGGCAGCTGACAGCTGTCAAAAAGCACGCGGTTTGCTTGCAAGCAAGAGCACGTGGAATTTTTCGAATTGCCCGCTACCACGTGCCTATGGTGGTAGCCATGAGGATTTAGCTCCGTCAAGATGCTCTCTTGTTTAAAGATGGGCGCTGTCAAAATGCACGTGGCTTTGTTTTCAAACAAGAGCACGTAGAATTTCAAATTGCCCGCCACCACGTAGCTAAGGTAGCAACTATGAGGTTTAGTGCCGTAAAGATGGCAGCACTGAGGTTAGTTATTGTCTGTTGTTTAAAGATGGCCGCTGTCAGAATAGCACGTGTCTTTGTTTACAAACAAGAGCACGTGGCTTGGTTTAAAGATGGCCGCTGACAGCTGTTAAAAAGGCACGTGGAATTTCAAATTACCCGCTAATACATGCCTAAGGTAGTAGCCATGAGGATTAGTGCCGTTAAGATGGCAGCACTGAGGTTAGCGATGCGTTCTTGTTTGATGATGGCCGCTGACAGCTGTTAAAAAAGCACGTTCAATTTCAAATTGCCCGCCACCACATGCCTAAGGATGAGGTTTAGTGCCGTAAAGATGGCAGCACGGTGCTCTGTTGATTAAAGATGGCAGCTGTCAGCTTGTCAGCTGTCAAAGAGCACGTGGCTTTGTTTACAAACAAGAGCACGCCGAATTTCAAATTGCCGGCAACCACGTGCCAAATGTGGCAACAGTGAGGTTTAGCCCCGTCAAGTTGGCAGCACTGAGGTTAGCGATGCGTTGTTGTTTAACGACGGCGGATGACAGCTGTCAAAAAGCACGTGGCTGACCAAAAATGCACGTAGCCGGGCCGAGGGATTTAACTGCATATGGTTAATTCCTTTGACTCAGGGACTGTGTTTTGTTCGTCTTAATACACTTCTCTTCATCTACGTACAACACGCAACTCTATCAACTGCCACACAGTCAGTAGTGAATTCACCACTTCACATAAGTTGGCGTCATAAAGGGCATCCAGGCGTAAAACTGGACTAAATCCGCATCAAGTGCCAATCCCAATATATTGGGAAGAGGCCAATAATAATAATAATAATAATAATAATAATAATAATAATAATAATAATAATCATAATAATAATAATAATAATGTAGCCTAATGTTATTGGTTTTTAGTTCACATTATTCACCTTTACGATTTTCGAGGACGCTAGTGCACCAAAAATTATTCCCCGCATGAGTTCTTTCACGTGCCGGTAAATCTAGCGACATGAGGCTGCCGTATTAAGTCACCTTCAAATACCACCGGACTGAGCTTGGGTTGAACCCTCCTGCAGTGTCCAATGTCCTGCACTTATAAAACCGGCAGGTAAACACGGACAGTGATATATCCTTCAAGCAGGAGGACATTCCTTCAAGATCCTTGCAGACTTATGCATGCTCGCTATCAGTGCACAGCTACCGACACGCTTCTTGCAATCCTCGTAAGTCCGGAAGACAAGAAACGCCTGCCAGCGCATCATCTTAAATGGATACTGGCGTATAGTAACGGTACTTATGTTTATTATCAGGCTTATCCTACTCCTTGGCTGAATGGTCTCTAGTGGTTTTCAGTTCAGAGGGTCCCATTTTCTATCTTACTGCTTCTGTTTAATGCCTCTGGCTCGGAAACTGTGTATTTGTGCCCGTCTTTATGCACATCATTTCATCTGCATACCATACTACCGACCACAATTAGATACTCGAAATAGTTGAATACATTCCTCTACATGAAACTGGTATGAGAAAGAGAAGCCAGCCGTAAAACTGGGTCAAGTCCACATGTACGTCATAGATCGTATCCGATACCCCATAAAGGTGTGGGAAAGGAGGCAGAGAAAGAAAGAAAGATTCTGTTTACAATTATATGGTCGTGAAATCTGATCGTGCACAGTGCAGATTGCTTTGTGATGCTCTTGTGTCATTGTGGTGTACTTTTCTTTTTTTACTGGTGTTTTAACGTTACACTAACTCAGATAGGTTAATTAAGGTGGAGCCCTGGCATTTGCCTGGAGTGAAAATGGAAAACCTCGGAATAAGATATTTAGGCCTACCTATAACAGGGTTCGAACACATCATCTTCCCAAAGCAAGCTTAGCCCGTGTTGTTTGGCCAACTTGCTGGGTATTGTGGCTGTTTTCTCTCATGTCATATCCTTCACAGTTATTCTGGGTCTTAAGTGGGAACGTTGCTCCGGGAGGACTTGAAGATGCTGCTTGGAGTACGTGTGGAACACGTCGGGGAGAATCACATTTTGGATGATACTTTTCACATTCGGGACTTGAATGTAGGATCTTCAGAACTAAAGCTCTATAGCCAAGCGAATTGTAGCCTATACGATCAAACATTGATTACACACGTTTATGGATGATCTGGTAGGAACTTTTGTCATTTGATTTTCTCAAATCAGTGTTACTCGACATGGTTCCACATCAGGTGACGGCCGGGCGAGTTGGCCGTGCGGTTAGGAGCTCGCAGCTGTGAGCTCGCATCCGGGAGATAGTGGGTTTTCCGTGGTTTCCCATTTTCACACCAGGCAAATGCTAGGGCTGTACCTTAATTAAGGGGACGGCGGCTTCCTTCCCATTGCTAGGCCTTTCCCCTCCCATCGTCGCCATAAGACCTATCTGTGTCGGTGCGACGTAAAGACAAACAGCATCAGGTGACGTGTGACGTAGCCTCAGCCAACGTCCTGGTACAGGAACGTACTGAATGGCGCGGCTTCTCAGGCACGTCCGGGTCTACGACAATTTAACGATCGTGATATAAAAGAGAACTGTAAAACTAGAAATCCCGGACAAAACATATCCTGCTTCTACATTATGTAACATAAATTCCATAGGCCTCTGCAGTCAATCGAAGAATAAATCAATAAATCAAAATCTAACAAATTCACAAAGTTGATATTAGATATGGAGAAAAGGCATGCGTCAAGGCATTAATATTTTTGTTTATTTTTACTAGTGGCTTTACGTCGCACCGACACAGATAAGTCTTATGGCGACGATGGGATAGAAAAGGCCTAGGAGTTGGAAGGAAGCGTCCATGGCCTTAATTAAGGTACAGCCCCAGCATTTCCATGGTGTGAAAATGGGAAACCACGGAAAACCATTTTCAGGGCTGCCGACAGTGGAATTCGAACCCGCTATCTGACGGATGCAAGCTCACAGTCGCACGCCTCTAACCGCACGACGAACTCACCCGGTCATTAATAAATGAAACATAGAAAATTCAATACTCTTGGCTCCAAAAAACTTAAGTTACCTTGACGTCTTTCGAGAAATAGTATGTGTAGCCTACATAAAAAATGGAAAAATGAGTGCATGTTATCATATGTTCTTCGTATTTAATATTTATCCGACTTAATTTTAATTACGTATTATCAAAATATAATTCACTTCTCATGTAGGGAAGAACCTTACGATACTCACAATAATAAACATTGTACCTGTAGGTTCAGTTGTTTCTGAGAAATGTGTACCTGCGATGAACTTTACAGTGCAATCGCAACATCGTGTGCATTCCGTTTTGAGAACGGAGTAAATTGGCAATTGAATATTCCTTGGACAAGAAATGTATGGGAGGAAGCTACTGGGCTGAAGGAAATGTTTCCCTATACTGAGCCCATAATTCTACATTGCTGAAAGCACCGCCGCATGGCTATGGAGGGCCAAATGCCCATCCATTTTCTTATTGCAAGCTTGCCTCGTGTTCCGTGGTTTGTCAACTCACAGCAAGAGGCGATCCAGAATAATATCGAACGAGGTAGGAACATTTCGGAAGACCTCAGATTAATAATGAAATTCTGGCTAATAACCCTCATTGTGAGATACTTCGGCACTGTCATTAGCGAAGAAATAATTAAGAATTTTTGGAAACATTTGATGAAGCTAACTTCACAGGGTGAAAATGTATTAAATTATGCTCAGAGAGAAGTTAGCATGCTTGAAGGCAGAGTGGAGTTACACTTGTCAAGGACATACGGTCAAAATACTCGGGAATCATCGTACACGGAATTAATTACTCCCGTGAAAGAAGCTGGAGAAGTCAGCGAGCAACACTGTGGTTGGAAAAATGGGCAGAATATCTGGGGTGAGTCTCAAAAATCGGTACAGTGGTCATCAAATGGAACGATTGCACAATGATAAATTACGCAGTGTACCGCGTCTCTAGAGAATACATAAATACCCCGTCCACAACAAGACAGTCAGTCAGCATTCAGTGGTCCGAGAGGTCGAACCTACGTCAATTGATACCGAGAAGAGCACTTCTAAATTTAAAGTGTAGGAGATAGGCTGGGAAATCTCAAAAACCATTTGGCTTGAGAGACGAAAATTTTACAAAATAGTAATGAAGAGTGGAAATGACTTAGATATTTAAACATTGCATTTACGACATCCATCACGGTAGGAGGGAATATCATAGGAATGTATTTGTAGGATTCATGAACTTCTGCATTGGAAGACAGTGAAGTCACAGATAGCTCTTTGGAATTATTATTCACAAGGTTATGCTGATAATCTGTAAAGGAGAACTGTTGGGTTCTGGGAGAGATAGCATCATTGTCCCACTGTCGTCCACGTCTGGAGAACACTCGTGAAGAGGAGGTGGACATTTTCCACGTCTGCACCAGTTGACTGGTCGATACGAGGCGATGTGGTTTGTTTTTGTATATATGTGTATAATAAAGTTTGTTAGTAGGTTAAGTCGTGTTCAAGAAAATTTACGTGTATTGCCTCAAGACGAGTGCAGAATCAGTGTATTGATAAGGTAGTATTTAAGCGAAGAATGCCCTCTACCATTATGAGGGGCAAAATTCAGATGTTGCTGGCTATTAAGATGTAGCCCGTCAAGCGGCACAATTACAGGTCTGTCTAATTCAAATGTTATGTTTTTGTAGTAAGAGATGTAAATGCTTGTCCCTTTAAAAAATTGATAAATTATAACACCGCGTCGTATATGTGGCGTGTGTAGAATCAACTACAGTAGAGACAATACGCGACACTTCCGGATTTAGCCTTGTGAAAATGGGAGACAAGTCGCAAGTGGCACTCCTAGTGGCATGACCTGAAAATTCGCGCTAAATTCAAATATGAATGGAAATGTATATACAGAAATGGATAAATAAAATGCGTCTAGAAAGAAAGTGTTACTATGATATTAACTTCAAAGTTGCTAAAGCAATTGTGGATAAATGAATGAAGAATTATTTAACAGGTTATTATTTAAAGACTGAAATAAGACATATAATCAAGATGTGAAATGGACTGCTGTGAAAGGGCTTGATCTTTCATTTATGCATTACTTTCTTAGCTTTAGAATTCCTGCCTGAATGTTCACGGCTAGATTTTTCTTTTTTCTCATTTAAAAACATTGTATCATCATATTAAAACACTTGTCAACAAAAATATCTGCACATTCCTTACACACATGATTCAATGAATTTACATTTAAGAGCTGGACAATTTTCCTTTTAACTTGAAGCCTACTAACAGAAAGAAATTCTATAAATTTAACCTCAAAAACATTCAAACTTTCCCTATAAGCAATACTTGCCATAATGCCATTATATTAGGGTAAAGCAAATTTACATCATCATATTGTTTCAACAAAATTTGTACATTTCTTAAATCACCCATATTTTCTTCAGTGCTTGACAACGCATTACGGCATTCCAAATGGTGTAACTTGGAACACAACCAGCCACACTCATATGCATATGTATTTTCCTGAATTAAATCAAAATCACAGATCACACCTACAACAACACATCGGTATTGAAGGTTAACTGCTGCACTGTACAATCAAATATGCGTATTATATTTTAAGCCAGTTAAAATATGGGTCGAGCAGGTCAGAAGATTATGAAGACCTATAAAAATCTATTTGTCACTGGAATAATATATATGCAAATACAATATTACTTGCATTTTCTTGTCACGAGGGAAAGGGAAGAAATACCGCACATTCTTCTCTACTTCATAGTTACTGCAGCCAAACACAGCACATACCATTCCCCTCATGTTGAGAGGAGATATCAAGGAATGACACACGCTACTATTTAATTATGTCAACTCACTGAAAAAGCATAAATAACACCAAAAACTTCACACACAAATACACGTGCTCTTATGGCAGAATCAGTAGTTCTCATGTCAATCCGCTAGAGAGAGCTCTAATAGCGGCCCCTCAATATCTCGGTGAGTGTCGCGTATTGTCTATACTGTATTTGGTAGAATTAAGTTGGCTGCAATGGCCATGATGTGTCCTGTCGGTATTCCGTTGTAGATGCGAATTATCTGTTATTTATGTCGGCAGGCGGGCGTTAAATGTCTTTAAATTTCTTAAAAATTTGAAGTTATATATTACAATGAAAATCAGTGATATAATGTTCGGATCGGTAAAACTTATAATAATCATACTGATAAAGATATCCATTATAAGTGTGTTAACGTTAAGTGCCAACAACAACAATAGACTAATAATAATCATCATATTAATAATAATAATATTCACGTTAGGATTAAATTGAGATAATTATAATAGTGCATTCAGCAGTTAGGTAAACGAGATTTGCAGTTTATATCGAAATCCAGTGAAGCAGGGTAAAGTTTGGCATTTTGTAAATTTAATTTTTGTGACACCGTGTATTCGTGATAGAAAATTAAGGCATGCTATTTTGCTCCTGAGGTCTGGAACAATTTTGAGAAGTTAATTTTGAGATCATTATAAAGTTGTTTGTTTATGGGATCGCTTGTACTTTAAAGTTTTCAAGCAAGAAGAACATGGATTATAATGGAAATAAAATATTATGAGAATAATTAGGAAAAAGTTAAAGGAAGGGTAAGCCTGTATTTTATGTGTGATTTGTAATAAGCAGGATTCCGAGGATTAAAGGCCCTGTAGTTCGATGGAGAGGAATTTTTGTGACATGGTGTATATGTTGATGTGTAATATTTCTGAGACAGGCTGTATAAGAGGAGCGATGTCCTGTAGCGATCCAAAACGATTAAAAATGTAAGGGTTGTCAGTTCCAAGTGAGTGCCCTGTAACGCCTATTTTAAGTACAAGTTGATGTTCCCCCATGATTACTATTGTATGTAAGACCGTAGGTAACATCAATTAAGTCAAGGTGACGGTTGTATTGATACCAGAGAAGTTATTTTGTGATAGCCGATCTCACGAACTAAATACATTC
The DNA here is from genome assembly GCF_040414725.1 of Anabrus simplex. Lineage (NCBI taxonomy): Eukaryota > Metazoa > Arthropoda > Insecta > Orthoptera > Tettigoniidae > Anabrus > Anabrus simplex. Next base: position 300,938,401 of record NC_090266.1, read on the forward strand.
TTATACACGATGGAGATAATACATACTATTGTAAAATGGAATCTTATTCTATGTCTTTACGAGACGAAAAACATCGCGAATTGGAAACATTGCGTGTGAGAGAATGAATGTTAGTAGACTGAGAGTCTATCCTGTGTATGTTAATGAGACTTTACTTCACTGGACAGTTTGCAATGACACATGTTTGGAGTGTTGGCATTGCAGGTCATTTGGAGCCACATACTCGAGTTATGCCGTGACTTTCGTGGTTGTTGTAATTATTGTTTTAAGTGATTTTACGTAATAACAAACGAGGTTTGAGTTTACTCTTGTTTAGCGAACTTCACCGGATGTGTTTAAATTATAATGAGGAATATATTAAACTATTCAAACGTGTTGTTTAATGTCGATTTCACGCTTTACTGTAGGAAACGGACGCAGTTATATTTCCAGATTCGAGTTCATTTCTGTAGCGAATTTTACTTCACGTGTTAGAATTTCAACGAGAATCAGATTTAAATATCCGGACATTGTGTTAAAGTCTCGAATTCGCCCGGCAGTATGAGTGATGATTAGATACCATCACGTTGGCTTAACGATAGCTTTAGGATGCCGCACGTATTATAATTATCGTTAGAGGTGAGTAGACACTGTAACGTTGACTCAACGACAGGATTAGGACGCCGTCTGCGCATAGCCAAGCCATTAGTTAGGCACTTCTGCGAATCGACTTGAACGATGTTAGTGTCTGCAGTAGTGGATACAGATACAGAAGGTATTAGCAGGTACTATTTAGGCCATGTTTCGGCATAATCTTTACTAGCTGGAATATGCTCTCCTAATAACGTTGCATCAGTAGCGGCATGAATGTAAGGGTTGTCCTACGTGGAAACCTGGCTAATGGAGACTGATCCCTACTGCTTAGCCGCGTGCGTTCAAGTTCGATGAACTTTCGTTGCTGTTTGTTTCTTTTCTTTCTTTCTTTATTGATTTATTCACGAAGCACAAGATACAGCTACACTGAGCAAATTTCACTTGCACTGTCAACAGACTATTTAACAAACGTAAACTTTCATAATAAAATATGACAAACATAACAAAATATAACAAGATCAGGTACACATCCTACTAATAACTGTCCAAATCGAAAACCGTGAGAATGTCCATGTTCATAGCCAAGTCGTCGTGGGTCAAGATGGCGGTATAATCCCTTCACATCAACTTATCTTTAAGATACTATTTACATACCTCTCGAATACACTTTTATTTGATGCTATATTAAGCTCTTGTCTCCTATTAATATTGTTAAAGAGTGTTGGGAGGCGGAGTAGGAAAGATCGTTGAAGTATTGAGTGCTGAGTGTGGGGAATGTGAAGAAGGTCTTTGGTTCTGGTGGAGCGGGAAGGAACGCGGAGAGAGAAGAGTGAGACAAGATGTTCCGAGCGGTAGTGTCCATTTAATATCCCGTGGAGGAAACTCACGTCAGCTACCTGTCGCCTGATGTGCAGCGGTGACACATTAATTGCCATTAATACCTGCTGCGTAGACAGATTTCTGAGCTTGGGGTTTCTGTTCCTTAGAATTGCAGCAAAGAAGGACACTGCTCTGTCTAACTGCTTAGTATTGGAGGGGGCGGCTGTTGTCCAAATCGGAGAGCAGTAGTTTAAGAGAGGTTGAATGATCGTGAGGAAGAAGTGACGAAGAGCCATGGGTTCAGAAATTTCTGTGAAGCGATAGAGAATGCCTAGTAATTTCATAGCCTTGGTTGTATATGTTTCTACATGGGTCTTTGTTCGGGTGTATGGTATGTTAGGATAGTGCAGTGTGTTGACACTTCGTTAACTTTTTATGGGATTTACACTATGAATGAGGTTTCGATTCGTCAGCTGTTATTGTATTTTGTTTTCATTTTACGTTATTCACATTATTTAGGTGATATGTTGATTTACTGATCACTTGTAGCTTAGTTTAAGGGGACAAGTGTAGGTAGACAGAATTGTAATTGCAGTCGTAGTTACGTAGAACTGGAAAGATTTCATGTTTTTTGTTTTATATTGTGGACTTGTGTTTTAACGAATTTAATTACGTAACTGTTTCATAACCTGAAAGTTGGTTTACTAAGAACACTTTTCGAGTGATTTATCACTTTTATTTAACTTCAGTGTTTAGCGTTTCTTCTAAACGCATAATGAATTAATGTTTCCCTGTATTTCGCAGTTTTGTTCCTTCAGAACGATGTAACGTAAGATACCCTCGGATCAAGTGTTGTGGGTTCATTCTGAACATCTGTTTGGGGTGATGCATGTTTCAGCATCGGGATTCATCTTTTTTTATAAGTTCCTTTACGTCGCACAGACACAGATGGACCTTATGGCGACGATTGGGCAGGAAGAGGCTAGGAGTGGGGTAGGAAGCGGCTCTGGACTTAATAAGGTACAGCCCCAGCACTTGCCTGGTGTGAAAATGGGAAACAACGGAAAACCATCTTCAGGGCTGCCGGCGGTGGGGTTTGAACCCACTATCACCCGGGATTCATCTATAGTCTAAATTAAGGGTGTCACGAGATGACAATACATGGTGGAATTTTATTTTTGACCGTGATAATTGCAGTTAACTTGGTATAAACTCCATGCTTCCAAGTAATATTTCGCAACCTATCCAAAGCAACTGACAATCAATTTTGTTCAATGAAGGATCCATTCGGGGGATGTTCCAGTATCCGAGAGGATAGTCGACTGGTGGATAACCTTAATAAATCTAAATCTGGAATTCTACTTGTTGAAGGTGAGATTTTCCGCGGATCGTGTGGGTTAACTCTCAGTTATCGTTTGGATCAATGTTGCCCGATTTTCAGGTTTTTCCTATTCTTTTTCTGGTTTGCCTGTCCGCAAACCTTATATTGCGTTTTCATTCTTTGGAAGACAATAATATAAACAACTTCACGATACTTTCACCATTCACGTTATTCATTGTGAGTGCGTTGTAACATGTTGTGACAAATATAACTGATTTATTCTTGCCTGTTTTTTAATTATAATCATCGTGGTTTTATTGAATAAATTTTTAGTAAGCACATTTTCGCTCCTCATTTGAAATAGTTATGCTCTCCTCTGAACCCTATCGATTGGTCAATGAAGTGACTGAAAAGAAACCGAAGCGACCCCAAGATCCAAGAATCGACATTGTTCTGTCGAAGTAGCCGAGGCAGACGACCAACGATGGTACGGTAATTTTAACGGTTCAATCCAGAGCTTCAATCAGAAGAACAAAGTGGAATAACGACTTGATGGAATTGAGGAGCTAACTTTCAAATCTCAGTACGTAACTCCAAAAAATTCAAAATGCTCTTTTATGTCGAATTATGCTTAGTTTCTTGAGCTGCATCTAACCTTACTACTATTTTGTACCAAAACTCAATATTTTCCATCATAAATACTTCTGGAATACGCTGTTTTTAATCAAAACTTGATATCTCCATGTGCATATTTGTTGCGATCAATATTTAATAAATCCGTTATTTTTTAGATGGCTTGAAACATTTTTATTTCAAACATTAATGTATTTTACCAGTCTTGCAATGCTTACCCAACATTATATGGAGCTTACTGTTACAATCCCAACAAACATCTAATGATACCGCACTTGTCAGTCACCGAGCAACTCCAGAGTACATTATTGTAACAGGGCTTTGTCATTAGTTCAGCCACAGTTTTGGTTGTAAGTAGGTCAACGAAGAATCTGATGGTGTATAGTGCTGATTTATTATAATCTGTTTAGATTTTAATATGGAAGCAGAATTTGTAAGTGTAATGAGGGTGTACAAGAAACGTACAAATGTACGCACAGCAGAAAGGAAAGAAGAGAAACGTAAGAAACATCACGATCCTGATCCACAACTGCAAAGACCGCCCTTGTAATCACAGTTCCAAGGTATTTAAATGCAGAAGTATAACAAATGCTAACCTAACGAAAAACCGTTGCAACTTTTTACAAAGTAACAGATAATACAACTTACGACCAAACCCTGGCACGATTTCTGGCTGTTTGTGAACCTCAGCGACGTCCTCCTAGTGGCAAGCATCAGACAAAAGCACCAAAAAAGTCAGTGTTTAGTATTATCTTCGCCCTGTAGCTCATTGCAATGTTCCTGTATGCCTAATCTACTTCTGCTATGGCTTGACCATTCCTAAATCAAGAGTGGTAAGAGTAGCACAAATTTTAATAATGGTGATGTTGCTATTGAGGGATGGGGAGGGGACACAAAATCAGCAAATCCTGCTGAAAAGAAAGATGCTGTAGGGAATTTTATAAGACGACTGAAAGGAAGAGAATCACATTATGGACGTGGAAGGAGCAAGAGAATTTAGCCTGATCCCTCTTTATCAATAAACAAGCTACATAAGGTGTATCAAAATTCTGTTAGTGAAAACAAGTACAGCGTAAAGTATTATATATTTTACAAAATTTTTGTGAAGGAGTTGAATATTGATTTTTCTAGCCAAGCCTCTGATGCCTGTTCGACATGCATTTAGCTGAAGAACGAAATTACGACAGCATCAGATCGAAAGGTGAAGTAAGTCAAGGTGACAGAATTGAGGGTGCAAAAATTTCGGCCAACTGCCTTCTATCAACTTATACGTGAAACTCAGGAACTATCGGAAGTGATGTCATTCTATTTTGATTTACAACAAGTCCAGCCATTACCCAAAACACCTATCCAGGAGGCTTTCTACAGTCGTCATATATGATTCTACTTATTTTGTTGTGTTCCATTAAACTGCTAAAACCCAACATTTTGCACGTGGTCAGAGAACCAGGCAGCCCGTGGATCAAATGAAATTGGCTCAGCTCTAATCTATTATTTGCGTAGCTTGCAGTATAAGAGTGATGTGTTTAAAATTCGGATGTTTTATGACGGATGCGCCGAACAGAATAAAGACAACCATGTCCTGCATGCCGTGCGATATTGGTTGAGAAATGAATCTCCACGTCATATTACAGAGAGGAGACAGAATTTTTGGGTGCATAGAAAAACAAAAGGAAAAAGGCCGTTATTACTCAACCAGATGAGTAAATTGTAATCTACCAAGAAAGAGGAGCAGTGAGAAAACTAGGCGGAGATTGGTTAGTTTATGATCTGAAGAAATTAGGACAGATTTTTAAGAAACTGAATGACATAAGTGAAGTTAAAAGATAAGAATAAAGAAAATATTATTAAGAATGACACAAAAGTGAAGGCTCTGATTATCTTAAGTTCGAAGCAGACGAACCCTATATGTCACTGAGATATAGAAGTTCCGACCAACTAGTGGACATTCCTCAAATTCCACTGCAACATACTATTATAAGCGGAAAATTTAACGATGTGGAAACACTGCTTGGGGAACATTATGGAAATGACTAGAGAAAAGAATCCAATTTGTTTTGGTACCGCCAGCTAATCGAGGTTTCTGTTGGGAAAGAGGACCTTAATGAAGAGGATGAACAGTCAGAAGTATGCAGCTGCCCTGAATTTGAGAAAGCCATACACATTTAACCAACGAGTTCCTTTGTGCTGTGTATTTCGCTACCAAATCAGACATTGCAAAGTCAGCAACACGCTATTAAAATAAAGGAAAGTCGGAAATCCAAACCAGCGCCTTATTGTGAAAGTGGTTTTTGAGACAAAAATAATTTGCTTTTTATAGCATATATATTATTTTCTTAAAAATTATATTGATTTCGCCTTGAGTACATAACATTTCGTGACAAAACTTCACCTCTCCCTACCATTGTATTTCAAAACTTAATGCTGCGATGGTCCCTCGGATCGACTCGCTAGGACCATGCAACAAATGACAATGTGCTTCAAAGTTTTGGTGTAGGCACATTTCCGGGGAAAGCAACTGAGGTTGGACTACGGTGGTATGTAGATAAATAGATAGATACATGATTTATTTTTACTGACAAATTAGGGGCACGTATCCCTGTCTTACACTTAACCAGTGAATACACGATTAGCACAAAATTAAACAAATCTTATACGAATTACTTACTGTATATAAAATATCTAATATACTAAACAATATAAAATTAATGGACATTTTGCTTCTTAGGTCTCATTATATGGGATCTGCTTTCCTGCTATGTCTCTGCCACGGGGATCTTTTGTGGACGAATAAATTAAGAACAATAAATTACAATAATAATAATAATTTAAATGTTAATAATCTAGATAAGCGTATTATCATTTAATAATAATAATAATAATAATGTTATTTGCTTTACGTCCCACTAACTACTTTTTAAGGTCTTCGGAGACGCCGAGGTGCCGGAATTTAGTCCCGCAGGAGTTCTTTTACGTGCCAGTAAATCTACCGACACGAGACTGTCGTATTTGAGCACCTTCAAATACCACCGTACTGAGCCAGGATCGAACCTGCCAAGTTGGGGTTAGAAGGCCAGCGCCTTAACCGTCTGAGCCACTCAGCCCGGCGTATTATCATTTAAAATTTAATGTTGAATACCAGAAATTTCTCACACTTGGAAAAGTTTTAGTAATCATGTTGCAACTGTGGGCGAAAAAATAGTACTAAATAGCGATCGGGATAAGGATGACTTAAACTGGGAACCACAGATGTGTACTATTACTCCTCTATTGCATACTATTAATAACAGTAACGAAGGTGATATGATAATAAATAATCATGATATTTGTTTTTACGTCCCCTTATCTACTTTTACGATTTTCGGAGACGCTGAGATGCCGGAATTTAGTCGCGCAATGCCAGTAAATCTACTGACACGGGGCAGACGTATTTGAGCATCTTCAAATACCATCGGACTGAGCCAGGATCGAACCTGCCCAATTGGTGTCAGAAGTCCAGAACCTCAACCGTCTGAGCCACTCAGCCGGACGATGATATAATAATAATTATTACGAGGTCATCTCATGGAAATATTTTGAGCAGACGCGTACAAAGCTTCCGTGGTACGGTCACGTCATGAGGAAAGACGACGATTCTTTTGTCAAAACAGCACTCTAACTCGATCCCGGTGGACGTCGACCCCGTGGTAGATCGCTAAGGTGGTGGATGGATAACATAAAGGATGATATGCGCAATGTGGATTCAATCTCAAAGACATCCACAACAGACCCCTGTGGCAGAGACGTAGCAGGAAAGCAGACCCCGTGTAATGAGACAAATGCTAGGGAAGGAGGAGAAGAAGATAACCACGCTTCTAAAAAATAACCACTGCTTTATTTCAACAATTGTACACCAAAGCTTACTTACACGTTTCATATTTTATATTATTTTACAAAGGTGAAGCTTTATCTATTAGCATTATTAGCTTGCAAGAAAAGAAAACAGATATCTCCATACAGGCTCACGAAGGTTCATGGAGGAACTACCCATAACTTCAGTACTAAGTGGGATAGGGCAGTTAAGGCTATGGTTCCACTCGGCCGTCTTTGTTCCACAGGAAATAAACTGGTACAAATGTATGGTGTAGGCTGAGTGAACCCTATGGCTACGTATCTCTCTAGATGTGAAAGTCTCGGTTTTCAGTTTCTCGACTTCCTGAGCGAGGATTCGAACCCATACCCTTCCGAAGGAAGCCAGGACACCTTTAGTGCTTCGGCTTGGCAGCTGCCTTATACACAATTGTTCCTAAGCCGGCCCCGTGTTGTGGGGGTAGCGTGACTGCTTCTTACCAGGAGGCCCCGGGTTCGATTCCAGGCCACGTCAGGGATTTCTACCTGGTTCTGAGGGCTGGTTCGAAGTCCACTCAGCCCACGTGATTAGAATTGAGGAGCTGTCTGACGGTGAGATAGCGGCTCCGGTCTAGAAAGCCAAGAATAACGGCCGAGTTGACTCGTTAAGCTGACCACATGAAACCTCGACATTTGCAGGCCTTGGGGCTGAGCAGCGGTCGCTTGGTAGGCCAAGGCCCTTCAGGGCTGTAGTGCCATGGGGTTAGGTTAGTTAGCGTCTCCCTAAACCATAACAGTAGTTTGTGGGACAAAAACACAATAACATTATTAACATTAATATTTTCACAATTGAACACTTATTACTTCTCGATCCCTTCTCTAAACCTTACTTTTGTATAGCTCCACCAACCATTATGTCACCGAGCGAGTTGGCTGAACGGTACGAGTCGTGTTGGTGTTGGCTTGCGTTCGGGAGATGGTGGTTGTTCAAACCTCACTGTTGGCAGCCTTGAAAATGTTTTTCCATTTTTCCTCATTTTCACACTAGGCAAAGTGCCGGGACTGTGTATTAATTAAGGTTATACCCACTACCTTCCCAGTCCCAGTACTTTCCTCTCGCAGTATCGCAAAAAGCCTGCAAATAAGTGAGAGCAATAAAAGCCATTATGCCATGTCTCTATTTTCGTATCCAGTTATCATACAGCTTTCAACACTCATGCTCGTTCATACTTGGCTACGTTTTACCACTGTGACACAATTTCTTCCGCGCCGGGCTGGGTAGCTCATACGGTAGAGAGGTGGCCATCTGTGTTCCAGCTGGCGCGTTCTATCTCAGCTAAGTCCCGTGGTATTCGAAGGTGCTCAAATACGTCACCCTCGTGTCGGTAGATTTAATGGCATGTTAAATTTTTGCGGAAAAACAATCCCATGCCTCAGCGTCTCCGAAAAGCAATACAACTACTTAGTGGGATATAAAACAATTATTATTATTATTATTATTATTATTATTATTATTATTATTATTATTATTATTGTACCGGGGGTACACCATCCCCGATCAGTTGAACTACGGGCCTTCTATATGGCTATCTATGTAATCTAACTTGAACTAATGTATTATAAGATGCTTTGGTTTCAAACTGTTAGATGTCCCTATCATCGGTTTAAGTTCCCCCTCGGGCGGGATCAACTATAATTAATTCCTAAAGGAAAGTTTATTTTTACAGTTGGCAAAATCAAAGTTGTCAACACTTCTGCTGGTTCCTTCTTCAATAGTAATCAACCTATCAGAATTTTGTAAATATTTTCTCTAGCCATTTAAAATTGAGGATGTTTACAGGAATCCAGCCTATCAGAAAAGATTTCTGGAAATTTCCCCTTAAACATACTATAAAAGCTGGGCTGGTTAGGGCCGTATTGTCTTCATTGCTCGGGTTATTTGAGTGCAGCGTGTCCTAAGGGAGGCAGGGGCTGCGGGCGGCGTTCGGAAGGCCCAGCAACTCAAGGTAATGGCAGAATTTTGATAAACATGTGACATTTCCCACAGCCTGGAAAATATCGAGAGTTTGTCCAATCTTTAAATCTGGGGTTAATAAGGTGATTGAGAAATACCGATCTGTCCGTATTTTATGCTTTCCTAGAATAGATTTTATTTTGTCGTATTTTCGCACATGTACAGTAAGGAGGGCTATAAGTTAATATCAGCATGGATTTTTGCTTGGTATATCGACAATAAGCAATCTCATTAATTTTTACGCAGTATTCTTTCAATGTGCTACATAGGCAAGGAAATGATGGTATGATTTACTTGGATTTTTCGAAAGCCTTTGACAAAATTGATCACGACATTTTGTTGAAAAAACTCTCTGAATTTGGAATGACTTCGTCATTGCTAATACTGATCTCATCTTACCTTAGCGACAGAAAACAGAATGTAGCATATCGCAATTGTAATTCAGATTTTTCTGTATATTGTGGTGTTCCGCAGGGTTCAAACCTGGGTCCGTTGCTGTTTAACCTTTATATCAATGACCTCCCATCTAAGGTTTTTTAAACTGCCTTTTATATGCGGATGATGTAAATCTTTATAAAGAAATAAAATGTGATCGTTTTTTTTGCTAGTTGCTTTACGTCGCACCGACACAGATATGTCTTATGGCGACGATGGGACAGGAAAGGGCTAGGACTGGGAAGGAAGAGGCCGTGGCCTGAATTAAGGTACCGCCCCAGCATTTGCCTGGTATGAAAATGGGAAACCACGGAAAACCATTTTCAGGGCTGCCGACAGTGGGGTTCGAACCTACTATCTCCCGAATACTGGATACTGGCCGCACTTAAGCGACTGCAGCTATCGAGCTCGGTAAACTGTGATGGAAATATAGACAAACTACAAAGCGACTTAAATCAATTATACGAGTGGAGTATAGAAAATAATTTATATTTCAATATAAAGAAATGTTACTTTTTAAAAATTACACACGGAAAATCCCCTAAAGAACACGGATACTCTATCAACAATGAATAACTGACGCATGTTTATTCAATTTATGATCTAGGAGTACGCATCACAAACAATTTGTCGTTTAACCCACACATTTATGACACAATTAATGATGCCTACAAAAAACTGAGATTCTTAAACCAGAGACCTGAATAAACGGGCGAGTTGGCCGTGCGGTTAGAGGTGTGCGGCTGTGAGCTTGCATCCTGGAGATAGTGGGTTCGAATCCCACTGTCGGCAGCCCTGAATATGGTTTTCCGTGGTATCCCATTTTCGCACCAGGCAAATGTTGGGACTGTTCCTTAATTAAGGCCACGGCCACTTCCTTCCAACTCCTAGGCCTTTCCTATCCCATCGTCGCCTTAAGACCTATCTGTGTCGGTGCGACGTAAAGCCACTAGCAAAAAAAAAGACCTGATAATCTCCAAGCCATCAAACGTTTGTTCAATACACTGGTGAAATCCAAACTTGAGTACGCGTAGGAAATTTGGTCTCCCCCTTTATAAATCTTAACAAAACCATGTGGAGAAATTTCAGAACCTTTTCTTACGTTATCTTTACTACAAAGCGACTTAAATCAATTGTACTAGTGGAGTATAGAAAATAATTTATATTTCAGTATAAAGAATGTGATAGATAACAGTTCCTCTCTACAACAATTCTCGTTCAATACCCGGAAAGGAAATTTAAGACACAGGTATTTCTTGTTTCTTCCTATTTCTAAAACAGCATTTGATAGAAGCTCACCACTGTTTAGAATGTGCACTACATATAACGCCACAGTTCCTAAATTTCCTGATCTTGATTTAGACTTTACTGTTAGATACATTTATTACGAAAAATTATTGTAGAAGGCATACAGTTAAAGTAATGGTAGCACTATGCCGGGCACTTGAGTTCAGTAAAAGCACTATTTCTGAAGGTATACCCTATAGGTGTATGTACGTACTTTATTAATACTTATTTCGTGGTTAGTTTTCCTTCTATATTTATCTGTAACTTTGCAGATTATTAGATTCTGTCGTCTCATTGAGATAAGGAACGTTATTCTACTCAGGATGTTTTCATGAAAACGGTTTTAATTTCTATTGTGCTTCATTTTATTATTTTATTTAAATTTATTTAACTTAAATATAGATAAACTAAATGTAAGGAAAACTTTACTTAAGATTTAATGTGTTGTTCATACTGATTGTCACAACTCCTCTCTTATCAAACATATGTATTTTATGGTTTATTTTCCATGATCTTCTTTTTGTATGTCAGTTGCTTTAACTGGTGTCAGCTTAAGACTTTTTCTTTTGTACGTACTAATACTTAATTTGTTTGATGTTTCTGTATTTCTACTTATATTTTGATTCATTTTTAGACATTAACTATTTTAGGTCATAAGTCCACTTCGAACTTGAAAAGGTATTAATGTGCTGTAAATTCCGATTGTCGCTTTGCTTCTTGATAATGTTGTATATTTGTATTCTTAGATATTAAATTCTTGCTGGCATTTGTTATTTTTTTTATAATTAATGTATAGTTTCTAAGTCACCTGTAACTGGAGAAACATCTCTGTTGGTGGTATGAAATAAATAAATAGCTCCCGCGGGTAGCTTGAGGGGAAGGTTTCAACTCTTTTATTTCATGTACACTTTTAAAGTTGGTGGTTTAAATGTAGAATTTTCTGCAAGTCTGAGAAATCTAGTCTATTCCCTACTGGGAAATATGTAATGTAAGGGGACAAATAGTGTTGATTCCCACTCAACTTGGCATGGGGTGACAACATTTTCTAAACCTTTAAAATTCTTAACACTAATTTGGTATTTAATGTTTCTCATTTAGTCACCCCGGTGTAGAATAGGCTTAGCCTCTGTATCATTAGGCAATAAGCCCACTTAGGGTTTTATCAATTTTTATAAGGAGGGCAAGAGTTTCGCCTCCTAGCCTTTTGTTTATAGCTGGTCTTGTTAAACATTTTCTTTTTACACTAAGGCCAATTAATATGGGCAATTATGCCCCTGTAAATGTATTGATGTGTGTAAAGTTTCTCTGGAGTTAGTTCTCTTTAGGAACAGCGTGTTACGAACTGTTAAGTAATATCTAAGGCCACACAAGTTCAACGATGTGTAAATACTTTAATTTACGGCAACCGATAGATTGTAAGTGCACCTTAAGAAAACTGATGCCTCTACGAGAATGGACTATAATATAATTGGAGCGCAGACTCCCCTGTAGTGTAAAGGATTGGAGCAAATGATGCTCTCGTAAATTTTGTACCTGCCAAGAGCAATCCAGCTCTTTTCTGTGTAAATTAGCATTTGCAATTCTTTCAAGTTTTGTACCTGATATTCGGAATTTTAAGTCCTTGTTATTGCTAGAGCTGATGAGCTCGTTAATATTGTCGTTATTCATTCAACTTTACTATTTATCAATTCTAAAGTAAAAAAAGGAGGGAAAGAAATAAATTTTCAATATTTGTTGTGTGAAGTTACGCTCTAGTTAATTCCTTGTCCATCCTTTCATCCCTCACGCTTCTTGCACCTCTGCGATCCACGATATTTCCTTAACAATGTTTATTATTATTATTATTATTATTATTATTATTATTATTATTATTATTATTATTATTATTATTATTATTATTATCATTATTATTATTATTATTATTATTATTATTATTATTATTATTATTATTATTATTACATTTCTGCCCTTTGGTCATGTGTTAACGTAACAGGTCTTTCAATAGAGCCTACCAAGTCCCAATCCATGATAGGGCTCAGAACTTAATTACTCAACTGTCATCGTGAGGTATTCAGTTTTTCAACTGGTATACAATTGTGATGCATGTTCTACATTAGGCTCGGTCTTGAGCAGGTCGTTCGGCAGCCCGGCGTTCTCAAGGGATGTCTTCATGAAGGTTTTCCTAGGAACCTTTAGCTGGTATTTTACCTTCAGTCATGCCAGTCGTCAAACTGCCATGCTGAAGTCTGTTGCCAATTCCCGCGAGCTGTCTCCTCCTGACCAGCGGTTGGTTCCAATTTTGTACAGACGTTAAAGCGAGAGATAAATAAAAGTTTTTTGTTTTGTTTACAGTCTGCCTTACGTCCCACCGACAGACATAGGTCTTATGGCGACAATGTGATAGGAAAGGGCTAGAAATGGGAAGGAAACGACCGTGGCCTTAATTAAGGTAGAGCCCCAGCATTTGCCTGGTGTGAAAATGGGAAATCACGGAAAACCATCTTCAGGGCTGCCGATAGCGGGGTTCGAACCCACTACCTCCCGAATGGAAGCTGATAGCTACGTGACCAAAACCGGACAGTCACTTTCTCGGTGAGAAAGCAAAAAGAGGAAGAGCGTATCGTATTGAAAATTCCACGCTGGTTTACTTTTCTCAGAAACGATTGAATCCATGAATATAATACGAGTATTTGTTGTGAATATCCACAGAATTTGTGTCTGCATGAAAGGTGAATTATATTTTGGTAATAATTAAAATTAATTCTGATAAAAAGTGCGAGAAGCATACAATACCATTCGCTCATTCTTTTTGGTTTTTCCATCATACTCAGCGAGCGATCCCACCTCTACCGCCTCAAGGGCACTGTCTGGAGAGCGAGACTTTGTGTCGGGGATACAACTGGGAAAGAGGACCAGCACCTAGCCCAGGTGGTCTCACCTGCAATGCTGAACAGGGGCCTTGTGGGGCGATGGAGAGATTAGAAGGGGTAGACAAGGAAGCGGCCGTAGCTATAAGTTAGGTACAGTCCCGACATTTGCCTAGATGATAAGTGGGAAACCATAGAAAACTACTTCGAGGATGGCTGAGGTGAGAATCGAACCCCCTCTACTCAGTTGACCTCTCGACGTTGAGTGGACCCAGTTCCAGTCCTTGCACCACGTTTCAAATTTCGTGGCAGAGCCGGGAATCGAACCCGGGCCTCCGGGGGTGGCAGCTAATCACACTAAGTACTACACCACAGAGGCGGACTTATTCGTTTCCTAAATTTTTATTAATTATACATTGTCATAATACCTCAGCGTTGGTCATTCACGCTGTCCATCTTATTTTCTGCAGTTGACGAGCAACACCACATACCAGCCGCTTGATGTCCTTCTTATGGAGCATCTGGGTTTTGTCGGAGTATAACGACACAAGCAATCAAATGCTCACATTTTTCGTTCACTTAAGTTGAGAGATATAACAGGAATCGCTTGTCACGGAATACTTGCTTTGTCTTAGCTTTTCGAGTCCTAATATCGTGATGGCATTTTAGGTTTTATGTATTCCGAAGGAGCTTCTTGCTGTACTAGCCGGCCGCTTGCTTGCACGTGTAATGGGCTAATGGGCGTGGATTCGTGCTGAAGACAATTACTTTTTTTTTCTGATGTTGATAGTTACTCACTAGACTATTATAAACGCTTCAATAACGCGAGAGGAGTAGAGAAATGGTCCCAGCCCTTACATGAAATGTTAATAATAATAATGTTATTTGTTTCACGTCCCACTAACTACTTTTTAAGGTCTTCAGAGACGCCGAGGTGCCGGAATTTAGTCCCGCAGGAGTTCTTTTACGTGCCAGTAAATCTACCGACACGGGGCTGTCGTATTTGAGCACCTTCAAATACCACCGGACTGAGCCAGGATCGAACCTGCCAAGTTGGGGTTAGAAGGCCAGCGCCTTAACCGTCTGAGCCACTCAGCCCGGCACATGAAATGTTGTTGGAGATCTCGATTTTTACGAGACAGTGTATGTTGTGTATAATTTCTGACTTTGTTCCTACGGGCTACCTTGTAGAGATCAATTATCTTGATAACTGTGTGGATTGATTTCCATCCCACCGAGCTCGATAGCTGCAGTCGCTTAAGTGCGGCCAGTATCCAGTATTCGGGAGATAGTAGGTTCGAACCCCACTGTCGGCAGCCCTGAAGATGGTTTTCCGTGGTTTCCATTTTCACACCAGGCATATGCTGGCGCTGTACCTTAATTAAGGCCACGGCCGGTTCCTTCCCACTCCTAGCCATTTCCTATCCCATCGTCGCCATAAGACCTATCTGTGTCGGTGCGACGTAAAGCAACCAAAAAAAAAAAAAGATTCCCCCCCCAAATCGAGTTTGTCCTGCTCATAAACAAACCACGACCATTTGTTATAATTTTCACGATAGGGGCTTGTGTATAACATTTATAAATATACTTGATTAATTTTATGTTGTATTTTGTTGAACCTCCTCATTGGTTTCGGGTTCTGAAGGTGTGGAGATTTAAAATCTGGCCTGAGGGTATACAGATGAAGTTTTCCGTAGTTTCCTCTCTTCAACTTCTGGTACCTATCTCAAGGTCACGGTTGCCTCTTTTAAAATGCTATTCCTAAAGGCCATCGTTCGACTTGGGGGATGCGACGGGCTTGGCGAGCGCCAGTCCGACCTCTCCAGATGTAACCAAGATTGTGTCGAGCTGTCCACACGGTACTGGCTGTGAGGTGAGATACGCCGCTGAGTCTGAGGAGATCGGCCAACCCTGGGAATAAATTATAACAAACTGAATATCTTTCTATTTCTTTGAAAGCAGTGCCACCTAAATTAAGTAGACAGGGAAGTTCCGCTTTAACAGAATCCAAAAGATCTTGAAGATTTCATTGCTACATAATGAAATGATATGGCGTACGGCTTTTAGTGCCGGGAGTGTCCGAGGACATGTTCGACTCGCCAGGTGCAGATCTGTTCGAATTGACGCCCGTAGGCGACATGCGAGTCAGAATAAGGATGAAATGATGATGAAGACGACACATACACCCAGCCCCCGTGCCTGCGGAATTAACAAATGATGGTTAAAATACTAGACGCTGCCGGGAATCCAACCCGGGACCCCTGTGAACAAAGGACAGCACGCTAACCATTTAGCCATGGAGCCGTACTGCTGCATAATCCTAATATGTGAGAAGTATAATTATGCTTCCACCCTGCCTGAATAAATAATAATAATAATAATAATAATAATAATACCGAGCGAGTTGGTTGTGGGGTTAGGGGAGTACGCAGCTGTGAGCTTGCATCCGGGAGATAGTGGATTCGAGCCCCACTGATGGCAGCATTGGAGATGTTTTTTCCGTGGTTTCCCATTTTCACACCAGGCAAATGCTGGGGCTGTACCTGAAATAACGCAACGGCCGCTTCCTTCCCACTCCTAGGCCTTTCCTATCCCATCGTCGCCATAAGACCTGTCTGTGTCGGTGTGACGTAAAACAAATAATAATAATAATAATAATAATAATAATAATAATAATAATAATAATAATAATAATAATAATAATAATAATAATAATAATAATCGCATGGCCTCAGTTTGATTTGCATACAGTATGTACAGCAGTAAAGTGACTGGGGGCTTGGGAGTTAGTGACGCCATCATTATCTTTTCATCAATTTAGCCGTGATTTTTATTCCGGCCAATGAATATAAGCACTTTGAAATAAATGTTATCCCGGTGGTTTAGATTCCTTGTAAAAGTATATTATCGTCTTACGTCTAAAGGGCGTATCTCATTTTTTAATTTGTTTTAAATCAAATATATTTTTCCCCATGGCGCAACAGCCCGGAAGGGCCTTGGCCTACCAAGTGACCGCTGCTGAGCCCGGAGGCCTAAGCAAAATAGCCGCGTTTTATTTAGAAAGTGATGAAGAACACTAATGAATTATGCCTACTTTACAAGTTTAATGAAATCCAAAGCGAATTAGCAGGCCCCCCTTTTTAGTTAACATGCTAGTTGTAACTCTGAGATATAGTTTAAAAGTACAAATAGTGCCAGTACACAACATAAATCGTTAAACATTCATTTAAAAGTGGTTTGTAATTTAGAAAATTGCTAATCTGCGAAATGTTTGAAGTTCTTAAGATACGGCCTTTAGGTGTAGGACCGCAATAATGATTACAAGGTTAACTTACACGTAAATCTGTAGGCTGAAAACTGCGACTTAGTTGTGGGTTATACTGCTCTTAGTGTTAAATTATTGAACTGAGTTTTCAATAACTCATTGACGGTACAGATTATACAGTTTACTGTGCTCAACCTTGTGGAATCGCATCCAGGCCTAATCGGTTAGCATCTGCATGCTTTGTCAGTAGTTCCACTACCACATTAAACAACTCCTTTTCAGGGAGAAAATCCGATACTCCACCGTCTCTTAAAACTGATCATGGTCAAGCACGTACTTTTTATTTGGGGGGGGGGGTGAGGAACTAAACGAGACGGTGGTATAGGAGTTGTGGTCGTCCCGTGGCCTCCACTGCTCCATTCGCACTGACGCTCCTCCAGGGCCGTCCTGGCCTTTATAGAAGGTCCGGGTGCGTGTGTAAATAATCCAGCACTGCCCTGGACGGAGCGTCAGCCGGGTTGGCAGCAGAGGCGACGGGACGCCACGAGAGGGTAACACCCCTCTCCGCTGCTGTCTTTATTAAAAAAGTATATAGTACAAACAAATAATGTAAGCGGTGTAGGGTTGGACCACGCCCTGTATACAAAGTCCACAATGCAATAGAATTATCAGTGTATGTACAAACATGTTTACAATCTATGGCTAAATCCTTAAGAGCCCATGTTTCGGCCATGACCGCCGCAACAGTTTCCGATACATGGATGGGTACAGGATCTTGGAAAGCCTGCGCCCAAGCTTGACCAAAGGCTGGTGCCACTGCCGCGATGGAGTGTGGAGTAGCATCGGCGTATACAATGACGTCCGGCCGGTGTACCGCCGTAGAACGGGGGGTAGCCACATGGAAAAGAATCTAATTCCCTCCATGGGAACTTAGAATTTCCATAGGCACTTAACCAGAGCAAATGAAGAGCCCATCGTTCGAAAGGCACTGGCTCTGTATCCAGCTAGGCAGCGGAGAATGATGGACAGATTGACTACATGAGGATAAACATCTTGCGTAGGTTTCCATCCTGCTGATGCAGCGGATCGAGTAAAGTGGGGTGGGGGTGAGGTGCAAAAAGGCAGACCATAGAACATATGTGGAAATTGTGAGAGGAGGAAGAAGAAACGAGGACACATGTTTATTTGCAAATAAGAGGATTGTGGAGACGCTTACATAATTCAGGGAAGTTTTCAAGTTGAACGCTGAAACTCGTAAGTCTATACTTTTTGCTATTGGTTTTACGTTGCAACGAGACAAACAGTCCGTATGGTGGTGATTATTGTTTTAAGAGGAAGTACAGCTGGGCAACCATCCTGTAAAACTAATCAGAGGGGAAATGGAAAGGGTCCAATAATTCGAAAATGAAGGTATCGAACAAAGAAAGACAAGGGCCACGAGGAACGTGAAAATGAAAGACTCCCTACGATTCGCAAACGTAATAACGTCGGGGTGAGCCTCCGTGGCTCAGGCGGCACCGCGCTGGCCTCTCACCGCTGGGTTCTGTGGTTCAAATCTCGGTCACTCCATGTGAGATTTGTGCTGGACAAAGCGGGGGGGGGGACAGGTTCTTCTCCGGGTACTCCAGTTTTCTCTGTCTTTAATTCCAGCCACATTCTCCAATATAATTTCATTTCATCTGTCAGTCATTAATTATTGCTCCAGAGGAGTGCGACAGGCTTCGGTAGCCGGCACAATTCCTATACTCACGGCTAGATGGGGCTTCATTCATTCCATTCCTGACCCAGTCAAATGACTGGAAACAGGCTTTAGATTTTCATTTTCATTTTTCAATACCGTCGGGGTCAGAAAAGAACAAGAGTTGACCAAAGGAGGGCGGATAGGAAAGATGAAAGTGAGGAGACTGGCACTAGTAAGTGGAAGCAATGTCAAAACTCAGCCAAGGGCCCCATGGTTGCCAAAGCACGCTCCCATCTTAAGAGCCCCTGGGGACCTTTTAGTCGCCTCTTGCGACATCTAGGTGATACTGTGGGTGTTCTACCACCCCTATCCACAGGCGATAGACAGGCCTTATGGCGACGATAGGATAAGACTGGGAAGGAAGCGACCGTCACCTTAATCAAGGCATAGCCCGAGCATCAACTCATTAAATAACATCTTCGGAATAAACTTCGGACATACTGGCGTCTCTTAAAATGTATAGGAATTGAAGGGTTATTATTATTATTATTATTATTATTATTATTATTATTATTATTATTATTATTATTATTATTATTATTATTATTATTATTATTATTATTATTCTGGGTTAGCAGTGTAACCATGTTGGAACACTGGATCATGAGAAATCTCCGAAGTAAAGCAACGATTGATGTATTTGTTTTAATTTCCGGGTTTAACCGTGTTGTAGTTGTCTGCACATCACGTATAGTTTGCCGACGTTTCGAATACATTGCAGTATTCTTTATCAAGGCGGCTGAAATACCCCTACTCGATCCGAGGTAATCAGTCTCCCAGGCAGAGATTACCTCGAATCGAGTAGGGGTATTTCAGTCGCCTTGATAAAGAATACTGCAATGTATTCGAAACGTCGGCAAACTATACGTGATGTGCAGACAACTACAACACGGTTAAACCCGGAAATTAAATCAAATAATTCTTCACACCGTGGAAGCTTCACTTCTAAGAAACGATTTATGTAGTCAACACTTAATGAATAGGTCACGTGCTGATGGTTGGAGGACTGGGAAGCGATAAGACACTCTACTGCAAGTAAACTCAGAGCGCCTGATCTGTGGTTTTCTGTTTTGAGTGGGTCACAACGCTTTTTTCTTTAACGCTTAAAGGAAAAGGACGTTCATATAAGTAGTTCCAAAGCTGATGCTGATTATGTGAGACCGTGCACGAGTAAAACTAGAATTCAACACTTTTTGTCACTATTGTAATATTTTGTAATGGTAACCACGAACAGAGGGAGATACAGTCTCTCTGGCTGGAGCCAGTGAGCTCCCGTGTTCCGGAAATCATGCTCGACAGACTGCAATTTCAGCTCGCCCTTGCTTGCACACTCCCTGCTACCGTAGCGAGGGGTGGTGCTTAATGCATGTGTGAACAAGGCCCAAGTTCACTGTGAAGTCGGTATTTTCAGTTAGAAAATTCGCGTAGGGAATTTTATATATATATTTGCTAGTTGCTTTACGTCGCACCGACACAGATACGTCTTATGGCGACTATGGGACAGGAAAGGGGTAGGAGTGGGAAGGAAGCGGCCGTGGCCTTAATTAAGGTACAGCCCCAGCATTTTCCTGGTGTGAAAATGCGGAAAACCATTTTCAGGGCTGCCGACAGTGGGGTTCGAACCTACTCTCTCCCGAATACTGGATACTGGATTAAGCGATTGCAGCTATCGAGCTCGGTTTTTAAAATTTTGTCAGGGGAAGATTGACTATGCTGAGTTTTTTGTATTGTTCGGCAGAAACGGGTCATCTTTGTTGCATAAGTGGTCTTTACTTCACATTTTGAGAACTAGCTACGTAGATTTCCCTTTAAGAACCTCCCCGCATAAACGAACTTCCATTACTTTGGCACAGTCGACTTTGTGGTTTCAGGAAACGTTATGAGGATCGATTTCTGCTTTTACCAGATATCTAAAATCGGTGAATAGTCCAGTGCGAGAACCGGACAGCTCCAAATTTAAAAAAATAATAAAAAAGGTTCGCAGGAGACAAAAAAGAAAGAAAACATACATAACAACGACCTGAATAAAAGTATTACATTTCGAAAAAGTAAGGTTAATCCATAGTGACATAGAAACCATAGTAATATACCATACAAATTAAAGTGGAAATTATGTATTTTTTATTCTGTTCGCCGAGTGAGCTGGCTGCGTGGTATGAGCAGCATAGCTGTGAGCTCGTATCTGGAGATGGTGGGTTCGAACCCTAGCTTCGGCAGTCCTGTAGATGGTTTCCCGTTAACAGCGTTAAGCTGAACCATGTCAAAACGCCAATGTGTTTTTAGTGACGAATTACGAATACGGTTTCCCGATTATAGGCCGAGAAGAAACAACTGCCAGGAAGAATGTTTTGTCTATCTATCTGGCACATTCGTTTCAGTTGCTAATAAATTTAACCTCTTAGTACCAAGCGAATTTCTGAAGTGCTGGCCAAGTAACTCTCTCTATTAAAGTATATTTTCAGAGTACTTTTCTGTTATGTGTGAAAGATGGGATTTTGTATTAATTTCACGTGTCATGAAACGATCATAAATATGAAAATTAAAGTAAATAATAAAATTCAAACTTGATCATTCAAATAAAGAAAATTTACATTTTGAGGGAAATATTTAATTTTGGAAATTAGTTTGTTCACCAGAGAGCCTCCGTGGCTCAGACGGCAGCGCGTCGGCCTCTCACCGCTGGATACCGTGGTTCAAATCCCGGTCACTCCATGTGAGATTTGTGCTGGACAAAGCGGAGGCGGGACAGGTTTTTCTCCGGGTACTCCGGTTTTCCCTGTCATCTTTCATTCCAGCAACACTCTCCATTCTCATTTCATAGCATCTATCAGTCATTAATACATCACTTTGGGAGTGGCGACCCCATCGTACTAATAGCCTATATCTGTTTCATTCATTTCATCCCTGACCCGGTCAATGACTGGAAAAACAGGTTGTAGGTTTTCATTTTCAGTTTGTTCACCAATTACTTGAAGTACAGAGCACGAAGGCCCTTGAAGGGGGGGGGGGGGGAGGTAAAGGCTTCCTCTATCGGTACTCTCGGCACTTAATGGAGTAGAGAGGTTAACTCTACGCCCGGCCGCCTTTGCCCCCAGGAATTAACCTGGTACTCATTTTTGGTGTACGCTGAGTGATCCTCAGAGCCATATGCACTTCCGGAAGTGGAAATCTCGTTTCTTAAATTTTACGACTTCCTGACGAGGATTAGAACCCATGTTCTTCCGGGCGTGCCGAGCACGCCTTTACCGCCTCGGCCAGGTGCACACAAATTGATAAAATATTCGGACGTCGGAAATTCACCTTAAATTAGACGTCTATTGGTTATACTGATTTTGATATACAGGGGAGTGTGATATGTAAGATCAACAAAACACCGGTGAAAACAATACTTACGCTCGAAATGCTGTAACTTCGTCCCAAGTTGACTTTTCTTTTTGCAAAACCGGATTCAGAACTTAGTGATTTGGCCTAAGCAGCTGCAAGAACACCATCACGGCTATAAAACAAGGGACTCCAAAGAAAACTGCAGGAAGTGTTATTCAAGGACTCGAAAACAGCTAAACAAATGCTTGTGCTCGCACTCAAATCTAATAATAATAATAATGTTATTTGCTTTACGTCCCACTAACTACTTTTACGGTCTTCGGAGACGTCGAGGTGCCGGAATTTAGTCCCGCAGGAGTTCTTTTACGTGCCAGTAAATCTACCGACACGAGGCTGTCGTATTTGAGCACCTTCAAATACCACCGGACTGAGCCAGGATCGAACCTGCCAAGTTGGGGTTAGAAGGCCAGCGCCTTAACCGTCTGAGCCACTCAGCCCGGCACTCAAATCTAAAAAGTGACCTACTTTTCTGATAACGTCGTCGTATAATACTGCATTTTCCTAGTCCCTGCGCAGATTCTCTGTAACGGGCAACGACAATGCAACTGCTGCCGAGGCCAAATTACAACATAGCAGGTGGTTTTTTTTTCAGTTTGCTTGACGTCGCACCGACACAGAGAGGTCTTCCTGCGATTATGGGATAGGAAAGGGCTAGAAGTGGGAGAGAAGCGGCCGTACAGCCGGTACAGCCGGTACAGCCCGAGCATTTGCCGTGTGTGAAAGTGGGCTACCACGGAAAGCCATCTTCTGGGCTGTCAATAGTGGGGTCGAAGCCACTATATCCCGAATGTAAGCTCACAGTTGCGTGACCTTAACAGCACGGCCAACTCGCTCGGTAGCAGGTGTTCAGGCCACACGCATCTACTAACTGTGCCGTGGTTGGCGGCTTTACTGCGTAGATATCAAACTTCAACTCTCGTGGCTCGGCCTATCAAAGCTTTCTATGACGAAATCTCACCAAACAAAGCTTGTTTATAATAACATGTCCGTTTACGTTAAAAGATATCTGAGATGGAAGAGCTCACCTGTGTTTGTCCTCGTAAACGATTGAGACACCAAATATCTTTTAGGCCACACCTGTGTTTTTGAAAATATTATTGCCTACATAGTGCAAGAAATGTGCCACTCTATTTCATTACAGCTCTTCTTTTTAACAATATATTTTATTAACATCCCGGAAACATATAGTTATAGTAGTTGAAAAAATATATACCGTACGCTTATAATGGAAAATAATAATAATAATAATAATAATAATAATAATAATAATAATAATAATAACATTAATACAACTATTAGCACTATAAGCACATATTCTTATTCCTGGCCTTCACCCCAATTTCTTGCAGTCGACACGAATGTGGACCAGGCCCAGTTTTACGACTGAATGCCCTATATGAGGCGATGTAATAATTATTGCGTGTTTCTGTGGTGGTTGGGGCTGCCTGGCCAAGGCGGTAAAGGCTTGCTCGGTTTGCCCGGAAGGACGTGGGTTCGAATTCCCGTCAGGAAGTCGTAAAATTTAAGAAACTAGATTTCCACTTCCGGAAGTGCACATGGCGCTGAGGTTTACTCAGCCTACACCAAAAATGAGTATCAGGTTAATTCCTGGGGGCAGAGGCGGCCGGGCGTAGTGCTAACCTCTCTACCCCATCAAGTGCCGAGGTACGGATAGTGGAAGCCTTTACCTTCCCCCCTCGAAGGGCCTTCATGGCCTGTACGGAGATGACTTTGCTTTGCTCTGTGGTGGTTAGGAGTGTGATGTTTTGTGTGTAGATAAAGAATGAGTACGGAGACGAAGACAAGCACCCAGTTCCCGATCCATATGAATTAACAATACACAGGTTAAAATCCCCGACCCGATGGGAAATCGAAGGCAAATATGCTGAACATCTAGTCAAGGTGTCGGACATATAAACACATATTCTATAGCTGTGTAAATGAAAGAAAGGAATAAAAAATAAACAAAAGAAAATCGCACAAATATTTATCAGTTTTTCACTTCGCATTACTTCATGTTCTGAATTAAATAATTAAAGTCATTACTTAGAAATGAAACAAATGCTTTGAAAATGTCTCAATAGTTCAATTCTTCACCATTTCCCAATGGACATTCTTGATTCATATGTCTGTCTACTTCTATTCTATTCGGTACTCTAACCATGTTTCTGAAACTTTCTCCGTCGAGTACATCAGAGAAGCACTCCCTTCTTATTAGAGGAAGGCACGAGAATTTCAGTACTGTTTTAGGCAGAGCCACCCGTAGCTTTTATAGACACCGACACCTGAGGTCCCAATGAAACCCAGCTTGCTCACTGTGTAAGATTTCAGCTCTTTATGCTCTATGAAATATTGGGCTGGATTTCTGCTGTCACTGAATTTCCATAGCTCCTTCTTTTGACTTCTAGGAACATCTTCATATATAGACTCACTTATCGGTTGCTTCAGACACATACTCTGCAGGGGTAGCGGCACACTCGTATGGAAAGGAAACTGGATGGTAAATCATAACATGTATATTTTTATATATATTTTATATATTCCCACTATCCATTCCTCGTACCCTGAGTTAAGCACAGGGTCCTCACGTATAGAGTTTCAGGATATCGAGTTCCCAGTTCGTTTGTAGCCCCTGCAAGGTTCGGCAACTTATCGACATTCCGTTGTTGCGGGTAACCGTTTTGTACATCACAATATTGAGACGTTGACATTGAAAAGGAAGTGTTGTAAGAAAAGAAAAAAAATCGAAATTTAGTTTCTTCATCGACAACTCAGTAAACGCTCATACCAATGGTATGGAAAATGTAGCAAGTCAACTGGTACAGTAGATCAACTTCTATGATTGACGCAAGACGGAACCTGTGTTAAGTCCACGAGGTTTGGCATGGAGAACGTAGGAAGTCAGCCCGTGTCTCTGGTGGAATTAGGTGTAACCTTTGCCATTTGTTGAAAGTCAGCTGCGTGTAAACCTTGTTTATAGCTATTGCAGTTCTTTATAGTGATACTTCAGCTGCCAGAATGCCTCCGAAACCTATTCCATTCAAAATGTAAGTCGTTCTTGCCAGCATATTGACATGACGTTCATACTAGTTCTTTGTTTTCAAAAATAGTTACTATGTGTGGCCAACAATGGTTCCAGAAGAAAATGCGGAAATAATCAGAGACTAAACATTTTCGACCATTCCATCTAATCATAATGACGCCTGGGTATTTTCGTGACTTCGCCATAGAAAGCAAAATATATTTAAATACTCAACGCCTTAATATTAGCACTATGAGCTGGATACGGATTTCAAGAGCCGACCTTCCCTCAGTCAAGACAAGGCAATCATTCAACAAGTTAGTACCATGGAAAGAGCACAATATCCTCAAAACAGGACGGTCCTATCACGCGAGCAAAAACATACAGACTTTACAACCACTAGGAAGGAGACTAGCTATCAGCGAACCGATAAAAGTACTTGTTTATTATGCTGGATTTCTTGGATGAAAAATATCATTTGTTTTATCGTGAAATTTCAGCTTGAAACATTCACGTCAGCTGACAAACTGACTACACCGTGATTTTTCGCAACGTATTTTTAATCGCACAATTTTTGCCTGAATCATAATTAGCATAAATTTGTGCGTTAAACTGATAAATGGATTATTCCTTGATTTTATGTTTTATTTTCAGTAACATCCGCCTCAGAATGATAGAAAAACTATTTTACATCTCCTGTTAAATTCACATTTTATGACTCACTAGCTTTCTCACCGCAATGCCTCAATTATTTTAGAATTTCGCGATGTTTCAGACCAGTTGGGTATATTTGGTACAAAACTATACCCATTGTTTTAAACCGTTTAATACCTGGTACAATAACCGGTTCCTTGGCTGAATGATCAGCGTAGTCACCTTCGGTTCAGGGGATTCCGGGTTCGATTTCAGCTAGGAAGGAGATTTTTAGCTTAATAACCTTTCATTGTTAATTCTCCTGACCGGGTATTTGTACTGTCTCTTGCATCCCTGCAACTCACACAACATACACAACACTATCCTCCACTACAATAACACGCAGACCCAATACACGGCAGATGCCGCCCACCTTCGATGGAGGGTCTGCCTTACAAGGGCTGCATGAAATTATGAAATTATACATAAAGGAAAATCTGCTGCATGTATCTGTGAGTGCGGGAGCGGCGCCCTAAAAACTCTTGATCTGAGGTCTTTCAGATTTCTGTACACAGGAACAACAGTATCTTCATAATCTTGATGCTTGTCTCTTCACACTGTACAATCAATTTTAGGGAGGTTTCCCCAGTCTGGACGATTTTGATGTACCTTTTGTCCTAGGCGATTCCTTTTCTCCAGACCCGGTTGTGCTCGATGTGATAGCCACGGGCACGGACTATTGCCCTGCATCTCAATTTCCACTGTAGAAGACTTCGACGGGATACAGGAAGAGGAATATTGTCCCATACCTCCTTGTTCACTTTCCAAAGACCCTCAATAGTGGCGGGATATCTAAAAGAAAGCCCTCTTTTCAGAAGACCAAAGGCACAGAAATCCATCGGCGAGGCATCCGGGGATTTGACAGGGATATCTTTTTTTTTCATCACTAAATGACATGACACGGCCACCCGTCTCTGCATCTTTTCTCTTGTAGTAGGTGACTGATGATCTGGCAGTATGACTGGATGCCTTATCCATGTGGATCCAGACATTTGAAGCATCCTCGCCGTACAGCCGGGGGATACCTTCGTCGAAATAGGGGTCCGTGACATTCTTCTGGAAGCATTGATCTTCACATTTTTCGGCACTCTGAGGATTATAAGTTTACCCCAGGCATAATATCCTGCCACTACCATGAACCCCCTAACAAACTTTCCTTTGTTTTCCTTGACGAAGTTTGAATGCCCCTTGCGGCCTTTTGGATGATAGTAAATTACTCGGAGCTTGTTAGTGTCATCCAAATAAACCAAAGCTTCGTCTAGGGTAATAACAGACTGCCATTTATCCCCTACTAGGCAGTTTTCGTATAATTTTCTGGCATTAGTGAACCGTTCTTTAATGTGTCTTGCTTTCAAAGCATGTTCACGTGCCTTATACAACTTTACCACGTTCATATCTTCTTTTAATTATACGGTAGACTGTACCTTTAGATGTGCTTGTGTGGCTGGCAAGGTGTCCTTGAATTGGTGGATATTTCTTCAGGACAGCAGCTTTTACCTTCTTAATGATGTCTGGAGTCCTGGAGGGTCGAACTCTATTCCGCGGAAGTTTTTTCGAAGTTGTTTCTGGCGGGAAACCTTTCTGATGTAATTTTATCACATTGCCTACAGATGACTTACTAGTGTTGAGACCTTTCATTTTACACTGTTGTCCAGTTCTCGATAATGAGAAGTTAGAATCGGAAAGGCCGTAGCCTTGCTATATATCTGCAATTCGGCAGGCCATGAGGCAACAATGGTATGATTTGACTGTATGTGGCACTTCTCTACTAAATCACACTGACCAGACAGGACAGAAAAAAAAAGACATGCAACTGCTTCCAGGAGCGACACGTTCGCTCAAGTTCGCGTCCTGTATTGACTGGGGCAACCCTCCGTAAATTGTCGTAGAGAGTTATACCTATGAGTTTACTTATTTATACCATAAAACATACGGATATTGTAAACAGAATCTAGTTGTAAGCTTAGCCAGAAAGCATTTTATGTGTATGTGGAGCTCGGCAATTTTATTTATTTATTTATTTATATTTATTTATTTATTTATTTATTTATTTATTTATTTATTTATTTATTTATTTATTGTGCTTCAGACAGGTACAAACCTAATGATGTGAAACACATGTACATATATTATTACATTAGATAAAGACAAATATTAAATTAAAATTATAATATCTCTTATGAAAGTCCTTGTAAAATAAAGTCATAAAGGAAATAAAAATACACTTTTCTTCAGTAATATAATATTACCAATATTCAGTTACATATGCACATAGTATAACAAGGTATTTAAACTATTACAATAAAAATGGTTTACGATCTGCTTTAAAGCTGCATTAGTACTCTAATTATACACTGACTGACAGAGCAAATGCAACACCAAGAAGGAGTGGTTCGAAAGGGATGAAAGTTGGGGAAAAAACAGAGACGGCACGGACGAATAATTGATGTTTATTTCAAACCGATATGCAGGTTACACAATGCGCACGGCATCGACTCAGTAGGATGTAGGACCACCGCGAGCGGCGATGCACGCAGAAACACGTCGAGGTACAGAGTCAATAAGAGTGCGGATGGTGTCCTGACGGATGGTTCTACATTCTCTGTCAACCATTTGCCACAGTTGGTCGTCCTTACGAGGCTGGGGCAGAGTTTGCAAACGGCGTCCAATGAGATCCCACACGTGTTCGATTGGTGAGAGATCCGGAGAGTACGCTGGCCACGGAAGCATCTGTACACCTCGTAGAGCCTGTTGGGAGATGCGAGCAGTGTGTGGGCGGGCATTATCCTGCTGAAACAGAGCATTGGGCAGCCCCTGAGGGTACGGGAGTGCCACCGGCCGCAGCACATGCTGCACGTAGCGGTTGGCATTTAACGTGCCTTGAATACGCACTAGAGGTGACGTGGAATCATACGCAATAGCGCCCCAAACCATGATGCCGCGTTGTCTAGCGGTAGGGCGCTCCACAGTTACTGCCGGATTTGACCTTTCTCCACGCCGACGCCACACTCGTCTGCGGTGACTATCACTGACAGAACAGAAGCGTGACTCATCGGAGAACACGACGTTCCGCCATTCCCTCATCCAAGTCGCTCTAGCCCGGCACCATGCCAGGCGTGCACGTCTATGCTGTGGAGTCAATGGTAGTCTTCTGAGCGGACGCCGGGAGTGCAGGCCTCCTTCAACCAATCGACGGGAAATTGTTCTGGTCGATATTGGAATAGCCAGGGTGTCTTGCACATGCTGAAGAATGGCGGTTGACGTGGCGTGCGGGGCTGCCACCGCTTGGCGGCGGATGCGCCGATCCTCGCTTGCTGACGTCACTCGGGCTGCGCCTGGACCCCTCGCACGTGCCACATGTCCCTGCGCCAACCATCTTCGCCACAGGCGCTGCACCGTGGACACATCCCTATGGGTATCGGCTGTGATTTGACGAAGCGACCAACCTGCCCTTCTCAGCCCGATCACCATACCCCTCGTAAAGTCGTCTGTCTGCTGGAAATGCCTCCGTTGACGGCGGCCTGGCATTCTTAGCTATACACGTGTCCTGTGGCACACGACAACACGTTCTACAATGACTGTCGGCTGAGAAATCACGGTACGAAGTGGGCCATTCGCCAACGCCGTGTCCCATTTATCGTTCGCTACGTGCACAGCACAGCGGCGCATTTCACATCATGAGCATACCTCAGTGACGTCAGTCTACCCTGCAATTGGCATAAAGTTCTGACCACTCCTTCTTGGTGTTGCATTTGCTCTGTCAGTCAGTGTACATGATTATAATAATGATGATGAGGTAGATGGTATAACTAGAAACTAGAAAGATATCTAAAGTTATGAGCTTAACAATAGGAGTCAGCAAAGTGGGATTTTAACTTAGAACAGGAAACAAGTAAGTTATTTGTTTACATTGTTTTACTATGGATGTGTATGTAGTTGCAAATATATATAGTCTGTACTCATTGCTATATTTATTAAATATTTTCATTGAGTTTAACACTGGTGAATTACTATGTTGTTGGGTTCTTGATCTAGAGCAGTAGAAAGTAACATGTTTTGGGCGTGTAGATGGATTAGGGACAGACAAGTTGAACAGAGAGAGGAAGTTAGAGCTACCAGTAAGATTGTTAAATAATTTGTAGACAAATAGAAGAACTGCAATTACTCGTCTTTTTGCTAGGGACTTACAGCCAAGTTATTTCATTACGTCATCATACGAATCAAATTTAGGGTAATTATTAGTTATTTTGTACGTAAGATATCTAAGACATTTGTTTTGCACCATTTCAACTTTGTTTTCATATAGTTTAAGGGTGGTATTCCAAATGGCCGATGCATATTCTAGCCGACTTCTTACAAAGGAGTTGTATAATAGCTTTATTGTCTCGGGATTTATGAATTCACGTGTGCATCTCTTAATAAATCCTAATATTCTGTAAGCATCTGCAACTACATCGTTTATGTGCAGAGAGAACGTCAATTTAGCGTCAAAATGCACACCAAGATCTTTGATAGAATTCACTGCTGACAGATTAGTATTCAAAATATTATACGACTGACTAATTTTATTTTTATTCCTGGAAAATACCATTACATGACACTTGTTAATGTTAAAATCTAAGTTGTTAATAACGCTCCAATCTGCCTTCAATATGTCTGTTGTCAGGATTGTGGTGAACAAATAATACTACCAAACGAACACACAAATGAAGCATATCTTTCTCGATGTATGTATGTATTTTAAAAAATAATTTATTAACAGTATGCTCCGTTACAGGAAGTAATACTATATGCTTATATGTACATAATGACTACTAATTTATACTCTATATACAATTAATTACATATGACTTTTGCCAGTACTAACTGCTTGCTCGTTGTAAAATGTCTAAATGTATTTTGTTTACCAACTAGAAAATTGCTTTAGCAAGTAACACTTCTTCCGCGTTGACGGTTGCTGATACAAACCTCCGTTTAGATTTCTTCATCAAACCATGTCTTGCAGGAAACTGACTCAGCACAGTATTTCTTCACTTCAACACCTTTAAATCGACCCACCCTTCTGTCCTTCTGAAATCACTGTAAAGCTTTTGCCAATTCCTCCTGAATAACTTTTCAGATCAAACAAGTCATTAACCCCCATTTCATTTACACTGTAAGGTTTTCTTGTTTTCTTACGGAGTTCGACTACTAGCACTCACTCACTGCGGACATATCTTGGCCCACTTTTAAGGACACTTTGCTTTTGATTTTCATTGCAGGAATGCATTGAATTCCCTTCATTTTGTGTGTGTCCCTTTATCAGAAATTGGTGAAATATTGAAGGTATATCGATGTAACGAACAACGTACCTGTACATACTGACAGGATGTCGATTTCTCTATTGTCCTACGCAGTTATCACTAGAGAAAAGTATATATTTACCCTTGCATTCACCTTATTTTAAGCATTCATACACACGGCTACCAATTGCATTAGGTCCTCTTTTCCCTAGTGTTTTGTCCCACATAAAACAATGGCCCTTGCTGGAGGTCTTACCATAAGTAGTGAAATTATATGTAGATTTTCTTTTGTAGAATAATTGAGAGCGCCTGCCCCGCGGTGTAGAGGTAGCGTGCCTGCCTCTCACCCGGAGGCCCCAGGTACGATTTCTGGCCAGGTCAGGGAGTTACCTGGATCTGAGGGCTGGTTCGAGGTCCACTCAGCCTACGTGTTTAAAATTGAGGAGCTATCTGACGGTGAGATAGCGGCCCCGGTCTATAAAACCAAGAATAACGGCCGAGATGATCCGTCGTGCTGACCACACGACACCTCGTAATATGTAGGCCTTCGGGCTGAGCAGCAGTCGCTTTGTAGGCCATAGTCCTTCCGAGCTGTTGCAGTATGGGTTATTATTATTATTATTATTATTATTATTATTATTATTATTATTATTATTAATATTATTACCTTTTGTGAATCAGTCAGAACAATTTAGTCAACACTTAACACTTTGCACCACACCATGACATTTTGACCGCCCACTCAGGGACTACTTTTCTTCTCTTGGGAACGTAAGATTGCCCGGGGTTTCTTTGCATTTTCTTTTTCTTTTTCTTCCACTCATCATTCCTTCTTTGTTTCAATCTTGACCTATGAACTTCAGTTTCGTTATCATATTTTTTCTGGTGCCGTCAATGGCATGGCTGGTGATGGTTCAACCCTCTCTGAATTTAATGTCGGGGCGTTCGGTGTTAACGCGTTGCCGTTATGATCAACAGATGATGAGGTCCTTTGCTTCAACCTTTCAATAAAATTACTCACAGTGGTGTTAATATTATACCTAAATCCTCTTTCCTCGCTACATTATTCTGATATACTTACTCATATAATAACTGTATGCTTTATTTTACCAAAGGAGCAGGTATAACAAGAAATAATAGTAATTTCATATTAAAAATTTAACGGGAGGTACACCTCAACTCCGCTTATTCAAAAGAAGGGCCTTTAAGAACTATATTTTAAAACAAAACGTGAAACTGCCACTGCATGAAGTTGGGACATTAATCAGATGTCACTACTGAATAACTGAGAAGTTTGCCATATCTAAGTTTCCGAAACTGAATGGATGTATTTGCTATGTGTTTGTTTATTTCAAGAAGTTTGAACTGTTCTCCATAGGTGTCTCTACAAAACTGAGGTCACACACTCTGGTGCAAAGTGGAATAATTTGTTATTGAAAGAAATATTGTGTTTATAGGTTTTCTCAACTAAATTTACTTTCATTTATTGCTTTCATATATTTCTAGGTTTGCAACACTTCTCTCTCATTTCGCCAGTTTTTTAATCTGACCAATCACTACTTTTCTATAAATATTTTTCAGCCTATCACAGGCTTCTTGTTAATTTTTGGGTGTAACTTTTGATTCGGCCAATAAAATGAGAGGGTGGGTCCGGAGTTAGTCCAGAATCCTCTCGAACAATCTCCTCGGGTATAAAAGGTGAGGCTTTTCTGGCTACCTTGTCTCATTGATCGTCGTCTTTCTGAGTGCGTGTGTTAAGACAGGAGGCGGGATTCTTCGGCAGGCGGAACAACAGCCCAGGTAATGGCCACCAATATTCTATCTTTCTAGCTGTCTCCGCAAACGTATCCGAGGGAAAGGTTCGAATTTCTATGTAACCAACCTTTTCTAAAATGTAAATTTTCTTTCGGCTAATGTAGTCTAATATTTCATAAAGTTTTTAACTGTAAATAGGGGTATATGGAGTGCGTTACCCTCTAGAGCTCCCCTTCAACTTGGTTTGAGGTGACTACCATTTTGTAACTGTTTTTCCTTCCTGTAATGCATTAAATTAAACTTCATTCGAGTCACCTCAGTAGCTTGGGATTAGCCCCTGTATCATCGGGCCGAGAGCCCAATTTGGATTTCCTACTTAATTTTCTAGGAGCGCTAGTGTACGCCTCCATTCTGTTTGTGTTCGGGCCAGTTATTTAACCTGCTTTTCTTTTCCGCGAAGGCCCAGTAGTTTGGGTACTAGTTACCCCTGTGTACTAAATTGTAAAGTATAAGTTGGGCCAAGAGAGGCCGAAAATTTATAAGATTTTTGATGTAATGTTGCTTGAATAGCCTGAGAGAAATTGGGAGCGCAGTCTCCTTGGTTAATGTTGGAGAGCATGTAAGCTCTTTTCTAAATTCAACTGTAATATTGAGGGGTGACTCTGGAAGGCTGTAAATTTGTGGGAGCAAAGTGCTCTTTAAGTGGTATATTCTTGTCCTTGTCTAAACATTGAGATTTTTCAGACGTTGTAAATTTTGTAAACTGGCGCTTGTAGCTCAGATCTTGTAAATCTGGGGATTGAAGCCCAAAGCTGTTAAATTCCCTATTCTGGGGTGTTCCACCCTTGTAGCAAAATTGGCACTGTACCTAAGATTTTGTTGTTTTTCACTCAGTGGAAAATTTGTTAAGTTTGTGATTTGTAAAGAAATATAACCTTTGTTTTAAAGTTTTAATTTAATTTTTTATATCGTAGATAGACCCATTCTACCCAGCCCTTCTTTCACCTCTTTCTGCTCCACCGTAACAAAAAAACAATAAAACAGTAGAACCCCGATCCGAGCTTCCATATTATCCAAGGCTAATCTGGAACTACAATTCATAATGATTTTCAGCAAATATTGTAGTACAGTGTTATGCCGGTGAAATAATTTCCTCATATTATTTTGCGATAACTATGAATGGTATGATATCCTAGCAGCCGGGCTGAGTGGCTCAGACGGTTAAGGCGCTGGCCTTCTAACCCCAACTTGGCAGGTTCGATCCTGGCTCAGTCCGGTGGTATTTGAAGGTGCTCAAATACGACAGCCCCGTGTCGGTAGATTTACTGGCACGTTAAAGAACTCCTGCGGGACTAAATTCGGGCAATTCGGCGTCTCCGAAGACCTTAAAAAAGTACTTAGTGGGACGTAAAGCAAATAGCATTATTATTATTGATATCCTAGCACTTTTCTGAGTGGCAAAATATGAAGAAGAAATGGCATATAATACTTGCACCTTTATCCGACACAGTTTAAAAAGAAGACTATTTCAAACTGAGCGTGCTTAGCTCCACTATTTGATTATTTTCTTTCTCGGAGGTTGTTACCGAGGAAGCGAGCGGACGTACTAAACCCATCTTTCTCCAACTGCGATATCTCGACTGTTTATTAGTGTGACTCAAGCGTTAACATTGCACACTCATGTTGTGCGTCGTTCACGTGAGAATTGATTGAAGAAGACAGTTGTGATGAATATGGAAACTTTATTGACAACCCACAGACAGATTTCTCATACGGGCAGAATAGATGCCATCAAAACAGCACTTTCGAATATTGAGCAGCAGGAAGGCACTACACCTGGCGACATGGTGATGGTGAGGGCCCCCCCCCTCATACTCTGTTCTTGTCCACGATTTTTTCGGCTGGGTGGCGCTCATCTCGCATTCTCAGTCGGCCCAAGAAGAATCAAACGGGCAGACGCCTAGTTGGCTGTCGCCTCCCCTCACCATGGCAGATTGCTCCTTACTCATCAAGAACGTGGACACTGTTCATACTCCCGCTGCTATTCGCCAGGATCTTGTCCACCTTGGTGCTCGGATTAACGTCGTCTTCCGCCTACAAGATACATCGTCTGGTCAACCTTCTCCGGATGTTGTGGCGTTTTTTACAGATACCATGGAAGCCGAGACTCTCCGCGCCTCTGGCCACATCTATCTCTTCAATAAACTGCATAAAACACTTCCTCCCCCGGACCATCTTTTGCACCAATTGGCCTCCGACCCTCACTTTCCCATCAAAATCGTGTCCCCTTACGCTACTTCCCTCCCTGTCTCTCAAGTCCCCGTTACTACTCTTACTACCACTCTTCCTACTCTTACCCCTGTCACTAGCACCCCTGTAGTCCATACTACCCGGACATCTGTTTCCTCCTCTGTGACGTATAGCCATCCATCTCCTATCATGTCCACCGCCACCACCACCCTCTCTACACCCCTATCATATTCCCAGCTGCCCCCTCTCACGGATGCCACCGTAGAAACTGAACATACCTCTACACCACCACGTCAACAGTTTTCATCACCGAGCTGCGTCATCCGTGGGATAGATCCTGTTGTCACCGACCACGATATTCTCCAAGAACTGCAAATGGAGGGCGTTCCCGTCAGCAAGGTTTTCCGAATCTTCAACACCGATGGTCCGACCTTCATGGTCCGCCTCCGACTCTCTTCCTTCGCCGACGTAGATCATCTCATTACCTCCGGAGTCCACTTTCGCGGCCGAACCCATCGAGTGGAGCCCTCTCGCTCCCCGCTGCGGCACGCCCGACCCCCCACTTCTTCGCAACGGTTGCCGGACAATTGCGGTCACGGACATTTGCGGTCACTCCAGCAGGGGATGGCCCTCATTAGCTTAATCTCGGGGTATCCCCGCTAACCTGCCTGAGCAACTGCTCGCTCCTTGCAGATCAACATTTTTAATTGAGTGCGAGTGAGAATGTGTTTGTGTATTTCCTAAATTTCTCATTAAGCTTGAAAAGCGACTTAAGTATGATTATCTTGTACAAAGGAACTAAATTATAACGACGCTTACCTAAAAGCGACAAAAATAATTGACGAAGCTTTAGTTCAGCTGATTTTAAACACGCCAAAATTATTTCAATACAATAATTATGCCAATTTAAAGCCTGGATAAAGTGTGATGGGAATCAGCATTTTAAAACATATAATTTATTGTCGAACAAATTATTGTATGTACCGGTACTCGAATTTGGAGGTTGTGCCCCCCTGTGGGTCGGGGACGCAGACGAAGAATACATCCACGGTATCCCCTGCCTATCGTAAGAGGCGACTAAATGGGGCCCAGGGCGCTCACAACTTGGGAGCGTGGGATGGCAGGATCGACCCTGCCAGCTGTGGCCAGAAGACCAGCGCCTCAACCGTGTGAGTCACTGAGTCTAATTCTTTCCCATCGCATTTTCTCCGCAAAATATGTTAGCGTGACGTTAGACTACCAGAAATAAATAAATACACAAATCAGTAAATAAATAAATGAAAATCCACAGCCTGATTCCAGTCATTTGACCGGGTCAGGGATGGAATGAATGAAGCTCCCATCTAGCGGCGAGGATAGGAATTGTGCCGGCTGCCGAAGCCTGTCGTACTCCTCTGGGGTAGTGATTAATGACTGACAGATGAAATGAAATTATATTGGAGAGTGTTGCTGGAATGAAACATGACAGGGAAATCCGGAGTGCTCGGAGAAAAACCTGTCCCGCCTCCACTTCGTCCAGCACAAATCTCAGTTGGAGTGACCGGGATTTGAACCACGGAACCCAGCGGTGAGAGTCCGGTGCGCTGCCACCTAGCCACGGAGGCCAGTAAATAAATAAATAAATAAATAAATAAATAAATAAATAAATAAATAAATAAATAAATTCATTTAATTAATTAACGATGAATTAACTTTTGTTTTTCTAAAAATGAAGGACTGGTGCGGAATAAAACAGTGTTTTTTACCTTGGCCTACCTTTAATTATTCCACGATAAATAAATAGGAAACTTATTTTTTGAATTAGCCTCTGATGTTTGTATATAAAAATTCACTTTGTGGAGTATTAGAGTTTAAATATCAAATATACGAGCTTGTGAAAAATTACAAAGCCTTGGAACAAAATCTTTAGGCCTACAAATAACATTATTATTTTCCGTGTGTACTTCAAATTTTTGACTCATATTTCGTTTTTATATTAGCTAAATGATTGGCGTCAAGGTATTCGAATCAGAGGTTCTGGGTTCGATTTCAGGACGGGTCGGGGATTTTAATCGCATCTGGTTAACACAATACACTAACAAATACCGCAGAAAATCGCCATAGTGAATGCATCCCTCCACACAGGGTTGAAATCAGGAAGGGTCTCCATACATGGTTGAAATTAGGAAGGGTATCCGGGGAAAAAACAGGGCCAAGTCAACATGTGTACAACACCGTTCACACCGTCGGCGATAGGAAAACAACAGATAGGGAATCTGCCACCTGGGCGACTGCTCTAAATGCAGATCAGTAGTGATTGATTGATTGATTGATTGATTGATTGATTGAATGATGATTTCGTTTTCGTGACGGTAGTGATTACTGTTTTTGTGAGAAATTAGAACGGCGCCACCATCCTCCTTTAAAAATAAACAGAAAAAATTCGAATAGGTTCGACTCCTTTTTAGGGAAAGAAGAAGGGAAAGGCCACGAAGGACGTGAAAATGTAAGACTCCCTGGGCTTGGCAAACATCGTACCGTGGGGGTCGGAAGAGAACAAGAGTTGATCAAGAGAGGCCGGATATGAAATAGAATATATTTATTTATCATCTACAGAATTGTATGTTACCAAAAGGATGACATGACTTGTTCTTCTCCTTCACACACACCCAGGTGACGATTTCGTGTTGACCTTCCCTATACTTTCTGTACATATAACCAGTTGCCTTATTAGTGAATGTCAAATCCTTTACAGCACACAGCAGTAAATACTTACACCAGGAAGTTTCGATATAGAATTGTGTTTGTGTCTGAAGGTATCATTCTCTAAACAATGCCGGCGAGAGAAAAAATAATGTTGATCTGCAAGGAGGGAGCAGTACATAGCTCAGGCAGGTTAGCTGGGATACCCGGAGATTAAGCTAATGAGGCCCATCCCCTGCTGCAGTGACCGCAAATGTCCTGTGACAACTGGGGAATTTCTGTGAGTTGGCACAAGTTTATCTCAGTGACCGCAAATGTCCGTGATTTTGTGATGACCGCAATTGTCCGTGACCGCAAATGTCCGGACACCTTCGCAACCTTCTCCTCCTACCACCGCTCCTTCTCGCTCTCCACTCGCTCCGCCACCCACCCCGCCCCTGCACCAACCTCAGGTCCCTACTTCCTACACTACTGTTCCCTTACCGCCTCTTCCGATACTGGACCTTCTCCGTCTACTGGCCACATCTGTCACTAACCTGTCTACCACTCTATACTACTTCCTCTTACAATACTAACCTGTCCCTCCCTCTCACTTTCCACCGTACTCATTACCTCCTGCCGCTCAATATTTGCAAAATCTCTTGTACGATTATGTAATATTTTCCTCTACATACGCGCCCGGGATACATTGTAACGAATAACTTCCTTGTCGCACTTCTCTGGTGTTCGCGGGGGCCTTGCTCTGTGCGGGGTGCTTTGCAGGTCTCCCCTGGGTCCCGCCTTGTCGTCCCGGTGCCCCTGCGCCTATTCTTGTATCTTTTCCCTTCCGGTATGTCCGATACATACCTCCTTTAATAATCTCTATTTCTATTATCTTTTCTTTTCGAACGGCCAAAGAGCTCCTTTGTTGAGCTGGTGGCCCGCCCCCTCCTCTCCCGAGGAGTGGGAATGAACCAACCACGTGATGATGATGATGATGATGATGATGATGATGTTATGATGGTGAGGCGACTGCGGAACATAGCTGCAAAGAGGCGAGGAACTGCTATAAAACAGAAAATTGTCAAGGCCTTTTGCTCAGAAAGTTTAAAATGTTAACACCCTACCAAATATATATATCATTTGACATTGTTACATTTTACCATTTTATTTTTAACTTCAATGAAAGATGAATCACCCATATTAAAGTGTAACAGCTGTACAGCACTACGCATTTTAGGCCTATTGTAACTTACTGTATTATTAAATCTACGAACGCATTAAATGTACTGTACAGTATAATAAAACTGTAATACAAGCATGCTTTATTCGATATTAAATTCACTAATGCATTAAAAGAGGTTTGAAAGTGATACTGTATCATATAAATGTATAAATGGAGCGAGTTGGCCGTGCAGTTAGGGTCGCGCAGCTGTGAGCTTGCATTCTGGAGATAGTGGGTTCGAGCCCCACCATCGGAAACCCTGAATATAGTTTCCGTGTTTTCCCATTTTCACACCAGGCAAATGCTGGTGCTGTACCTTAGTTAAGGCCACGGCTGCTTCCATCACACTCCTAACTCTTTTCTATCCCATTGTTGCCATAAGACCTAATGGTATCGGTAACGCAAAATTATAAATAAATAAATAAATAAATAAATAAATAAATAAATAAATAAATAAATAAATAAATAAATAAATAAATAAATAAATAAATAAATTTATAAGAAGACTAGCAAGATACCCGTGCTTCGCTACGGTATTATACTGAAATTTATAATTGAATGCTTATTGTTTTAGATATATAATCCGCCGAAATTCGCGATCTGACCCGCTTTCTGCGAGAATCCGCCAAAATTCGCGATCTGACTCGTTTTCTAATAGATTACGGCAAGTCTTCTCCCATTTTTCAATCTTTCTTTCCAGCAAACGATTTCGTACTTCCCGGGCTAGGTCCAGGTATTCCACCCAGTTAGTTGGGTCCCTAAATCTTTGCCATCTTTTCCTATAAGCATTTTTAATATGGATCAAATCCTTCAGGGGATCTGTCGTGGTGTCGTCTTGGGTGCCTTGGCGGTAGCCTACTGAACACGCGGCCGGACTGCATTCTTAGTCACTAGCCGCCAAGGACCCGTTTCCAGCGTGGTCCGCACATGTGACGACGGTCCAGAACGTTATTATTATTATTATTATTATTATTATTATTATTATTATTATTATTATTATTATTATTACTATTATATGTTCTGGACCCCACAGCAATATGCAAGACCGCTACTTGGCGGTAAATTACATCTGCTGCCATTGTCATTGTTGACAATGTGTCCAGCACCATTGTCGCGCGTAGGCAAGTGTGCGGGATTTCTGGCGATACGAATGACATACCTCCGTGTATTAGTGACCTTATTGTCCGCCTCCGTAGCGTAACGGTTAGTGTTATTAGCTGCCGTCCTCGGGGGCCCGGGTTCGATTCCCGGTACTGCCAGAAATTTAAGAATGGCAGGAGGACTGGCATGTGGTTGAAATGGTACATGCAGCTCACCTCCATTGGGGGTGTGCCTGAAAAGAGCTGCACCACCTCGGTATGAGGACACGAGTTTACTTAGTGACCTTATTATAGAGGTGAACAATTTGACGGTCAATATCATTCCTATCGTTTATTTCAAATGTGTTTAAATTTTTATTTATATGCCAGGAGAATCTACTCTAATCTAAGAACGTTCTCCGAAGGAAAAGATGGCTGTTGAAAAAGAACCCAGGAAAGATTAAAAATGATCGGTTTATGATCAGAATAAGTACATCGAAAGTCAACAGCCTGTTTCCTATCATTCGACAGGATCAGGGATGGAATGAATAAAGCCCCATCTAGCGGCGACAATATGAATTGTGCCGGCTGCCGAAGCTCCCCTCTGGGGCAATGATCGATGAGTGACAAATGAAATGAAATATTGGACAGTGTTGCTGGAATGAATGATGACAGGGAAAGCCGGAGTATCCGGAGAAAAACCTGTCCCGCCGCCATTTTGTCCAGCACGAATGTCACATGGAGTGACCGGGATTTGAAACACGGAACCCAGCTGTGAGAGGCCGGCGCTCTGCCGCCTGAGCAACGGAGGCTCCTTATAAGTACATTATGAACAGTAAAATCAATTGGTCTCACCGCCTTTTACACCCCATCGCCGTTAAGTTTATTTACCCCCACCCCCCAAAAATTAAAAAAAGGTGTGTTTCTTTATGTTTAAAGGAGATTCCAAATACCAATGTTCACGTTTATTACCTTCAGTTTTGAGATATAAGTATCCCCTTAAAAATAATTCACTTTTTTTTAACTTCCTTTCACACTCCCCCCCCCACCCCCTCACAAAGTGATATTAAGGCAAAAACTACTTGTTCCTTTAATAGTAAAGGATCTTCTAAATACCAATTATCACCACTCTAACCTCTTTAGTTTTTGATTTATGTGTCCTCATGAAAGGAATTCAGCTCCTTTTCACTCCCGCCTCCCCCCCCCAAGATTGTTTCCCCGCCCAAAACGAGCTTTTCTTTGTTTTTAAAAGAGATCAAAATACCAATTTTCACGTCTGTAACAACTTTAGTTTTTATTAGATGTATGTATTCTCATACAATTACGTCAATTAATTTTTTCAATCCTTTAACCCCCAAACCCCCTTCATTGGATTTTCCGAGAATACGTGTTTGTTTACGTTTAAAGCGGATTCCAAAAATCAAATTTCACGTGTGTAACATTTTCATTTTTGAGATATCAGTAGCCTAATTAAAAGAATTCAACACCATTTTCAGTCACTTTTACCCCCCCCCTCCAACACTTCCCAAGTGGTATTTCCGAAAACTAAAAATACACGTTTCTTTATTTTTAATAGAATTAAAAAATTACCATTTTCCACTTCTGTAACATGTTAAGTTTTTTGAGATATACTGTAGAAATTCTCATTTTAAAATTTCACCCCTTTTTAGTTCCCCTTAAGTGGA
This sequence comes from Anabrus simplex, assembly GCF_040414725.1. Taxonomy (NCBI): domain Eukaryota; kingdom Metazoa; phylum Arthropoda; class Insecta; order Orthoptera; family Tettigoniidae; genus Anabrus; species Anabrus simplex. The sequence continues at coordinate 300,980,220 of NC_090266.1, forward strand.
GTTTCCAAAGACAAATCACCTATGTTTCTTTACACTTAGAGGAGATTCCAAATACCCACTTTTTACGTCTGTAACATTTTACGCTTCTCAGATATTCTGTAGATATAGTCTTTCAAAAAATTCACTCCAAATTGCCACTCCTGTTTAACCGCCATGAATTGAATTTTCCAAAATCAAAAATATACGTGTTTCTTTATTTTTAAAGGAGATCCCATTTACAAATTTTCAGTTCTGTAATATCTTCAGTTTCTGAGATATATGTATCCTCATTAAAGGCATTCAACCCATTATTCACCCTTTTACACCCCTCCTATTGGGATTTAGAGAAAACAAAGAAATACGTGTTTCTTTATTTTTAGAGGAGATTCTAAATACCAAATTATACATCTATAAACTTTAAAAGTTTTGAGATATAGATACACTCATTTTAAAAATTCCATCCCCCTTTTCACCCCCCATTATTTGGATTTCCCCAAAACGAAAAAATACCTGTTTCTTTATTTTTAAAGTAGATCCCAAATACCAATTTTCAGGTCTGTAATATCTTCTGGTTCTGAAATATAAGTAGCCTCATTAAAGGCATTCAACCTCTTTTTCACCCTTTTCCACCCTTCCTATTAGGATTTTCCGAAAACAAAAAATACGTGTTTCTTTATTTTTAAAGGAGATTCTAAATACCAAATTTTACATCTATAAACTTTAAAAGTTTTGAGATATAGATACACTCATTTTAAAAATTTCATCCCCCTTTTCACCCCCCATTATTTGGATTTTCCCAAAACGAAAAAATACCTGTTTCTTTATTTTTAAAGTAGATCCCAAATACCAATTTTCAGGTCTATAATATATTAAGTTTCTAAGATATAAGTATTCTCTTTAAAGGCATTCAACCCAATTTTCACCCCCTTTTCACCCCTCCTATTGGGATTTTCCGAAAACAAAAAATTACGTGTTCCTTGATTTATAATGAAGATTCAAAATACCAATTTTTACATCTCTAAACTTTAAATCTTTTGAGATATAGATGCACTCATTCTAAAAATTCACCCCCCTTTTCACCTCGCATTAATTGGATTTTCCAAAAACAAAAAATATGTGTTACTTTATTTTTGAAAGCGATCAAAAGTACCAATTTTGAGGTCTGTAATATCTTCAGTTTCTGAGATATAAGTATTCTCTCTAAAGGCATTCAACCCATTTTTCACCCCTTTATACCCCTCCTATTGGGATTTTCCGAAAACAAAAAAATACGTGTTCCTTTATTTTTAATGAAGATTCTAAATACCAATTTTTACATCTCTAAACTTTAAAACGTTTGAGATATAGACACACTCATTTTAAAAATTCACCCCCCTTTCACCCTCGCATTAATTGGATTTTCCAAAAACAAAAAAATATGTGTTTCTTTATCTTTGACAGCGGTCGAAAGTACCAAAATTGAGGTCTGTAATATCTTCAGTTTCTGAGATATAAGTAGCGGTATCCTGATTAAAGGCATTCAACCCCTTCTTCACCCTTTTTCACCCCTCCTATTGGGATTGTCTGAAAACAAAAAAATACGTGTTTCCTTATTTTTTAAGAAGATTCTAAATACCAATTTTCACATCTGTAAACTTTTAAAGTTTTGAGATACGGGCACACTCATTTTAAAATTTCACCCCACTTATCACCCCCTTAGCTACGGAATATCCAAAAATCCTCTCTTAGCGAGCACCTACATTATAATATGAATATATCCCCAAAATTTCATTTCTTTATGTCCAGTAGTTTTGGCTCGGCGATGATGAATCAGTCAGTCAGTCAGGACAAGCTACTTTATATATATCTATATATATCTATATCTATATATATAAAATAACTTGTCCTGACTGACTGACTGACTGACTGATTCATCATCGCGGAGCCAAAACTACTGGACATAAAGAAATGAAATTTTGTGGATACATTCATATTAAGATGTAGGTGCTCGCTAAGAGAGAATTTTTGGATATTCCGTCGCTAAGGGGGTGAAAGGGGGGTTGAAATTTTAAAATGAGTGTATCTATATCTCAAAACTTTAAAAGTTTACAGATGTAAAAATTGGCATTTAGAATCTTCTTTAAAAATAAGGAAATACGTATTTTTTTGTTTTCCGAAAATCCCAATAGGAGGGGTGAAAAACGGTGAAAAAGGGGTTGAATGCCTTTAATCAGGATACCGGTACTCATATCTCAGAATCTGAACATATTACAGACCTGAAAATTTGTACTTTTGATCTCTTTTAAAAATAAAGAAACACGTATTTTTTTGTTTTCGGAAAATCCAGTTAATGGGAGGGTGAAAAGGGGGCTGAATTTTTAAAATTAATGTACCTATATCTCAAAATTTTGAAAGTTTACAGATGTAAAAATTGGTATTTAGATTTTTCATTATAAATAAAGGAACATGTATTTTTTGTTTTCGGAAAATCCCAATAGGAGGGGTGAAATGGGATGAAAAATGGGTTGAATGCCATTAATGAGGCTACTTATATTTCAGAACCTGAAGATATTACAGACCTAAAAATTGGTATTTGGGATCTACTTTAAAAATAAAGAAACATGTATTTTTTCGTTTTTGGAAAATCCAAATTATGGGGGGTAAAAAGGGGGTGAATTTTTAAAACGACTGCGTCTACATCTTAAAACTTTAAAAGTTTACAGATGTAAATATTTGTATTTAGAATCTCCTTTAAAAATAAATAAACATGTATTCTTTTTGTTTTCGGAAAATCCCAATAGGAGGGGTGAAAAGGGGTTGAATGCCTTTAATGAGGATACTTATATCTCAGAAACTGAAAATATTACAGACCAGACAATTAGTATATGGAATCTCCTTTAAAAATTCAGAAACATTTATTTTTTTGTTTTTGGAAAATCTAATTAATGGGGGTTAGACAGGAGTGACAAATTGGGGTGAATTTTTAGAAAGACTATATCTACAGTATATCTCAGAAACGTAAAATGTTGCAGACGTAAAAATTGGTATTTGGAATCTCCTGTTAAAGTAAAGAAACAGGTATTCTCGGAAAATCCAATGAAGGTTGGGGGGGGGGTGAAAAATTGAAAAATTTATTGAGTTAATTGTATGAGGATACTTACATCTAATAAAAACTAAAGTTGTTACAGACGTGAAAATTGGTATTTAGATCTTCTTTAAAAATAAAACGACGCGTTTTGGGGGGGGGGGGCGGAAAATCATTTTTGGGGGCGAGTGTGAAAAGGAGTTGAATTCCTTTCATGCGGACACATATCTCAAAAACTGAAGATAATCGATATTAGAAGATCCTTTACTATTAAATAAACAAGTATTTTTTGCCGGAAAATTCACTTAAGGGGGCGGGGAGTGTGAAAGTAAGTGAAAAAGTGGATTATTTTTATGGGAATACTTATATCTCAAAACTGAAGGTAACACACGTGAACATTGGTATTTGAAATCTCCTTTAAACATAAAGGAACACGTTTTCTTTTTGAGGGGGTGAACCCTTGAACTTACCATTCCATCGTTGGTCGGCCACGGCTGCTATAGTAGAACAATTTAGAACTCTTAAATCTTGGGTCGTTGCGGGAATAAATTCGGTCACGATCTTAACCAAACGATGGGGTTCAGAAGAAAGCCTAACTACTTGAAATGAGGAGCGAAAATGTGCTTACTAACTTTTATTAAACTGAAAGAGCACGATAACATCGTTAATTTAATATGCATTCTTGCCACAAAAATATAAAAGGATTTAATTATTGATTTTTGAAAAGTTCCAAACACAGTCACATTACATAACGTCACTTCGTTTCTTCCAATGTCGAAGAGTTGCTTCGGAGAAGCTAATATGTTAGTGGACAGCGAAACTGAAAAAACTGAAAAAGGGAAGACCTGAAAACCGGGCACCTATTATTCCAAACAAGAACTGAGAGTTAATCCACACGATCCGTGGAAAATCTGACTTTCAACAATTAGAACGCCTGATTTTCTCTTAATTAAGGTTATCCACCAGTCAAATACCCTTCACGGGTACGGAACATCCGCCGAATGGACCCTTAATCGAACCAAACTGACTATCAGTTGCTTTGGATAGGTTGCGAAATATTATGGGAAAGCATGGTGTTCACTACAAGTTAATGGCATCATTCACAATTGAAATACAATTCCACCATGTATTTGTCGTTCATGACACCCTTAAGTGATAAGGTAATCCCGATGCTAAACGTGCATCACCCCAAACAGCTGTTCGGAAGGAACCAACAACAACATGATCCGGGAGGATCTTACGTTAGATCGTTCTAAAGGAACAAAACTGCGAAATGCAGGAAACACTTACTAATCATGCATTTAGAAGAAATGCCAAACACTGAAGTTAATCAAAAAGTGAAAAGTCACTTGAAAATATTATTATTGAACCGATTTTCAGGTTAAAAATGGGTTTATTATGCTTAATAAATTTACCAGTCCACGCTAAAATTTACTACAATTTTAAGGAATTCTTTCCCTTGACAACAATGCTACCAGTACAGATCTCTCTATTTACTGTCTGTCCCAACACACTACTGGTAAAGTGATTACTTACTTACTCTAACCATGAATAAGAATGAAAATACGACAAGATGACAATAAAATAAAATACTGGCTGACGAATCGAAACCGCATTCGCAACTCAAGTCTCGTTCTAAAACACTGAGTGTCAATATGCACACTATCAACGAAAACGGACGTCAAGACGAGGAAACAATAAAGTCCGTAAAAATAAATTAACATCTCGAAGTCATACAGCTTAACACGCACGAAGAAACACAGTAAAAATATTTAATCTAGATCGGGTCGATGTCCCACACTTGGACAGCCCTCAACTCGTCTGATAGCATTCCCGTTATCTCAATGAGAGCTTCGCATAGACCCTCTACAATAAATCAAATCGTACTGTAACGGCTACCTTCCTCCAGGCCACTTCACAAAAGAAACAAAAGAAACACATCTAAACTGAGACTTGAGTGTGTACAGCTACCATCCCAGACCTATCGTCGGGCTCACTTGAAATCTGTACACCCTAAACCTAATCATTATGTACATGATGCCTTCCAAATTCTATCGTCGGGCGTGACCTAGGACGTCTCATCATCAATGACTCCAAGAATAAACACGTGACGTCCTAAATCTATCGTCGGGCGTCAAAGTGGGTCGTACTACATCTCCCTTCACATATCAGGCGAAATGCAATTCTCAAACAACTCTGATATTTAACACTAGATTTCGTCAAACAAATACGCACGACGGAACCCACGTCTCTATTATCAAAAGAATGCAAGTCGAAATACAGCAAGTGTCTACCTCTCGAAAAATACAGTAAGTGTCTACATCATTATAATATGTGAACTCAAAAATAAATAGACGTGACGAACGGTTCTCCACCTCGAACACAATCTCAGCCTGTGCACTGACGTGTTAGGGAAGCAAATGAAAATTCCCAACACACGTGTACCCTTTTAGTGGATGCCTTCAAAATAATAATCATCACCATCGCATTCGAAATTCTCAGATCGCCTATCATCAATTCCAACCATCTTATCCATGACCTCTCCAATGAACAAATTAAATATAACCCAACCGTGTGTCCAAAGTGCTCTTTGATCCTGAAGATCGTTCATTCTCTTATCATCCATGCGGGCTTTACGCAACATAGATCACTGGATGTGTACTACCCAGACTTTAACATTTTACAAGAGTCGTTTTTCACTTGGAATCTTTCTATAAATTTCACAATGCTTCACATCATAGTCATCTCAAATTCGGATTGATTGCGGAAAACAATACAGCCTGCCTCACACAGCCTGTTCCTAAATACTTCCTCTACAAAAATACAGCTTGTCTCAACACTCTTTCTCCTCGCTTTATTCCAGCGGTATTACTTCCATCTATCCCGTCTCCACATACATATCAATTCATCGCTCTCAATTCCTTTTCCTTCAAGATCCTTTTTCATACATCGATCCCCTGGTGAAAACGACAACCATTATTAAACACATCTCTTACTTTACTATTATTAAGACTTTCGGACCTCAAGAATCCAAGAGCACACACCGACCTTTCGCAATTCAAGTATACACGATGTCTCAAAATTTCCTTCCCATTAACGACTGTGACTAACAAATTTTATTGACATTATCTAAATATGCCTACAATCCTTGTAAAAATAACTGGTTAAATGTAATTTAACAGAGAGGAATTTCCTTATCCCGCGGTAAACATTATTATTATTATTATTATTATTATTATTATTATTATTATTGTTGTTATTATTATTATTATTATTATTGACCAACATTTCTGAATGCAACTGACACCTGAAATTACAATATTCGCCACGACAAATTTACACTTATAACGTTCACAAATCCGCACTTTGAATGATATCTCATCTCAACACAAAATTTTAAGCGTCGCATTTTACCGTTCTTGACCTGAACCTTACACACTGAAATTTCACACGCTGACCAAAATTTACATCGCCTTTCGCCTGATAATTACGAATATCACCCGACAATCATCTGGAAATTTTGTTTAGGACAAACAGTAACAAACTAACTAACTACAACATAATATGAAATAGACAGACCTGCACATTGGTGACATTCTCAGCATTCTGATTACATCATCACCAGCAACCTCGTACTTAGCCACTCATTTTCACAGATAACATTTTCATTTTCAAAAACTCACTCATCCAAACACTACCCTTCACACACACGAGATTAAAATTACCATATAAATAATGCACTTTCTCTGTAACTTGCACCACGAACTTCCCTCGTTCTGCAGTCGACTATAACTGTCTGATGCGTTTCCCAGAGTGGTTTCTCTCCCCGTTGTTTCAATAAGAACAGGTGTTCGGCCGATAAGGGAGTAGAACTATTTTGAATCGCTTCCCCCAGACCCTCTTCACTTACAAGAGTACACGAAATGATAAAATAAAATCTGCCGTGTATTTTCAACCAGCCTACACCTTCCTAGTTCGTCTGCAAACGTTCAGAGCTTCTCCAATCACTTTTCTTCTTAACTAAGTATATGGACCTTAGCCACGAACATGTATTGAATTATTGTCGGTCAATCTGGCGCGAATTTCTAATGACGACGGGCACAAGCTCCCGCGGCTTCAAGTTCCAGATCGACACTGAAAAATCTACGGTGGGGGGTTTCTTTTATAATTTCCGGAAGGACGCTATCCCCTCTATGAGGCTTGGTTGTGAAATCTGCCAAATTTGCTTCTAATAAACCAATTTTGATAAGATTTGTCCCAGAACTCCGGACAGACTTGCACTTATGTTAGGTGTTAATTTTATAAATTTTTCTACACTCACAACAGGAGAAATAAATTGTTTCTGCCCGTGCGTTTCGCGCGTTTTCTTCCTTCCATGACCTTGGCACGTGTAACTAGCTCGCTGATCTCACGCTACCATGTACTTGGGCTTAAATGCACTTAAAATTTTCCCTGGTGGCTCTGTCTTCACAGAGGGTGTATGAATAATTTTGCTTATTTCTTTCATCATTTACTATATTGTCAAAATCCCTCGTTGTGCAGAATTCCATGGATTAAAAGAATTGTCGGGCACTCGAGCTCCACCGAGGTGTCCCGGCAATCCACGAGCTCGCCGTAAGGAAGAACTTCCCCACGCAACATCGGGCTCTTGGGAGCGCAAAATGGCTGCCCTCAAACATACAGTAGTTTCTGAATACCAAATAAATATTTGAGAAAAATAAAAAAATTTCTCACCGTAGAATTATGGGTTCATAATCCACCTACAACGACGAAATGTTTACCCAGAAAGGGGAAATATTTAAACAGATATGTTCCTTCAAAATTCTAAATTGTACATGGGAATTTTGATACAAATGAACCATGATTCTACGTAAAATTTCCCAGCCGATCTCACTCTTGACGTAGGGCTCTGTTACTTTCACGTATTTCCCTGTTTTCTTCTTCCAACAATAGGATTGCGTTACAGATATCATCAACAAAGTCTTCTCTTAAGAATGAACATTGTAAACATTCAGCGTCTTCCTCTTCTTTACTCCCGCTGCTTGCCTGTCCGTGGAGTGGTGCCTCGACCTGTCTTTCTCTCGACGTGACGATCATATTTACAGGTTGTACTTCTTCTTCTTCTTCTTCTTCTTCAGTGACCATTTCCCCAGCTGGTAAGGCTGCATCATCCTGTAGTGGAATTCTTTCTTCGGCTCTATGATCAATCTGTAAATTTCTTGTTGGGTTGCGGTCATCATTTAATTGGGAGTTGCTCGAAGTCTGTTTCCTGTTGTTATTGATGTTATGTGCGTCATTCGGTTGTCTCTCCTTCAGAATCTGGGATGAAAGACTCTGAACCTTTTCCTACTGGGACTTTGAAGTTGTTTTTCTTCTATCAAGAGTCGACATTGACTCTTGCTCAAAATCTGGCGCAAATGGGTTCAGACCGGAGTTTTGCTGGTCTTGCCTATGTGCCTTCTGGAATTCCAGACTTTCAGCCCCGAAACAATCGGTGTTGACGTCCTGGCGCTGTATAGCCCCCTGCCATTTTTTCCTTTCGTGGTCCTTCCTTAACCCGTCGGTGTACTGAACACGTTCACGGTACCGTTCATCCTCATCACGGCGGAAGTTCTGGGTTCGATTATTTCCCCAGTCCCTGCGGTTATTAAGTCCATTCCTGAAATTCCTCTGGTTTTCTCTGTCCCCATCATATCGCCTCCAGTAAGGGTTCCTCCTTTGTGGATAATTCCAATTACCCCTACGCCTTTTCCAATCCTCATTTCGTGGATGCGAGGGTTCCCAGTTATTGCGAAACTCACGCCTCCGCTCAGTCGACTGTGGTTTCCCCTGCTCAGGTGCCTCTGGACTTCCCTCTGGAACCTGGCTAACAGTGTTTACATGTTGCTCGTGCGATCGTCCCCCTCTGGGTGCTATTTGATTATGGGTATGATCCAATTGCCTAAGGATCATTTCTGCCTGCATGGGGGTCTCTACCTTTGATGCAATGAGCATCCTTTGTACTTCGGGAGGTAACTGCTTCTGGATGGCCTGTACCAACTCTTGCTCCGAGGGCGGCGCCTCAAGTTCTCTGAACTTTACCATTTGTGCAATAAAGTATTCACTGAACTTTGTAGGGCCTATTGCATTATACCGACGTGAGTATAGCTCTAATCTAAGACTCTGCTGAATTTCCGTACTCCAAAATTTATTGAGAAACGCCCTCTGGAATTCATCAAAGGTATCAAAGTGGTATCGGAAGCCTTTAAACCATAAAAGTGGTGCCCCCTCTAAATATCTTTCAGCTACCCTCAACTGACGTTCCTCAGGAATCTTGGCGTCCCGGATGTACTCCCTGAGATCCTTAAGAAACCCCTTCGGCGTGGTATGTGGACCTCCATTAAATTTCTTAGGCTGGTCCTCATGTAACTTGATCATGTTAATAACGTTTGTGACCCCTGAGCCTTGAGATCGACTGGTATCTACATTTGAGCTCTGACCGTTATTATTCACATGACTGATATTTGGCAATTGACCACTGAGGTCAGAGTTAACAGCTGTCGAGGTTTGACTTAATACTTTGTCCACCTTGGACTGCATATCTACCACGCTGCTAATCCAACTGCTCACTTCGCTCTTAATGAACCCAACTTTCTTGTCTGTCTCTTCCTGGGCTGACGTGATTTCCCTTAAGTCCTGTTCTATACTAATTTGCCTGTCATTGAATTCCCTGGTATGTTCATTTTTCATTTCAACTAACTCCTCTTGAATTTCTTTAATTAAAATTTCGGAGTCCTCATTAGCCGCTTGGAGTTTACTAATTGCTTCCTCATTAACTTGCAACAGTTTCTTCTCCATGGTTTCGGTTTTTGACAATACCTGACTCTCCAATTCCACACTAATTTTATCTACCTTGTTGTTCAGTGACTGAATGTCCGCAGATAATATTTGACGTTGTTCCTCTATTATGGTTAACGTTTTCCCCTTTTCCTTATCACTGGAGATCCGCATCTCTACGACCTGTTGTGTAATGTCGTCCTTAAATTCAACCTGGCTGTCGATCAGCTGCTTATGCGCCGCCTGGCTTTCCAGTAAATGCTTGTCAAGTTCCTTTCTCATCTCATCCTGACTATCGCATAACCTACTGTACATGTCGTGGCTTTCGTCAAAACGCTTGTCCATATCGGTTTTTAAACTGTCATGGATTTTAGAAAACTGTTTGTCGAAATCGTTCTTTAAATTGACCTGCACTTCCGCAAATTGTTTGTCAATTTCATCCCTAATTTCCACTCGGCTATCATCAAAACGCTGGTTGAGTTTACCTATCTCAACCCTAACTTCCTCTTTAAGTTCGGTACAAATAGTGTATGTCTCCTGAACTACGTTCTTCAATCCAGCCTTCAACTCATCACTAGACTCTTTACACCTAGCCTGGGTATCCTCGATACTACTCTGTAACTCCTCAATCTTACCATCCAAACTATCATTATGAGCCTTCATGTCCTCTCTCAAATTCTCACTCTGGACTTTCGCGTCCTCCATCTTACTATCCAAACTGTCTATCTTACTATTCAAGTTCTCATTTATCTTACTATTTAAACTCTCATTCTGGACTTTCATGTCCTCTATCATCTGCATTAACTTCTCCAAGGTCGCCTGACCTTCCATCTCACAATACCACAAAGAATACAATAATGAGTACGCTGGCTGTTGATGCAACCAGAATACTCCAAACTACTAGGGAAAGAATTCACTATCTACTGCGTTTTCACATACAAACGCTATTATAATTTAATACCAAAACTGACAACATTCCAACAGTTGTCTTATAAAATTTTGTTTACATGGCTGGTATCACAAACTCGTTTAATAAAAAGAAAATCTGAAGTTAATAAGTTACTCTGGATAAATATCCCAAATAGTTTCGCTTCCGTAAATTAAGTAAATAAAGAACATGTTAACGCATAAACTTTGAATGTAATTCAGCATTACCACTTCCAAATTTTATATTGGCAACATGACATAAGCTTCAATAAAGCTTTAAGTATTGATTTCCTAAAATGCATTGTGACTGTTATTATTATTATTATTTACCAAGTAGTTACGCTCCTCGTTAAACGTGATAATATCTAGCACTCTCATTGGGCATAATTCGTTTAACTGTGGCTCAGCCATAGTTCTCACCCGCTTGTATTATTTATAATGTGGCTTAGGCCTCAACATTATTTTATATTTTTCTAACATTTATTTTCAATGGATAATTTCATTATCGTTATCGTGGCATCGTATCGTTATCGTGACTTTGGGCTCCTCATCGTTATCGTGACATTAAGGCCCCAAAGTTGATGGCGCCACTTCTACTGATCCACCAACGTATAACAATCCTACAATTGGTCATCGTTTCACTGATGTCAACCAACTTAACTTGTAGTTCTTCTCTCGATGTACTTAGGCCCTGTCTTAAGTGACTGAAGCCACCACGTTGGAAGCCACTTCTACTGAACCCTTGAACTTACCATTCCATCGTTGGTCGGCCACGGCTGCTATAGTAGAACAATTTAGAACTCTTAAATCTTGGGTCGTTGCGGGAATAAATTCGGTCACGATCTTAACCAAACGATGGGGTTCAGAAGAAAGCCTAACTACTTGAAATGAGGAGCGAAAATGTGCTTACTAACTTTTATTAAACTGAAAGAGCACGATAACATCGTTAATTTAATATGCATTCTTGCCACAAAAATATAAAAGGATTTAATTATTGATTTTTGAAAAGTTCCAAACACAGTCACATTACATAACGTCACTTCGTTTCTTCCAATGTCGAAGAGTTGCTTCGGAGAAGCTAATATGTTAGTGGACAGCGAAACTGAAAAAACTGAAAAAGGGAAGACCTGAAAACCGGGCACCTATTATTCCAAACAAGAACTGAGAGTTAATCCACACGATCCGTGGAAAATCTGACTTTCAACAATTAGAACGCCTGATTTTCTCTTAATTAAGGTTATCCACCAGTCAAATACCCTTCACGGGTACGGAACATCCGCCGAATGGACCCTTAATCGAACCAAACTGACTATCAGTTGCTTTGGATAGGTTGCGAAATATTATGGGAAAGCATGGTGTTCACTACAAGTTAATGGCATCATTCACAATTGAAATACAATTCCACCATGTATTTGTCGTTCATGACACCCTTAAGTGATAAGGTAATCCCGATGCTAAACGTGCATCACCCCAAACAGCTGTTCGGAAGGAACCAACAACAACATGATCCGGGAGGATCTTACGTTAGATCGTTCTAAAGGAACAAAACTGCGAAATGCAGGAAACACTTACTAATCATGCATTTAGAAGAAATGCCAAACACTGAAGTTAATCAAAAAGTGAAAAGTCACTTGAAAATATTATTATTGAACCGATTTTCAGGTTAAAAATGGGTTTATTATGCTTAATAAATTTACCAGTCCACGCTAAAATTTACTACAATTTTAAGGAATTCTTTCCCTTGACAACAATGCTACCAGTACAGATCTCTCTATTTACTGTCTGTCCCAACACACTACTGGTAAAGTGATTACTTACTTACTCTAACCATGAATAAGAATGAAAATACGACAAGATGACAATAAAATAAAATACTGGCTGACGAATCGAAACCGCATTCGCAACTCAAGTCTCGTTCTAAAACACTGAGTGTCAATATGCACACTATCAACGAAAACGGACGTCAAGACGAGGAAACAATAAAGTCCGTAAAAATAAATTAACATCTCGAAGTCATACAGCTTAACACGCACGAAGAAACACAGTAAAAATATTTAATCTAGATCGGGTCGATGTCCCACACTTGGACAGCCCTCAACTCGTCTGATAGCATTCCCGTTATCTCAATGAGAGCTTCGCATAGACCCTCTACAATAAATCAAATCGTACTGTAACGGCTACCTTCCTCCAGGCCACTTCACAAAAGAAACAAAAGAAACACATCTAAACTGAGACTTGAGTGTGTACAGCTACCATCCCAGACCTATCGTCGGGCTCACTTGAAATCTGTACACCCTAAACCTAATCATTATGTACATGATGCCTTCCAAATTCTATCGTCGGGCGTGACCTAGGACGTCTCATCATCAATGACTCCAAGAATAAACACGTGACGTCCTAAATCTATCGTCGGGCGTCAAAGTGGGTCGTACTACATCTCCCTTCACATATCAGGCGAAATGCAATTCTCAAACAACTCTGATATTTAACACTAGATTTCGTCAAACAAATACGCACGACGGAACCCACGTCTCTATTATCAAAAGAATGCAAGTCGAAATACAGCAAGTGTCTACCTCTCGAAAAATACAGTAAGTGTCTACATCATTATAATATGTGAACTCAAAAATAAATAGACGTGACGAACGGTTCTCCACCTCGAACACAATCTCAGCCTGTGCACTGACGTGTTAGGGAAGCAAATGAAAATTCCCAACACACGTGTACCCTTTTAGTGGATGCCTTCAAAATAATAATCATCACCATCGCATTCGAAATTCTCAGATCGCCTATCATCAATTCCAACCATCTTATCCATGACCTCTCCAATGAACAAATTAAATATAACCCAACCGTGTGTCCAAAGTGCTCTTTGATCCTGAAGATCGTTCATTCTCTTATCATCCATGCGGGCTTTACGCAACATAGATCACTGGATGTGTACTACCCAGACTTTAACATTTTACAAGAGTCGTTTTTCACTTGGAATCTTTCTATAAATTTCACAATGCTTCACATCATAGTCATCTCAAATTCGGATTGATTGCGGAAAACAATACAGCCTGCCTCACACAGCCTGTTCCTAAATACTTCCTCTACAAAAATACAGCTTGTCTCAACACTCTTTCTCCTCGCTTTATTCCAGCGGTATTACTTCCATCTATCCCGTCTCCACATACATATCAATTCATCGCTCTCAATTCCTTTTCCTTCAAGATCCTTTTTCATACATCGATCCCCTGGTGAAAACGACAACCATTATTAAACACATCTCTTACTTTACTATTATTAAGACTTTCGGACCTCAAGAATCCAAGAGCACACACCGACCTTTCGCAATTCAAGTATACACGATGTCTCAAAATTTCCTTCCCATTAACGACTGTGACTAACAAATTTTATTGACATTATCTAAATATGCCTACAATCCTTGTAAAAATAACTGGTTAAATGTAATTTAACAGAGAGGAATTTCCTTATCCCGCGGTAAACATTATTATTATTATTATTATTATTATTATTATTATTATTATTATTATTATTATTATTATTATTGTTGTTATTATTATTATTATTATTATTGACCAACATTTCTGAATGCAACTGACACCTGAAATTACAATATTCGCCACGACAAATTTACACTTATAACGTTCACAAATCCGCACTTTGAATGATATCTCATCTCAACACAAAATTTTAAGCGTCGCATTTTACCGTTCTTGACCTGAACCTTACACACTGAAATTTCACACGCTGACCAAAATTTACATCGCCTTTCGCCTGATAATTACGAATATCACCCGACAATCATCTGGAAATTTTGTTTAGGACAAACAGTAACAAACTAACTAACTACAACATAATATGAAATAGACAGACCTGCACATTGGTGACATTCTCAGCATTCTGATTACATCATCACCAGCAACCTCGTACTTAGCCACTCATTTTCACAGATAACATTTTCATTTTCAAAAACTCACTCATCCAAACACTACCCTTCACACACACGAGATTAAAATTACCATATAAATAATGCACTTTCTCTGTAACTTGCACCACGAACTTCCCTCGTTCTGCAGTCGACTATAACTGTCTGATGCGTTTCCCAGAGTGGTTTCTCTCCCCGTTGTTTCAATAAGAACAGGTGTTCGGCCGATAAGGGAGTAGAACTATTTTGAATCGCTTCCCCCAGACCCTCTTCACTTACAAGAGTACACGAAATGATAAAATAAAATCTGCCGTGTATTTTCAACCAGCCTACACCTTCCCAGTTCGTCTGCAAACGTTCAGAGCTTCTCCAATCACTTTTCTTCTTAACTAAGTATATGGACCTTAGCCACGAACATGTATTGAATTATTGTCGGTCAATCTGGCGCGAATTTCTAATGACGACGGGCACAAGCTCCCGCGGCTTCAAGTTCCAGATCGACACTGAAAAATCTACGGTGGGGGGTTTCTTTTATAATTTCCGGAAGGACGCTATCCCCTCTATGAGGCTTGGTTGTGAAATCTGCCAAATTTGCTTCTAATAAACCAATTTTGATAAGATTTGTCCCAGAACTCCGGACAGACTTGCACTTATGTTAGGTGTTAATTTTATAAATTTTTCTACACTCACAACAGGAGAAATAAATTGTTTCTGCCCGTGCGTTTCGCGCGTTTTCTTCCTTCCATGACCTTGGCACGTGTAACTAGCTCGCTGATCTCACGCTACCATGTACTTGGGCTTAAATGCACTTAAAATTTTCCCTGGTGGCTCTGTCTTCACAGAGGGTGTATGAATAATTTTGCTTATTTCTTTCATCATTTACTATATTGTCAAAATCCCTCGTTGTGCAGAATTCCATGGATTAAAAGAATTGTCGGGCACTCGAGCTCCACCGAGGTGTCCCGGCAATCCACGAGCTCGCCGTAAGGAAGAACTTCCCCACGCAACATCGGGCTCTTGGGAGCGCAAAATGGCTGCCCTCAAACATACAGTAGTTTCTGAATACCAAATAAATATTTGAGAAAAATAAAAAAAATTCTCACCGTAGAATTATGGGTTCAGGGGGGGGGAGGTAAATCAATTTAACCGCGGTGGGGTGAAAACGGAGGTGAGACCAATTGATTTTACTGTTCCTAATGTGCTTATAAGGAGCCTCCGTGGCTCAGGTGGCATCGCGCTGGCTTCTCACCGCTGGGTTTCGTGGTTCAAATCCCGGTCACTCAATGTGAGATTTGTGCTGGACAAAGCGGAGGCGGGACAGGTTTTTCTCCGGGTACTCCGGTTTTCACCGTCATCATTCATTCCAGCAACACTCTCCAATATCATTTCATTTCATTTGTCATTAATTTAATCATTGCCCCAGTGGAGTGCGACAGGCTTCGGCAGGGCTTATTCATTCCATTCCTGACCCGGTTGAATGACTGGAAACAGGCTGTGGATTTTCAATGTACTTATTCCGATCATAAACCGATCATTTTTAATCTCTCCTGGGTTCGTTTTCAAGATCCATCTTTTCCTTTGGAGAGCCTTCTTAGATTACAGTAGATTCTTCTGGCATATAAACAAAAATTTAAACATTTTTGAAATAATCGATAGATATATGATTGACCGTGCAATTGTTCACCTCTGTAATAAGGTCAATAATGCACGGAAGTATCTCATTCGTTTCGCCAGCAGTCCTGCGCACCTGCCTACGGGAGACAATGGTGCTGGTCATACTGTCATCAATGACAACAGCAGCAGATGTAATTTACCGCCAAGTAGAGGTTCAGTAACACCAAGGCACCCAAGACGACACCACGCCGTATCTCCTCAAGGATTTGATCCACATTAAAAATGCTTATAGGAATAGATGGCAAAGATTTAGGGACCCAACTGACCGGGTGGAATACCTGGGCCTATCACGGGAAGTACGAAATCGATTGCTGGAGAAAAGATTGAAAAATGGGAGGAACGTTGCCGTAATCTCTCAGAAAAAGAGTCAGATCGCAAATTTTGGCGGAATCTCTCAGAAAACGAGTCAGATCGCGAATATCGGTGGGTTATATATAAAACGATAAGCATTCAATTATAAATGTCATTATAATACCGTAGCGAAGCACGGGTATCTTGCTAGTAGATTCATATGCGCGTGTACGTTATATGAATCCGAAATGGCCTTGGCCATCGGTATCATCCTAGTTTTCAACTATCCGAGGTGCCATCGGTCCACATTACCTTGGATAATCGGAATGCTACAGTAATATTAAAGCCGGCAGTATCCAAAAAGCCAAGACAATTGCATCGGAGAATTAATAGTGAAATTCGTGAGAGGGAGAACTGGAGTTAAACGTCGTGAAATGTGGATATGGGAAGTGAAGAATGGGAAAAGAAGAGCGTGAAATAGTTGGTCGTCAATACCAATCTTATTTCAACACTTACGTTCTGGACTTTCAAACTGATTTCTTCTCTGTTATCCAGTTGCTTTCAAACTTCATTTGCAGATGCATAGTACCCCAGTAGACACGACGTTTGTAAATTATGAGTACCGGTCTTTCGCTTATTAAATTTGTAGTTGAACTAGCTGGCAAAGCGGTATGATAAGCAGCGAAGTTTTCTTTAGTTCCGTTGTAGATAGTTCGATGACGTCGGTAGATGCAAAGTGGGTCTCGGCCCATGAGTGGCCACGGCAGGTCCGCACTCTGCACTCTGACCGGCCAACCGAACAGAGAAGGTGTGACCACGGCTCTACCGTAGCTCTACGCCTCTCCATTCGAAAGACGGGACAGGGCTGGACCTCACGGCTGGCCCCAACCGTCGGCTGTCCTGAGAATGGTTTTCTGTGGTTTTCCATTTTCCTGCACTAAGGCGAATGCCGGGAAAGTTAATAATATAGGCCATGGGCGCCAACCCCCTCACCTTCTCCTAGCATCTCCTTCACCGTAACAAATCTCTCGGCCTGAGAGTCGGCGTCACCAGCTAAGAGGCCCGCCTCCCCCTTCAGGGAGGAATTAAAACATTTTCGTAGTAGTATTGGATGATTTTATAGCCTACCCGTACATCTGAACTTAAACATTTAATAATATATGCAAGTTAATCAGCTGATCAATGTCCTTATGACTGGTTTCATGCATTCTTTTATATTACGGGAAGATTAATATTGCACGTAAATTACGTTAATAATACAAATACTGAAGTTGCATCTTTCTTTTTTGTCACTTACCTGTGTAACATCATAAAGATTCTAATTTGCAACACTCCCGTTTAAATATCTTTCATAGCATTAACGACCATTGGATCCAGGGATGGACATGGACTGCTTAAATAATATTCCCCGTCAACATAAATATTCTGCTTAATAATTTTGCTGCTGTTGGCATTCAGATAGAAATATTTTCTTAGCAAAATGAACTAAATATTTTCCACGAGAAAATGGAGCAAGCCGATTCACAGCTGCTCAATGCATGCGAAGAAAATGGGAATATGAATAACGATACTCACATTCAATGTTTTCCACTATGTCTACAATATTGCACATTAAAGAAGGTTGTCGTAGGCGCCAAAATTGTGTAATTATTGTCGCATCTAAGTTACAAAGCCATATATACGATGTGAATCGCTGTCGAAAACTGCTGTAACTTGTAACTACGGTGGAATGAAAACGTATACAGTAGGAAATTGAAACATCGCCTGTGGAATCGTAACATTGGCAAAATTACGATAGTTTTCTAGGACGAAAAAGCGTAAAAGACCACATCAACTGATGTATGTAACTCAAAATTCATTTTGTTGTTTTTGACGTAAGACACTTTTCTACTGAGGTGCGACGTATTTGCCCCACATTGTATATTACTTTACATTTAACTACATATTTTAGTTTTTTCATCATTTTACTTCCCTCAAGTAAGATCTCCCTTGTGCTTAACTTGGCTTAACTGGTTCATTTACTGCTGTGCGTACCATAAGCAATGATATCGCGTCAGGTTACATAAGTTGTGATCAAGTCGTGGATATATATGCCTACCCTTTAGTCACGTTTCCTGATACGGGGTCGGTGGTGAGGTGACGTGCTTTGACGGCCGGATGCCCTTCCTGACGCCAGTCTCTGTTGAGGATTTGAAGTCATGTACTAGGTATACGGTTTTAAATTTGCTTTACGTCGCACCGACACAGATAGATCTTATGGCGACAAAGGGGTCGCAAAAAGCTAGGAGTGGGAACGAAGCGGCCGTGGCCTTAATTAAGGTACAGCCCCAGAATTTGTCTGGTGTGAAAATTGGAAACCACGAAAATCTATCTTCAGGGTTGCCAAAGTGAGAAAATTATGGATAGAAAGACCTGATTTCACAATGCCACGCATTTCATTCCACACTGTGAAAAATCACGGGATTGTTCATCATCATGCTTCGTTTTCTCTTCCTTGTGGCTATATGTAGTTTTATGTATTATCAAGCAATAATATGTAACGTGGGGCAAATATGTACCCCAATAGAAAAGTGTCTTATAGATAAATATGACAATTAAAATGCACTACATTACACACGTGGGAGGGAAATAACACTTTCAGACGTTGCAGAACCTGCTCATAAGCGAATACGCTAAGTGAAGGTTAAAATACAATACCGGCATCTCCTAGCAGTTGCGTGGGGATTGGGGGATTTAAATACTTTCTGGTAACCTTCATCTCTCCTCAAATCTACTGATCTGCTAAATCTGTTCTCACGATCAATTTGTAGATCGCGATCGACGTGTTGTTGGCCCAAGTATTAGAATTTCCCGAAAAACATAACCTAAATCTGCCTACTTTCAGTATTATAAGCAGTATAAGTGGACGGTTCTAGCGCCACCGCCACCACAGGCCTTCCACAGAGGCCTCCACCGCATTGTCCTCTGGCGAAGTCATGTTTGTAAACAAAGCCACGTGCTCTTGTTTGTAAACAAAGCTACGTGCTTTTTTGACAGCCACGTGCTTTTTGACAGCTATCAAGCTGACAGCCACGTGCTTTTATGACAGCGGCAATCTTTAATCAACAAAGCATCGTGCTGCCCTATTTACGGCACTAAACCTCATCGTGGTGGTGGGTAATATAAAATCCACGTGCATTTTGTCAGCTGTCATCCATCATCTTGCATCGCTAACTTCAGTGCTGCCCTCTTTACGGCACGTGGGTAATTTGAGAGCCACGTGCTTTTTGACAGCTGTCAGCTGCCATCTTTAACCAACAAAGCATCGTGCTACCATATTTAGCTACTACCTTTGAAATGTGGTGGAGGCAATTTCCATGTGCTTTCTTGACAGCTAGCATCTTTAATCAACAGAGCATCGTGCTGCCCTCTTTAGGCGCTAAACCTTATCTTACGCACGTGGTAGAGGGCAATTCGAAATTCCACGTGCTTTTTAAAGCCACGTGCCTTTTGACAGCTGTCAGCGGCCATTTTTAATCAACAGAGCATCGTGCTGCCATCTTTAGCTACCAGTACTACCTTAGGTACGTGGCAGCAGGCAATTTGAAAAATTCCACGTGCGTTCTTGACAGCGGCCATCTTTAATTAACAGAGCATCGTGCTGCCATCTTTAGCTACTACCTTTGAAATGTGGTGGCGGCAATTTCCACGTGCTTTTTTGACAGCGGCCATCTTTAAACAACAAAGCATCGTGCTGCCATCTTTATGGCACTACATTTGAAATGTGGCGGCGGCAATTTCTACGTGCTTTTTGATAGCCGCCATCTTTAATCAACAGAGCATCGTGCTGCTATCTTTAGCTCTTACCTTATGCATGCGGTGGAGGGCAATTCGAAATTCCACGTGCTTTTTAAAGCCACATACCTTGTGTCAGCGGCCATCTTTAATCAACAGAGCATGGTGCTGATATCTTTAGCTACTATCATTGAAATGTGGTGGCGGGAATTTCCACGTGCTTTTTTTAACAGCCGCCATATTTAACTACATGCACGTGGCTTACTACTACGGGACAAGCAAGCAAGCTGCCAGCAAGGTGTCCTTCTTAACATGCTATTATTTTTAAACCAAGATGCTGTTTTCAACACTCTAAGACGTACTTACGAGGCTACATCATGTGCAAGAGAGATAGATTTGAACAGACTAGAATCGATAAACAGGTGTTTAGAACATGACAAAAGATTTTTTTAGAGAAGTCAATTTTTAAACCAAGCTGCTGTTTTTAACAATCTAAGACTTTGTTCACATACTTACAAAGCTGCTGTTGTGAACACTGTTTTAGAAAGCTAACTACTAACGTGATTATGGTTAAGAGTGCTAGGTTAACCCACGCATTTGTAGCCGAAGGACGTTCACGTTTGAGGCTCAACCTAATTAGACATAATCGAGGGACTTCGGTGCTGAGAGATTGAGTCTGAACTACTGCGGGGCTAAATTTAGGACGTTCACAGATATTAGATCGGATGCTAAAGTCAAGTTGTAACAGGAAAAGTGTGGAGACATGAAATTGCGAGTTCATTGCTTTTTTACCTAGCATGCTAAGACTGCACAGGCCAGTTGGAAGTATTTGCTGACACAAGGAATACAAAGTTCATTGTTCGTACACGTTCGCGACACACAGGAACTTATCTTCATACTGAATAACTAATGTAGTGCCGGAACTTAGCTCTTTACGTTCGATACTCCTGCAGGCCTAACGTTGCGCGACTACGCATTAACCCCCCAGGACTTGCTCTGCAGGATTTCGCGTATTATTATTATTAGAATTCTCCGAATACAGAAATAAATCCTCACCTACACTTTACTACACAGGCCTAACGTTGCGTTGACCACGCATTAACGTCCTAGGAATTGACATGTTAATAGGGAGATGGTGTAAGGCGTAAAGGGGTATCTGATAAGGAAGAGGTATAGCTACGTCCCTTTTTTACATTCCCTCTTACTTATTAATGCAAACATCATATAATTCCTATCAATAAATCTATTCTTCCTAGTCCTGTAGCCGCTATATTCCTAGGATTTGATGTCAGGATAATGTTAAAAAACTTCTGCATAGAATAATAATACTTACCTGTAGCATAGTAAAAAAATAATTTCCGCATAGCTGTACATATGCTGAGAAGCAGACATAAGATTTTACGTAGCAAGAGATACTTCCCTTAGAGACAACACTTTCTTTCTTAACATACAACCTCTTCTTCTCCTTCGTGTGGGAGAAGGTAATACTCATGCGGACAAAGGAATACGTAATCTAAAATAAAAGAATATGCTAATTCTACATTATTTATTGCAACTTGTATGTACAAGTTTTATCTTCAATCATTTGCTGTAGTCATTTCCGCTTCATATATGTACATCTTACAATGTTGGTGAACCTTACCCTTCTTAAATAATAATGCAATTCTCTCAAGTTAATGATGCAAATTCTTATATGTACAAGTTTTAACTCGAATCATTTGCTGTACTACACTCTTAGTTTACCTTACCCTTCTTACTATCTTTACAGATCTTTTATACACTGACTGACAGAGCAAATGCAACACCAAGAAGGAGTGGTCAGAACTTTATGCCAATTGCAGGGTAGACTGAAGTCACTGAGGTATGCTCATGATGTGAAATGCGCCGCTGTGCTGCGCACGTAGCGAACGATAAATGGGACACGGCGTTGGCGAATGGCCTACCGTGATTTCTCAGCCGACAGTCATTGTAGAACGTGTTGTCGTGTGCCACAGGACACGTGTATAGCTAAGAATGCCAGGCCGCCGTCAACGGAGGCATTTCCAGCAGACAGACGACTTTACGAGGGGTATGGTGATCGGGCTGAGAAGGGCAGGTTGGTCGCTTCGTCAAATCGCAGCCGATACCCATAGGGATGTGTCCACGGTGCAGCGCCTGTGGCGAAGATGGTTGGCGCAGGGACATGTGGCACGTGCGAGGGGTCCAGGCGCTGCCCGAGTGACGTCAGCACGCGAGGATCGGCGCATCCGCCGCCAAGCGGTGGCAGCCCCTCACGCCACGTCAACCGCCATTCTTCAGCATGTGCAAGACACCCTGGCTGTTCCAATATCGACCAGAACAACTTCTCGTCGATTGGTTGAAGGAGGCCTGCACTCCCGGCGTCCGCTCAGAAGACTACCATTGACTCCACAGCATAGACGTGCACGCCTGGCATGGTGCCGGGCTAGAGCGACTTGGATGAGGGAATGGCGGAACGTCGTGTTCTCCGATGAGTCACGCTTCTGTTCTGTCAGTGATAGTCACCGCAGACGAGTGTGGCGTCGACGTGGAGAAAGGTCAAATCCGGCAGTAACTGTGGAGCGCCCTACCGCTAGACAACGCGGCATCATGATTTGGGGCGCTATTGCGTATGATTCCACAGTCACCTCTAGTGCGTATTCAAGGCACGTTAAATGCCCACCGCTACGTGCAGCATGTGCTGCGGCCGGTGGCACTCCCGTACCTTCAGGGGCTGCCCAATGCTCTGTTTCAGCAGGATAATGCCCGCCCACACACTGCTCGCATCTCCCAACAGGCTCTACGAGGTGTACAGATGCTTCCGTGGCCAGCGTACTCTCCGAATCTCCCACCAATCGAACACGTGTGGGATCTCATTGGACGCCGTTTGCAAACTCTGCCCCAGCCTCGTACGGACGACCAACTGTGGCAAATGGTTGACAGAGAATGGAGAACCATCCCTCAGGACACCATCCGCACTCTTATTGACTCTGTACCTCGACGTGTTTCTGCGTGCATCGCCGCTCGCGGTGGTCCTACATCCTACTGAGTCGATGCCGTGCGCATTGTGTAACCTGCATATCGGTTTGAAATAAACATCAATTATTCGTCCGTGCCGTCTCTGTTTTTTCCCCAACTTTCATCCCTTTCGAACCACTCCTTCTTGGTGTTGCATTTGCTCTGTCAGTCAGTGTACAATATGTACAGTAAATTGTGTTTAAATACAGTTATCTGTGAGGTAAGACCGCTTAGCGTATACATTACAAAGTACATAGCTCTAACATTATATACACACACACACACACACACACAAAACTGCTTTAGGTGAAGTAGTACCTATCAGTACCACTGTGCCCCCAGGCTAGAGTGTTAGTAGATTTTGGAATGACAAACCGTTTACAATCTTCATTCTTAAGTGCTACCTTATTAATTAAATTAGTGTACAACTGATGCTTCCTGCTTCTAATAATAGCCATTTGCTTATGTAAAATAAGTGGATTTTTATTAATACAATTTTCATAATTTTCTAAACTTAGCTCATTCTGAACTACATTCTTTTTAATTCCTTTCAATCTCTTTATTTTAGTTTATTTAATAGCATTATGCAATATGATTTGGCTTTAGTGCCTACAAATGAATGGATAATATTTCCAGCACATTCGTCTTTCATTTTACCTAGAACTTTTTTGTTTACTAGCGGCAGATCATAATCATTATTTTCAAGATAGTTACTAGTATCAAACCTACCTAAGTCTGGCTTTATATAATTGTTATAGTCATCAGTTTTGATTTGGTAAATACCGAATCGGTATCTGTGTAGAGCAGTTGCACATTATCAGCGTACTTCTTCATCACATAATCGTAATGGAATTCATACATCAGTGTTTTAGCTAATGCAAGTACAGCAAAGCCAACGTAGGTAGGTTTGTCTTACTTAACCTCAACACGATTCATCTGTATAATGATTAAATTTTCATGTATAATAGTACAGCTGTGGGAATTCGGTTTACTTATTTAATAGTTAGCACCACACCTTTGGTTAATATTTTCCCAGTTTGTAATCAATTTTACATCAACGCGTTTGTCAACATTTTCCATGGTCTTACCAAACACGCTGTTATTCATGAGCTTATAGAAATCTTTCTCAAACTCGTTAACTGCATTTGTTCTTAAATCATTGTTGAGATCGATATATAGTTTTAGCCACGGTGATTGATTGAATTCTAGTACGCGATGAATTTTGGTTAACTTCAAACCATGCTGCAAACACTGTTTTAAATTCCGATAATGAATAACATACTTAGATTTGTCACACAAATTGGCGATTAGCATGTGTTTTGTTGATGCAATGTACGGAGACTACAAATTTTCAGGGCAGAACGGTAAGTCATTATGTGAAATGTGTAACTCTTTAGTATACTGTAAATCAACTTCAAGGATATACCCTTTATTAGCTTCGTCGTCTAGGGTGTGCAGCTGTAAATCGTCAATTTCGCACTGGGTTAGCCAGCGGAAACTATTTAATGGTAGATGCTGACTTATTGCCCACCCATACTGATTGTTAGCATCAATATAAACAATATACTGAGATTGCTGACTAGAGTCAAAACTCGGCATGTACTTATTATTTGCCTTAGAATACCGCCCACTACACTGACTTAGGCCACCTCGAATAGACGATTTTATACAGTGCACCATATCGATTTCTGTTAGCAGTTCCAAATTTACTTGCGTGTGTTTTAACATGGCATACCAACTTCACCCAGGTGCTGTAAAATACTGACATGGATCAAGGCTGTATGTTTTCCTGCAATCACAGCGAAAATTTTCGAAAACATCAGCTAACAAAAGTACATCCGTCTTTAAATATAAGGCAGAGTATTCGCCTAGCGTTTGAATGTGGAACAGCTCCCAGATACGTTGTGCATGTACATAGTCATCATCACTAATATCAGCTGAATTCAGCGAGCTGTAAAATGATTGTTTTGATGGTAAGGCGCTTTTTTCGAGGCGTTCTAAACAGTCAATATATTCATAACAGGAGACACCCTTACGCCGAATTAAATTAAACTGCTTTTCTTCAAGAAAAACACGTCGAATTTCTGTGAATTGTTCTGGTTGCAAATTACTCGAAATTTTATCAAGGCTACTCGCCATAAAGCGAAACGAGTCAGGAAATCTCAATTTTATAGTATGCTTATCTACTTTTAAGCACTTTGTAAATGCAATATACCGCTCTTTGTTCTGAGGGATTATATCTACTTTTTCATCTGAAGCTCCAAATTGTGAAGTAATAAAATGTGAGTCGTAACCAGATAAGTTATGAAAAATTACAGGAATAAATTTTGGAACTCTGTACTTAAGATTACAGCTATTATGAGCAGGACATCTGTACAAGCCAGTTAAATGGCCATGATCGAAAACTTTAGGGTCATTTTCAGAAAATTCGCTATTACAAATACTACATTTTCTAGCACGTTGATGTTCTTTTAACTGAATTTCGGTAAGTGGTTTCATGGGAATGTTAGTATTTAGAATACTGCTGAGTCGTACTGCATCACTTTCAAGTCTTTCTAAAAATAGTTTAGCAGCATCAGGTTCTCGATACAGCTCTAACTTATTAAGCGTACTATCATAACTACACTTGATATAATTCGCGAAGCTATACGGGACATGCATGTGTAAAAGAGTTGTCTGGATTAGGCGCGCATGTGCTAAATGGTTTGAGGATGGCTTCAAAGTCTGCGTAGATGATAAAAGGCACCCACAGCTGTTAGTTATAATTAGTAAATTTCAAAACATTATTGCCTCTAGTAGGTATCTCTGTACATACATAATTGCAGTCATTTTTAGAACGGTTTGTTATCTGATCTTCAGTTCTAAAATACTGAATGAATCCGTCGCATAGGCACTTTTTGTACCACCTGTTTGACAACTGACTACTAACAAGTCTACACGAATTTTTAATCCAAAAAAGTGGCTATTCTCACTATTTTCTATATAGAGTAAGTTAACATGAGTACTCTTCTTATTACATGTATAATACAGAGGATCTACTACAGACTTTTTGTCTACACCATGCACATTAATGCTAATATTATTTAGTTGTTCAAAGCGCTTAATGTCCTTAATGTCTATACCATCTAAATTTAGTTGTGTTGAATAGTGAGGATACGATGACGTTCTATTGGCTACACTCGGTTTCGCAGGATTTAAAACCGACACGACAGCCCATGCAAAACACGCCTCGTCATCGCTTTGGACGTTCACAACAGCTTTTTTCGCTGAATCCATGTCGGCAGCTCGATGTATGAAGATCCTCGCAAGGGATTGTACTTACCGATGTTAACTTCTATTGTCGCGGCCACGAAATTAGGCGGGTCAGAGAAATTACGCTGTTGCCAATGTTATGTAGCAACTGGCGAAGAAATGTCTTACTGAACACATCATTTCGGAGCGCGAGGCAAGTTGTTCTCTCTCTCAAGCTTCTGATGTTACTTCATACAATGTTTCGAGACAAATTATACTACAAGCTTCAGAAAAGACTGCTGATTCCAGTGGTATAACGATTTTCCATATAAACCACTTTAAATAATTATGAAAGATAAAATCTTGAACGAGTAAGTTTAAATCCGTAGAATCATGTATTGAAAATTTCAGTAAGAGGCCATGTTTTTATTTCTTCAGCCAATAAAATTTTGTCTGCGGGAAAAATGTAAAATATCGCCTGACTTATATTTTTTATCTGAAACATATTTCCGTGAGTCTTGTAATTTTCCTGGAAAATGGCCCGGAAAGCGATCATGTAAATGTCGCTAGCTGAGGGAGTTCGGGGCGCGCGCACCAGCACAGGCTGCAGGACCTCGTAAATACTTTCTGATTACATATTAATCCGTATCAGTTTTATTACATTATAAATATTTGAATACTGTATATTGTACCGAGTAATATAGGAAAATAACTACTTTAAAGAATAGGTTTACATTAATTTGCAATGAAGTAAGAATCGGTTTCTGGCTTCAAGGCAGTCTTAGTCACTGTCATCACTCATCTCACTATCTGTCGAGTCGTCTTTTACACTGATGATAAATGGCTCCTTTCTTTCGTCCCTTGCTATTTCCTTGGCCCAATCGTCTGTTTGAACATCTTCCGCGTGATTGAAGCACTTCTTCCAATCTGCAGCAGTCGCACGGTCGATGGCTTCTGACGTGAGTTTTTCTACGCCCTTTATTTTGAATATCTTGTTCCTCTCTGCCACTTCTCTCTTGACTTGAGCCCAAATCAATTCACATTCACTATCCATCTTTAACTGCCTTTACGATGCGAGCTCAACAGCTGCTTGACAGGGAATGACTCGGGTAAGGTGGCCTGGAGCGGATGAGCTTCAGTTTGACAGCACTGCACGATCAGCGTTGCCAATCTGTGCCCAGGGGTAAGCGACTATCGACCATCTGTCGCTTCGCCGTTCCCATATCTGACGACAGTGCAATTTTCCTCACCCGCCTAATTTGGTGGCCGCGACAATAGATACAAAATTTCAACTAAAGCCCACCCTGATTCTTTTTCTTGAAATTCCTCACTCTTAGTTGAAATAATGTTTGAGATATCCCTAAATACATTACTGAAATTAGTTGACTCACTCACTATAAAATTATTGGTATGAAATGATTTAATATTAGTTAACTCACTTTGATCTGTGCTCTTAATATACAATGCAAAAAGTTCGAAATTAACTTTAAATAAATTATGATCAAAGTTTTGTTAAGAAGCTGTTGCACATCCGGTTTAACGCAATTTTAAAAAGTTTTCAGTGCTTTGAAACTTCTGACTAGTACGAATTCTGCAACGTTTTCGAAATGCAGTATTAATGTCCTCGATGTTTGTATCACTGGCACTTCTACAAGCATTGTTTTTATGTGCATTACTTCTTAAGTGACCCTGAAAATGTGAAGATGGTACATTAGTGTTACAGTGTTCGCAGTGTATAGTTTGAATTTCTTTACTCACTTCATTTTTTCTTGGTTTTTCCTTACTACAGCTTTCTGCATCTACATCAGTATTTACACGCTTTCTTTGCGTAGCCTGAGGGTTATAGCTTCAAGTAGATACCTGATGTACTTTTACTAAGTGAGCTTGGTACTGCTCTACATTAGCAAAATATTCCCCACAAACTTCACATAAAGCAGATGTTATGCTAGGATGTTTTGTTTTAATACGACGTGCAAGGCTAACCCGTCTTGTAAACGTAGCCTCACACTGCTCGCAGGGGAACATAGTGTTATTGTGTTTGGCATCTATATGTCTGACAAGAGCGTCACGCCTTGCAAAGCCCTTAATGCATAGATCACACTTAAACATAGTAGATGTTGATAGAAGTACTTCAGTTAACTGCTACAGCTTGTTAAATCTCTGCGAAAAACAAATACATTAAATTAATTATTCGCAAGCTACCTTATGAAAGAGAACAACCATTTATCAATAGAGATTAGATGAAAGAGTAAAGGGTTACGTATAGTTGCAATGTTCGGAAGAAACCAAGTTTTAATGTATAGAGGTCAGACATTGTCGCGAGTTTGAAGTTAGAAGATTACTAATAAAGATTAAATGTAAGAGTAACAGAGACACATATAGTTGTAAAGTTCAGAAGAAACCAAATTTTCACCTACATAGGTTAGATATTAACGCGAGTTTAAAGTTAGCAGAAACAAACAGAGAGATTAATGTTCCATAACCAACAAAGTAGAAGCACTCTTGCAGATAACGATCGATCAGGGTGTTTTTTGCTGTTGTTAAAAGTATGTCAACTTCAGCTAACTCACGCTCTTCAGTTAAATGTCGTTTTGTCGAGTCGCAAGGTTAAAAACTAGAAAAAAACGAAAATTCAATTAATAAAGGTCAGATACAGTAACCAGCTTAAAGTTTAAAGAAAACAACTATTTATCAATAGAGATTAGACGAAAGAGTAAGGGGTTACGTATAGTTGGAATGTTCGGAAGAAACCTAGTTTTAATCTATAGAGGTCAGACATCGTTGCGCGTTTGAAATTACAAGATTACTAAT
The DNA here is from genome assembly GCF_040414725.1 of Anabrus simplex. Taxonomy (NCBI): domain Eukaryota; kingdom Metazoa; phylum Arthropoda; class Insecta; order Orthoptera; family Tettigoniidae; genus Anabrus; species Anabrus simplex. The sequence goes on from NC_090266.1 coordinate 301,009,736, forward strand.
TAAGATTAAATGTAAGAGTAACAGAGGCACATATAGTTGTAAAGTTCGGAAGAAACCAAGTTTTAACCCATAGAAGACAGATATCGTCAGTTTAAAGTTAGAAGAGACAAACAGAGAGATTAATGTTCCATACCTAACAAAGTAGAAGCACTCTTGCAGATAACTAACGATAAGGGTATCGCTGCCGTTCCTGAGAGTAATAACACACGCTGTTAATAACCCCGATTTTAAGTAGCAATCCAAAGTACAAACGTGCGCACAATTTTTCTTCATTCAGGCCGGACAATAGCATGTACAAACACCTGCATCTGAAACATGAAACTTCCTGTCGGCTTCTCAGCATAATTTGCGAGCCTAACACACATTAACTGCTTTGCTCTCTAACAACGTAAGTAATAAACACGTCTTTATTCAAGATTTTGTAATTCCCAGTCTGGTTCGGGATGTTTATTAGATTATACTGATCAGCTAAATGTTACGAAGATTAGCAGATATAAGGTTGTAAACCCGGTCGTATATTTGGGAAGCATCATGTAGAGTGACGGTACCTGTAGAAGAACTAGGAAGAGTACTGTGAGACATGCGCTTTATTGATTGGAACAGCCCTTTTGCCCTTTTGGCTATGCACTGAAGAAGAAGAAGAAGAAGAAGAAGAAGGCCCTGAGTTCTATTCACTATTATGTGTGTGTAGCATGAATTTTATTTAGTTCTAATAGCACAGTAAACTTTTCGTTTTCAGCAGCTCTGAACTTTAGAGCGTGGGTTTGGCGTCTACAGGCGCCCTTAGATAAGTCCTAACATTGCTTCTACTTTTATATATCCTATCCGACCTTCCTTGTTCTTCTCCGGCCCCAATGCTATTAGGTTTACTGGGGGCTAAAAAGTTTTTTCACGCCTTTCGTAGCCCTTGTCTTTCATTAATTAATACCTTGCGCGATCACTTAACCCCTAAGACCTAAGGTCGCCTTTTACACCATCTCTTTAGTACCATGTCCAGTTTTGGGGGGTTAATGTGTGGTCAGCGCAACGTTAGGCCTGTGTAGTAAAGTGTAGGTAGGGATTTATTTCTGTATTCGGGGAATTCTACGCGAAATCCTGCAGAGCAAGTCCTGGGGGCTTAATGAGTAGTCGCGCAACGTTAGGCCTGCAGGAGTATCGAACGTAAAGAGCTAAGTTCCGGCACTACATTAGGTATTCAGTATGAAGATAAGTTCCTGTGTGTCGCGAACTTGTATGAACAATGAACTTTGTATTCCTTGTGTCAGAAAATGCTTCCAACTGGCCTGTGAAGTCTTAGCATTCTACGTAAAAGAAAACAATGAACTCGCTATTTCATGTCTCCACACTTTTCCTGTTACAACTTGACTTTAGCACCCGATCTAATCTCTGTGTACGTCCTAAATATAGCCCCGCAGTAGTTCAGACTCAATCTCTCAGCACCAAAGTCCCTGGATTATGTCTAGTTAGGTTGAGCCTCAAACTTGAACGCGCTTTGGCTACAAATGCATGGATTAACCTAGCACTCTTAACCATAATCACGTTAGTAGTTAGCTTTCTAAAACAGTGTTCACAACAGCGGCTTTGTAAGTAAGTGAACAAAGTCTTAGATTGTTAAAAACAGCAACTTGGTTTAAAAACTAACTTCTCTAAGAAAAATATCTCTTGCACATGTTCTAAACACCTGTTGTTCGATTCTAGTCTGTTCAAATCTATCTCTCTTGTACATGATGTAGCTTCGTAAGTATGTCTTAGAGTGTTGAAAACAGCATCTTGGTTTAAAAATAATAGTATGTTAAGAAGTACACCTTGCTGGCAGCTTGCTTGCTTGCCCCGTAGCAGTAAGCCATGTGCATGTAGTTAAAGATGACGTGGAAATTGCCGCCACGACATTTCAAAGATAGTAGCTAAAGATAGCAGCACGATGCTCTGTTGATTAAAGATGGCCGCTGAGAGCTGTGAAAAGGCACCTGGCTTTAAAAAGCACGTGGAATTTCGAATTGCCCTCTACCGCATGCATAAGGTAAAAGCTAAAGATAGCAGCACGATGCTCTGTTGATTAAAGATTGCCGCTGACAAAAGGCACGTGGCTTTAAAAAGCACGTTGAATTTCGAATTGCCCTCCTCCGCATGCATAAGGTAATAGCTAAAGATAGCAGCACGATGCTCTGTTGATTAAAGATGGCGGCTGTCAAAAAGAACGTAGAAATTGCCGCCACTACATTGCAAATGTAGTGCCGTAAAGATGGCAGCACGATGCTTTGTTGTTTAAAGATGGCCGCTGTAAAAAAGCACGTGGAAATTGCCGCCACCACATTTCAAAGGTAGTAGTTAAAGATGGCAGCACGATGCTCTGTTGATTAAAGATGGCCGCTGTCAAGAAAGCACGTGGAATTTTTCAAATTGCCCGCCACCACGTACTTAAGGTAGTAGCTAAAGATGGCAGCACGATGCTCGGTTGATTAAAGATGGTAGCTGTCAATGAAGTACATGGAAATTGCCTCCACCACATTTCAAAGGTCTTAGCTAAGGATGGCAGCACGATGCTTTGTTGTTTAAAGATGGCAGCTGACAGCTGTCAAAAAGCGCGTGGCTTTCAAATTACCCACGTGCCGTAAAGAGGGCAGCACTGAGGTTAGCGATGCAAGATGGCGGATGACAGCTGTCAAAATGCACGTGGATTTTAAATTACCCACCACCACGATGAGGTTTAGTGCCGTAAAGAGGGCAGCACGATGCTTTGTTGATTAAAGATGGCCGCTGTCAAAAAAGCACGTGGCTTTGTTAACAAACATGACCTCGCCAGAGGTCAATGCGGTGGAGGACTCTGCAGAGGGCCTTTGGTGGCGGTGGCGCGAGAACCATCCACTCATACTACTATTATACCTACATATTATTTTATATGGTACATAATATTATTGTATTTCATATGTTGATATTAGATAAAAGTTCCTAGTCCTACTTATCACTCTTTTCCATTCAGTGCTAAGTTTACGAATAGGGAACCCTTGATCTTCTGCTCCTCTCTCTGTCTGTCTGTCTGTCTGTCTGTCTGTCTGTCTGTCTGTCTGTCTGTCTGTCTGTCTGTATGTATGTATGTATGTATGTATGTATGTATGTATGTATGTATGTATGTATGTATGTATGTATGTATGTATGTATGTATGTATGTATGTATGTATGTATGTATGTATGTATGTATGTATTGAACCCGAGTGACTTAGGCCCATAGTCAGTCATGATTTGATCGGTAAAATAATATATGGTACATTTATTGAAATACAGAAGTGTAGTTGAAAATATTTCGTTTATGTAATGTCAAAATCGGAGCGAAGGAAGGACGACAGACTGGAGCCTGATGGATTAGCTCAACACGACAACTTTTAGCTACTTCACAGCAGGGAATCTCATTAGTTGGCGAACAAGGAAATACAGAGTCCACAAATAAGTCTTGGTCAGAAAGAGGAAGGAGGAGAGTCATACAAAGGAAACTCACAACATGAGTAATACCTTGGGATATTTTTGGCAGGACGGAAAGTCCGTGACCTCGTGGAAAATTACAGCGGCCGCGTGTACGTTCGCTGGCCTAAGTTCGAGCAGGTGGAGAGTTAAATCACGTGACCGCTTGCCGGCCAATCGTAAAAATTTAATGGAAGACTCAGGGATACCATCTTAAGGAATGATGGATGAGATATTTTCGTAACTACAAAAGTATTCAGTAATAAATTATTGTGAGTACACGGATGGATGTAATGAATTTATTAGATGTCACGCATGGAAAATTAATCAATAATTATTGGCAAATTAAATAAATTGAAGGCTGGATTTCTTGGAAACCAGACAGCTTGAATGTCATTGGCTGAAAGAAGACCACGTTGTAAGAGACGCTTACGAAGGCGCGAAATGTGAGGAGCTAAATCCACCCGTATCTCCTAAATCTGTGATCACCGGGAGTTCATATTTAATCCAGCAGATATGCTAGCGGAGTGGATTGATTTGATGTAAATTTTAACTTCCAATTCGGAAGTGCAAGCACCGATATTAAAAATCCACCCCCTCCCTAAGGGGTATGACGTCAACGAATACGCGGGAAAAGGCTTCATCCATATATACGGGGCAAGGGATCCTCGCCAACACACTTGAAGTGAATCTCGGGAGCTGAATTGACGGTCGCAGCACACTTGAAGTGAATCTCGGGACCTGAATTGACGGTCGCAGCACACTTGAAGTGAATCTCGGGAGCTGAATTGACGGTCGCAAGACACTTGAAGTGAATCTCGGAAGCTGAATTGACGGTCGCGGTACACTTGAATTGAATATCGGGAGCTGAACTGTTGGTCGCCGCTAACTTAGAATTCTACGGACGTACAGTCATTTAATGGCGCGAGCATCCGCCAGTGTTTGTAAAATGTGATCGCGCTCAAGCAAAATGAACTAGAAATAGTTAACGTAGGACAGTGTTTGTCATTTATGAATATCAGTGATGTAAAGTAATTGCACTGCAAGGGAGTAGTATAAATTATATCAAATAAGTACGTACATAATAGACTGTGTGACGAACAGTACTTTAAGGAAGTAGTAGCCTGTACTTTGCTATACCGAACCGATGTCATGAACACGTCAAGAATGCCGTATGAATCGGGCGTATCGCGACGGGCGTAAAAGTTGACACCTCGTCGTACGTGTCCAGGTCCATTGTGCGGTAGTTGGACGAAGATTAAATAGTGTAAATATAAAATTTTGGGTCTAGGATAGTAATTTGTTGTCTCCAAGTTAAAATATTCAGTGTTAACGTTGTAAATGGTGAAGGTTTGTGGTAATCAAGATATCAGTGTAAAATGGTAATGTGCCAGGAAATCTTTTGTGGAACTACGCCATCAAGAATGGAGGAGTAAAACGCAGAGAGGGGCCGGAGGAGCCTCTCATCTGCAAAGCTGTAATGGAATACCGATAACTAAGATGAGTACTAAATTGTAAATAATATTTGGGAAATGTTATCGTGATGGGAAAATGGGAATAATTTGATTATACTTGGTTACCTTGTGTAACAAGATGGGTCGCTTAACGACCCCATCCTAAATTTGTAGCATGGACAGTAGTAAATAATAATAATGTAAATAATCGGGTCTTTTATGCATTTAGTTTGTTGGAGATGTAAATTTGTATATATTGTGTAGTACGTTAAGTCATGCATGCATTCATATTTCTTTGTAGTCAATAATTTTCTTTACGTTTGATTTTGGTTATGGTAGTTAAATAAGACCCGATATGTGTTTTCTGTTTTATCATTTTAACGAGCTATGTAATGACATTGAAGGAAAATCCAGCTTCGCCATACCAGTTGTGTTTTGTTGTAATTAATATGGTCATATTTTTAAAGGGGAGTTGTTAAATTTGTGAGATGCGATTATAATATAATATTTAAAGTAAATCATATCTGGAGTGTATAGTGCCGGAATAAATCGAGTTGTGAAAGGGGTTATGCGTTAAACATATTACGAGTGAACTACCGTGTAACAGACGAAATTATTTTTTTTATTAATAATAATAAATAAATAATATAACTACTTTTTTTGTGAAGATATTTTTTAAATATAATTTGGATATAATAATAATTCATGTGATATTGGAATATTTAGTGAGCAGTGCGTAATAATAAATTTATGTGATCAGGTGTTGAGTTTATTGGGAATCATTTAATGACGGGAGGTCGTTTTTAATTCGGAATTAAAGTGCGTGGTAATTTAATTTGATCAATTAATAATATTGAAATGTAGATCGGTGCTAATAATCCGTACATGTTATGAACGTGTGGTTGAAATTACGATCCAATATTTTTTTACGTATAAATGTCGTGTTTTAAAGTTGCGATTCATTAGCCGGAACACGTAGTACTAATATTACGGAACCATGATTGTCAAATTTTGGTAAATATAATTTCAGGATGTTACGATTATTTGTGGAGAATGAACTAAGGCGTAGATCAAAATGAGATAGAAAAGGTGAGAGAATCTGCAGTCAGATAATGAAAGGTCGTACGATGTCAGAAATGAATAAATAAGTCAGTTGATAATTCTGTGAGAAATAAACGAATCAAGGAATATTGAGATAGGAAGGAAAATAAATTCCGTACGAGAGACACTTAGGATATTGATATGAGTGTAAAATGTACGGCCAGTGTCACAGAGAAATACTGAGTTACGCAGCGGGTAGCATTCGGACCCGTGACAGCATGTACGAAATAAATAGACTGCACAGCTATTCGTTGAGATACAACGGATCTAAGGATAATGAGAGTTCAGATTCCACATAAATGGTCGTATATTGTATTCATTGTAATGACGAGCGAGGACAATCATGATGTCATGATAATAATAATAATAAATATTGCAGATAAAGGATTGGACCGCCTTAATTAAATGAGCGTTGATAAGGATGTTAAACGGGAATATAAATGATAATATGCAACCGATAATAATAATAAAAATGTAAGGACGATGTTAAATCATCGCGGTCAGATTAATAATAATAATTGTCATAATAATAACAGTAATGATGTCGTTGGTTGATCAGTGAAATATTTGTAATTACGACCGATATCTGTATATATTTTGGCGGAAGTGACCGGTCCATTAATAATAATAACCTCTTAAGTGACGTGAATAATAATAATATCTTGAGTCACCTATTTATTAATAATAATAATAATAATCACAAGAGGGATATAATAATAATAACGGTAATAACGATTTGTGTTTGCATCCCGCATAATAATGACGATATTAATCAAATGTGACAGTGCCAGGAACCGTCGATAATAATAATAATAATAATAATAATAATAATAATAATAATAATAATAATAATAATAATAATAATAATATCATGAATATTCTGACGATCGTGGATTAAATTGTTTGGTGACAACATCCCTCTATTCGTATGTTGAATAATGAGAATGATAATATTAGAGTCATTTTGTACCTCGTTTTTGTACGGTTTCCGCATGGGACGATGTTACAGTAATACTTGCGTGTTTGTTTACTTCGCTCGCGATGCGAGGGGGGCCATTGCCACGGTATTTCCCAACCGCTTCTCGTTATCTCATCTGTGTCAGTAGTCTGTTGAGGCTACTTTGCAACATTTCAAATCATGTAAATAAAATATAAATGCTGATTCAGTGGTATGGCATCAGCTGGATATCGTAAGATAGGAACTGTCCGTGGAATCCAGTTTTCGCATTTCACGAGAAACATTACCCAGTCCGAGCACCGGTCTCGGAAAAATGTATATAGCCGGAGTACGTCATCTTAGTTAAATCGGGAAGCCGACCGTAACATGGGTTATGCTCGGGCTCCCGATAGAAGGAAGCTATATCTTTGAACAACGGTTCGATTCAAATGGAATCGATCCGTAAATTATACCTCCAAAATGTCATTTTATTTCAGAAGCAACCCAGCATGATATTGATACCACTTGCGGTATGGCAAGTGATTTGTGTATGTAACATGTGTGGAAATTTAAATGTCGTTGCCAAATGTATCAAAGTTTCATACGTCAGATGGCGTAATAAACCGCCCCTTCTGGCAAATTATTTCAAAGGAAACCACTCTCATAATCTTTTTATTGTAGTTAGATGATGCCCTTTTTAAAGTAACAGTCATTTCCTAGTCCTATCATGGAGTCCTTAAATTCAAGTTTACAATCGAGCCTTCCCTATTTTAATTTTAATTGCTCCGTTCATTCCCGTGTTCTATTATGCCGTTATATATATATTTGATGACTTAAATAATGAACCGACACCCCTGAGATAAATGCTAGTCCGGTACTCGGGAGGTGGGCGGGTGCAAAATGGCGCCCAACGTGGGGCTTTAAGAACGGCAGAGAGGGCCTAACAAAACAAGGGAAGAACTACGAGTCATGTTGGTTGACATCAGTAAAATGATGACCAATTGTAGGACATGTTACAGTTGGGCCAGAAGCAAAATTGCTTGCCCAACGTGTTGCTTGAAGAACGGCAGAGAGGCCAATATTATTGCAAATCAATTGTAAAATTTTTATATTTTTATACTTTGTTTTCAAATTCTATATTTTTAAATTTTTGATTTTTATTAATTGATGACCGCATCACGGTCAAGTGTGTGTTCACTTGTAACGTAATATCATGCTAGAGTAAGGTTAGTTTCGAACGGAGCTAGATTTGACTAGTGTATTAATATAATCCATTGCTAATCTCTTCAAGTTTGGCAATGATTCAAAATTCAATAAGCTCGAAGATTTGATGTTTCTCTTTTTCCCATATGAAATTTAATATTATTTTGGTAATTCAGGACTCCATTTAATTGTCATTGGACATGAGATGAATAGTATAAACAGTTGTTTAGGAAGGCTTGAAATGGTAAAAATAATACTGAGCACCAGTTCAAGTTATTATTTAAAAAGAGGTTGAGATGGTATAAATTAAAATATTTCAGGGCAGGAGATTTCCAACTTCATCGTTGTTTTTAATGTTGTTGTTGTTGTTATCTTGGAGCGGTTTATTGTGAAATCTTAGGCGCAAGCCAGCATTCAAGTTGAATGACCGGCAAATGTAAACAAGTTTTAAAGTCAAATTTTTTTTTGTTAAATGAAAGTTAGTGTAGGGGTATAATGTCATAGGATAGGGCCTAGACCCAATAGCGTATTCCTTCGTGTGCAGTAAGGTGAGAGGCCGATCGGCCCTTTTGCTTTCTCAAGAAAAGTTATAATGTCTGACGACGGTGGGGAGCAATCCCAGGACATATTGGTAGAAGGACAGGGAGAGGTGAAAGCTCTCACGTTAGAGGACTTAATGCAAGCGTTGGCTTTGAATAATGTTGCAATGGAACGTAGGTTAGATCAATTACAGGCCGATAGCGTTTCAGTTAAGCAGACAAATGACAAAGTCATAAATAAGATCGACCAAGTACAGGCTGCGTGTGAAGTTAATAAAACAGAACTCAAGGCACAAATAGATGCAGTTCAGGCCGCGAGCGTAGCGATGGGACAGGAACTTAGGGACCAGTTAACTCAAGTCCAGGAAGCATGTCACTTCGCGAAAAATGAAAGTGCACATGGATGCGTACATTACCATCGTTAATGAAAAGGTTGACCGCGTTAGAGATGAGGCTCAAATGGAACGCTCAGAAATTAAGGAAAAATTGAACGCTAGTGTCAAGGAACTCGCCGCTCTACGATTAACTGACAGACAAGACATAGAATCACACATAGAGGAAATTCGGGATGAATGTCGGAAGGAGAATGACATCGTCCGGGGACAAGTAGAAGAAAAGTGCGCGCACAGAGCTGGCACCTTGGACAAGCATGATAAGGGCATGAACGAGTTACGTGGGGAAGGCGCACGTACACTTGTGATCGTAGCAGGACTGAGAAACAAAGTCGAAGAATTAACTATAAATTTAGAAGACCGTAGCCAGAGAATAACTAAGTGCGAAGACGCAAACTTAGCGTTATTCCAGCGGACGGAAGATCTAATCGAACAGGGCCAATCATTCGCCGACACGGAAGTTCGCTTATTAGAACAATGCAAGGCGTATAATGGGCAAAATTCCGGCACAAAAGAAATGGCAAGTTGTAATCCCGACGGAATGAATGACATCCGAAAAGACTTGGAGATGTTGAAGGCTAGGTTGGAACCATCAGCGTCTAGCCAAGATTTTAACCTCCAATATCGCGAATACGAACCCCATGATAACCAGGGGATTCATAAGAAAGGGGGCCTATCCCAAGCTGACACAAACGGTTTCAAGTTTGAGAACAGAGATGGGTCGTCTACGTCATCGAATGCTATCCCGACATCGGTGGTACACGTCATTAAGATGTCTAATGACAAGCCACCAAGGTTCGATGCCCGTGGGCATATCACCCCGAAAGGTTTCATCCGGGAAATCGCCGGTTATATAAATGAGAATAAAATACCAGTAGAGCGACAACTGCGAACGGTCGAGAAATTCTTAGACGGAGCACCAGCTGTATGGTTCAGGGCTTTCTTGTATACCTTTGAAGATTTTGAAGGATTTCGGCGGGCTTTTCTCCAAAAGTTCTGGAGTATTCAGGAACAGCAGGAGTTAAGGCTGGAAGTATACTCCAGACGATATTCAACATCTTCACCCACGAAATTCTCAGATTACTTTGTGGCACAATTTCACAAGCTACGGGAGCTTGATAATCCAATGAGCGAAACAGAATTGGTTAGCGCCATTGGAAAACAATTGCCATTCGAGGTCCAACGAATGATGATAGCGTCTAATGTCCAGACAGCTGTCGAAGCGGAGGCTTTATTACGTCAATTAGACCTCACAACGCATCATTCGAACCCGAGACAAATTAGGGGCAGGGACCAACAGGTGAATAATATCGAACGGACAATCGAACCGAAGACCACTAGTACGAAAAACCAGGGAACTAGTACTGATCCGGAACCTCGTCGAGCATATAATACGGAGTGGAAGCCGCGACAATGGACGAGACCAAGGAATTTTGCGGAAGGCAACCGGCAAACCAACCAGGGGAACTTTCGAGCTGACAGGGGATACCGTGGATTCCAGAGAAGTAATTATAGGCCGTATCCAGCTAGGAATCAAGGGAACCCGAGATATTACCAGGGAGGATCTCGTCAGGAGAAGGATGACCGATATCAAGAGTCTAGGCGGTACATAGAAGAGCTGAACAAGAGAAAATGGAAGGAGGCGATTCATGATCGGGGCCGTGATGAGGAAGCGACAGGAGCGGAGAGCTTGCAGTTCCAAAGAGCAAGGAAAGGGGGCAGTGACCTGAACCCGAATGCACCGACGTTCGAATCTGAAGAACGGCTCGGGGCGAAAAAAAAACGCCGAATTTTAACTGAAGAATGGATCATCGCAGAGGTCGATACATGGGTTGTGACCTCTGACGAATTAATTGACGATCCCGAAATCCAAATTTCAAAGCAAATTAAGAGACTACCAGTGATATACACTAGGATCAACCACGTGAGGGTTCGATCACTCATTGATACAGGCGCCAGCGTATCAGTAGTATCCCAAGTTCTGGTAAATGAACTACAATCCAAAGTAAACATCCCGATTATCCCAGTTTCAAATTTGAAGATTCGTGGAATTATCCCGGATAAATCCGTCATATGTAAGAACCAGGCATTATTGGACATCGAAATTGGAAATTCAAAATTTGCTCATACATTTATTATCATGAATAAAATCAACTATAACTTGATCCTAGGGGCTGATTTTATGACCGAATACCAGGCTGTGATTGATATGGGGGATAACTCTGTCAGGTTTAAGCACAGGGAAGGTATTGAAGATACAACCATGAACCCTCAGTCGGAGATAGGAGAACACGAAGAAATTTGGAACACCGAAGTCGTGAATCCACTTAGGACGGACGAAAGTGTCATGAGTGAGACGGATGATCATGTGACCTCTGATGATTATAAACTGTTTGCGGCAGAATTGCAGGAAGGTGAAATCAACTGTGGGAAGGTTATAGCAGATAAAGTTAATGCAGCTGTAATAGGTCCCGAGGGGAAGGAAGATTTATTCAAAATTTTAACAAAGCATAGCGACACGTTTGGCTCAAAACCTGGAAAAATTGAAAATTTTGAATACGAATTAAACGTGAATGATTGGTCCCCGTATAAGAAGAAATTGGTAAAGCTTTACTTCTCGCAGCCCAGCGTTTATAACATTATAAGGGAGTTAAAATAATGCAAATCTTACTTGTAATTCCTTTTAGAGGAGCGATGTGTTCATTGCGGTGTCTGTAAACCCACGATCCCGCCCCAAGAAGTATATTTACTTTTATAACCTAATGAAGAGCAGCACCCGCTATCGGCCATGTCTAAAGTAGCTACTCGCATTCTTATTGGTCAACGTGAACAGAATGTGACGTCATTGCCATCAATGCTGATAAATACATTGCGTTACCAACCCCGGCTGAATTAAAGCACAAACACTATGTAAAGGAAACTATGTTCCACACGAAACTAGATACCTAGAGCCGCTTCGCGGCTTCTAACCGTCTTATCCTAACCGTCCGCACGGCAAGAACAAGTCCAGACCAATCGTGTAAGAATAATCACCACCACCAGGTATCGAAAGTAGATGCCTAAGGCCGCTTCGCGGCTTCTAACCGTCCAGGCCAATGGTCTTGTGCAGATCCTATCGTAGCCGTCCGCACGGCATGAATCTTGCCCAGATCCTATCGTAACCGCCCAGATCGTATCCTAACCATCCGCACGGCAAGAACAAGTCCAGACCAATCGTGTAAGAATAATCACCACCACCAGGTATCGAAAGTAGATGCCTAAGGCCGCTTCGCGGCTTCTAACCGTCCAGGCCAATGGTCTTGTACGTGGCCTAAGGCCACTTCGCGGCTTCTAACCGTCCAGGCCAATGGTCTTGTACCTGGATGTAACAATAGACCAATCGTGTAACAATAATCATCAACACGTTCTCGTTCCTAAGTCCACATTAGTTCCTAAGTACAGACATTGGCAGAACTGACCACCAGTTTTGTGGTTGTGTAAAGAAACGACAAACAAACGAGAGTCGCTCCGCGCGCGGCTAAATGTAGCGAGCGCTGGGCTGCGAGAAGTAAAGCATTAATGAAGAAATTATATCCAATTGCCGAGAAATTCTATCCCCAAGTCCGCGAAGCCATTAGAGAAATGGAAGCAAGTGGATTGATTTCGAAGTCACCGACGCAATTTTTAAATCCTTTAGTGATAGTGAGGAAACCGGACGGATCAGTGCGCATTTGCCTTGATGCACGTGCTATCAACGAGAGATTAGTCCCAGAGTATGAGCAGGCCCCGCCTATTAAAGAGATCTTGAAGAGATTTAAAGATATGGAATATTTTACCACTTTTGACCTGACGTCATCGTTTCATCATATACTGTTGGAAGCTAAATCTAAGTTGTTGACGGGATTCTTATTCGATCAGCAGACTTATGTTTTTAATCGTCTCCCGTTCGGTGTTAAGAACGCGGGTTCGGTTCTCATTCGGGCTCTTGACCGCAATCTAAGTCCAAAGGTCAAAGAGGCGACTATCATGTATGTGGATGATATCTTGGTAGCTACAAAAACACTTTCGGAACATTTGGAAAATATTAATGAAGTCCTCACCGATTTAGGAAGGCATAACTTCAAGGTCAACCTATCGAAATCACATTTTTGTCAGAAGGAGGTGTTATTTTTGGGTCACGTTGTAGATGGAGATGGTGTGCGACCAAACCCAGTCAAAATTGAGGCCATTAGGATGTTTCCTAAGCCTACTAAAGTAAAACATGTTCGGCAGTTCCTTGGAATGTGTCAATTCTTCGCTGATCATTGCCCTGATTACACAACCGTAGTAGCACCATTGCAGGACCTGCTTAAGTAAAATAATCGATGGAAGTGGGACCATACTTGTGATGAGGCGTTCGCTCAGACCAAGCAGCGATTACTGCATAATGTTAAGCTCGGATACCCGGATTTCAGCCTCAAATTCATAATTCAAACAGATGCCTCAACCATAGGTATAGGAGCCGTGTTACTGCAGGAAAACCCCGACGATCCAAGCATAAAGACCTATATTGCCTTCATGAGCCGGAAATTGCGGAAGCATGAGATAAAGTATACTATCACGGAATTGGAAATGCTGTCTATCGTGAGCGCTTTGCAGTATTGGAAGAAGATCGTGTATGGTTTTCAGATTGTTATCCGTACCGATCACAAAGCGCTGACGTTCATTATGAAAACCAATATGGCAAGCGAGAGGGTTAGCCGTTGGGCATTATTTATCCAGCAATTTGATCTAACAGTCGAACATTGCCCCGGGAAACTCAATATTTTGGCAGACACATTGAGTCGACATCCAAACCCGGAGGAAGTCGTAATCCACCAAATTGAGTTGATAGAAGAGGATCAGGAAGTCTTAAGGAATCTGAAGGACATAGGAGCGATACAGAAGAGAGATGGGTTCACTAACTTGATGATAGAGTTCTTTAACAAAATATTGCAGCCAGACAATCCACAGTATGACAGAGCTAGTAAATTATCAGCGAGCTACCATTATTTGAATGGGGTTCTTCATAAGTTTTTGGATGAGGAACACACGAAACTTCGTATAGTCATACCATCTGAAATGCAAGTACCGGTAGTCAACCATGTACACCGGGTCATTGGACACGGAGGTATAGGGAAGGTTTTGGCAACTATCCAAGAGACATTCGTGTGGGCCAAGATGAACCAAACAGTCCGAAATGTACTACGATCATGTGACGTCTGCCAAAGGATTAAACCTAATCCGTATTTACTTAAGCAATCTCCGCGCCCACTGTTACCTACTGAACCCCGCGAGATATTCGCAATGGACCTGTACGGACCGCTCCCCAAGGCCCGTAGGGGAAACCAATTCATCCTTGTTAGTTTAGATGTATTCTCTAAATTGGTAGCCTTGTATCCGCTGCAAAAGGCAAATTCTAAAACTGTACTACGAGGAATTACTTCACATATCATTCCACAGATGGGGAAGCCTAAGAAGATCCTTGCTGATCATGGTAGTCAATTCACATATGCTGCGTTTGCAAATCAATTACGACAACTAGATATTCAGCATGTACTTAGTTCGATTCGCCATCCCGAATCGAATCCATCAGAGAGGATCATGCGAGAGATTGCAAAATTTTGCCGGATCTATTGTTCCGAGGCACATTGGCGGTGGATTGACGTGGTGCCCATTATAACTAAATGTATTAACACCACGATCCACGAAGCGACAGGCCAGATACCGGAAGTGGTTCACTTTAACAGATATCCGGCCAGGCCATGGCATAATGCAGTAGCATGTCCTGCAGATCCAGGCGTATCCAGCGAAATTTGTATCAGAAACACACGGGAATATTTGGAGGCACAAGCAGAACGACGATTGAGAAGGCTGAGGAATAAGCGATTCCACCGTCCGTTGAGGGTTGGCGAGCTCGTTCTAGTGAAGAAGCCTAGTGTATCTAACCCAGAGCAGAAGGTGTACCACAAGTTTTGTAAATTGTTCGTGGGACCTTTCAAGATTATACAAACTTATGACAACAATGCTTACAAAGTTCAGAGCTTGGATGGAAGTTCAGAGAACATCTATAACGCTGCAAATTTAAAGCTTTACCACACGCCAGCAGACCACAGGGAAGCAGAGGATGAACAAGAGGAAGCAGATGACGAGCCGGAAGAAGATGATGTCGAAGAAGATGATGATGAAGAAGACGGAAGGGAAGAAGAAGTCCAAGTAATCCATGCACCGATTGAAGCAAGGCCATGTCCAGAGTGTGGAGAGATAGACAGCGACGTGCAGGAATTTGTCAATACGATCCATCAAATCGAAAGACAGAACGAGGAGTTAAGGTTCAGGAACCAGATGTTGAGAGACGAAATCAATAGCCGTCGCAGAACAGAGGATCCGATGTCAAATCATGATAGTGATGATATGAACACATCATAAAAATAAAAAAAAATCTCATGATACTCACTAGATGTTTTTTTACCTGGGCAAGAGGAAGATGAACCCGAGTGACTTAGGCCCATAGTCAGTCATGATTTGATCGGTAAAATAATATATGGTACATTTATTGAAATACAGAAGTGTAGTTGAAAATATTTCGTTTATGTAATGTCAAAATCGGAGCGAAGGAAGGACGACAGACTGGAGCAGGGAATCTCATTAGTTGGCGAACAAGGAAATACAGAGTCCACAAATAAGTCTTGGTCAGAAAGAGGAAGGGGGAGAGTCATACAAAGGAAACTCACAACATGAGTAATACCTTGGGATATTTTTGGCAGGACGGAAAGTCCGTGACCTCGTGGAAAATTACAGCGGCCGCGTGTACGTTCGCTGGCCTAAGTTCGAGCAGGTGGAGAGTTAAATCACGTGACCGCTTGCCGGCCAATCGTAAAAATTTAATGGAAGACTCAGGGATACCATCTTAAGGAATGATGGATGAGATATTTTCGTAACTACAAAAGTATTCAGTAATAAATTATTGTGAGTACACGGATGGATGTAATGAATTTATTAGATGTCACGCATGGAAAATTAATCAATAATTATTGGCAAATTAAATAAATTGAAGGCTGGATTTCTTGGAAACCAGACAGCTTGAATGTCATTGGCTGAAAGAAGACCACGTTGTAAGAGACGCTTACGAAGGCGCGAAATGTGAGGAGCTAAATCCACCCGTATCTCCTAAATCTGTGATCACCGGGAGTTCATATTTAATCCAGCAGATATGCTAGCGGAGTGGATTGATTTGATGTAAATTTTAACTTCCAATTCGGAAGTGCAAGCACCGATATTAAAAATCCACCCCCTCCCTAAGGGGTATGACGTCAACGAATCCGCGGGAAAAAGGCTTCATCCATATATACGGGGCAAGGGATCCTCGCCAACACACTTGAAGTGAATCTCGGGAGCTGAATTGACGGTCGCAGCACACTTGAAGTGAATCTCGGGAGCTGAATTGACGGTCGCAGCACACTTGAAGTGAATCTCGGGAGCTGAATTGACGGTCGCAGCACACTTGAAGTGAATCTCGGGAGCTGAATTGACGGTCGCAAGACACTTGAAGTGAATCTCGGGAGCTGAATTGACGGTCGCGGTACACTTGAATTGAATATCGGGAGCTGAACTGTTGGTCGCCGCTAACTTAGAATTCTACGGACGTACAGTCATTTAATGGCGCGAGCATCCGCCAGTGTTTGTAAAATGTGATCGCGCTCAAGCAAAATGAACTAGAAATAGTTAACGTAGGACAGTGTTTGTCATTTATGAATATCAGTGATGTAAAGTAATTGCACTGCAAGGGAGTAGTATAAATTATATCAAATAAGTACGTACATAATAGACTGTGTGACGAACAGTACTTTAAGGAAGTAGTAGCCTGTACTTTGCTATACCGAACCGATGTCATGAACACGTCAAGAATGCCGTATGAATCGGGCGTATCGCGACGGGCGTAAAAGTTGACACCTCGTCGTACGTGTCCAGGTCCATTGTGCGGTAGTTGGACGAAGATTAAATAGTGTAAATATAAAATTTTGGGTCTAGGATAGTAATTTGTTGTCTCCAAGTTAAAATATTCAGTGTTAACGTTGTAAATGGTGAAGGTTTGTGGTAATCAAGATATCAGTGTAAAATGGTAATGTGCCAGGAAATCTTTTGTGGAACTACGCCATCAAGAATGGAGGAGTAAAACGCAGAGAGGGGCCGGAGGAGCCTCTCATCTGCAAAGCTGTAATGGAATACCGATAACTAAGATGAGTACTAAATTGTAAATAATATTTGGGAAATGTTATCGTGATGGGAAAATGGGAATAATTTGATTATACTTGGTTACCTTGTGTAACAAGATGGGTCGCTTAACGACCCCATCCTAAATTTGTAGCACGGACAGTAGTAAATAATAATAATGTAAATAATCGGGTCTTTTATGTATTTAGTTTGTTGGAGATGTAAATTTGTATATATAGTGTAGTACGTTAAGTCATGCATGCATTCATATTTCTTTGTAGTCAATAATTTTCTTTACGTTTGATTTTGGTTATGGTAGTTAAATAAGACCCGATATGTGTTTTCTGTTTTATCATTTTAACGAGCTATGTAATGACATTGAAGGAAAATCCAGCTTCGCCATACCAGTTGTGTTTTGTTGTAATTAATATGGTCATATTTTTAAAGGGGAGTTGTTAAATTTGTGAGATGCGATTATAATATAATATTTAAAGTAAATCATATCTGGAGTGTTTAGTGCCAGAATAAATCGAGTTGTGAAAGGGGTTATGCGTTAAACATATTACGAGTGAACTACCGTGTAACAGACGAAATTATTTTTTTTATTAATAATAATAAATAAATAATATAACTACTTTTTTTGTGAAGATATTTTTTAAATATAATTTGGATATAATAATAATTCATGTGATATTGGAATATTTAGTGAGCAGTGCGTAATAATAAATTTATGTGATCAGGTGTTGAGTTTATTGGGAATCATTTAATGACGGGAGGTCGTTTTTAATTCGGAATTAAAGTGCGTGGTAATTTAATTTGATCAATTAATAATATTGAAATGTAGATCGGTGCTAATAATCCGTATATGTTATGAACGTGTGGTTTAAATTACGGTCCAATATTTTTTTACGTATAAATGTCGTGTTTTAAAGTTGCGATTCATTAGCCGGAACACGTAGGACTAATATTACGGAACCATGATTGTCAAATTTTGGTAAATATAATTTCAGGATGTTACGATTATTTGTGGAGAATGAACTAAGGCGTAGATCAAAATGAGATAGAAAAGGTGAGAGAATCTGCAGTCAGATAATGAAAGGTCGTACGATGTCAGAAATGAATAAATAAGTCAGTTGATAATTCTGTGAGAAATAAACGAATCAAGGAATATTGAGATAGGAAGGAAAATAAATTCCGTACGAGAGACACTTAGGATATTGATATGAGTGTAAAATGTACGGCCAGTGTCACAGAGAAATACTGAGTTACGCAGCGGGTAGCATTCGGACCCGTGACAGCATGTACGAAATAAATAGACTGCACAGCTATTCGTTGAGATACAACGGATCTAAGGATAATGAGAGTTCAGATTCCACATAAATGGTCGTATATTGTATTCATTGTAATGACGAGCGAGGACAATCATGATGTCATGATAATAATAATAATAAATATTGCAGATAAAGGATTGGACCGCCTTAATTAAATGAGCGTTGATAAGGATGTTAAACGGGAATATAAATGATAATATGCAACCGATAATAATAATAAAAATGTAAGGACGATGTTAAATCATCGCGGTCAGATTAATAATAATAATTGTCATAATAATAACAGTAATGATGTCGTTGGTTGATCAGTGAAATATTTGTAATTACGACCGATATCTGTATATATTTTGGCGGAAGTGACCGGTCCATTAATAATAATAACCTCTTAAGTGACGTGAATAATAATAATAATAACCCATAATTTGTGCTAGAAATAATTAGAACATCCGTAGTTTGACACATCTATTAAATTCATTAATAATAATAATAATAATCACAAGAGGGATATAATAATAATAACGGTAATAACGATTTGTGTTTGCATCCCGCATAATAATGACGATATTAATCAAACGTGACAGTGCCAGGAACCGTCGATAATAATAATAATAATAATAATAATAATAATAATAATAATAATAATAATAATAATAATAATAATAATAATAATAATATCATGAATATTCTGACAATCGTGGATTAAATTGTTTGGTGACAACATCCCTCTATTCGTATGTTGAATAATGAGAATGATAATATTAGAGTCATTTTGTACCTCGTTTTTGTACGGTTTCCGCATGGGACGATGTTACAGTAATACTTGCGTGTTTGTTTACTTCGCTCGCGATGCGAGGGGGGCCATTGCCACGGTATTTCCCAACCGCTTCTCGTTATCTCATCTGTGTCAGTAGTCTGTTGAGGCTACTTTGCAACATTTCAAATCATGTAAATAAAATATAAATGCTGATTCAGTGGTATGGCATCAGCTGGATATCGTAAGATAGGAACTGTCCGTGGAATCCAGTTTTCGCATTTCACGAGAAACATTACCCAGTCCGAGCACCGGTCTCGGAAAAATGTATATAGCCGGAGTACGTCCTTAGTTAAATCGGGAAGCCGACCGTAACATGGGTTATGCTCGGGCTCCCGATAGAAGGAAGCTATATCTTTGAACAACGGTTCGATTCAAATGGAATCGATCCGTAAATTATACCTCCAAAATGTCATTTTATTTCAGAAGCAACCCAGCATGATATTGATACCACTTGCGGTATGGCAAGTGATTTGTGTATGTAACATGTGTGGAAATTTAAATGTCGTTGCCAAATGTATCAAAGTTTCATACGTCAGATGGCGTAATAAACCGCCCCTTCTGGCAAATTATTTCAAAGGAAACCACTCTCATAATCTTTTTATTGTAGTTAGATGATGCCCTTTTTAAAGTAACAGTCATTTCCTAGTCCTATCATGGAGTCCTTAAATTCAAGTTTACAATCGAGCCTTCCCTATTTTAATTTTAGTTGCTCCGTTCATCCCCGTGTTCTATTATGCCGTTATATATATATTTGATGACTTAAATAATGAACCGACACCCCTGAGATAAATGCTAGTCTGGGACTCGGGAGGTGGGCGGGTGCAGTATGTATGTATGTATGTGTGTATGCATGGAGAAGGCTTTAGATTTTTAATTCTGTATAGCTAGCCTGTTCGAGATAAAGCTATATTTGATCCTTTTTCATTAATTAAAACCAACAATTTACTAATTGTAACAATGGCGGTTTCGATCCCTGCTCAGCCCGGTGGTATTTTACACTGCCACTTAAATGCACTTAAGGAATGCCACACTAAAGGACAAAAGAACATCAAAGTCAGAAAAACAACCCATAATTTGTGCTAGAAATAATTAGAACATCCGTAGTTTGACACATCACTTTTATCGCGATCATTTTCACACGTAGAAAAGATGATTGTTTTGTGACTCTGATTCTAAGTATGAAGATGATCGCTATAAAAGTGATGTGTGAAACTATGGATGTTCGAATCATTTGTTTCCTTAGAACTAAGAAATACTCAAAATGTATGCTTAAGTGTAACACGTCACATAAAACTAATTAGTTTGGCTGTCACTCTTTACTTCCCGTTGAGAGTTCATGTTTCGAAACATGATATTGTGTTGCAAGGGTAAAACGCAATCATTGGGGATGTGTTATATTGGAGAAAAATCTCAATTGTGTAATTCTAACTTTACAGAATTGAAAAGAAAGAGGAAAATGTTCGAAAAAAACACATTGAATGAGGGAGTTCAAAGATCTTCACATCAATCATTTTGCTCTAGATGAGATTTGTTAAATGTTTGAAGGACAGAAATAAACCTAGGAATTTAAGAGTATCTCGATTTAAAGAGGGTATGGCGTACAGGGTACATAAAATGGTAGAATGATAAGAATTAATAGTTAGATCTGATTGAGTTGAAGTAAAGCAGGTCGAGAGAAAGGTTAGTATGGCATCACGAACAAGGTAGTCACAACAGGCACTGTGGTATATGCAAGGGTTATTATTATATTAAAGGTTCGTTAATATCCAGGCCGTTAGCTCTATTATTGATGAAGGAATGTTCTCATACTGCAAGGAAAGAGTTTATTGGATAAAGACACGGAGGGTCCCTGGAAATGTTGAACTTTCTTAATTAAATTATTTTTATTGCGTTTAGTTCAACAAACATTACCATTTACAGAACAAGGAATGAAATACAATAACGAAATTCAACATCATACAATTACAATAAAGTAATGAAGTACAATATAACAGAACACACTGAAAGAACTCCCATACAACTATATTTAGTATGTATTATTCTGTAATTTCCCCTGATTCTGTGATCACATTAACGATTTCTAATACATCACATTAAATCTGACAATAATAAATATAAAACTACCTATTCCTGTGCTTCGCAAACCATAATAATTTGAAGCAAACGACTAGATCAGAGGTAATCTGACAAGGTGGAGATGTTAAAGTCAATGTAGAGGATACCACAATCATGCGGAGCTTTGTCATCATTCATACAGGTTCCAGAAGCTGCGACTCCCTCCTGTGGAAATGATGTGACATGTACATTGTCAGAAACTTCTGAAACATTTTACAAAGGAACATTACGCCATTTAATAACACCAGCAACATACAGTTAGTGACGAATTGTTTTTTCTCCCATCACATTTCCCACACCCCGGTGTAGTCGCGGTGTGATCTGTGTCGCACATGTGGGCTTGTCCCTGTTTTACGGCCAGATGTAATCACTATTTCGTACTTCTATGGTGGTTGGTAGTGTTGTGTTGTGTGCTAATGAAGATGAACGTGTTGGAACAAACACAAATACCCAGTCCCCGATTCAGAGGAGTTAACCAGACTCGATTAGAATCCTCCGCCCTGCCGGGAATTGAATCCGGTAGCCTCTGAACTGGAGGCCTCGACGCTAAACTTTTAGCAGAGGAGCGGGGCAGTTAGTGGCGAATTATATTGGTATGAATTATAGTCAGAAATTTTCCTGACGCTGGGTGTTAAATTGATGGCGTCTATTCGTATTCAAGGGCAGTTAAAACGTTTCAAAACTGGGAATGTAACCCATAATATTCCTGAAATGCGAACGCCACACTAGGTGCTGTATGGTTCACCTGCGGGTAGTCAGTTGTGGGTTTGGTCGTTTAATTTATTATCCAGTGTATGTAATTTGTGTGCATTATTAGTGATTTGTAAGAGTATGAATGCTGGTCACCCATCCAGTAGATGACCACGCCAAATGTTGCTTAACTGCGGTACTGGTGTGTGTATATTTTTTATGTTTGAGTGTGCAAGTTAAGTATACTGTATTTTTATGTTGATTGTGTGTGTCCAGGGAAATTTGCGTCATTCAGTGATATCACTAGCACAGCATTTTACGGATACGATGTGACTTACCCTGTGGTCGACGCCACACTATTTCTTTCTCCGCCTCCATGGCTAAATGGTTAGCGTGCTGGCCTTTGGTCACAGAGGTCGTGGGTTTGATTCCCGGCAGGGTCGGGAATTTTACCATAATTGGTTAATTTCCCTGGCCTGTGTCTTCATCATCATTTTATCCTCATCACGACGCGCAGGTCGCCTGCGGTCATCAGATCAAAAGACCTGCACCTGGCGAGCCGAACTTTTCCTCGGTCACTCTCGGCACTAAAAGCCATACGCCATTTCATTTCATTTCATTTCATTTCATTTCATTTCATTTCATCAATTCTTTATCACGACTTCAAAATTCGTATAGATGTTACTAGCGGAAATACTCCTTCTTCGTGAGAGGTTTAAGAAGAAAACCTTTCTTTGTTCTTACGATGTCCACAGAAGCACCACAAATGATATTCTCCCCTTTTGGAGCTTTTCTACTTTTCATTTCCCCGTCCTAACGGAAAGATATGATCATTACAATGTGGCTCAGAAATTAACTGTCATTGCAGCTCTTAAGTCTTCACATATCACTCTTTCTTTCGTGTTTTTATCGCCTCCGAATTTCATTCTAATCGGCTTGGTAGTTCTTGAGATATCGTGATGTCTGAGGAAGTGAGTGAGTGTTATTTTGCATTTGCAGTATAAAATGTCGTAGTGCCTCGAAATACCGTTATGTGACAATGTTGAGGGGAGAAATACTGACCCACACCACATGTAACACTTAGAAGAATTTTTTTTTATATACTGTAGTTCATGTAATACTGAATCCTAGATGATAGAACCCTTCTGGTCAGAGTTCTAAGCTGAAATGTTATCTCGTAAGGGATTTTCTAGGCACAACGACGATATAGTGATTACAACTATGGGCAGTTATTGTTCACAGCTGTACTTTCCGTCTTATTCAATATCTGTCAGGTACTTTCTTGTACGTTTCTTGTAATCATGAGCGATCTCCAGTACTGAACAATTCTCAGGTTACTATGGTATACCGAGCTCGATAGCTGCCGTCGCTTAAGTGCGGCCAGTGCCCAGTACAGTATTCGAGAGATAATGGGTTCGAACCCCACTGTCGGCAGCCCTGAAGATGGTTTCAAATACGCCAATGTCAGACTGCCTCTCCTAAAAGTAACTTCCACTCTATCGAGAAAGGTCATACCGTACTTTTTCTGACATTCGTGTTAATGTATCCCCTCCCAGTAATAATTAGATTGTAATGGAGGAACAAAGGACCATAATATACGAAACAATGGTATCCTATTGTTCTGAAAAAGAAAATCACCGGCTGTACCGAGAAGTAGTGCGTGATATGGACTTCAGCAGAAAGGAAATGCATCATTTCTAGCCCAGCCAGCTTGACATACTGCGCTGGGAAAGAAAGAGTTTCAAGGCTTCTCTAGAAGTGCGGTCTTGGTTTTGCTATTATGGAATGGGCTCACGAGGCCAGCACTCGCTCTGAATCAGACAGCGGTGACGGTACAGGGTTACGCTTACAACCTTCTTTAGGTGACAGGGACACTAATGTGATCATCCTCACGTATCTTGTTTGTAACGTGTTTTGCTGTACTGGCGTCTGTAGCTGTATATGTGCATGAAATAAATTCTCGGCCCAACTCTTTTTAGAAACAAGTCCGTAAGGAACCTACAGGATAAGGAACGCTCAAACAAACAAACAAACAAACAAACAAACAAACAAACAAACAAACAAACAAACAAACAAACAAACAAACAAACAAACAAACAAACAAACAAACAAACAAACAAACAAACAAACCCCACAGCGCTACAGCCTTGAGGGCCTTGGCCTACCAAGCGACCGCTGCTCAGCCCGAAGGCCTGCAAGTTTCGAAGTGGCGTGTGGTTAACGTGACGAGTCCTCTCGGCTGTTATTCTTGACTTTCTAGACCGGAGCCGCTATCTCACCGTCAGATAGCTCCTCAATGGTTCTCACTTAGGCTGAATGGACTTCAAACGAGCTCTGATATCGAAGGAAAACTCCTTGACCTATCCCAAGGTCTTCGGGTAAGAGGCAGGCTAACTTTTCCTAAGTCTCCTGATATGTAGAAACTTAACAAACGTCGCTTTACCGAGATCATCCATACTTTCAGAACATTACCTCGTGTAGGCCTACTACCATAGCTTCGATGAGAGCTCCGAATGTACCTAATTTTGTTCATGAGGAGTAGGGGTCGTGATGGCTGAGTGACAGTGACGCTCATTTTTTACAAACGTTGTTATTATTCCAGTCCCAGCGAATGCACCTAAGATTTTGGAAATACTGCAGAAGGCGATGTTCCAGTGGTTCGAATTCCAAGTCCGTGATCAAGATATCCACAGTCACGTAAAACCACAAGCTCGCTTTGTCTTTTGTTCCTGTTTCCTTCTTGTTCTTCCTAATTTCTTAAGTCAAAAAAACCTTAAATAACTCAATTGGATTGTTCTGCTGGTTCTGTTTAAAACATTCTGGGTGTGTATTTTTAATGTGACACTTGACGTACTAATGACTGTGAAAGTCCTGTCAGTCATTAATCAGTGCGACAGGCTTCGGCAGTCGGCACAATTCCTATCCTCGCCACTAAATGGGGGCTTCATTCATTCCATACCTGACGTGGTCAAATGACTGAAAACAGGCTGTGGATTTCTCACTCTCTCTCGTCACACCAGGTTCAGTAAGTCGCAGTTTCCCAATGAGGCTGTCATACGCGTCGGCTTTCTTCCCTCTATTGGAGTAAAACAGATGTTCAGTGTCCCACAGCTCGGGCAACGAATGGTAAGCCTCTATGAAGGACAGAGTGGCCTCTTTCTTTGTAACCTAGTGTTTTTCCATGATAGGGAACAGACGATAACTGAAGTATTCTTGAGATTACCTGTGCAAACTGAGAAGTTCTCGGATGAAAATAGGACCCGTCTGGTCAGATCTAGTACCTGCATTGTTATCTGTACAATATGCGCATTTTAATCAGTTTATCGCTCAGATGTCAAACGCGAAAATCGTTCCGATAAACTGAAGGTGTGTGTGTGTGCCGCTTGAAGCTATTATATCAGTTTAGGTCTAACTGGAATTAATATCTGCTATTTTGAGGATTGTTTAAAATGAAAGAGAATAGTCACAATATGTTCCTTAGAGGGATAGGTCATTTATCATATTCACGTGTTACCCTTAGCGTTGAGTTATTTCAGCGATAGAGGTTTTGTTTTCTTTTTCCTCAATCCGTTTACCCTTCACGGTTGGTTTTTCCCTCGGACTCAGCGAGCGATCCCACCTCTACCGCCTCAACGCCAGTGTCCTGCACCGTAAGACTTTGGGTCGGGGGATTAAACCGGGCAGGAGGACCAGTACCTCGCCCAGGCTGCCCCATCTACCGTGCTGAACAGAGGCCTTGTGTGGAATGGGAATATTTAAAGAGATAGACAAGGAAGGGGGAAGGAAGTGGCCGTGGCCTTAAGTTTGGTACCATC
This sequence comes from Anabrus simplex, assembly GCF_040414725.1. Lineage (NCBI taxonomy): Eukaryota > Metazoa > Arthropoda > Insecta > Orthoptera > Tettigoniidae > Anabrus > Anabrus simplex. Next base: position 301,035,794 of record NC_090266.1, read on the forward strand.
CCGGCATTTGCCTGGAGGAGAAGTGAGAAACCACCGAAAACCATTTCGATGATGACTGAGGTGGGAATCGAACCCCCCTCCACCCTACCCACTCACTGGTATCTCCGACACCACAATACCCGCTCCTCGTTTAGACCTCGGTGGGTCACTAGCGACAGCCAACATCTCTGTCGCCCTCAGCCCAGCGACCGAACCCCAACACGCTGAGTCTCACACTGACTCCACCACGGCGTCTCCGAAAACCGTAAAGGTAGACAGTGGGACGTAAAGCCAATAACATTAATATTATTGTCACAGCACAAAAATGGGAAAGGGAGAGTTAAGACAGAGGTTGAGAGAAGTCTTCATCCCGTATTCAGATGACAGTTCTGTTCTGATTCTTGATCCCTCGACCACTTATGCTGATAAAGCTTATCTTCAGGACATTCCACTAGGGAAAAGCAACGAGTTACTTCAAGTTCCTCCCCTTACTGCTGGAAAAGTTCAACTCTTGGACAAGTTCTTCTTGTGGAGATCTTTATACAGCAGTTTGTTGGAGATATTGTTATGTACCAGCCCCGTGGTAGACCATTTTGGTACTTCCAGGAAGGGGTTAGTAACCCACACGACCTGGGATCTCCCAGCCGGCTTGTGGGGTGGTGCCGGCCTTTCCGTGTATTGTTCTCGTCGGCTGGCTTACCTGTGAGTTTCTTGGAGATTCAACGGGAATGTTCTGCTTCTAGCCACCTCGCGAAAATTCTGGCTCAAATCAGCTGAGCTACAAAAAGGGAGGCTAGCGCGGACAGACAGACACAGTTGGGCTCCGTGGAAGACTGTACTGTGTGTTCATGTATTTCTATGGACTGAGGCTCGGCGTAGCGAGTGTGAAGGTAAATGGACCTGTGTTAATGTTCGCCGTTGTGAGTATCGTCCTGCTGTTGAATACTGTTGAGCTGTTTAGTTGTTCACTGTATGTGACTGTGTGAATTACTGGACTGTCTGTGGAATCGAACCAACGAAGAGTCATCGTGTGTCGAGTGCCCCGTAGCTCTGTGTTCAGATCCAGACGTCTACACGAAGCTGCTGTATGACGTGACTGGACTTGGGGAAGAGAAAGTAAGTATTAAGCGTCCGCGGTTGTAGCAATGGGCTGGACCGCTTGCTGTGCCGTAAGGAATAGAGAGGCTTGTAAATAAACAACAATTAGTGAGTGTGGCCATTCATGGTTAATGAGAATTGTGTGTGTGTGTGTGTGTGTGTGTGTGTGTGTGTGTGTGTGCATTTATTGGGTCATTCTGAAATAAATTAGTGTAATAAAAAGATGGAGTTTTATTCATAACAATATGATGTCTCGTCACGACATTAATGTCTGAACTTTAGCACAGATACTATTCTTAAATGATAGTATTCCTTTCATTTTCAGATCTCGTCTTCAAGATTCCGCGACATGATAAAATATTCCTATTTCTCTTAAGTACCTAACAAAACGTCCTGCCGTGTTCGTAGTGACCGTTAAATACTGCATAGCAATGAAAGATAAAATTTGTGAAGAACAGCGTGGCAATGAAATGCTAAATTTAAGTGGATGATATCGAACAGCTTGTGTTTCGAACATTCTTTAACTACCAGCAACTTTTTGCTTTGTTTTATCCCTCGAAAGCAGTGGCCTTTAAAACAACATGCAGCGAAAAACTCCGCCTCGCCGGCTCGGCTGACTGCAGCATTCTCCCTCACCTGGTGGCTCTCCCGCAGAGATGTCGAGCCGGGTGCGTGGTCGAGGCATAAAGACTATTTTCGTGGTTGAGGCTTACAGTACCTTGCAAGAGCACGATGGACCGTGGCTGAGGCGTAAAGCGCTTTTCGGTTTCAAATAAGGAATAGATAACGGAAAAAACAGAATTTCCCAAGGACGGTGAGGACCGTGGAATGGGATATTCCTTACCTTTATAAGGGCCAGTTTTATGAACGTCAGATGAAGTACACATACAATTTACATAATCACGATATAGGTTTAGGGTGCAAGTGTTCGTATGGAAATATTGGGCTTTTTCTTCCAATGAATATATGGATACTGATATGATTGACTTTACTGCAATATAACGTAGGGAACTTTTTATAGTTATATTTGCCATTTTCATCGGTCAGTGGAAGGTAGAATTATCATAATAACTTACCTTCACACTTTACCCAGGCTTAGGACTGGCTGTGTCTGTCAAAACATAGGCGCATTTAAAAGTTTCGGAAAAATTCCGTGTCAAATTATTATCCTATTAGAAACATAACCTTCTGAATGTTTATTGGATATGTCAACGAATATTTGTCGGTTGCACAAGGAGTTTTGTACTCATTTAAGAAATCGTCATATTTATAAAGTGCAGGGAGAACTTGTCAGTACGGCTTCCGTGTTTATAGATGCTACAACCAATAAAATGTTTCAAATCTCTGTGTATAGGCCAATGCTCTCAAACATATCCTGCTGTCACAGGTATCCTCCATTTATAATAATAATAATAATAATAATAATAATAATAATAATAATAATAATAATAATAATAATTTTATTATTTTTATTTATTTAAGTATTTATTTATTTACCGCAAATCCTACAAAGTTTATGGGTGGTGTAGTGAGAAATGGCAAGCCCCATGTACATTAGATGCTACACAGACCTAACACTCCTTTCAGCCTTTCATCATGTCTTATGTGCATGTCATTTCTCTTGTTACCAGGCTCACCTCTCTCGTTCCGTTTAATCAAGAAGCTTGTTCAAACTGTTTCATCTTTCAGTCATTTAATTAAGATATGCAGTAGATATTGGGGTCTTTGCTGAACTACATTGTTTAGCTTCCTGCACCTGCTTTCAACAATATTGTTTGTTCGATGTTGCTGCCCAAAGATAGTCCACAGTTCTACAGATACCTTCACATTATCCAGCCACTGAGTTACAAAATAATATGAAAATGCGATAATTTAATCTGACTGTAGAGTGTCTAACGCGACTTCAGCATTTAAATCTGGTGGTATTAACATCAATGCTGCACACATTTTTCAAGCCCGTTGAACCCTCTATGTTTTACTTGTACTCTAGCATCAGGCCAATGTCCTGATCTTTCTAAAAAGGTATTTATTGAAATGAAAATTGCAGCTGGATAATGTTGAAAGACTGTGGTTTCAAAATCGAGTTTTGTTGCTTCGGGTTTCCAGCCATCACACCAATTTCTGATGCTTCTAACGAGGCGTTTGTATGTATCTTCTGTCTTTTCCGGAAGCAAAGCGGAAAGTATGGGTTATATTTGTGTCTCATCTTTGGTTGTACCGATTTCCACATGAGTGCTATGGAGTTCAGTGAACTGTCATGGACAGCTAAAGAATGTCCCGTCCATGGGAATGTTTTTGTATCATTCAGTAAATCGCGAGTTTATTCCACACCGAATACCATTAGGCTACGGTCCGTAACAGAAAAGTCGTCAAATTTGAGAAAGGAAATATGATTTATGAGATGTTTCTTTGATTCTGATCGGCTCTTATGCCGATTTTAATTTCTATACACAGTGCCGATTTTATGTTTTCACAACGAGAAAATTCGGCGATAAATTCATAAACCGTGTTCTGCAGCTCCTGGAAATAAAATACATAATTATATAGCTTAATTGCATGCCAGTGTAGCACAATGTTTAGAGATCACTTACACACACTAAAAGGGAGGTTATTTATAATTATAATCGTTGAGATACATAAATACAAACCTGGAACTCCTGCCAAAACACCTGGTGAACAGGAGCTGACACGTCGTCCCTCACACGATTTCTGCATGACTCCATCCTATCTGCAACATTCGGGGCATAAGTACGTTCCCTGTAGCTTCCCTTGCTAAGGCCACGATTTCCAGTGGTTTTTAACGCTCCAGAACAGCGGAACATTTTCTGGTGTACACAGAGCCCCGAAAAAGCTCCTTCTCTTTTCTTGTTTGTCTTGTATCGTTACCCGTTTAACTCCAATGACGGTTGTCCCATTCGCGTCTTGATCATTTCTACCCGGCCATCATTCATTTTATACTGAATTAATTGCCAAGACAGGTGAACGAAGAATATTGTTTACAAAATCTGAACACCTGTATGGGACATCGGGACGAGTTGGAATGGCTGACTTGGACCCAGCGAAGTTATTATCAAAGTTACCCATTTGTACGCCTCAACCACTGTACGCCTCGACCACGGAGCTCTTCAAACGCTCTACATTGCTTGTGTGATTTCAAGAATTCCAGTTTCGATTTTGGTGTATTGCACTGGAAAAGAGCAGCTCATTTATGACATGTGGCCGTCTTCCATCATGCAGAATGAACCATCGAAATGAGGGAAGGGATTCGACTTGGTAAATTTCGATAGTCACCTTGTCAGTCTCATTCTGGACTTTGACAATATGAAAGTGACTGAGGTAATGCCATCCCTTACGCAGCCAGCCCTTGTTTTGAATAGTGTGAAAATGTCGCTCATGTGATTAGTTGGCGAAAGCATTTCAGTGGGTTTGTCACACTGATATGTTACCGCGACTTCTAGCTCAGTGAGGAAAGCAAAGGGAAAATGCATCATTTCTTATTTCCCTTGTACGGAATGGCGCCTAAGCCATCTATGACAGCTGATGGTACTCTACATACGCACAAATACACCAACACAGGCACATTAAAATGCCAATTGTACTAAGACCTAACCGTTATTTTGGGAAGAGTAGCATAATGGTTAGCATTGTTAGGTGCCGTCCTCGGTGGCTCGGGTTCGATTCCCGGTACTGCCAGAAATTTAAGAATGGCTGGTATGTGATTGAAATGGTACATGCAGCTCACCTCCATTGGGATTGTGTCTGAAAAGAGTTGCACCACCTCGGGATGATTACACGAGTTTACTTTATTATTATTACCTCACATATAAATACAGGTAGCTGTTAAGATAGAATCTCCTTTTAAATTCTGGAATTCTACCAACTCTAGCCGTACCAAATTACAGATTACACCAGTAAAACAGCATCACAAGTTACCTAAAAGGATTCACACTTACAGCTAGAACACAGCGCTGATTACCACGAAGTTTTAGTAATTTCTGAATGAAAAAAAATAAAACAGTGGTATTTCTCGAATCATGTAAATCTCAATACTGACAGAAATGTTCTGGTGCGGGAAATGTCTTATAAGCGGAAGCAATGTTGAGAACTGAGTTTCTAATGCCCGAGTGCATCAACCTCGGTAGAGAGAATACCTGGGTAAACTTCATAATTTTCCAGGGTAAAGTCTTATTTCTGTTGCACCAATCTCGGTTTCGAGATTACCGACGTTTTACCGCGCTATAATGTTTACCGCCCGTGAAGGACCGCTTATCTAAGAAAAGTGCGGTAAAGTTTTTATTTACTTGTGTTCTGTGTGTAAATATTCCAAAATGGAGCTTAACAACTACAGGATATTCCCTAGTACGCCTCTTCAGTGATGCTTAGACTATCTATGACAGCTGTTGGCATCGCTTAGGAGGATCAACCCAGCCTTCGGGCTGAATACCCAACATACATACATACATACATACTGTACATATCTCGAGTATCTTAGTCAATTTGAAAGGAATGAATAAGAGGGGCGGGATTTATTTGAAGAACTAAGCGATGCTTCGTTCCAGAGAAGATTTCAGTTATATTTTTTGATATAATTGATGAACAAGTGGAATTCCGTACTGGGATCCGATATCGCCTAGAAATCGCCTTCTTATAGCACTGCCGTTCTATGTAACTGGAACATTTCAAGGAGTGACGTCTGTGATGTTGACAGAACAATAGCATGCTGCATAATACGTAAGGTTTCTGATGCAGTTGCCTCGTTATCGCCGCAATTCATTAACCTCCCACTTTCGCAACGGGAACAAAGGGAGGTTATGGAAGGCTTTCACAGAATAGCTGGGTCCTCTGGTGTGCTGGGTGCGCTGGACTGCAACGGACTGCACTCATTTGAGAAACTCCCGGACGTGAAAATTGGGAGGTATTTAGAAACAGGAAGGATTATTTCTCTCTAAATGTGCATTTTGTGAGCGATTCGAACCTCATGATAAGAGATATAGTAGCAAGATACCCAGGTCCGACTCATGATAGGACTATATTTCACGAATCTCGGCTGAGAGCGCGTCTCGAGACGAGAGTAATAGCTAATGGTTAACATTTTGGTGATGGAGGTTATCCATGTAAATCCTTTCTCCTTACAGATATTCAAAATCCCACCTCCCCAGCAGAACATTGTTTATAATAGAGCTGATATTGCCATAAGAAATATAAACGAGAGACAAGTGACTGTCAAAACAATCACTGCCTTTTGAATAAACTAATAACAAGTGACTATCGAAATTATCACAGCCTGCTGAATACAACTTCGAATTTCTTCCGAGGGGGATAATAGCGAGAAAAACACGTGTCAAGAGACCGCGGTAACGAAACCGATCTATAGAAATAGTGCACTGCTTTTACGATAATACCACGGTAAAAGTTTTACTACGGTTTCGTAAAGGCTGATAATTACCGAACATGGTACACCCGAACATTGTTACCCTCCGTTCTTGCCTGGAAGTTGTCATAAAAAAATTTCCCTCCCAGTTGGCTCAGATGCGGTTCATGATCCTGTCATGGAAGATTGAAATCCTGGTATTAGGACAATCAGGAATAAAAGAGGGCGGCAAGTTGAGTGGCTCAGATAGTAGAGCGCTGGCCTTCTTAGACCAAGCTGACGCGATCGATCCGGGCTCAAACCGGTGGTATATAAAGGCGCTCAAATACGCAGCCTCGTGTAAGTAGATTTACTGGCACGAGAGAAAAAACACCTGCGGGTCAAAATGCAGGCACCGTGGCGTCTCCGAAAACCGTAGTAGTAGTAGTAGTAGTTAGTAGGACGTAAAACCAACATTATTATTATTACAATTATTATTACTACCACTACTACATCTTTCTTCGTCATGTCCATTCGAACCCAAGCCCATTTGAACTTGTTCCTTGGCCTGATGGTTTTCGCCTTCTTATCCTCCCAATATCCCTTTATGAATGCACTGAGTTGCATCTTGCGTTCTGCGGACAAATTCTACCAGTTTTCCTTTTAGGTTCCTCCACGAATTTGCGCTTGGCTACTATTGGGCTAAAAGCTCCACGATCTTCTATGATGTCGCCCGTGGTGTTCATTGCTTGGAGATCGGACTTAGTTTCTTCAAGGCTGTTTATTTTCACCTTCCTTGAGTTGATTACTTTAAATAATCTTTTGGTGACTCTGTTGCTGTCCATTCTATAGATATGGCCATAGAATTTCAGGCGTCTCTTGCGTACGGCATCAGTGAACCTGTGAGTTAATGTGTAGAGGTCCGCTGTTCTCCTCTTAATCCACATTCCATTTTCTCTCGTGGGACCATAAATTTTCCGGAGATTTTTTTTTCAATTTCTATAATTTTAGAGTGACCTCAAGGGATACAATTTCTGAGGAGTATAAAGCTTCCGGCAAAACAACTGTCCTGTAATGTCGTAATTTTGCATTACGCGATATGACGCTCTTGTAGTAATTTCACGTTTGTCTGTACGCCTTATGGAGTTTAATGGCTCTTTCTATGTTGGCCCTACTGTCTAGTCCTGATGTTGGTACGGTTACTCCAAGGTATTTAAGGAGAACACCTGTGAAATTGTGCCATTTTCCATTTCTAGAGGAGTTTTCTTTAGCTGTTGATGTATATTTTCCATGCACTGTTTTTTCCGTAAGATACCTGGAGGCCTGCCTTTGATGTTATATTGTGTAATCTCTGTACGGAGTATCTGGTTTTATCTCTGGTCTTAGTAATGATTGCTAGGCCATCAGCAAAGGCTAAACATTTCACATTATTATTATGATTATTATTATTATTATTATTATTATTATTATCATTATTATTATTATCTTGGCTAATCTAGAAATATTTATTTACATTGCACATTGAACTAAATAATAATAATAAGAAGAAGAAGAATAATGGGCGACACTAGATATGCAAACAAACTGCTTGGTATAATTAATTCAAAGAAGGTCAAAATAAGCTGGTTTGAGGAAATAAAGCAGGACTTAAAAGAAATGAACATCACAGAAGATATCATCAGGGATCGCAAGGCTTTTGGGAATCTGGTTGCAAAGCACACGTTCACGGAAAAGGCTAAAAGAACCACAGGGAGACAATGGACGGAAGAACGCAAGAAACAGCACAGCGAGTTCATGAAGAGATTTTGGGAGGAGAAGAATAAAGGAAAACCATCATCAAGCTAACAAGTTCCAACGCGCTCTGTAAACGGGCAGAACGAAGAAAGAAGAAGAATAACAATCATAGTTAAACGTACCTTCATTTGAAGCAGATCTTATGGGACGTCAGGGCGAAAGAATTTTGTCTCGCGGGAATTCCTTAACACCGGAGTTGTCGCATTTTAACGCCCTCAAATGGCACCGACCTTTGAACTTCTCCTAATACCGTGAGAACCGTTTGCTCCGCTGAATTAGGCAGGGGAAAGTACGAATGGTAACCAGTATATACGCCAAGTTCAACCCTAATCTCAGTTAAATACATGTACCAGCGGCGATACAGACATTAGTTTATTGGACGGATTTCATTCGCACTAAGTATACGTGACAGCATTGTCTTAAATTCTTGAACTGAAGCAAGTCCAGAGGTAATTTATGAGAAACTCCCATATCTGTTGAGTTTCTTGGTGCTTAGTCTGCATTATGGACTTAGAGTGACATGTGATTTCGAAAGCAATTTCTTATCTTAGTTCGATAAAAGGCATTTACCTTGAGATATCATTATTATTAAAAATAGAGGACTTGATAGTATACAGTAATTAACGAAGATTATTATTACTGAGGCAGTGATCTTTCTGTGAATGGTATATGACTCGGTATTAAGAGACATTTAAGGACAAACCGGTATTGGTAGACGAGCAGCCTACACAAGACCTTCTCTCAGTGTACTGTAGGTCATAATTTGGTAAACAAGTGCGAAGGTTTCTTCCATCTCACTGCCAATTCTCACAAAACAAAGAGCGGTCAGAGAAGGACTTTCTGTTTATGACACGGGGAGGGGAATGTTGGCGACATTGGTGAAGAATTGACCTACACTAAAGCACTTGTACATGTATTCTTTCGCACTAAGTATACGTGGCTGTTGACAGCATTATCTTACACTCTTGAACTTAAGCAAGTCCAGATGTAATTTATGAGGAACTGGTTACAGGCCCATACACTTTACAAAAATAAAGGCACAGTTGGGAAATAACAATAATAATAATAATAATAATAATAATAATAATAATAATAATATCTCCGAAGGAAATGCCGTATTTGAGAAAAACGACGGTCATCAGTGAGTCATAGAGAAATTGATAGATTGCATTTCTGTCTCCATTTTTAATTGCAAGAACCTATAATGAGAATCTATAAAAATAAAATTATAATTTTGTCTCTACACTTCAAATGTTTGCCTAGCCGAGAAGGTAAAGGTGTACTCCGTTCACCCGAAAGGACGTGGGCTCAGGAAGTCAAACAATTTAGAAACGATATTTTTACTTCTGGAGAGGCACATGGCCCTGAAGTTCACTCAGCCTACATCCAAAATGAGCACCAGGATAATTCCTACGGGCAAAGTCGGCCGGGCATAGAGCTAACCATTTACCTTTCACTCCTCCATGGACCTTCATGGCCAGTACGGAGATAGTTTTTCTTTCCTTTACTTCAACTTTTTTGCCTCATACATCGTTTTTATCTTGGATTCGGTATACCAAAGTTAGACACGTAGGTTCCGTTCGATCTGTGTCTTTCTGTCTGTTAATTTGTTACGACATTACGAGAAAATGATTCATCAACATTTCTCCGAACTCGATATTTAAGTTCAGGGTCATCCGGGTTGTGGACTGAGCTGTGTATTATTTGTCTAGTACATTACGACATAGCAATATTGAGGGGTCTGTTGGCCGTGCGGATAGGAGCACAGCTATGAGCTTGCATTCGCAAGATAGTGGATTCGGATCCGACTGTCGGCAGCCCTTCAGATGGTTTTCCGTGGTTTTTCGTTTTCAACCAGGCAAATGCTAGGGCTGTACCTTAATTAAGGCCACGGCCGCTTCCTCCCAACTCCTAACCTTTACCTATCCCACCTTCGCCATAAGACCTATCTGTGTCGGTGCGACGCAAAGCATATTGTAAAAAAAACAGGAAATGCCAGATTTCTTCATTAATGTTAGCTGTGTCGGAACCCTGTACATAATGAAAGTTATGCAACATATATTTTCCAATGTATACGTCTCATGCAGTTTTAGCGTAGGAGCTATGATGAGGGAGTTATTTGCTAGTTTATATTTTTATTGCTAAGTCCATCAACATGTCTTGTGCTCTAAAATTTAAAAAATTGAAACCTTTATTGAAAACCAGGTCTCGAAAGCCAAGAATAACGGCCGAAAGGATTCGGCGTGCTGACCACACGACACCTCGTAATCTGCAGGCCTTCGGGCTGAACAGCGGTCGCTTGGAAGGCCAAGGCCCTTCGAGGGCTGTAGTGCCATGGGGTTTTCGTGGAGGGGGGTTATTGAAAAAATAAAGATTATGGGACCAAATAGATCTTATTTCAAGCTAACGATAATAATTCATAATTAATAACAATATTTTGCACCAGAAAACCAACTGGGACACAAATCTGAATTTTTGGGAGAATGGCCCATATATAAATTATATGAGTAAAGATAACAGAGAAGGCTATTTGAGGATGATAATATTATACTGTATAGAGTAGTAAATAAGTTGCGGAATGGTGAGTAATGGCAGGGAAACCTAAACAATGTTGTGAGATGGACAGCGGACTATAGAATGATGGTAAATGGGATTAAAAGTGAAGTTGTATGTTTCGCCAAGAAGAAAGTGTCCTCTTACTGTGTTGATGGAGTGATAGCACATCATGGGGAACACTGTAAATACCTAGGTGTTAGTGTACGGAATTATCTTCATTGGGATAATCATATTAACAAGGTTGTTAAGAAAGGTTACAGATATTTTCACATGGTTATGACAATATTTAGGGGTTGTAGTAAGGATGTAAAGCATAGGGCGTATAAGTCTCTGGTAAGACACCAATTAGGGTATGGTCCTAGTGTATTGGGACCCCTATCAGGACTGCTTGATGAGAGATCTGGAAAAGATACAAAGGAAAGCAGCACGATTTTTTCGGGGTGATTTCCGGAAAAGGAGTAGTACTACAAAAATGTTACAAACTTTGGGCTGGGAAGACTTGGGAGTAAGGAGACGAGATGCCCGATTATGTGGTATGTATCGAGCTGCCAGTGGAGAAAGAGCGCGTGGAATGACATTAAGAGACAAATAAGCTTGAGGGGAGCTTTTAAAAGTAGAAAAGTTCATAATATGAAAATAAAGTGGGAATTCAAGAGGACAAAACTGAGGCAAATATACATTTATAGGATGAGGAGCAAGGGATTGGAATACATTTTCAAGGGAAATATTCGATTAATTTCGAAGTCCTTTGAAAATGTTTAATAATAATAATGTAATTTGTCTTACGTCCCACTAACTACTTTTTAAGGCCTTCGGAGACGCCGAGGTGCCGGAATTTAGTCCCGCAGGAGTTCTTTTACGTGCCAGTAAATCTACCGACACGAGGCTGTCGTATTTGAGCACCTTCAAATACCACCGGACTGAGCCAGGATCGAACCTGCCAAGTTGGGGTTAGAAGGCCAGCGCCTTAACTGTCTGAGCCACTCAGCCTGGCTGAAAATGTTTAACAAAAAGCTAGGTAAATAACTGAAAGGGAATCTGCCACCTGGGCGACAGCCCTAAAGGCAGATCATTGATGATAGATAGATAGATAGATAGATAGATAGATAGATTGATTGATTGATTGATTGATTGATTGATTGATTGATTGATTGATTGATTGATTGATTGATTGATTGATTGATTGATTCATTCATTCATTCATTCATTGAACGGCAAGCATCGTTGACATCTAAACATGGCTAAATCGTCATGGTAACGAGTTAACAATCTGTGGCCCATTAATTAAGGAAAAATGTATTTTGAGCATTTTGCATGTTTTAATTATCTTCAGCTAAGATGAACGTTTTTTAAAATCCAATAATGTGAAGTACCATTAATCACATGTAAATTTCACCGCTGGAAGGGAACACAACGCATGAATACTACGTGCGAAAGTCGCAATTAACTGATAAAACAGGCCTAGTAGTCAGACCATAAACCATGGGAAGCCTATAGTACTGCAGGTACTTACAAACACCAGTTACTCTTCAAAGAATAAAAGAAAACAGGCCCTACTTAGCAATGCGTTAAAATTTTAATTTAAATCTACATCGTGTGACAGTTGCGATTTTGTGGCTATTTTCATCCAAAATGAAACAACGCTTGGATATCTACAAAGCAGATGCATGTTTGGGTAACACATGATAAGTCAGTGTTATTTTCCAGTATCGTATTCATGAATCAGGCCATCTGAAGGTTTCCAGTGCCTTCATTGGGTACTGCAGAGTACCGTCAAGACTCAACGTTAGAGTTCTGTGATTTTGTACAAAGCTAAATTTGGCATTGTACTTCAAAGTACCACCAGAACACAAAGGGTTAACTAGTGATGCGAGTGGTTGTTTTTATAAGGTACAGCAACACATGGCTATCAGCCTCTTCTGCTTAGGGAGTAATATCTAACTCGCTTCTCCTGCTGTATGGTTAAAAGTCGCTCAGTAACCCGCCATAGACGGGTAGTACAGCTCTTCCTCATAAAATACACCTCCAGAGGATAAAACCTTCCACTGTTTGTAACCTCGATAGTAGAGCGTGGTTAACCCTTGTTTAATTATTCTTACCGGGATATCAAAGGTTCTGAAAATACAGAAATAAAGCTCCACTTCAATTACTTTAAGGTAGTAGAACACTTTATTCTCATCAACTCCAAAGTCACGCCATAATACTAGAACAATGAAGAAGGCAAAAAAAAAAAAGAAAAAAAGAAAAGAGAAACGAATGAAGGGGCGCTCAATTGGCAACTGAACAATTATCAACCTAAGCATAATATATTTCTCTGAAACATAAACAACCTTATACCTGGCCATCCTTTTTGCCAGTAATTAATCTGGAACGCCCTTTTCTTGTAAGCTCTGTGAACCCCAGGGAAAGGCAATACCACTTCTGAATTTCACAATCGTGACAGGAAGTCGAACCCACGTTGCTTTCTTCATTGAGGTAGGAAGTGATTTGCAGCACCACTGACCCCATGAGTAATAATTAGAAGCAAATTTTTCAAAATTGAAATTAAGTATAAGAAAGGAGATAGGAAGAGCAGTGAAAGTACAAAAATGCTAGTTCGCTTTCAAAAAAATGTATTTTATTATTGCTAGTTATTTTGTACAAAAACGAAACATAATAAACATAAATGATTACTGATCGTTGGGAGGAAGTGGTACAGATTTGATGAAGACTCTTGCAGTATCCGAAAAAAGTTTCCTACATTCAGCTACTACTTGTAAGGGGTACTGTGTTGTTCCTCGTCTTCAGTAACGAGGGAATTGAAATCTTGAATTAATTTCACATTCTACTCTAATGTGCCATTGACGAGCTTTAAACCTCCGACTATTTTCTTAGCCTTCAATAATTTAACTTTTCGGACAACTGTCAGGATCACTTTTCAGAAAATACGTTTCAATTTAAAATATCTTGAAAAGGTCCTAAGTTTGAGGAGAAATGAACAAATCAACTTCCTCGTTTAATAGAATATCGGATTCTTGAAGGCTGATTTGTGTGTTTACTTTTGTATTGTCCCCTTCCTCTTTTCAAGACGAGACTATCATGCACTGTACCAGGGATGGCAAACCTTTACCGACTAGCGTGTCAATTAAGGTCTTGTTTATCACTTTTTCCTGTCTGGTCTGCCATCGGTTATTTTCCTTCGAAGTCATCATGAAACCCATCATCTGACTTCATTTAGGTATCACATTGCGTTACACATAAATCCATTCAGCTTAACGTTTCATGATTTTATTTTGCAAACATTAATGAAAATTAAATTTAAAAAAGCAGGTAAATTTTAAAAATAAAGTATATTTTTGCTTTAACCTAATAACATTTGTAAAAACATATGACCATATAATTGAGCCACACTTCTTTATCAAAGCGTATTATTAAATAATGCTACAGTATGTTGCTAGATTTCCGACATATTTATTACATGTTAAAAAAAATCTTAGTATGTTGTCTGACGTGCCACAGAAGTCATGCCCGCGTGTCACCTGGAAGCACGCGTGTCATAAGTTCGCCATCCCTGCACTATACAATATGCCCTTTTATTAAGTTTTTATTTTATTCCACAGTTAACAACCATGTTCTTCTTCTTTATCTGTTTACCATCTAGGGTCGGTTTTTTCCTCGGACTCAGCGAGGGATCCCACCTCTACCGCCTCAAGTGCAGTGTCCTGGAGCTTCAGACTCTGGGTCGGGGATACGACTGGGGAGGATGATCGGTACCTCACCCAGGCGGCCTCACCTGCTATGCTGAACAGGGGCCTTGTGGGGGAGATGGGGAGTTTGGAAGGGATAGACAAGGAAGAAGGAAGGAAGCGGCCGTGGCCTTAAGTTAGGTACCATCCCGGCATTTGCCTGGAGGTGAAGTGGAAAACCACTTCGAGGATGGCTGCGGAGGGAATCGAACCCCTTCTACTGAGTCGACCTCCCGACGCTGAGTGGACCCAGTTCCAGCCGTCGTACCACTTTTCAAATTTCGTGGCAATCGAACTCGGGCCTCCGGGGATGACAGCTAATAACACTAACCACTATACCACAGAGGTGGACAGGTCTTAATTTTTTTTTGCTAGGGGCTTTACGTCGCGCCGACACAGATAGGTCTTATGGCGACGATGGGATAGGAAAGGCCTAGGAGTTGGAAGGAAGCGGCCGTGGCCTTAATTAAGGTACAGCCCCAGCATTTGCCTGGTGTGAAAATGGGAAACCACGGAAAACCATCTTCAGGGCTGCCGATAGTGGGATTCGAACCTACTATCTCCCGGATGCAAGCTCACAGCCGCGCGCCTCTACGCGCACGGCCAACTCGCCCGGTGTCTTAAATTATTATTATTATTATTATTATTATTATTATTATTATTATTATTATTATTATTATTATTATTATTATTATTATGGAAGGAACCAGAAAGTATCGAATGTCAAATTGGGAATACAAAACTGGAACAGGTAAATCATTTCAAGTATTTAAATGTGTATTCTTCCTGGATTGTGGTATGTATACTTATTGAAATTGAGTCAAGGTGTGGCAAAGCTAATGCAGTGAGATCACAGTTGCGGTCAGTGGTACTCTGCGCGACAGAAGTCAGTTCTCGGACGACTTTATTGTATGTGAGTGAAACTTGACTGGACTGAGAATATCTTATTCACAACTGAGAAGTATCAGACATGAATGTAGCGAGAGTGATTGCTGATATGAATAACTGAGAACAATGGCAGGAGGGTACTTGATGAGGAAACATGTCAAGAATGAAGCCTTATGTATAAATCAGCTTCGGTTGTAGGTTCATGTGAGACGAATTGAGGATAGCTTACTTAGGAAAATAATGAACTCGGCCATCAGAGGGAGACCAGGGCGATGATGGATAGACTCGGTTTTGAATGATTTAAAATTGATGGGTTTGGAACTCGACGAGGCTACAGTACTGGTTGCAAATAGAGGATTCTTGAGGCGCTTAGTTAATTCGCAGAGGCTTGCACACTGAACGCTGAGAGGCATACCAGCATGCTATTATTATTATTATTATTATTATTATTATTATTATTAGACTACGAGTAAAGTTTACTATTGTAGTATTTACTTCAGCAACAGCAATCTAGAGATGACGGTGATAATGAGGTGAGCAAAGAGAACTAAGACTATGAACTTCACAACGAGAGAGCAGCTCAATAACCTGTTGTATTAGAAGAGAATTATTAGATGCACAATATAATATAAGGAATACATATTAACATTTACATATTTAAGCCAACAAACGTAGTCTGTGAACACTACATTTTAATACCCAGTCCACAAGCGCTAACTGTATGGCGGAAGAGAACTCAGGAATTGGACCTCAACTCGCAGTCCTGCACAGAGTGCCTGATGATGTGAATTTCTGTGCTACATTCACATTGAAGTGGGGATACCTAACACCTGGTAACCTATAAATTACCCGGACAGACACCGTATCCCGTATGAATCTCACCGAGGTTCAAAAACTAATCACAAATGAGACGTTTATTTCCCGAGTGGTGTAAGTCCAAAACTGCAGGAAACAATAGAGGGAGTCTTCTACTCAGTGACGAAGTGATATACGTCCTGGTTCATTATTATGCGCTTGAGAGTAGCACAAATTTGGTACGCTAAACGGAACAGTGGACCGATGCATGTCACGCGCATGTACAGTAGTCTTTTAACGACTTTATTGCGTGTTTCATCTTAACAGTGCACACATATCGTGAGCATACAAGTTCTTTATGACTATATCATTCATTGTTGTTACTTGTGTTATTGTCCAGTGTGACTGAAGGTGTAGGTGAACACAACAGACTGAGGAAGACACACACAGAAAACCGGACAATTATTCGAAAAGAGTTGCTAAACAAGAGAACCAATGGCCATTTGTACACAATGAGAAAGTGAGTTATTGTTAATGCAAAAGCGTTTCAAACGTCAATTGCTAATGTAATAAGAACCCACTAATGTATGAAAAGATTCACTCGTAGGACATAAGATCAATATTATGATATTTTTCATCTTTCTAATCATTTTCTTTATCGATATGTCAGTGATTAATAAGACAAGCACCATTACTTGATATTTTCAGAGATTTGGAATGTCTGTTTAAATGAAAGCCTAATGCCGTCAATAATATTAACTTTGTCAGTAAAAGACTGTCTTCTTGAAATTTAAATTTTTAAAATTTTAATTGTTACCATATTCTGAAAAATGGAAGGTTAATAAAGTAGTGGAAACAGCCCTAAATAATTTCTAGAGAGTGTTTTCATTTTTCATTTTTAGATAACATACGCCAGAAAATTATTTGCAACTCTCTAAAGCTATATGTTTTAGCTTTCTTGAGTTTTCAGACAGTATTAGGCCTACGCATTTTTTTCACAAAAGTATATTTTGAATGGAATTTAAAATGCGTCCTTTTTGTTATTGTTTAGACAATCGTTTAATAACGTAAGCTATATATTTGCCAGAATTTGCTGTGAAACCAAACACAACAGGACAGGAAAATTGTGTATACACCGCTTTGGAAATAAAGGACTCAAACAATATTCTCACTTCAGAGTTTGCTATAAAACTTTACTCTTTACTCTTTTAGGTCTATTACCATTTTTTTTCTGTTAGCATATTATTCTTTTACCTCTGCTATCGAGGTTCTTCGGACTGCAGTTGAGGTAGAGAGCTGCATTCCACGGAGCTGTCAGTCAATTCGTATTCGAATACCATAACCAAATTACATCTTTCAGCGCTTCTCACCAAGTGTTGAATTACACTTCAACTTCCGTTTCCATGATCTCGAATATTTTCAAATCATTTCACCTAGGATTTGAACTCACAACTTCCTTCCTAAGGAGCACCGATATTTACCGTTACTCGTGAATCAAGTGGTGTCAGTAGCCTACATAGCGTTCAACTACAGCATACAGTAGCGGTATACTAGGTATGGAAATACTATACGTCATTGACGGAACTTAATTAGTTTTGTATTTTACCCTGTGTTAGTCTCTAACCTTTGTGAATCTTGTTGCAATCCGTTTTGTGTGTCATAACCACTCCTTGCGAGACTACAATTACTAAGACGTTATGTAAGTTGTTCTTGTTAGAAGCACTCGTGTGCATAGACCCAGACCGCAGACTTACGTGGACTACAACAAACTGAAAGAGATGATGGGAGTACGACCGTTTCTTGTGTTAATGAGTTAAAAAGAAAAGAGAGATCTTATAATGTACTTTCTTCATGCCTACACATCTCAGACCATTAGTGTTCACGACAGAGAACGCCCGGTTCCATGGCACAGTGTTCAGTGTCTTTGCCTTCGAGCCTTGGTCTATTACCATATTATACTTTCACCTCTACTACTGAGGTTTTTCGTTCTAAATTTGTCATAGTGCATCAGGCTATAACAGCCACATGAAAGTGCTATTATTAGTCTATTATATATATATATATATAAAATTCGCTGGGGCCATCAAGGACCACGTTAAGTCTTGTTGCATTTGACGCTCCTCTGTCTTCTCTTCGGTTGCTCGTCTCGGTTTAGCCCGTTCGTCAATATTTTCTTGCGGAAGCGATCTCTGTTAAGGGCGACTTCAGCTGGTCTTCTTTGGTATTTCTAAACCAGGAAATTGTGGTTTTGGGGTTTGAATAAAAAAGTGTAAGATTTCTTTACTTAACTTTTTCTGATTGTGTCGGTAATTTTCTCTATTTTTGCAGACTTCCTCGTTGGATCTCTTTTGAAGGATTCCATTTCTGTACTTTGATCCCGAGATTCCTCTCACAATTTTGCGCTCCTTTTTCTCCAGTTCTTCAAGGAGCCCTTTGTTGGCATTTAGAGACCGGGTTTCGGTTGCATATAAAACTACTGGCTTAACTGTTTCTTAGTGACGTATCTTGGTGTTTTGGGAAAGGCATTTTTTGTTGTAGATTGTGCGGGATGTTTGGTAGGCTATTTCCAGTTTGCGTACTCGCTCCTGAAGTGTTTCTTTGTCCAGTCCATTTTTCATGATGATCTCACCCAGGTATTTGAATTTGTCTACACGGGTGATGTCCCCGTATTTTGTATGGAGTTTTGCTGGGGCCTCTTTGATGTTGGTCATTACTTCTGTTTACTCAAACGATATCTGCAGACCAGTTTTTTCGGCAATTTCCTTTAACATTTCAACTTGAGCTCTAGCGGTTTCTACGTCGTTTGAGAGAACAACAATATCATCGGCAAATGCTAAGCAGTTTCTTGTAATCCCCTCGGATTTGGTTCCTATTCTTAATGGACTGTAGTTGGTTTCCTGTAATCTCACCCGCCAGTTTCTGATCATCTTTTAAAGAACGCAGCTGAAGAGTATCGCGGATAGCCCATCACCTTGTCTGACTCCCGTTTTGATGTCAAAGGAATGCGAGAGACATCCGTGGAACTTCACCTTGGATTTTGTATCGGTCAGAGTGGCTCTAATTAATGCCAACAGTTTCAAATCAACTCCAAATTCATTTAAGATGTTTAGCAGGACTTCCCGTTCAATGGAGGTATTATCTTCCTTATTTTCATTATCTGAGAAAGTGTAATTTCAAATCGAACCGTATTATTCCCTATAAATATAGTACGTTCATTACAATGGTATCAATCAGTCCACAAAGACAGACACATACTGCTTGGACCTTAGTGTACAATATCTGATGATCGTTTTTTGAGATTTTGGATCTGTTCGGCTGTTGAGCGACCTTTTCTGAACCCTCCTTGGTTTTCACCTATTTGATGTTCGACTTGTGCTTCCAATCGCTCCAGGATGGCAAGTGATAGAATTTTGTAAGTTACGGGTAGCAAAGGTATTCCTCTGTAGTTGTTGATGTTCTTCATGCTGCCCTTTTTGTGTAATGGATGAATCAAAGCTATTTTCCAATCTTCGGGTAGGGTCTCCTTGCTCCAATTTTCTTCTATTTGCTTTTGCAAGGTATGAAGTGATTATTATTATCATTATTATTATTATTTACACTTTGCTTTTTTACATGGCAACGAAGAGATTCAGTCGTACGGTGCTGGGAATGTCCATAAAGTAGCTTATGAATCTATTATTTCGGTTGTGGACAGGTGACGTAGCAATGAATTGGTTAGAAAGATATGTCGGAGTTTGACTGGTTGCAATTTGTAGGACTGATTCCGCCGTATGTACTGTAGCAACTCGCGTTCTTTTAGCTTTAAGCAGCCACGTTGTCTGTATGTGGAGTTAACCCACGATCGCATCGCATGTTCGGTACATAAGGTACGCACGCATTCTGTGCCCTACTGAGACGTTTGCTCAGTGTGCTATAATAATAATAATAATAATAATAATAATAATAATAACAATAATAATAATAATAATAATTTCGTGCAGCCCTTGTAAGGCAGACCCTCCGATGAGGGTGGGCGGCATCTGCCATGTATAGGTAACTGCGTGTTATTGTGGTGGAGGATAGTGTTATGTGTGGTGTGTGAGTTGCAAGGATGTTGGGGACAACACAAACACCCAGCCCCGGATCACTAGAATGAACCAATGACGGTTAAAATCCCCCGACCCGGAGGGAATCGAACCCGGGGCCCTCTTAACCGAAGGCCGGTACGCTAACCATTCAGCCAACGAGTCGGACACTCGGTGTACTGAAAAGAGCGTAAAAGACCTGAAAGGTGTATTTTAAAATTGGGATAATTAAAGATTGAACAAGAAAGAGAGACAGCAAGAAAAGAACGCGAGGCTCATGAGCTCGGTGTCCCTAGTACCTAATCCAAAAGCAAAGTCATCTCCGTACAGGTCATGAAGGCCCTTGGAGGAGTGGAAGGTAAAGGCTTCCACCATTGTTAACCTCGGCACGTGATGGGGTAGAGTGGTTAACTCTACGCCCGGCCGCCTTTGCCCCCAGGAATTAACGTGGTACTCATTTTTGGTGTAGGCTGAGTGAACCTCAGGGCCATATGCACCTCAGGAAGTAGAAATGTCGATTCTTAAATTTTACGACTTCCTGACGGGGATTCGAACCCACGTCCTTCCGGGCTAACCGAGCACGCCTTTACTGCCTCGCCCAGGCAGCCCCTTAGTACCTATTCCAGACAACGATAATATAATTGTTCATTAATCATAACGATATTTCTTATTTTATGGTAAATAGGACGCATATCCACTGCTAATACCTACGTACTCGTATGTTCCTTAAGCTGCTGCTTCAAGTGAGAGATGAGCTTTGCGATCTACTGTACCTCTTTGTCCTCGTAAAAAAAGGTGAAGTCTCTCCTAGCCTGACGGCCAAAGGAGATATGAGGTCAAGGCTCCAGGCAGCTATTGAGCTCATGGAAATGATATTAATGTGGTCATCACTAAGGTTCCACTGGCCTCTATCCTCAAAGGAACTCTTCTGTACGGTATTAACCATTCATTGTTGATATAGGCAGGCAACATCAAGTGCGGAAACCTAGGAAAGTTGATATTATAGTAAAAATAGACTACCATAGCCGGTTGTGCAACTCACTTGGTTCGGTGATCGTCGCTCGTGGTGAAGGTTGCGATTGTAGAGTGCTTGTAGCTTGCCGGTTGAAACTCAAGAATGTTCGAATGTGAAATATTTGCGTGAATAGATCACGTTAAAGAACTACTTTTCAGGGCAAAATTAAGGCACCCTCGTATCTCCAGTCAACGATGAACTATAATAAATGAAGGAACTTACCATCATCATCATCATCATCATCATCATCATCATCATCATCATCATCATCGCTTAACACTTATTTATATGGATTGAAAATGAAAACCTACAACCTGTTTTCCAGGCATTGATCGGGTCAGGGATGGAATGAATGAAGCAGATATAGGCTATTAGTACGATGGGGTCGCCACTCCCAAAGTGATTCATTAATGGCTGATAGATGCTATGAAATGAGAATAGAGAGTGTTGCTGGAATGAAAGATGACAGGGAAAACCGGAGTACCCGGAGAAAAACCTGTCCCGCCTCCGCTTTGTCCAGCACAAATCTCATATGGAGCGACCGGGATTTGAACCACGGTATCCAGCAGTGAGAGGCCGACGTTATATGGATTATCAGATTAAAATATTTTCACCCATCTTAGTAGTCATGCTCGTAAATCACACATTACGGCAAAATTGGGAAGATCGTCTCAATGGCTATGCGGTTGGAGCAATGTTGCTATAAGCTTGGATTCGGGAGACGGTGGGTTCGAACTCCACCATCCACTAATCTGAATGTGCTTTTGAGTAGTTTCCCATTTTCACCCCACTATGGAAATGCCGAGGCTGCATTTTAATGAAGACTACGACCCCTTTCTTCCCAGTCCTAGCTTTTCCCTTTCCAGCGTAGTTAGTACGACGTTCAACCGTAAACAGAACGAAAATGAGCATAGTTGTTCTTTTCGAATAAGGAGCCTTCGAATTCCACCGCCGACACATGTTATCCTGAATGCGTTTCTTCCACACTTCTTCGAGAAAAATATTGGAATGTTTTCAAGTCTAGAAGCACGTATCCAAGTCTCAGTCCAAATAATTACAATGTACGCGCTATATTATAGAAAACCCCACCCTGTTCATCTCGCAGTTTTAGTAGTCTTGCACATGTGTCTGATGACCAACGCTACCCTGTTAACAACTGCAGTAGCCTGGAAATAGGGACGAGATAGATGGGCTGCATCATTGTTGGTTTCATATCAAAGTGGCAGAGGTTTAAATCCCTACCAAAGCAAGTGAGATATTTTGACAGTTTGAGTCACATCTTTCTGGTCATACACAAGACTAGCAATCACACAAAACTAAAATTAGGACATGACATTCTGCAAAAATAGTCATATTATTATTATTATTATTATTATTATTATTATTATTATTATTATTATTATTATTATTATTATTATTGGGTAGCCTCCGTGGCTCAGGCGGCAGCGCGCCGGCCTCGCACCGCTGGATTCCGTGGTTCAAATCCAGGGAACTCCAGGTGAGATTTGTGCTGGACAAAGCGGAGGCGGGACAGGTTTTTCTCCGGGTACTCTGGTTTCCTCTGTCATATTTCATTCCAGCAATACTCTCCAATATCATTTCATTTCATGTGTCATTCATTAATCATTGCCCCAGAGGAGTGCGACAGACTTCGGCAGCCGGCACAATTCCTATCCTCGCCGCTAGATGGGGGCTTCATTCATTCCATTCCTGACCCGGTCGAATGACTGGAAACTGGCTGTTGATTTTTTTAAATTATTATTTCTTTCTTTCTTTCTTTCTTTCTTTCTTTCTTTCTTTCTTTCTTTCTTTCTTTCTTGCATAGTCCTTTTACCGTCCAGGGTTGGTTTCCCTCGGACTCAGCGAGGGAACTGAACTCTACCGCCTCAAGGACAATGTCCTGCAGCGTGAGACATTTGGTCGGAGACAAAACTGTCGAGGAGGACCAGTACTACTCAGAGGCTGCTTCATCTGCTATGCTGAACAGGGGCCTTGTGGGAGATGGGAAGATTCGTAGGGACAGGCAAGGAATAGGGAAGAAATCGGTCGTGGCCTTAAGTGCTCATCATCCTAGCATTTGCCTGGAGAGGAAGTGGGAAAAATACGGAAAACCACTTCGAGGATGGCTGAAGTGGGAATCGAACTCCCTCTACTCATTTGACCTCCGGAGGCTGAGTAGACCCCGTTCCAGTCCTCGTACAGCTTTTCAAATTTCGAGGCATAGCCGGGAATCGAACTCGGGCCCCTCGGGGTGGCAGCTGATCACACTAACCACTGTACCAGAGAAGCGTACATTATTATTATTATTATTATTATTATTATTATTATTATTATTATTATTATTATAAAAACTTGCACCTATCCTCTATCTGTTCGTGGTAATATCTGTATCATAACAGGATTGAAAATATCTTGACTGAATAATTTAAAATTTATATTTCCGTGAATTTTTCTACACATCCTTTCCCTGAAAATGTAGGGGCAATCATAATGTTGTATTTGAATCCTGGGGAGTTATACACAACCCCTCACCACCATGGTCCAAGACTTAGCATATTATATTTCCCGTCCAGTTGAATAGGCATCCATTACTGTCTCTGCCATGAATTTAAGTCGAATGAATAACATTAAATTTCAGCTAACACAGTTGAGAAGCAAAATGGGTAAATACAACCAATCAATCAATCAATCAATCAATCAATCAATCAATCAATCAATCAATCAATCAATCAATCGATCGATCAATCAATCAATCAATCAATCAATCAATCAATCATGACCGATCTGCGTTTAGGGCAGTCACCCAGATGGCAAATCCCCAACCTGTTTTCTACCGAGTATTTTCTTAAATAATTGCAGAGAATTTGGAAATTTATTGAACATCTCCTTTGGTAAATTATTCCAGTCCCTAACTCCTATTCCTAAAACGAATATTTGGCCCAACTTTATCTTCGTATTGTGATCTATCCTACTTTTAAAATCGCCACTCAAACTTATTCGTCTAATAAAGTCATTTCACGCCGTCTCTCCACTGAGAGCTCGGAACATACCACTTAGTCGAGCATCTCGTCTCCTTTTTCCCAAGTCTTCCCAGCCCAAACTTTGCAACATCTTCGTAACGCTACTTTTTTGTCGGAAATCACCCAGAACAATTCGACCTGCTTTTCTTTGAATTTTCTCCAGTTCTCGAATCAAGTAATCCCAGTGAGGGTCCCGTACACTGGTAGCACACTCTAGTGTGGTCTTACCAGAGAATTATATGCCCTCTCCTTTACATCTGCACTACAACCCCATAATACGCTCATAACCACGTGTAGAGATCTGCACCGTACCCTTTATTTACAGTACCGTGTATGTGATTACCCAAATGAAGATCATTCCTTATATTAACACCTAGGTGCTTACAGTGATCCCCATAAGGAACTTTCACCCCATCAACATAGTAATTAAACCTGAGAGGACCTTTCCTATCAGTGAAACTCACAACCTGACCTTTAACCCCGTTTATCATCATACCATTGCCTACTGTCCATCCCACAACATTGTCGAGGTCTTTTTGCAGTTGCTCAATATCTTGTAAATTATTATAATTAACTCTGTACAGTATAACATCATCCCAAGAAGGGCTCTGATTCCAATTCTTTACTGGAACTGTACAGTATCTCATTTCTTGATCACCCTAGAAATAGTTTTATATGATTTCCACTCTTCAACTCCACACTAATACGGAGATCGTACCTAACATACGGCCCGGAAGTGCTTCCATCGGAATCTTAGCCCCAGTTAACATCACAGCAAATATTCTATAGTGTTACGTGCGGTCCAGCGAGGAGAAATATTATAACATATTCTACAGTACATTGTACACCATAGTCTCCAGAATAAGGTAAGTATTCCATCAACCTAAGCTCCATAAAGAAGTCCTGTAGGGCAACATTTCAACAACCAACCGACGTTAAACAAATAATAATAATAATAATAATAATAATAATAATAATAATAATAATAATAATAATAATAATAATAATAATAATAATAATAAACTTCTCTACTGGAGAAACCCGGAACTTTAACCACTGAACTAACTCTACTAGTTATCAGAAGAGGTCACTGAGTGTTTTTGATTTGCTTTTGTGTGAACATTCTCTAACAGATGTCTCTACCAAAAAAACTATGGTAATACACTCTGGCGCAGTGGAATGAACTCTCTTGAAGACATTTTGTATTCTTAAGTTTTGTCTTTACTAAATTTTGTTCTTTTATTTTTTGGGTTGGCAATATTAATCGTTCTGTCCGCCAGTTTTGAACTCAGCCAATCCCGAATTTCCTTAATTAATTTTTGACCAATAGTGTCTTTCTTCTTCGATGTTGATGTGTAACTTTTAGCTACCCAATAAAAATTGAGGGGGTGTGTCTACTCATTCTTGAAAGGTCTCGAATTTTCCACGAGGGTATAAAAACTGCTGATTTTCTTGTCTCGGGGCCACTCGTATAACATCTAACTCTGTGTGTGGATATGTAGCAGGGGGCGGGAAGCGCCTCTTTCTTCAAGCAGCAGCTCTTCTACAAGATAATGGCCTTTTAACATCTTTATTTCTTGCTAGCTCAGCAGTGTAACTCTCGGGGAGGGTTCGAAACCTTTAATATGTAAACAACTACACATGTAAACCCTTTTTCTTGCTAAACTTCTGTTTTCTTGAACTTTAAGTCGGGGATAGAGAGTGCTTTACCCTCTCGAGCTCCCTTTCATTTTGAAATGGAGGTGACTACGTTTTCATAACCGTTCTTGTCTTCTTTAATGTATTAAAGTTTTCTCATACGGGTCACCTCCCTAGCTTGGGATTACCCCCTGTGCATCGGCCTAGAGCCACTTAGGTTTTAATATGTATATTTAGGAGTGCAAGTTCACGCCTCCAGTCCTTGCTGTACTTTGGGCCAGTAACTTAACCTGATGTCTCGTTTTCTTCATGCGAAGGCCCTGTAGGTTGGGTATTAAATATCCCTGTTTCTTTGTGTGCCTTGAGGGCAGTTAGTAGCGAAGTTTGTTGTGGCCTTTGATAGGCTTGTAAAATTGAGAGCAGGTCCGCTCTTTCTGGTATTATTAAGCGGGAGCAAGAGCTCCAGGTAATTAAGGGTTTTCTGCCCTTTGGTATTTGGTGATTGTGAGCTGAGAGCTCAGAGTTGTATACGGTGGGGCTTGAAGCCCAGATCATTAAGTTATTCTCTAATCTTGGACTTCTTGATTGTGTCCCTGATTTAACTGGTTATTATTTGTTGTATGCTCAAAAATTCTATGTCACCATTGTTAAGTTTTGAAGATATAAACTTTATTGAAATTTTAATGCATCTTTCGGACTTATAGTTAGACCCATTCCAGCCCGCACCTTCTTTCACCTCTGCTGATCCACCAAAACACGGTAATAATAATAATAATAATAATAATAATAATAATAATAATAATAATAATAATAATAATAATAATAATAATAATAATAATAATAATAATAATAATAATAATAATAATAATATTTTACTCCCCTTTAGTTCCTATCGATTTTAAGATATTACAGACTGCAGGAATTTTGCCTTGAATAGGAGTCTTTAAATGCCCGTAAATCTACTGTCTCGAATCTCTCTTATTTAAGCCCTTTTAAAGTCCAGCTAACTGCGCCGTGATTCGAGTCCACAACATGAAGTATACGAAGTTCGGTGTCAACTACAACCTTAACCAACCATAGTACCAAACGGGTTACACACGCTCATTCGCTCGCATGAGTACATGGATCTGATGACCGCGATACCTTTAGTTCCTCAACTAAAATTCTGACACAAAACTGATATCTTGTCGGTTGAAGTGCACAATGAACTATGGAAAATCAAATTTCGCAAAGTCGTGCGAGGTCCGTGTTTAGTGTGTTATGGTCATTGTTCGGCCTTTGGCCTGACGAAGTATGCTGCTGTAAGTAGGTTGGAGGCAACTTGCAGGTTCTCTAACGTACAGAATGTGAGGTGTGAAAGAGGTGTTGTCTGATGAACTCTAGTACAGGGTGTCACTGGCTTTCTTACAAGCTGTTTCTTTACTGGGTGAGCAGCATCATTTCGCTACGCTCTACTGAGTTTGAGCGTGGTCCAACAGGTAAAAGTAGATGAGTCTAATCGGGTGCCCAAAGAGCATGGATATTTCTCAGTTTGCGGGTCACACTCAGCTACTGCACCCCCCTAACGAGACGGTTAGCACTATTAGCTCTCTTCCTCGGGGGCACGGGTTTGATTCCCGATACTGTCGGAAATTTAGTAATGGCAGGAGAGCTGGAATGGTTCAAATGGTTCATGCAGCTCACCTCCTTTGGGGGTGTGCTTGAAATGAGCTGCACCACCTTGGAATGAGGACTCGAGTTCGAAAAGGCATAATTTTGATAAATTCATTCTACAAATTAAAGTAAGGCGACCCTCATAAACCTTGCCACCAAAGCATTATTTATTTATATATATATTATTTGTAGCATCTCGAATCTCAAACGGATGCGCAGCACTTTGCATAGACATTTGTCCTTCTCATCACCAAAGCTCCTAACTAGGCTCAAAGTAAAAACTAAGGAGTGCAGGGGACTTTTAAACGGTATTTCCAAATTGGCTCACGGAGCATAAATTTTCACTGTCGAAATCGGCTCCTAGATGACTTCCGAACTGGCTCCCTCCGAAGCACTGCATCTACATTTCTTTCCAAGTTTCACAGACTTATTACTATCTACAGTACGTAGGACTGGTTAAAAATGCTATTACAATTTAATAATACTTCAGCAATTAGCTGCGTCCTTTTTAACTGTGTAGTTTTTGTTTATTTCTGTACAAAATATATATATTTTATATTTTGTTAAATTATTTCATTATTCTGTTTTATAAAGTTTATTAGATATGTGGTTAAGTGTAAGAGAGGGCCGTGAGCCTTAACTTCGCCACAAATGAAGGCATGAAATAATAATAATAATAATAATAATAATAATAATAATAATAATAATAATAATAATAATAATAATAATAATAATAATAATAATAGGTTTGTATTGTGTAAACATAATGATGTTAATAATGCCCATTTAATTCAGAATGATGGGTCCGTCCATGTTACAATAAGAAGCAGTACAGAAATAAACAACAACTAAACAACTGTGCCCGGCTCTCTGGCTGAATGGGCAGTGTACTGGCCTTCGGCTCAGAGAGCCTCGGGTTCGAATTCCGGCCAGGTTAAGGATTTTACCAGTGTACGGTTAATTCCTCTGAGTTGGGGACCGGGTATTTGTGTTCAACGCATGTGTAAACGTTCATACCACCACGTCGTTTTACAATTAATATATAAAAGCAAAGTCATCTCCGTACAGGCCATGAAGACCCTTGGAGGGGTGGAAGGTAAAGGCTTCCACTATCCGTAACCTCGGCACTTGACGGGGTGGAGGGGTTAGCTCTACGCCCGGCCGCCTTTGCCCCCAGGAATTAACCTGGTACTCATTTTTGGTGCAGGATGAGTGAACCTCAGGGCCATGTGCACTTCTGAAAGTGTAAATCTCGTTTCTTAAATTGTACGACTTCCTGACGGCGATTCGAACCCACGTCCTTCCGGGCGAACCGAGCACGCCTTTACCGCCTCGGCCAGGCGGCCCCTACAATTATTAAATAGTTAACAATATGGCATGTGGCAGAGCCAGTTCTGATGTCGTCCTTTTAAAGCAAGTCTTGGACGTTTAGGAAGTGATTGGCGATAGTTTTCAATTTAAAAAGTAGGCCTATAAGTTGTTCATCCCGTTTTCGAAAAAAAATGTGCCGCATTGGGTGTGGTAGCCAGACGGTATGTTTACTACCGCATCACTAAATCATAATAATAATAATAATATTAATAATAATAATAATAATAATAATAATAAACGTCAGCCTCTGTGGTGTAGTGGTTAGTGTGATTAACTGCCACCCCCGGAGGCCCGGGTTCGATTCCCACGAAATTCGAAAAGTGGTACGAGGGCTGGAATGTGGTCCACTCAGTCTCGGGAGGTCAACCGAGTAGAGGGGGCTCTATTCTCACCTAAGCCACCCTCGAAGTCTTTTTCCGTGGTTTCCCACTTCTCCTCCAGGCAAATGCCGGGATGGAATCTAACTTAACGTCACGACCACTTCTTTCCCTCTTCCTTGCCTATCTCTTACAATCTTCCCACCCCCACAATGCCCCTGTTCTGCATAGCAGGTGAAGATGCCAGGGCGAGGTACTGGTCCTCCTTTACAGTTGTATCCACGACCAAATGTATCACGCTTCTGGACACTGCCCTTGAGGCGGTAAAGTTCGGACCCCGCGGGAAAAGTCCAAATCTGGATCTTAAACAGGTTAAATGAAATAAATAATAATTTATTATGATAATATATTAATAACCATAAATACGAAATAAAATTCAAAAGCAATTCAGTGAGAAATACCTACTCAGAGAATGTGATTAGTGTATTATGTCCGTCGTCGTAGTTGAGCTCTAGAGATTTCTATAGGAGCTACCCGTCCTCGTGTTTCGGATTCGAAGAAACTAGATCCAACCGACACTGCACTCTTCTACCATACTTGTGCCTTTCTGTCTGCTCATGCCTCGTGTTTTCAGTCTATCTTCTCTGGCTTGGATAGTCCCCTAGGATCTTTGAACTTGGTAGTGTGTAATGGCGATAATGGGATTCCAAGCTGACTCTAGTATTGTTTCCACTTATCCGTGCCAGTCTCTTAACACTCAAACTCATGTCCTGGTGGTTCGTATTCCACCTAAAACTACAAGTTTGTTCGCTTGTAGTACAGCTCTGGCACATCACTGGTACGAAAGTTGAAAAACACGGAAAATCACTTGAAGCACTGCCGATGGTGGGGTTCGAACCCACTATTCTCCAAATTTAAAACAGCTACACAGCTTGTACCATGTAGTCCACTCGCTTGGTGTATTTAATTTTACCAGAATATTTGTTTTCATCAATTTAATTACTCACTCAAAGTATATTTGGCATAGTGTTCCAAGTAACAAAGTCCTAAAGCATTGTAATAAGTCGTGGTGGGAGTAAAGGGAAGTTCATTTTACTATCAGCGTTTCTCCATAGTTTAAATGTATTCAGCACATCCCATATATCATGTCAGAAGGCTGGCGCGGCAATGAAGGAATCTCTATCTGGTGCATGATACCACTCGTGCAGACAATCCGTTACCTAAACATGCATATGCACAACGACGACAAACAATCGCTAGTTTCTCCTAAACAAAGGCCCATTAGCAGCAGGAACACACTTAATTGTATTTCATTTTCCATGGACTACTATCCCGAAAGAGATCCTTGCGGCGATATACGGCACCTCCAAAGTAGGGCATTTGCCGACATATCCAGCACAGGCGAGGCCCCTCTAACCTTCATGATCTTACTGGAGTAGCTTTCAAAAGAGGAACTGTTTCCTTTGCGGGGCTTGGAACTTCATGGTCGA
This sequence comes from Anabrus simplex, assembly GCF_040414725.1. Taxonomy (NCBI): domain Eukaryota; kingdom Metazoa; phylum Arthropoda; class Insecta; order Orthoptera; family Tettigoniidae; genus Anabrus; species Anabrus simplex. The sequence continues at coordinate 301,066,547 of NC_090266.1, forward strand.
CAGTCCCGGACGTTGTGATGAAGTTGGTGTGATAACCTATTTAAGGGTTTGTCTATATTTAGAATATGTAGGATGGGCTGGGGCTAGGAAGGAAGTGGTGGGGCTAATTGAACTAGGAAACCACCGAATAAAAATTCTAGGATAGCGCAGATTAAACATTTTAATGCACTTCTCTTCATAATAGCATTACCAGTGGCCGAGTGCAACCTGTTTGAAATCCTGAAAACCATGCTAGCGTCGCGAATCAAATTCTCGTCAACCGGACGAGTAGCTACTACCCATATATCAATCTCAAGAGCTCGACTATGGCGACGGACATAATACGCTACTCACATTCTCTTAGTTCGGCATTTCTCACTTAATTACTTTTGACGTTTATTTCGTATTTATGATTATTAAAATATCATTAAAATGCAGTCTTGCTTATTTAATCCATTTACCCTACAGAGTTGGTTTTACGCCGAAGTCAACGAGGGATCCCACCTATACCGCCTCAAGGGCAGTATCCTGAAGCGTGAGACAAATGATCGGGAATGAAACTGGCAAGGAGGACCAGTACCACGCCTTCGCGGCTTCACCTGCTATGCGTTTGCCAGGAGGAGAAGTGGGAAATCCCGGAAAACCACTTCGAGGATGGCTGAGGAGGGAATTGAAGCCCCTCTACTTAGTTGACCTACCGAGGCTGAGTGGACCCCGTTCCAGTCCTCGTACCACATTTCAAATTTTGTGGCAGAGCCGGGAATCGAACCCGGGCCTCCGGAGGTAGTAGCTAATCACACTAACACACTACACTGTGTTGAAATACACATTATCAGTACTTATAATGTGCAAGGGTGAAAAGATAAGTGGTACCTTCCCTGGATGGATATGATTTTAAATAATAATAATAATAATAATAATAATAATAATAATAATAATAATAATAATAATAATAATAATAATAATAATAATAATAATCATTATTCGCATTTCTTGTTACAAGGTCAGCGATGAGGTGAGATGAATTTATATGGCATGATTTTACGGCCGGATGCCCTTCCTGACGCCAACGTAAGGGCTAATGAAGATGAAATGAATGATGAATAAAATTGGGTAAAGTGGTGGAAGGAATGGAAACTGTCCCGGCATTTGCCTGGAAGTGAAAATGTGAAATCACAGAAAACCATTCTCAGGGCAGCCGAGGGTGGGGTTCGAGCTCATGCGTCTCCCGAATGCAGAGCTTAACTCCATAGTCGTAGCGCGTTAGCAAGAGGCGGTAACTCTATTCGATATAAATAATAATAATAATAATGGTTTTTTGGCCGGGCTGAGTGGCTCAGACGGTTAAGGCGCTGGCCTTCTAACCCCAACTTGGCAGGTTCGATCCTGGCTCAGTCCGGTGGTATTTGAAGGTGCTCAAATACGTCAGCCCCGTGTCGGTAGATTTACTGGCACGTAAAAAGAACTCCTGAGGGACTAAATTCCGGCACCTCGGCGTCTCCGAAGACCGTAAAAGTAGTTAGTGGGACGTAAAGCAAGTGGCATTATTATTATTTATTATTAGAATAATGGTTTTACGTTCTACTAACTACTTTTACTGTTTTTGGAGACGCCGAGGTGCCAGAATAGTGTCCCACGTCAGTTATTTTACCGACACGGGGCTCCTGTATTTTAGCACATTAAAATACCACCGGATTGTGCCAGGTTTGAACCTACCAACTTGAAGTAAGAAGGCCAGCACTTTATCATCAGAGTACTCAGCCCATTGAAATGATTTTCGTAGTGACGGAAGTTCTTATTTACAGTCCATGTGGGTTTGCTTTAGCTTGTAGGTTTGTCCGACTTTCCACCGTTATGCTGTTAAAGGAATGAACACAAAATACTGTTACTTGGTGCATGCTTCATTCAGTAACAAGGTGGCATCGCTCGTTTTGAGATCAGTATCTCTGACATTGTGACCTGCTTCCTGCTGTTCCTTGTTACTTCATTTAGCATCGTGTTTATCATTTCCGTTTTATTACTCAAGAGTGTAAATGCTGTCCGATAACCTGTGTTACTACGATTTCAGCATCGGAGACCTTCCACAATAGATATTGTGGTGTATTACTTGCCGGCCCCGTGGTGTAGGGGTAGCGTGCCTGCCCCTTACCCGGAGGCTCCGGGTTCGATTCCCGGCCAGGTCAGGGATTTTTACCTGGACCTGAGGGCTGGTTCGAGGTCCACTCAGCCTACGTGATTAGAATTGAGGAATTATCTGACGGTGAGATAGCTGCCCCATTCTAGAAAACCAAGAATAACGGCCGAGAGGATTCGTCGTGCTGACCACACGACACCTCATAATCTGCAGGCCTTCGGGCTGAGCAGCGGTCGCTTGGTAGGCCAAGGCCCTTCAAGGGCTGTAGTGCCATGGGGTTTGGTTTGGTTTGTTTGGTGTAGTACTTAATGGCTAGCGTGAATGTAGAAGATTCCCCAGGGAAATCATACTCGAGACTCACACGCTTCACTCTTTCGTTCAGACATTTCAGTGTTCGGTCACTTTTCTTCAATTCTGATGTACATTTGAGTTGTTTATTCTATTGTAGCGTTTATTTTCAAGACAACTGATATAATATCTGGGGACATGATAGCCGAGTGAAAACGTCGCAGGCTTCTCACCAAGTTGGTTTCGATGATAATAATGTTATTTTTACGTCCCACAAACAACTATTTTGACGGTGTTCGGAGACGCCAAGGTGTCACAATTTTGTCCAGCAGGGGTTCCTTCACGTGCCAGTAAATCTACGGACACGAGGCTGACGTATTCGAGCAAGATGGTTTGGAATCCTGGCCAATGCATGCGGGAATTTTGAAAAATAAGTTACGTTCCTGTGGTTCAATACAGATTTACTGGCGCATTTCGATTAAAAGTTCAGTCAAACAATTCATTTTACACCACCACTAACAGTGAATATGCTATTAAATAATAATAATAATAATAATAATAATAATAATAATAATAATAATAATACCTTTGATGTTATATCCTACTGACTAATTTTATGGTCTTTCGAAGACGCTCAGGCGCCGGAATTTTGTCGCGGAGCAGTTTTTAAAACATACATACATTCATACATACATACATACATTTATTTTTGTTTACAATCTGTTTTACGTTGCGCTGTCACAGATAAATCTTATGGCGACGATAGAATAGGAATAGTAGTGGGACGAAAGCGAACGTGGCCTTAACTAAAGTACAGCCCCCGCATTTGCCTGGTGTGAAAATAGGAAACCATGGAAAACCATCTTCAGGGCTCAAGTGAGTTGAAATCGTACCGGAGATCATTTTAAAAAAATGAATGATATTTTTAAGTCCCACTAACTACTTTTACGGTTTTCGGAGACGCCGAGGTGCGGAAATCAGTTCCGCAGGATTTCTTTTACGTGCTAGTAAATCTACCAACAGGAGGCTGTCGTATTTGAGCACCTTCAAATACCACCGGACTGAAGACCATTTTAATTCCTTTCCCCGCTAGATTCATATTTCAGCTACAGCAAATGATTCTTCTTTACCCTTTTCCCCCACATTCTAGTGGGGTGGTAGGTATCACACAGTATGGGGCTGTCGTGCAGGCGGATGTTCTTTCTGACAACAACACTATGCGGGGAATGTATTCACAATTGCGCGTTTTTGTGAGCTGGTATTGTGGTGTGCAGCTAGCTCCCGAGCCAAATGAATAAACCACACGCGGGTAAAATCTCGAACCCGGCTGGGAATGGAACACGGGATCCTCTGAAGCGAAGACCGTGACGTTGACCGTGCACCCACAAAAATGCCAAAGTTAAATCTTGGTTTGCACACATCGATCGAACGCGTTAAGGCGCCTTACTTTAACTTGACATTCGAGGGATGGAGGGTTCGAAACTCACCGGCGGCACCTCTGAAGAAGGTCTACCGTGTTTTCCCCATTTTCGCACTAGGTACCTTCATTAATGTCACGGCCACTTGCTTCCCAGTCGATGAAAATATAACCACAAAAGAAAAAAATACACATCAAATGAGACGTTTTAGTACCGTTAGTTACCAGATGGAATCACACACAGTATGCATGGCCGTACCCAGGGGAGGTAGGGGGAGTCAACCTCCTCCTTCATCCCCTCCTACCGAAATGAACTTGACAGATTTAAACAGCACATACGGGTTTTCGAACATCCAATCCTTTAAATCGAAACTAATATCAAAATCAAGAATCTGGAAAATAAAACAATGGAATTAAAAGTATAAAGCTGTGCAGTCTTTAACACTTTCTCTATGAATATACTGTAGTTAACAAATGTACTGACAAAATAACTGAAAATTTTAATTTTGGTGAGATTTGTTTTTAATTAAAAAAGCCTTATCACTACCATTCAATTATTTACACTCCAGACGAAGTTATCCTTGTCTAAAATGTTTTGCATGGGGCTTTTATTAGCGCCGTATAAATACAGAAAACGAAAAATACGGATTTATTGTCTTAATATTATGTGTGTTCAAATACATCTATATTTGAATGGTTAAGAACCTAGAAACTTATGATACGTTTTATCTTCGGTTATTGACACATTTGTTATCCGTGTGTATCATGTTTTAGCTATACTGAAGAGATGCTTCTACTTTCCTGGCCTCATCTGGGATAAGCACTAATGTAGATTACTGTTTAACGGATGCCCTTCCTGACGCCAACCATACGTGTAGGGTATGTATTCAGTATTACGTGATTAGTAGTGTGATGTGTTGTGTGTAGGGGAAAACGTGTAATAGGACGATCACAAGCACCCAGTCTCCAGCCAGAAGAATTAACTAAACGTGGTTAATTGCCCGGCCTGTCCTTGAAACGAATCCCGGGCCCAACGCCAGTACGCTGAGCATTCACCCTGGGAGCCGGACTTTCAGATATTCATGAGAGTCTCAAATAAACATTCTTAAGATAATTTCCTATACTTTATACCAAACAATTCAAATAACCGATTCGCTTTTGGTAACACAATATTCAGTTTAGTTGTCACCATTCATGCTTATAAATAAAATGTAATTTTTTAAACAGTTCGTGGTGATCATTAAAAAGTTCATTTTCCTTGGAATAATTGAGTTTGTAAAACCGTTGCCTGAGTTAGTCGATTAACAAAACGCTACCGAGCGAGTTGGCTGCACGGTTAGGTGCGCAGCTGTGAGCTTATGTACGGGAGAAGGCTGCATTGCAAATGTAATAACGTCGGGGTCATAAGAAAACAAGAGATGACCAAGGGTGATTGAATAGGAAAGATAAAAGTGAGGAGACTGTCACAAGTAAGTGGAAGCAATGCTAGACCGTGGTTCCCAATTCACGCTCCCAAAATGAGATTCCCAGGTCCCCGCTTTAGTCACCTCGTTCGACAGGTGTATTCTACCATACCCTGCTTTTTGTTTTATTTTCTCCTGTAGCTTTTATTTTGGAAGTCCCCAATAAAATATCATACCCGCAGCCCCATGAAAAAATTCCTGGGTACCGTCTTGATAGTATGTGAAGCTGATGACTAAGATGTCAGAAATTCCTAAAAGTGACACAATATTAGTCCGCTAAGAATCAGTGGCATGCGATGTTGCCAGCCAACAGGAATGTTTCCATTAAAACTCGATATTTTATATGAAAAACAAGTACCAACGTAATACCAGGGCTGATTTCCTGATTCTGACTACATTGCTGTCAGAGCATTTTTTTTCTCCGGTAACAGTAACCTGGTTGTTATAAGAAACCAGCCGCCTGAATTCTGACACCGGCCTGCCCGTATCTTGTCTGGCTTGTCGCCAGGGAGGCGTGCAATATTACCCGTCTGCACCAGCCAGTTCTCCTTAGCAGAGCCACTGGCTTACGTCATGCGCTTTGTTGTATTTCCTTGTAAGATGCTTGCTTCTGTATGACCATGACAAGCGATGAACAACGGACAGGTGTGGATCATCTCCAGTCCAGGGATTCTCAAACTTCTGTATGTAATAGTAGGCATGCAAGCACCATGGAATCAAATAGCGTTAATAAATACTTTTCTTGCTAGTTGCTTTACGTCGCACCGACACAGATAAGTCTTATGGCGACGATGGGACAGGAAAGGCCTAGGAATGGGAAGGAAGCGGCCGTGACCTTAATTAAGGTACAGCCCCAGCATTTGCCTGGTATGAAAATGGGAAACCACGGAAAACCATCTTCGGGGCTGCCGACAGTGGGATTCGAAACCACTATCTCCCGGATGCGAGCTCACAGCCGCGCGCTCCTAACCGCCGCACGGCCAATAAATAAATAAATAAATAAATAAATAAATAAATAAATAAATAAATAATAGTAATAATGTTACTGGCTTTACGTCCCACTAACTACTTTTCGGTTTTCGGAGACGTTGAGGTTCCAGAAGTTTGTCCCGCAGGAGTTCTTTCACGTGCCAGTAAATCTATCGACACGACGCTGACGTATTTGAGCTCATTCAAATACCATCGGACTGAGTCAGGATGAAACCTGCCAAGTTGGGGTGAGAAGGCCAGCGCCTCAACTGTCTGAGCCACTCAGCCCAGAAGAATAAATAAATAAATAAATAAATAAATAAATAAATAAATAAATAAATAAATAAATAAATAAATAAATAAATAAATAAATAAATAAATAAATAAATAAATAAGTAGATCTTCTTCCACGGCTTTTCTTACGCCGCGGAGGAGTCATGGGTGCGAACTGTGTCGTACTTGTGGACTTAGCCCTGTTTTAATGCCAGATGCCCTTCCTGACGCCAACAATATGTGGAGAATTGTATTTAATATCGTGTGTTTCTGTGGTGGCTGTGTGTATGGAAAGGACTATGTTGGGACAAACACAAAAACTCAGTCCCCGAGTCAGTGGAATTGACTTGACGCAAATAAAATACGCCTGACCGAGCAAGTGGCTGTGCGGTTTGTTTCATGTAATTATCAGCTTGTATTCGGGAAAGAGTTGGCTCGAACTCCACTGTCGGTACCCCTCAGTATGGTTTTCCGTGTTTTACCATTTTCACACCGGGCAAATGCAGGGCCTGTACCTTAATTAAGGCCACGGTTGCTTCTTTTCCACTCCTACCCCTTTCCTATCCCATCGTCGCCATAAAACCTATCTGTGTTGGTGCGACATCAGGCTGATTGTAAAAGAAAAAATTCCGCCTGGCCGGAAATAGAACTCAAGGCCACTTGAACCGAAGGCCTTGACCCTGACCATTAAGCCAAGGAATCGTAGAAATAAATAAATACAACTTTCTTCAGCTTATCTTAGTTATTTCTGGGACAGCTGGAGCAACATAGTTTCATTTTGGTTCTCGCCAGGGTTCCTCACGAGGAGCCCTTGAATTACTTGTTTCGTCTGATGAAATCCACACTGAATTGAACGTGGCCGTACACCACACTAAACAACCGTTTATTTTCTCCCAAATACGAAAAAGCCTATGAAATACGTTCAAAAGATTTTGAATTGCAAGGTGGACAATTTTAGGACAGTCACACGAGGTTCAGCCAAGACTCCAGAGTGTGTGTATGCCAGTTCTGAGAAATATTGCATTTCATTGATACTTGCTGTAGAAATGAATCTTTCTCGTTTTAACCAAAATTAAAATGTAACTCCCTTTATTTCACAAATCGTGTTTCGTTCACCTTGAAGTTGTTTATTAAGCTAAAAATATGGAGTGGTAGATAAGATTAGACTACTCGCCAACTTAACAACTGTGAAGTCGCTATGTACTAACATACTGTAGTGGATGGACAACTAGACTGTATTATTCCGGTTCGCACAACAAAGTTTTTATAATGAAGAGGAGTGTTCATGTTCGCGGGCACGTTTTTATTCACGTAATGAGAGCACAAATTAAAGTGACCAGGTTGAGAACGCCTACACTCACTCGATTATAAACAGAGCGTCATCCAGGAGCATTGTATCCTTGTCCAAATACCACTAATATACTTTTTGTATATCTGGAAACATTGCAGAAGAAATATAATACCGAGCGAGTTGACCGTGCGCGCAGCTGTGAGTTAGTATTCGGGAGATAGTGGGTTTGAACTGTACTGTCGGGAAACCTGAAGATGGTCTTCCGTGGATTCCTATTTTTACACGAGGCAAATGCTGGGGCTGTACCTTAATTAAGGCCATGGCCGCTGCCATAAGCCGCGTCGGTGTGACGTAAAGCAACTTGTGAAAGGAAGAATTACCGAGTAAGTTGTCTACGTGGTGCAAGTCACGTAGCTATCAGCTTACAATCGAGAGAGGGAGGGTTTGAACCGCACTGTCGACAGCCCTGAGTCCCGACCTGGCACATACTAATTTCCATCTGCCGGGCTGGGTCAAGTTGGAGGGTTCGATTCCGACCGAGTCCAGTGGTATTTGAAGGTGCTCAAATACGTCAGAAGAAAATGATGTTAAGGAATTCTTGCGGGACAAAATTCCGGCCCTTTGGCGCCTCCAAAACTGTAAAGTTGATAGTGAGACATAAAACCAAGAGCATTATTATTGCTCATTTCCGTCTCTTGGGATCGTCGAAGAAGCACCTGAGTGGTAAGCGATTCGATGACGATGCAGCCGTTTAGGATGCCGCCAGGGACAAATTTCTTACGTGGCGGCATCGATGTCTTGGTGTATCGTTGGAACAAGTGCCCAGGCAGGAATAGTGACTATCTTGAATAGTAATGCGTATCAGTGTCCTGTATCACTATTAGAGAGAGGATATTTAGGAGCTAACTGGTTAGAACAGGGCCTTTCAAACGCCCAAAATCTCATGCGTGCAAACTGAGGCACAGAGTTTCTGTGCACAGAGCATCGGTCCCACTCGGCTCGGCTCGGACCAACGCTTCGCCTCTGAGCTACTTGGCTAAGCTCGGCTCAACTCGGCTCGGATTTGGAGCGCTACGGAGCAAGTGAGGAAGAGGGAGACAGCGAAGCGAGCGAGACAGGCGTGGGGAAAGATAGAGAGAGCGCTATTGCTCCAAATCGAGGAGTGGGGTCTGCACTCTCGTCAACCAAGCGAAGTCGTCTTTTGCACCGTGAACCGCGCAGTGCATTGGTGCATGCACCTTGAGAGGCCCTGGGTTAGAATGCAAACGTATTTTCCAAGGCGCAAGTGTATTCTAGCCCGCACAACGGTAGTACAGTGTGATTTGCATAAATATTAGCGATCTGAACTACCAGATCCCCTAAAATGTATGCAACTTACACTCACAACAGTAGAGCGGCTGGCGCCTCGTTCAAATACGTTTGCATTCTAAGATGTGTGTATGTTGTGTATTCAGTCCGAAGGCTAATTTAATCCTCTCCAGCTCAAACAACAGCTGTCATAGATAGCCTAGGTGTTACTGAAGAGGATAGGCACACAGAGCCTCAAAAGGAGGTTTAGGTATCGACAAACTTTAAAAGGGGATTCGAGGAAATGATTCAGAAGTTAATATTTGGGGGAGTTGGTAAAAATGAAATATCGTATGGCTTTTAGTGCCGGGATATCCCCGGACGGGTTCGACTCGCCAGGTGCAGGGCTTTCTATTTGACTCCCGTAGGCGACCTGCGTGCCGTGATGAGGATGAAATGGTGATGAAGACGACACATACACCCAGACCCCGTGCCACTGGAATTAACCAATTAAGGTTAAAATCCCCGACCCGGCCGGGATTTGAACCCGGGACCTCTGAACCGAAGGCTAGTATGCTGACCGTTCAGCCAACGAGTCGGACTTGACGGGAGTTGGTATTACATCGTGAAAAAGAGGGCTCCCGTACTGTAGCTGTGGGGGACGTTGTGTTGATTGGGTGTGACAATCTCAAGCGTATAGGCTGGCCATTGGGATATAAAGTTGAAGTTATACCAGGTAAGGATGGTGTCGTCTGAACAGTGCAACTCAGAACTGGTCAAGGCGAGTTATTACATCCAATACAAAGGATTTATCCATAGGAAGAGTGTTCTTATGACCCTATTTTGCTCTCCAGAAACTGTAATTCTTCAGGTGTACCAAAGGATGACAACAGTGGTGATCCAGTTGTTATTCGAAGTGGTCGAGCGGTGAGAGTTCCTGACAGACTTGACTTGTACGCAGTAGGTTTGTATTTGTTGGTATTGTTGAGTAGCCTTCTGCTACTCAAGATTTGAGTATGAGAAGTCAGACTTTGCTGTCGACACTGTCGGCCATTTGCCGGCAGTTCCATCTGCAGGACTCTTAAAAAAAAAAAACAATTGAATGCAGTAATGGCCGCTATGTTTTGTGAAGTATGATGTGATATAAGCTGTATAAAGAAGTGTTCTAACATTAAATTCAGTGCGGACCCATTGTAAGACTTCCATAAAACATGTTCCTGCGTGTAATAGTATTACACAAAATAATGTCCGCCTTCGTAGCGTAACGGTTAGTGTTATTAGCTGCCGTCCTCGGGGGCCCGGGTTCGATTCCCGGTACTGGCAGGAATTCAAAACTGACAGGAGGGCTGGTATGTGGTTGAAATGGTACGTGCAGCTCACCTCCAATGGGGGTGTACCTGATAAAAGCTGCACCACCTCAGGATGAGGATACGAGTTTACTTTGCATAAAATAATTTGTTCAATGTAACGAAATCGCTTTGTTATATACACTGCAATTTTCGTCAATGAAATCTGACGAACGAATTGTATGTCCGTTTTTACGTTGAGCATTACAACAGTGTAAAAGACTGAGAATAAGCGTGGATAGTGGTGAAATGCCCTATGTTACTGCTGCTTATAGTTTCCTTGCAGCGATGACTGAAACGTGGGCATCTTCAAACAGAGTAACACAGTAATGTTAGTAGTGTATCATCATCATCATCATCATCATCATCATCTGTTTTCCCTCCAGGTTCGGTTTTTCCCTCGGACTTAGCGAGGGATCCCACCTCTACCGCCTCATGGGCAGTGTCCTGGAGCTTCAGACTCTTGGTCGGGGATACAACTGGGGAGTATGACTAGTACCTCGCCCAGGCGGCCTCACCTGCTATGCTGAACAGGGGCCTTGTGGAGGGATGGGAAGATTGGAAGGGATAGGCAAGGAAGAGGGAAGGAAGCGGCCGTGGCCTTAAGTTAGGTACCATCCCGGCATTTGCCTGGAGAAGAAGTGGGAAACCACGGAAAACCACTTCCAGGATGGCTGAGGAGGGAATCGAACCCACCTCTACTCAGTTGACCTCCCGAGGCTGAGTGGACCCCGTTCCAGCCCTCGTACCACTTTGCAAATTTCGTGGCAGAGTCGGGAATCGAACCCGGACCTCCGGGGGTGGCAGCTAATCACGCTAACCACTACACCACAGAGGCGGACAGTAGTGTATAATTTAAATTAAATATAGAGCAATAATCAAACTTTATACTTCTTTATAATTGTACTACCTGATGTACCCGTGCTTCGCTACGGAATTCTACATTGTATACAGAATTCTAGATTAAGTAGAGTGCACGTTGTGGGTAAGATCGTATTAAATTGCAGAGCTCTTTACTTTTCTATAGACCGGGCGAGTTGGCCGTGCGTGTAGAGGCGCGCGGCTGTGAGCTTGCATCCGGGAGATAGTAGGTTCGATTCCCACTATCGGCAGCCCTGAAAATGGTTTTCCGTGGTTTCCCATTTTCACACCAGGCAAATGCTGGGGCTGTACCTTAATTAAGGCCACGGCCGTTTCCTTCCAACTCCTAGGCCTTTCCTCTTCCATCGTCGCCATAAGACCTATCTGTGTCGGTGCGACGTAAAGCCCCTAGCAAAAAAAAGAAATACTTTTCTATAGGACCAATAACATAGGTATTTAAAAATTAAATTTTAGGCGTCTTCCCTTAAACTACTATATCATCCAAGGTGAATAAAATTATTTATAGCCTACAGTAGTACACTGCCGGCCCCGTGGTGTAGGGGTAGCGTGTCTGTCTCTTACCCGGAGGCCCCGGGTTCGATTCCCGGCCAGGTCAGGGATTTTTACTTGGACCTGAGGGCTGGTTCGAGGTCCACTCAGCCTACGTGATTAGAATTGAGGAGCTATCTGACGGTGAGATAGCGGCCCCGGTCTAGAATGCCAAGAATAACGGCCGAGAGGATTCGTCGTGCTGACCACACGACACCTCGTAATCTGCAGGCCTTCGGGCTGAGCAGCGGTCGCTTGGTAGGCCAAGGCCCTTCAAGGGCTGTAGTGCCATGGGGTATGGTATGGTATGGTACAGTAGTACACTGTAGCTCCTTATTCCCCGACGTTACGTATCGATTTTCATTAAATTCTGTTTACCCATTTTCTCGTGAATATCTCTGTTATTGTAGCCGGTACGGTAAAAATGTATAAGACATAAATGATCGGAAATTTAATTCTCTATAACATTTTTTATGCAATATTTATCCACAGGACCACTAATATCATAAATATTTCAGAATTAAATTGTAGGTCTTCCCCTAAACTACCATTTCAATGAGCTTTCCCTAAATTACTATTTCAATCAGCGTGAATACGTTTATTTTAGCCTACATTATAGTGACTCATTCCCCGACTATACATACCTATTTTCGTCAAATTCTCTTCAGCCATTTTCTCTTGATGCGCGTACATACATACATATACAGGGTGAAGCGTAATTCGCGCACTCGGGCGTCTCAGCGCGACTCCTCACATGCCAGCAATAAAAAAATGTCTCTTACAAAAGTTCGTCCTGCGAGTATATCATCATCATCTGTTTACCCTCCAGGTTCGGCTTTTCCCTCGGACACAGCGAGGGATCCCACCTCTACCGCCTCAAGGGCAGTGTCCTGGAGCTTCAGACTCTTGGTCTGGGATACAACTGGGGAGAATGACCAGTACCTCGCCCAGGCGGCCTCACCTGCTATGCTGAACAGGGGCCTTGTGGAGGGATGGGAAGATTGGAAGAGATAGGCAAGGAAGAGGGAAGGAAGCGGCCGTGGCCTTATGTTAGGTACCATCCCGGCATTTGCCTGGAGGAGAAGTGGGAAACCACGGGAAACCACTTCCAGGATGGCTGAGGTGGGAATCGAACCCACCTCTACTCACTTGACCTCCCGAGGCTGAGTGGACCCCGTTCCAGCCCTCGTACCACTTTTCAAATTTCGTAGCAGAGCCGGGAATCGAACCCGGGCCTCCGGGGGTGGCAGCTAATCACGCTAACCACTACACCACAGAGGCGGACATTATTATTATTATTATTATTATTATTATTATTATTATTATTATTATTATGTTGTAAATGTAGGATACATGTGATCTCGGAAACGATGTCTTACTGTATTACAGTAGGTAATGTCAGATGGAAATTATCAAATAAAAAATGCGCCTCAACCCAGGATCGAACCATCGACCTCCTGCATCCCAACCAAAAATTCTACCCACTGCACCAACTGTACAGCACGACAACGACGTGCTGACAGTGGTAGTTACCCTACATATGGTTACAGTGTTGCCAGATTGCTACTCTTTAAAGTCCGTTTTCTACCGGATATACTCTCAAGACGAAATTTTGTAAGAGACATTTTTCTATTGCTGGCATGTGAGGAGTCGCTCTGCGACGCCCGAGTGCGCGAATTACGCTTCATCCTGTATATGACGGAAAATTAAAAAGTGCGTTTCCTGATTACTGTGGGAATGGCCGATATAGAAATACCATTCTTTTTAAATTCTGAGCAATGTACAGAAAGTAAACTCTTATTGTATACATATAGATTACGTTTCACCAAAAGAAGAAACTATTGGACAAGAAAGGAATATATCATCGCTATGGAAGAAAAATTGACTTCAGCCAATCTGACAATGGAATGGATGAAAACCATTACGGTATAAGTAGCATTTTGGTCATTCAGAGAAAAAGGCATTTAAACATCTTAACACTCATATAAAGCATGCTATTTTTAGTTATACCACCCATCACTAGAGCGCAGAATATTACCGCTATCACTTGTATCTCTTTGCTGGTGAAAGGATACATCCTCCCGGAGTTACATCCTGCACTTAACTCATTTAAAAAAAGTCACTTATACCGTTATGGTTTTCATCCATTCAATTGTGAATGAGACTGGAAGCGTACATGCCGATTTTGTGGCTGCTACGATGTTTACGTGTTATTATTTGTCATTGACATGTGATAATGCTGCTATTTTCCAATGCGTAATATTTATCTCACATTTTATCAGTATACCTCCTTCTTATCTTCCTTGAACATTTCACTCAGGGCACTCCCTGAGATTGTTGTATGTACAGTGCTAGGAGCACTCTTGGTATCTCTGTCGAACTGGTGCCAAGATCCTTAAATGGACCCAGTCCATTACTATTGCAGGTCAGTTGTGATGAACTTCCTCGTTCGTTTTCGGTTGACAGCCGTCAGGTCATTGAGTGTTATCTTGCGATTGTCAGTAGTGTGCTGTACAGTTATCGTTATGACTTCCTTATTAATAGGAATTCGTTAGTTACTGAGGGGAGCCAAACTAATATTCTCATCAAACTTTCTTTTTCATGACCTTTTCCAGTTTACTTGTGGTAGGCATTGCATGTGGAATAAGCCCAGTTTTACGGTCAGATGCTTTTATTGATGCCAACCTTATGAGGAGGGATATATTCACAACTGCACATGTCTGTGCTGATTGGTAGGGTAATGTCTTTCATGTAAATGAGATGTGTGTTAAAACGAACACAGACACAACCCCCGAACAAACGTGGTTAAAATCCCTGGACGGTCAGGAATTAACACGGGATCCTCTGAGCCGTTCCTATAGTATAATTTGACAAGCCGTTAGTTGCTTTGTAGGCACTGCATTTTACAAGATTGTTAAAAATGTCGTAGTCGGCTAGTCGTTGGCCTTCTACTCCCAAGATAATGGATCGGTATTATTCAAGGTTGCTGAAATGAAACAGTTTCTCTGACATGTAAAATAATTCCTGTAGGACAAAGTTCCGGCACCCTCCCATCCCTTAAAAGTATACAGAAATTGAAGAGATATCTTAATTAGAGTGGCCAGAAATGTTTAGGTAGAAGGTACATGGAGCTACTAAACGCCACAGATCTCTAGATAGGGTGATCGCTTTATTAACACGTATTGTACCTACTTTAACATGCTCGTTATAGAAGTATTTTTGCTTCAAATTTAACTTCAGCATCATCATCATCATCATCTGTTTACCCTCCAGGTTCGGTTTTTCCCTCGGACTTAGCGAGGGATCCCACCTCTACCGCCTCAAGGGCAGTGTCCTGGAGCTTCAGACTCTTGGTCGGGGGATACAACTGGGGAGTATGACCAGTACGTCGCCCAGGCGGCCTCACCTGCTATGCTGAACAGGGGCCTTGTGGAGGGATGGGAAGATTGGAAGGGATAGGCAAGGAAGAGGGAAGGAAGCGGCCGTGGCCTTAAGTTAGGTACCATCCCGGCATTCGCCTGGAGGAGAAGTGGGAAACCACGGAAAACCACTTCCAGGATGGCTGAGGTGGGAATCGAACCCACCTCTACTCAGTTGACCTCCCGAGGCTGAGTGGACCCCGTTCCAGCCCTCGTACCACTTTTCAAATTTCGTGGCAGAGCCGGGAATCGAACCCGGGCCTCCGGGGGTGGCAGCTAATCACGCTAACCACTACACCACAGAGGCGGACTAACTTCAGCATATTTTAGTTAAATACGGGGTGTTCACGGAATGTAAGAACTAAAACTACACAGGACTTCCATATATACACACGTCCTATAGTCGATCGTTTACGAACAACAGACATTCGAAAGTTTTACTGAAGTTATTAGTAGAGCCCTAACTGGCACATCCCACTTCGAGTATATATCTTCACAGTTATCTGATATTTGAAGACATATTTATGTACAAGATGTGGTCAAAATGTGTCTCAAGTTTGATGACTCTTCGGCTACAAAGTGTATTTACGAGTGTTGTTGAGAATCGTGCATTACGTTATCAATGAGAGAATGGCCATGGAGGAAACACAGACAACATCGAACTCGTTATGATTATATGGTAAATTAAACGAATGCAGACCTTAAAACAGAATTCCTGACTCCAGCATTTATACGAAATATCTCCTTCATTCCACGTGCTCACCAGAGACTCCAGTAATTACTTGAATTGAAAATAGCTGTGTAATTAACGCACTTGATTTATATTTGGGTTACAGATTTGCCTTCTTTTCCCCAGTAAATCAAGACCACGTTTTATGGCTGGTCTGAACTCTCAGCTAGTTGTCTTTGTCATTGTGTCTCAACTTCATTACTTGTTCGAGTGTCGACACGACTTTTACCCTTGCGATAATAATGTTTTATATCACTGAACAATCTGTCGTATTCTAGATGTGGAGTCAGTAAGGTAAATAAATAAGTAAATAATGCAAAAAGATTATAACAGGACTGTTTTGAGAGAAAGCTACCCAAAAATGTATATAATTCAACAAGAAAAAAAAGAACAAATATTGTAGTTTCGGTCATCAGTCCATAGACTGGTTTACAGCAGCTCTCCATACCACAGAGAGAGCTGTATGCTCAGGAGTTCCACATTGCCTTCAACTATGCAGTAGTATCAAGGTAGCTAAGCCATCGTAAGTACTATATTATTACAAGGCCATTTTAGTCAGTCATCCAGAATGTCATCTTTGTAGCTCCCGGAAGCCTGCTGTACCCTTTCGATTAACTATTCGTAAGTCCAAGATCATTTCTTTTTCTTTCCATTGTCACCATTTAACTGGGTCGTATTTTATACCTTCTTCCAGGTTACATGCAGGGGCCGCTCCTTGCCTGCGGTGCAGAGGCCTTTCGTAGCCGCTGCTCACACGAAGTACATACGCTTCTTCTGGCAGAGTACTTTTAAGGCGGCACTCGCTCACCTTGTCGCATTGCCATCTTCAGATGTATGTGGTATGTGTAGATTGCCATGCCATTTACAGACTCACCACACCCTGGTAGTTATGTCGCTGTTGGTCCGGGACTGCTTATTCATCAGGTCGCCCTGCTTACAGGTACATATATCGCAGCTGCCAAGCATATCTGGTGAGTTGCCCACTATCCGCCACCTCTGGACACTTCTCATCACAGTCAGCTTCGCACCATCCTCCTGGAGGCAGATTATTATTATTATTATTATTATTATTATTATTATTATTATTATTATTATTATTATTATTATTATTCGGGGGAGATAATCCTTAGTAGGGTACGGTACAGGAGGGCTACCTGGGCGAGGCAGCCAAACCACTCTATCCAGTTCCTGCAGAACTTACCCTTATCGGATTAGAGGATTACTATCTGAAGACATTCATCTCGACTCTCACAGCACTCCATAAAACTTACAAGCCTACATCTGTCACACACAATATGAAGATAAAGTTGGAATTTAAGAGTACAGAGTGGGGCAAATATTCGTGTATAGGCCGAGGAATAAGGGATTGGAATAAATTATCAAGGAAAAGGTTCGATAAATTTCCAAATTTTTCTAAATATTTAGAAAGACTCTATGTACCTGCCACCTGAGCGACAGCCCTAAATGCAAAGCATTGATTGATTGTTTGATTGATTGATTGATTTATTTATTGATTGATTGTTTGTTTGTTTGTTTGTTTGTTTGTTTGTTTGATTGATTAACTGATTGACTGATTGATAGATGGATATATAGATTGATTGATTGATTGGTTGGTTGATTGATTGATTGATTGATTGATTGATTGATTGATTGATTGATTGATTGATTGATTGATTGATTGATTGATTGATTGATTGATTGATTGATTGATTGATTGATTGATTGATTGACAGTCCATGTTTGATGCAGGTAGCTGGCCACAATTTTCTTGGAAACACTCTTCGGTTAACCCACCTTTAAAGTAATACTCAAGCTGTATTTGAAATTAATCAGGATGATTTGTGGTGAGCCACATTAACGGAAATCAAATCGGACAACTTTTCAAATCTCGCTGCTGAGATTTGAAAACACACACAAGACTGTATGCTAAGACTGTATGCTAATATTACCAAGATGCCATCAATGAATTTATCTTATACTAAACGCCACAACGACTCAAACAATCATAATTGGATCACGAAAATTACTGACTTGCTTAAACATTACAGCAATCCCACACATCCTGCTCAACGGTAATATTATTCCTTACAAGAAAACAGAAATCTCGGAGTATCTATGCATGACACGCTTGATTGGTAAAAAAGAACTCCGTAAAAGAAGATCTTTGGAGTGCTTCACCCTCTTAAACGACTTAGATTTTTTTTACAACTTGCTTTACGTCGCACCGACACAGATAGGTCTTATGGCGACGATGGAACAGGATGAGCCTAGGAATGGAAAGGAAGTGGTCGTGGCCTTAAATAAGGCACAGCCCCGGCACTTGCCTGGTGTAAAAATGGGATACAATGTAAAGCCACCTTCAGCGCTGCCGACAGTGGGGCTCGACCCCACTATCTCCCGGATGCAAGCTCAGAGCTGCGCTCTCCTAACCGCATGGCCAACTCGCCGGGTACCAAAACGACATAGAGATATGAGTAATACAGACAGAAATAAAGATAGTGGTTCCCCCTATTCTCGATTATTTTGACATTGTCTTAGTTGATATGACACCGGACGAGTTGGTCGTGCGGTTAGGGGCGCGCAGCTGTGAACTTGCATCCGGGAGATAGTGGGTTCGAATCCCACTGTCGTGTTTTCCCATTTTCACACCATGCAAATGCTGGGGCTGTACCTTAATTAATGCCACAGCCGCTTCCTTCGAACTCCTAGACCTTTCCTCTCCCATCGTCGCCATAAGACCTATCTGTGTCAGTGCGACGTAAAGCCGCTAGTAACGCCGCTAGCAAGTTGACATGACAAGGGAACAACTCTGAAAACTTCAACGAACACTGAACTTCTGCCTGTGATTTACTTACAATACAGATTGGATGCTCATATCTCCCCATACTATCATGCTCGCTCATGGCTGAAGCCTGATACACATCGGCAGATACACAATTTAACGATGGTTCGCTGTAAACCAGCGCTGCATTCACATTTCTATCATACTTTAACGACCTAAAAACCCGTTCAGGCTCCTTTCTTTATATTCTTGTGCACAGCACAAATTAAGTTAATGGACAATTCTCGGTGATCGACGCCAGACTATGGAATTCCCTGCCAGGTCGGTAGATGCATAGTGGGTTTCTGCCCTTGGGATTCGTCCCTTAATAGGCCACGGCTTGCCTGTGGTCCAACAGCTCTGTACTCTGACCGGCCAACCGAACAGAGGAAAGGTGGCCACGGCTCTACCGTGGCTCTACGCCTCTGCATTCGGGAGACGGGACAGGGGCACAGGGCTGGACTTCACGCCTGTCCCCACCCGTCGGCTGTCCTGAGAATGGTTTTCCGTGGTTTTCCATTCTCCTGCACTAAAGTGAATGCCGGGACAGTTGGTAGTATAGGCCACGGCCGCCTACCCCCTCACCTACTCCGCACATCTCCTTCACCGTACCATACATCCCGGCCTGAGAGACGGCGTAACCGTCTAAGTGGCCCGCCTCCCCCTTCAGGGGAGGAATGAAAACGTTTAGTAGTAGTAGTTCCCTGCCAGCTCGTTGTCAAAATATGAGATCGCTTGCCGAGACTACCGGCTGAGAACAGCTGACTTAATGATTGTGGTGAGAATGAGTATGCGCCTGAGGGCTAGTTTCATTGGCGGAAAATGAAATCCCAACATCAAGAAGACATTAGTTTAGATGAATCCAATTTAGGATAAGCAATTGCCTAGGTAACACATTTATTTGATTAATGCTTCCAGGTCACAGGTTCAAGTATGCACGAGAAAACATGTGACATGGTGGTACATTAATAACCGCTGCAGTCACCAGGATTTCGAATGCAAACGTGGATGCACTGTGTCATTTTGTGGGATGGAGTTTCACGCCAGATGAACTTGGTCAGTCAAATCAGTAACGCTGTTAATACTGGTACTGGATGACGCTGGTTTTGACGTCCCATAACGTCCCATATGCTCAATGGGCAAAAGGTCTGGTGATCTCGCAGGCCAAGGCAACCGGTCGACACTCTGCTGAGCACGTTGGGTAATAGCAGTGTTATGAGGACGAGCGTTATCGTGTTAGAAATCGACCCTTTGAATACTGCGAAGGAATGGCAGCACAACAGGTTCATTAACCAGTCTGACGTAGGCCTACATATCCGCTGTTGAGCTTCTTGGCATAACAACGAGAGTGCTCGTGTTCTCAAGGGAAATCGCTCCCAAGACCATAACTCCTAAGCAAGAATATTTCAAAATTCCGCTTCTGCCCTAGATTTAGGCTTTCTGCCACAATAGCACATGCTAAGATAGGCGAAATTATAATTTGTTGTACAATGACCAAAAAATGCTCATTTTAAGTCTTACAACGCGAGGAATAAATCTCGAACCACATTTTAAGGCACTAAAACCAATCGCATTCGAGATATTGGCATTCCAGTATCACAGAAGACTAGAATCTTCCGAGGACAAGCCACGTTACTATTGGCGTTACGAAAAGTCACCTTACCACTCTCGGGTTAACGTTTGCTGTATCAAGATACTGTGCATAATAACAGTTGTGTAACGTAATTTTCAATCTTTTATATTCCATAGGCCTTCATCCTACCAAGAATATTAATGGGGTTATTAACTATTATTATCGTCGCCATAAGACCTATCTGTGTCGGTGCGACGTAAAGCCCGTAGCAAAAAAATAAAAATAAAAATAACTATTATTTTTTCACAATCATAAAATTATCTTCGTAAATTTAAATTATTGTACATATATCTAAGAACTGCACATAGGCCTAACAAAAAATATAGAACATCCCTTTTTTACTCTTTGACGGTATGTCTGATAGATTTTAATTTTATAACAATTTGCTTTACGTTGCACCGACACAGATAGGATTTACGGTGACGATGGGATCGGAAAGGCCTAGAAGAGGGAAGGAAGCGGCCGTGGCCTTAATTAAGATACAGCCCCAGCATTTGCCTGGTGTGAAAATGGAAAACCACGGATAGCCATCTTCAGGGCTGCCGACAGTGGAGTCGAACCCACCATCTCCTGGATTAAAGCTTACACTGCGCAGCCCTTGCCTTTATAATGATAACTACGTAATTCAAATGTGACTGGCTATAGGCAAGGGACCCTTGCATTATAATGAATACTTCCAAACTCGAGTGTGACCGGCAGTAGATAAAGGGACCTGCCATTAAATATGAACTCCCCAACCAAGATTTTACATTAGGCTATAAACGACGTATAGTTTACGACGCTGGTGTTTATCGGGTAACGCTAAGAGCAATGTAATAAAATCTTATTCACAACGTGTATAGTATTTTACCTAGAATTCCGTACATAGTGTCGAGTTCCGTACCGAAACACGGGTACATGAGCTAGTAATCTATAATATTAAATTAGGATGGCCATGATAGAAGAGAAGCTACTACCGGGCGAGTTGGCCGTGCAGTTAGGAGCGAGCAGCTGTGAGCTCGGATCCGGGAGATAGTGGGTTCGAACCCCACTGTCAGCAGCCCTGAAGATGGTTTTCCGTGGTTTCCCACTTTCACACCAGGCAAATGCTGGGGCTGTGCCTTAATTAAGGCCACGGCCGCTTCCTTCCCATTCCTAGGCCTTACCTGTCCCATCGTCGCCATAAGACCTATCTGTGTCGGTGCGACGTAAAGCAACTAGCAAAAAAAAAAAAAAAAGAGAAAAAAAGAAGCTACTTCCTACAGTGGTAATACAACTGTTCATATGGAGTAAGGACATGCAAAGTACGACGCTGTTAATGGTAATTCATCCATTTTCCTGCCGTTTGTCCTATTCTTCACGTGTATTTATTTCTCTATTACTCGAAATTCGGTTACACGAATTTTCCGAAGCAAATATTTCCTCCCTTGAAGCAAAAAAAAAACTCTGTAACTCGAATTTTGTGCAACATGAACTGTGCAATGCGGCATTTGCGGTTTGCGAGGAACAGATAACAAGTAAAGAAGGGGTTACAGCGTTGCTGAGAGATAATTTAACGGGAACCGAAAAACTAAAACTTCTAGTGATCGGAAAATCGGCGAAGTCTCGCTGTTTCTCGGGTGTGAATTAATGACCGGTCACGTACGGAAACATCCTCTGAAATCGCGGATGACAAGCTCCATTTACAAATCTCCGCTGCGTGGTATTGGCGAGAAATGAAATGAAATGTCGTATGGCTTTTAGTGCCGGGATATCCCAGGACGGGTTCGGCTCGCCAGGTGCAGGTCTTTAAGTCGTGATGAGGATGAAGACGACACATACACCCAGCTCCCGTGCCATTGGAATTAACCAATTAAGGTTAAAATCCCCGACCCGGCCCGGAATCGAACCCGGGATCCTCTGAACCGAAGGCCAGTACGCTGACCGTTCAGCCAGCGAGTCGGACATTGGCGAGAAGTTTCAACGTGAAGGGAGGAAAGGTTAACCGTAACAAACAGAAGAGACTAACGGATATTTTTTTCCGAAGGTGTTAAAGGAAGTATGTTTCTTGTTTCGCTACTGCATGTACTGTATCCTGTCTTCTAAAAAGTTACAATAATAAGGGGTATAAGTAAAGTGATGCCGTTAAGTAGAGTTTGTTTGTATGTTTTTCATCATCATCATCATCTGTTTACCCTCCAGGGTCGGTTTTTCCCTCGGACTTAGCGAGGGATCCCACCTCTACCGCCTCAAGGGCAGTGTCCTGGAGCTTCAGACTCTTGGTTGGGGGATACAACTGGGGAGTATGACCAGTACCTCGCCCAGGCGGCCTCACCTGCTATGCTGAACAGGGGCCTTGTGGAGGGATGGAAAGATTGGAAGGGATAGGCAAGGAAGAGGGAAGGAAGCGGCCGTGGCCTTAAGTTAGGTACCATCCCGGCATTCGCCTGGAGGAGAAGTGGGAAACCACGGAAAACCACTTCCAGGATGGCTGAGGTGGGAATCGAACCCACCTCTACTCAGTTGACCTCCCGAGGCTGAGTGGACCCCGTTCCAGCCCTCGTACCACTTTTCAAATTTCGTGGCAGAGCCGGGAATCGAACCCGGGCCTCCGGGGGTGGCAGCTAATCACGCTAACCACTACACCACAGAGGCGGACTTGTATGTTTTTAAATACTATAAAAAATAAGATATTCAGTATAAGGCCGCAGACACATACGGTATGATTCAATTATGTGCTATCCATGCTCAAAAACAGTATTCTATATATCTCGAAATTTCGATAAATCGGTATAAAATTTAGCTCCCAAATTGATTCGAGATATCGATGTTCCACTGTAATATGTTTGATCCAAGGCCGCTTTGTGAGTGTTTGTGGGAGAAGAGAAATTTGGCTGGGGACAGGGAAGGGCTTAGGCCAGATATGATCCCTCTCCCTTTCTCCCCGATAAATACTCCTCTCTTGATGCCATACACTTCTGTGTACGTTGCGACCCCTCTTCCAACACCCACCGCACGTCACTGCTTATAATGCTCCCCGCATTTCCCCTATTTCATATGCTGCTACGAACAGCCCTTTGTTAACCAGGTCCCCAATGGATCGCTGTGTTCCTGACAGCCTGTTCAATCCTGCTGGCAGTTCTTATCACAGCTCACTCTTGATGGCTTATTATTTTGCAAATATTCTATCAGCATGAATGCTAGACTAACATGGTGTCGGTGTTTGTACCGCGGCAAATAATATTTTGTTTCAATATGTATTGTTATAGTCATTAATTACAATTCCAGAATAAGTAGGCCTACTCTATAATAATCATCGAATTAAAAA
Organism: Anabrus simplex; assembly: GCF_040414725.1. NCBI lineage: Eukaryota > Metazoa > Arthropoda > Insecta > Orthoptera > Tettigoniidae > Anabrus > Anabrus simplex. Next base: position 301,090,293 of record NC_090266.1, read on the forward strand.
TGACTCGTATTATAGCCGCCGTTATCTATGAGTTAACAAAATAGCTTCTTTCCAAATTAACCTGGAAGTGGGTTGTTGGTGGGAAGCTGACATAAGTTTGATTCGGTCGATTCGGGCCCCCGCCAGGGATTACATTCTGGCTTACGGATCTGACAGGGGGTAAAGGAGGGTAATCGACCACCGGAACATAAGTGAGAAAACAAATGGATTATAATTCTTTTCTAGGAATGGCTTCCCTTGATTTCCCATTTCAGTCGAAATAGTAAGTTACTTATAGCCTACAACCAAATTCCTTGCTTCAAATCCTAGTCCCAATTAATTATAACCGCATGTAATAATAATAATAATAATAATAATAATAATAATAATAATAATAATAATAATAATAATAATAATAATAATAATAAAACCGTCGATTGTACTACAGTAATAACTCTAAATCAAGAAATACTTTAGTATTTTGGCGACGGCTTGTTTTTGCTTTAGATTACGGAATGAGCTGAAAGTAACTTAAGGAATAGACATTTTTAACATAGCATTCGAAAATTATCTTTCGTATGAAGGTGTACTAAATTCCAGAAGATGAAACAGTCAATAAATAAAACCTTTGTTCCCGTGCCCAGACCACTTGGATCATTACCAATTAAATCGACCTCGGACGTTTTTCGGGAAAAGGGTAGCGCTGGACTGAGTAGCTCAGACGGTGGAGCACTGGTTTTTTGAGCTCAAGTTGGCGGGTTCGATCCCGGCTCTGCGCGGAGGTAGTTGAATGTGCTCAAATAAGTTTAAAAGGATAGGCTGATTTTTTAATTTTTCATTGTAATAAAATGTATTACTCTTACAAGAGAAATTGGGCTGCCGAAATTCCATAAAATCAAGAAAATTCCAAACTGAGAAAGGGTAAAATCGAAAGACTCAATGAGTTTGGTGTGTTGTATGGGTCGTAACCCTGTATGCTTGAGCTGGGAGGACGGCAGTTTGAATCCCGCCGTTGGGAACCTTGAAGAAGACTTTCCGTGGATTCCCATTTTACACTAGGGTTGCATCTAAATAAAAGCGATGGTTGCTACCTTGCCGGCTCTAGTCCTTTCCCATCTTTTCATCACGAACGATTTATTGTGCAACTTGCAATCATAGGGTTAGCAGAAGCTTGTTAGAAGCCACCGTGCTGACATGAAAGCCCTTGTCATATGCTCAAGAGAAAAGGGTGCCTTGGTGATGCCATCGCCAGTTATCTCGGTACCAGGGAGACTGAGCAATATTTCCGTGTTTGTGATGCTTGCACTGGCACAAAAATGTAAATTCGTGAATAATTATTATTATATACCTCGCAGGATAAAAATGCATCAGATATAAAATATTTTAGTGTGAGCCTCCGTGGCTCAGGCAGCAGCGTGCCGGCCTCTCACCGTTGGGTTCCGTGGTTCAAATCCCGGTCACTCTATGTGAGATTTGTGCTGAACAAAGCGGAGGCGGGGCAGGTTTTTCTCCGGGTACTCCAGTTTTCCCTGTCGTAATTCATTCTAGCAACACTCTCCAATATCATTTCATTTCATCTGTCATTCATTAATCATTGCCCCAGAAGCGTGCGACAGGCTTCGGCAGCTGGCACAATTTATATCCTCGCCGCTAGATGGGGGCTTCATTCATTTCATTTCTGACCCGGTTGAATGACTGTAAACAGGCTGTGGATTTTCATTTTCATAAAATATTTTAATTGGTTTTCTCTAATTTTTGTTATGTACGCCTTTTTGACAGAATTAATAATTCCGGAGATACTTGCATGTTTGAGTGGAGCAAAAAGCCACTTTTCTCCTACCATTTCCAAATTATTTTTGCAGGAAAGACGAAAATAGTCGTTATTGTCATTTGAGGCATGCGCATTCGTTGTAAAGATAACATTAAAAATGAGTGCATGGTATTGTTTATCTTCCCCTCAGGTACTCAGGGAACCTGTAGATTGTATGTTTGTTGTGGATATCCATAGGGTTTGTATCTACAAGGGAGGTGAACTATATTTTGATAACAATTACGCTCAGAATTAAATCTGATGAAATATCAAATACCAGGAACTTGAAATACCATACGCTCATCCGTTCCCTGAGCGACCATAAAAGGGTTTAATACGTCAATCGCTTAATTATTCACGTTTCTTAAAGCCCAGATCCATTCCTGTTAAGAGACAATGTTTACAGTGGACTGTGACTTTTGATATGGGTTAAAATATTTTTTTTACTTCCATTAACCTGTGTCAATCTCATGCTTTGCTTTGACTATGCAAATGACAGAGGAAGGAGTGAAGCTAACAATGGGTGGCGTGCCAGATGCGACCGTGCCGCATGCGACCCGTGCCACTAGCAAACGCATAAGCTGTAACCGTGCCGGATGCGACCAGCGTTGACAAGAAAATTGTCATTTGATAAGCTTTGTCATCACCGAAGGTAAGGTAAGCTAAATCAAAAACAGAAAAAGTTAGAAAAATGGCCAAAAATTGAGAACACTGCTTACGGGGTAGAGAATGAAATTGTCTTTGTTCTGTTCAACTACTAAACCGCAAACTGTGCTCATCAATAATGTACACTGAATTAGTCACCGGGAAATACAACCTATACAGCCAATTCAAGAACTCGTTGAAATATGTCAGTTTATTGTATAATTTGGAATGCCATAAACCGATGTATTCATTCCCCAAAGAAAACATAGATGGGTCATAAATAGGCATAACGTAAGAGGTATTTCAAGGACAAAATCCTAAAAATTTGAGGGAGATGTACAACCAGGTAATCTTCTGCTGAATACTAGAATAACACAAGTTCGGTTACATTTTGACAAGGATTATTTGTTTTACAATTAACTGATTTGTAAGTACAGCTCTTGGGGACCATCAGGACCAGTCCCTGGATTTTCGGGAAACAGATATGATGGCAGCATCTTCTTCAGTTGCTTTTCAAGAACTTTCCTGTAATAATAATAATAATAATAATAATAATAATAATAATAATAATAATAATTGTATGGCCTCAGCTACTGTGTGCAGACATTTCATTTTGACGCCATCTGCCTATCTGCTCATCAATTTCGACGTTGCGTTTTACTCTAGGCCCACTAGATGGCAGATCGAGTAAACCGAAACTGTCTTGGGCGTCTATGGCTGAGATTTAATGAATTTTGTCGGGTAAACTCCAAATGTGTCACCAGAGATCTTTCACATGCCTACATCGTACGACATGGAGTGTCGAATGGACTTTTTTCCGCCCTTCAAAAATCCGACTACCTCTGCTGGGTTTGAACCCGCTATCTTGGGATCCGCAGGCCGACACTCTACCACTGACCCACGGAGGTAGCTAACTTTTCGGTGAAGTACCAGTATGGAGTGCAATGTCATTTCAACAAGTCCTATAAGCAGCTGCTGCCCCTACTTTACATACCACTTTCGGGGAAAACTCGTTGTCATACAACACGAAATATGGTGATGCGTTTACGTCTTTTCCTAAAATATCTCCATATATGGAACTGCGTTTCCATGTCTGGGAGAAGGTACCAAGCAGGTTAGGTCAGTGCGTTGCAGCACGACTAGCTATAGCTGCTTCGGTAGGCTGCTGGGTTCGAATACCCCGTTGGCCACCCTCGAAAATGGTTTCTCGTGGTTTCCCATTTTCATCTTCAGGAAAATGCCTTGATGGCACCTTCCTCCAATTTCTAGCCTGTGCAGTTACACTCACAGGCAACACCCTCACACAGCATACATCCTCGGACACTCCTGGCACTAAAAGCCAGATGCTAAAAAATAAAATGTTACTCAGTCAATGATTTGTTGTGTCTTCTAGTGAGGAGTGTTGTAGCAGGTATAGGCCCCACAGAGAATAGCTGACACTGGAAAAGCCATGCCCGTGTGTGAAGCTGGTGGGTCTAGGCTGATCTTCGTACAGAGCACCGCATATTAGAATTTACTGCAGAGGACCCCCAGCAGGAATACTCGCCAAATCGCGGCAGTGGTAGGAGTGGACTGTCCTACGAACGTAACGGGAAGATCGGCAACATCAGTATCATTTGCAGTGTGTTCAGCACTATTGGAAAGAAATTATGCACCGCAGATAGCCTTCTGTGAATAGGTCAATCCTCAACCCAAAGACTTCATGAGTCATATTTTGTTCACAAATGAGACCTCGTTTACGAGGAATGGCAGCTTCAGTTTTGACAACATGCATGTGTAGTCGGAGAACAAGACCCATGCTATGAGACGTTCACACCACCAGATTCGGTTTTCCCATTAATGTTTAGACAGGGATTTTGGGGAGCATTATCAGAGGATTTGTGATATTACCTCATAGAATGGCTAGCGTATCTTATCTTCAGTTTCTAGAAGGCACTCTGCCACTACTTCTACTACTGCTACTAGAGGATGTTCCACTCCATACGCGAAGGCATCTGTGGTTGCAACATGATGGGGCACCCCCGTACTTTACCAACGCAGTGCGCCGTCATCTGGACTCCGCCTATCAGCAGCGATAGATCGGCCGACAAGAAGTCCCGATCAAAACCCCTTAGACTACTTCTTTTGGGGGTTCTTGAAATCTAAGGTTTATCGCAGAGAAGTGGAAACTCTGCAAGAATTCCGGGAATGTATCTTGGAAGCTGCTCAGGACATCAGTCAAAACAACGAGGTACTGAGGTGGGTTCAAGAGAATTTTCTCCGAAGGTGCCGAGCATGTATTGCCGCAAATGGCGTTTTCGAACTCTGCTGTAACAATGAAACTCATTTTCCACGGCCAATCTGGTCAAATGTGGTATTCTCTAAAAGGTACATAAACGCTTTGTCGTTGTTTTAATATTTTTCTATTAAAACGCAAATACGCTTAGAATTTTACGTGACTTTTACTTTTGTGATCATAAGCCACAGGACCTCCATTGTTATGGAGAATCCGACCCATAGGACGTGGCATTTCATTTCGTAAATCTCACACGTATTGGCCGGGAATCAAACCCGGACTGCCTTGGTGAGAAGCGAGCAGTCATACCACTGGGTTCGTTTCTATTACTCCGCACTTTATCCGGTTTTTACCGCGGGTCAGGGTTTGTAGCAGACTAGGCAGACTTTTACGGCTGGATGTTTTTCTTGACGCCAAGCATTAGGGGAGAAATGCTATGTGTGAATGTGGTGGTGGTGATTATCAGAGAGGAAAAATGGAAGGCATCCGACACTGCGAGAAATGAAAATATCAGCGAAAGAAAGACAAGGGCCACGAAGGGCGTGAAAGTGAAATACAGTGAAACCTCGGAATGCGAGTAACTTGGTCTACGAGTGTTTTGCAAGACGAGCAAACATTTTAAATAAATGTAACTTGATAAGCGAGTGAGGTTCCGCAATACGAGCGTCACGGGTGCCTACGTTTTCCCCTCCCCTGTGCCTTTGTTGAATGGATGAACGTGGTCTTTGGTCCTGTAGTGAAGAAATACCTTTCAGAAAATAATCTGCCACTCAAAGTCTTGCTGGTTATGGACAATGCTCCTGCTCATCCTCCATGTTTTCAGGCTTTGAGGGCGACTTACTGACTGGAGGAATTCAAGTTCGTTAAGGGTAAATTCCTTCCTCCCAACACTATTCCAGCCTATGGATCAGCAAGTCATTTCGAACTTCAAGAAGCTATATACCAAAGCACTATTTCGGCGATGCTTTGAAGTGACCGAAGGAATAAACCTTACCCTCCATGAGTTGGGGAGAAATCATTTCCCCATCGTGAACTGCCTGAAGATCATTGATAAGCCGAGGAGGGAGTCACCAAGATAACTCCCCTTCCACTTGGGGAAAGCTGTGGCTTGACTGTATTTTTGGACGTGACTTTGAGGGGATTGTTGGGGACAGTGAGCCGCAGATTGTTGATGAAATTGTGACCTTAGGGAAGACGACCATGGGGCTGGAGGTAAATGACGTGGACATTCAAGAGCTGGTGGAAGAACATAGCCAGGAACTGACCACCAACGAACTGATGGACCTGCATCGCGAACAACAGGAGGATGTTATGGAGGAGATCTCGTCCGGGGAAGAGGAGGAGGAAAGGTCAATGGAATCTCTCACTTCAACTGAGATTCAGGAGAAGTGAAAAATATGGGAAACTGTGCAAAATTTTATAGAGAAACACCACCCGAATAAGGCTGTAGCATTGCGAGCGATGAACCAGTTCAATGACAATGCAATGCCACATTTTCGTTAAATCCTCCAAAAGAGGCATTGTCATTGGACAGGTTTTTCGTTAAAGTTCCACGGAAAGAAAACAATTCCAGTGAGCCAACAGATAGCAGTGATTCCGTTCGTGAAATTCGTGCTACACAGTAACTTTTCTCATGTCATCTCTCGTCTCCCTCACAACAACAATGATTCAATGGAAAGGTAAAGTGCACTTTAATTTGTTTTACGTTATATTTTGTTTTAGAAATGGTATGCGAATAAATATTTTTGCGTTGTGGACGAATCATCCGCGTTTCAATTGTTTCTTATGGGAAAACTTGTTTTGATATACGAGCGCTTTGGATTACAAGCATGTTGCCGGAACGAATTATGCTCGCAATCCAAGGTTCCACTGCACTCCCTAGCCTAGAAAGTTGTAATACTGTCGGGGTCGGAAAAGAACAAGAGTTGACCAAGGGAGATGGAATAGGATAGATGAAAGTGAGGAGCCTGGTACAAGTAAGTGGGAGCAGTGCCAGGACTCAACTCAGTGCCCCGTGGTTGCCAACTCATGCTCCCATGTTGAGAGCCTCTTACGACGGGTAGGGAATCCCCTGGATATTATTTTACTGCCCTCACCCACAGGAGGATGTGGAGTTAGATAACTTTGTTCTTTAGCATGACATTCCTCTGGTTCATCGATTGTCTGATAGTACTCGTACGTAACGCACTGGTTTATCATAGTATTCCACGCATTTGATCCCTACTCTGAGGCGCTGATTGGAATAAGTAGTGTGCACACTTAAAGGAATAATGGCAGAGGAGTGTTCACGGCTGTCTGCGGCCTGGTCATTCCAGGTCGGGAACTTCGGATTGTTAGATCGGCAGCATAGCACTGTTCGTTAAAATTTAGAAAATGTGCGGTTTTCTATTTGATTATTTCATATGATAATATTGCTTGTAATCGTGACATTCCTACTGACTTTATTGTAATGACCTATGATGATTTCAGTTAGGAAAACCACAAAGACAACCTTTCTGAGGAATTGAAAAGGCAGGTGGAGAGTGATTGTCTGCTATTATCGTCAAACTGCCAAACTCGACTGAATGGCAGTAGGAAGTGGGCCTGCCATCGTAATTAAAACTCCCCAAGTTCATTGTGACTGATAGTATGCAAGAGGACCTGCCATTATAATTTCCTAACCCAGGGATGCCTTGGTACCGGAACGGAGTCTGAAACCTATCTGGAAAGGCCAAGAGCAGTCTGAAACCTATTTCGCTTTCAATTGTCTGAATAGTCTTTGTTTTATAAGATGCTAACATTTTAAATGTCTCGCATTATTTCAAAGGCCCATCTGTATCTAATCAGAAATGACAACTTTATTTCTACGTACACTGCTTCATACATCTCTGTAATATGTGATTATGAGTATCACTTCAAAATTCCGAGTGTCACAGAACTTTTCATTTTTAAATTAATGGAAAAAATACTAACCACTTTCAACAGTGTGAAAAGAATCAGAATTAACGTATATCATAATAAGAACCAAGACTTTGTTTTACAAATAACACAACTAATATTCAATAATAGACAATAGGCAAGGAATAGTTAATTATAATCTTAACAACATCTAGCTAAATAGAGCAGCGCCTTGGTGATATGCACGTATGAAAATCTACAAATATTATACTAACGAGGGAACACATACATGTGTTACACTCGGATTCGGTTGAAATTCGGTAGGAATATTCGTGGGAGGCAGTAGAAAGCTAAGGTGAAAACTGCATGTCCCCAGCGCAAGTTTAAACGCCACAATTGAACAAATAAGTAGTCGTAAAATTAAAAGTGCCGCGGGATTATCGGGGTGTGGCGGAGAGGTAGGGAGGAGCGAAGCAGCGGACGTGAACCAACCGAGCTGTGTCGAGCTGCACCAGCAGCCAGGCAGCGTATAGTTAGCGCGTTCCCCTTAACTTCCCGATCAGATTTGCAAAACGTAAATATGAAAACAGCACATGAAACAAGTGTACAAAGGACGATGTTTGAACAACGATGCCAATAAGGTTTGAAAAATTAAAATGAGTAACAAGAACTCGGGCGTGAAATGAAAGATACAAGATTCTTCGGAAACTCTTTTGACTGTGAGTGTTTGAATGTCATGGCTGTTTGTAAATAAATTTTCATATGAAGTTTTCATGACAAAGACTTTTATGTTATGTTGTGTTATGTTGTGCAGAGTTCCACTATAGGTCAAATATTTTAAATTCTTTTTTTAGAAACCCGGTCTAGGAAGCCAAGGATAACAGCCGAGAGGATTCGTCGTGCTGACCACACGACACCTCGTAATCTGCAGGCCTTCGGGCTGAGCAGCGGTCGCTTGGTAGGCTAAGGCCCTTCAAGGGCTGTAGTGCCATGGGGAAAATTCTTTTTTTTAGAAATTGCCTTACGTCGCACCGACAAAGATAGGTCTTAAGCGACGATGGGGTAGGAAAGATTTCGGAGTGGGAAGGAAGCGACCACTACCTAAAATTGAGGTACAGCCATAGCATTTGCCTGGTGTGAAAATCGGAAAACACGGAAAACCATCTTCAAGGCTGCCGACAGTGGAGTTCAAACCCACTATCTCCCGAATGCAAGTTCACAGCTGCGTACCCCTAACCGCACGACCAATTCGCTCGGTATAGGTCAGATAAGTTAGAATTGAACTTTTACGTGGATTTGAAAATTTTCTTCATTAGTGATTTGCTATTATTGTCCGACTCGTTGGCTGAATGGTCAGCGTACTGGCCTTCGGTTCAGAGGGTCCCGGGTTCGATTCCCGGCCGGGTCGGGGATTTTAATCGCTTCTGATTAATTCTTCTGGCTCAGGGATTGGGTGTATATGTCCGTCCCAACACTCTCCTCATCATATTCAGACAACATACTACACTACCAACCACCACAGAAACACGCAATAGTGCTTACATCCCTCCATAGAGGGTTGGCGTCAGGAAGGGCATCCGGCCGTAAAACAGGGCCAAATCCACATGTGCGACACAGTTCGCACCCGCGACCACACAGGTGTGGGAAAAGCGGTAGGAAAAGAAGAAGAAGAAGAAGAAGAAGAAGTGATTTGCTATTATTATTATTATTATTATTATTATTATTATTATTATTATTATTATTATTATTATTATTATTATTATTATTTACAAGATACAATAGAAAATGAGTTATATAAGTAGTATACTAGTGGTAAATATGGCTTAATATGGAAACCAGTTACAATTTACACAACTATTTTAAATAAATGATCAACAAAGCACAATAATTGTTCCAGTTATTCTAATTCTATTTTGCTGTGCTGTGCAGTTCTCTTGCCCTTATGATTTTGCATTTTCTTAAAATAAATAGTTGTATTTTAAGACATTCAAATATTTTCAACTAATGTAATTGTTTTAATTGGTCCAAACCTCTTCTAAGCAACCCGTTACACGCATTTCATATTCAATTTTCTCATTTCTCCAGTGAGTCTGAAACCTATTTCTGTTACCACTACAACCCTGCCTGCAAAGTTAGTGAAATGTCACTTACGACAGTTTACCTCTCATGTCCAGAATTAACCCATGTATGCTGACAGAATCACACAGTGATGTATGAAGGATAACTTAAACATCACGTATGTGTTGAAATGAGCTAAGCTTGTTCGGGAACAAATAAGCTGTTCGGATGCAATTGAGAACAACCCGCACACCAGCTAATGAGCCATAGCACATGATCTGAATATCAGCCAGGCATCTGTACTGCGCATGTTGTATCGCATTAAATTGCATACGTCGGACGTAATACGTGATCATACGTCGGACGTAATACGTGATCATACTTACTATTGGTCTTAACAATTGCGGCTTTCACAGGAATGAAATAAACGTGTAAACGTATTCTGCCTGCACTGGGTTGGAACCTCTGAACACACGGCACAACTTTGCCCGTCAACGGCAGCAGCCACTGAGATTTCGGTTGCAGCTCTTCTTCTACAGCATTAATATTATTATTTTACAATTTCTTACTTTCATTGTTTGTTTAGTCCTCAGCCGAAGGCTGGTTGGATCCTCAACAGCTCCGCCATCAGCTGTCATAGATGGCCTAGGCATCACTGAAGAGGCGTACTAGGGAAATGAGGAGTGAGGTAGTTTCCCGTTGCTTTCCTCACCGAGCCAGAAGTTGCTATTACATATCGGTCTGCCAAGCCCACTGAAATGCATGCACCAACCGACCATATGAGCAATATTTTCACACCATTCATAGCAGGGACTGGCTGCAGAAGGAATGGCATTACTAGCATCACTCATACCTCAGTCACTTTGATTTTGTCAAAGCCAAGGATAAAGCTGAGACAGATCAATGAAAGTAACAAGATTGCTCTAGCCCATACCAGAAGACATAGTGCACTGTAAACACTAGGTCCTGCCAGCAAAGGCACCTTACTTTCATTAACCTGTCTAAGTCTCATGCTTTGCTTTGACTATGAAAGTGACAGAGTTCAGAGGGATGCTAATTCCTGTATGTGTCGGTGCTACGTAAAGCAGATTTTAAAAAACGCTGTCGCGTTAGGTTTTTCAAGTGCGGGTTGCATAACTACAAAGAAATATGGACGGCTGTCATTTCAGAGTCTAAACAGTTTCTGTTCAACATGGTGCATTCCTTTTATGGTTCATTCATTATTTCCTCCTTATTGCTGGTACCCACACCAGACCTTATTATCGGACGACAGGGAAGATGTTTGCGCACCGAGCAACTAGCTGTGCGGTTTCGGTCACGTAGCTGCATTCGGAAGATAGTGGATTCGAACCCTACTGTCGGCAAACTTGAAGACGGGTTTCCGTGGTTTCATGTTTTCACGGTCGCTTCCTTCCCACTCCTTGTCTTTTCCTCTCCCATCGTCGCCAAAAGATCTATCTGTGTTGGTGCGACGTAAAGCAGTTTGTAAAAAAAAAAGTTTTTGCGTTAGAGTTTTAAAGTGCGGGTTGCATAAATACGAAGAAATAGGGACGGCTGATTTACCAGTTGTATAATCATTTTAGGAAGAAGCATGTTGTATTGAGTGATCACTTCCAAAGACGCAAATTACCATTGTGGAGCAGCCGATTGAGTAAGTGGTTGAGTAGATGTTAAATACTTGTGCTCAATGTTACAGGATCAAATCCTAGCTCAGTCGTTGACATCAAAAGTGCACACATGGAGACTCGGATCGGTATGTTTACTATTGTAGTACGTGAACCATCCCCTTGTCTAGACAACATTCCAGCTGTTTCAAGAGACTTATGACTGATGCTAGTTGAGAGATATTAAGCAGACCCTACACGATCAATAAAACTGTCAGTACCGAAAAATATTGACAGTAATACTGATCGCGTGTGGACTGGAATGATGGAATGAAGGCCAGTACTGAAGCAGATCCGGATTTCCTGATCTGCGAGCGTCAGTACTGTAGAGTGGTGGGGATACTGACAGTTATACTGACCGTGTGAGTGCGCTTGTCATTATTTCTGTCAGTATCAACGGAGCAGCGGTGGACGACGACAAATGCGTTTCTCACCAAGGCCAAGTAGAGGTGCTTGTGGAACCGTCAAGTAGGCCTACCGGCATTGCAAAAGTTTATCAAGCTATATGAAACGCTGCCAGAATAAACAATACTTTACATGTTTCCACAACTGCTGTACTGATGGAAACTGGTGACATTAGAGCGGGAAACTTTAAATCTTCAAAATTTATACCAGTTGCAAGATACCTCACTGTCACCGCTAATCTCTATGCCACCGATAAAAAGCACCGCATGTTTGTATTTTGCCTTATTACAAAAGGCTCTACCAATCTTCAAAATTTATACCAGTTGTAAGATACCTCACTGTCACCGCTAATCTCTCTGCCACCGATAAAAAGCACCGCATGTTTGTATTTTGCCTTATTACAAAAGGCTCTACCAATCTTCAAAATTTATACCAGTTGCAAGATACCTCACTGTCACCGCTAATCTCTATGCCATCGATAAACAGCACCGAATGTTTGTATTTTGCCTTATTACAAAAGGCTCTACCATTCGTAGTAATTTCGCAAAAGTACCCTCACGCATTCGGAGATAGTTCTGATAATCTTCTGCTTCGGTATATTGTGTTTCCGTCAACACTTCATATGAGAATACTGTTCTCTTTCCCTAAGCCAATCTTTAACCCATCGTTTACGTTTAAAACTGCGTTTCGTGCAGTACTAATATGATAGCTACAAAATGCCCGTCTTTTACGATCCATTTTGATAGAATACCGCAATTGCATGTTATAAATCTCATTCCGTAGTGACGGTTATTGACTTTATTTGTAAAGTGAGAATGCCGCAATGGTAAGCTAGTGCACTGGTACTGACCAAAATATTGACAGTAATAATGATCGTGTAAGGTCGCTACAATACTGATGCGTACTGTCAGTATTATTGACTCAGTATTACTGATCAGTATTACTGACCGTGTAGGGTCTGCTTTAAACATAACCAGTAGCATCTGTATTATTCCTATATTGGTGGAACCCTACATATTTAAGTGACTTAACTAAATGCAAGTGAATTTGAACAAATCCCCAGCAGTCCTCAGTAGCCTATACTATCCGCGAAACTTTTAATGATACTTCGGCTCACTAGTGCTGAATCGGTAGACTTCGGTTATCTTCGAGATCCGTATTGGCAACCTCTGACACAAAAAATATGAATCCATTATGTATCGCCGTGGGACATCTGGCGGTATAATTGCAACACTTTAAATACTGTTGTTATTTACACAGCAGAGTGAAAATATAGGTTAAGGTTGAACATTAGGGAGGAAAATCAATGTACATCACAGGAACAACCTAGAACTCCTACAAGGAAACGACGGTTTAGAAAATTAATATCCATCGATCATACTATGTCAGTCACTTTGATTTTATCAAAGCTAAGGATAAAGCTGAGACAGATCAATGAAAGTAACAAGATTGCTCTAGCCCATACCAGAAGACATAGTGCACTGTAAACACTTGACTTCACTCGGTCAGATTTCACCAAATTGTTGCCTTCCCAGCATTTATTCAATACTGGTAGTATTACCGGCAGCACTGCAGATAGTTTTTCGTGGTTTCCCATTTTTGCAGTAGGCAAATTCCGGGACTGTACCTTAATTAAGGTCACAGCTGCAGTTTCAAGACTGCCCGCAGTGGGGCTCAAACCGATCATTTCTCGAATACCAGCTTATAGTTACATTTCCTGAACTAGTTACTAGACTAGAAAGCAGTCAGTTACGGCTACTTAGGGTATTACCATCTGAACAGTTTCTATGGAAACCAGCAACCTATAAAGGGTTAAACTGCATTTGAAGTGCAGGTAATGAGATCTTCTCTGGCTTCTAGTAATAGCTCAGTTATATTATTGCGGAACACTCACCAAGACGGCCGCGGACCGAATTATCTTCAATACACAAATTTCTCGAATACCAGCTTATAGTTACATTTCCTGAATGCCAATTTCCATTCAGTTGGTAGTATTACCGGAACCGTTGTAGTTGTAGCTTATAGTTACATTTCCTGAATGCTAATTTCCATTCAGTTGGTAGTATTACCGGAACCGTTGTAGTTGTAGCTTATAGTTACATTTCCTGAATGCTAATTTCCATTCAGTTGGTAGTATTACCGGAACCGTTGTAGTTGTAGCTTATAGTTACATTTCCTGAATGCTAATTTCCATTCAGTTGGTAGTATTGCCGGAACCGTTGTAGTTGTAGCTTATAGTTACATTTCCTGAATGCTAATTTCCATTCAGTTGGTAGTATTACCGGAACCGTTGTAGCTGCCTCCTTACTCTTCAACCCTATAAAACGGAGTGCCACTAAAAGTTTCGCGGATAGTACACAGCATTGTAACTTCTTCAGGCTAAACGTCACTAGGACTCCGAATAGCTGTGCTCTTTAGCCTCAGTGTGGAATTCCGCAAACCTTCTGTACAATACCGGGATACGTAAGACGACTATTATCGGATAAAGAAAGGCGGAAGTTATTGAAGCTAACATTCACTTTTCTCCGTATTGCACGTGAAAGGAGTAAATTTATGATACTGTGGATCACTTGATTATGAGTGAGTTTGAACAAATCCCTTCCGCTCCTCTGTAGTCTATACACAACATAAAAATCCTCTCTGTTCTTATTATTGGAATCATCAGTTCATAGACCGGTTGGAAGCCTTACATGTCCCCTTATCTTACGCTATCATCCTTATCTCTATATAACTATCCATCCCTGAATCTGCTCTAATTTGACATTATTTCTTCTTTCTAGCGGTTTAAAATCGCACTAACTAATACAGATTATTCCGACGACTGTGGATTGGGAACTAGTTAGGACTGGGAAGAGAGCGAACCTGGCCTCAATTGAGGTACAGCCCCGGCATTTGCTTAGAGTGAAAATAGCTGACCATGGAAAACTAGTTTCAAGACTGCCCTCAGTGGGGCTCAAACCGATCATTTCTCGAATACCAGCTTATAGTTACATTTCCTGAACCGCGAAGCCAACACACTCGGGATTTTTCATATTCATAACTTGACCCCCCTCTGTCATTCACAACCTTTACTCTTTCATGAAAATGACCAGGATGAGTCAACATGGCCCAATGAATCTATCTCTTCACTCGGTCAGATTTCGCCAAATTGTTGCCTTCCCAGCATTTATTCAATATCTCATCATTTGTGATTCCATCTGCATACCTTATCTTCAATATGATTCTGTAACACCACATCTCAAAGTTTTCTATTAGTTTTCTTTCTGCTCCAGATATTGTCCACAATTCAGACATTTGGTAGTACTTTCCAATGGTGATAGCGTAGGCTTTTAAATCATACGGACTCACCACTGCTGATAAGTAACCAAAGACAATATAGTTCCGTCTATGTATTGGACTTGAACGCGGGAAGCAATCGATTACTAGGAGCAATGCATGTCTGAACTTTACTGAATATAACATGTTGGCCAGAATATTGTAGGAAAGGGCATATGTAAAATGTGTAACTAGAAGCTCTAAAGTCTATTTTCCGATATTTATATTACCAATTGCATTGAAAATGAGTACGTTATCAATATTCAAAACGCGCACACTATTTCGCCTTTCTTGGTACTTTATGTGTAGACCAATGATAATTTGGATAAAATCTTTCAAATTTAACCACAAAATATGCAATCTATGTTCACAAAATAATCAAAATATTAAAAAATATGTATTGTTCATCATCATCATCATCATCTGTTTACCCTCCAGGTTCGGTTTTTCCCTCGGACTTAGCGAGGGATCCCACCTCTACCGCCTCAAGGGCAGTGTCCTGGAGCTTCAGACTCTTGGTCGGGGGATACAACTGGGGAGTATGACCAGTACCTCGCCCAGGCGGCCTCACCTGCAATGCTGAACAGGGGCCTTGTGGAGGGATGGGAAGATTGGAAGGGATAGGCAAGGAAGAGGGAAGGAAGCGACCGTGGCCTTAAGTTAGGTGCCATCCCGGCATTCGCCTGGAGGAGAAGTGGGAAACCACGGAAAACCACTTCCAGGATGGCTGAGGTGGGAATCGAACCCACCTCTACTCAGTTGACCTCCCGAGGCTGAGTGGACCCCGTTCCAGCCCTCGTACCACTTTTCAAATTTCGTGGCAGAGCCGGGAATCGAACCCGGGCCTCCGGGGGTGGCAGCTAATCACGCTAACCACTACACCACAGAGGTGGACAATATGTATTGTTGCCTTACATAAATCATGGAAATCCAGTATCTCGCTTAAAATTAGCTGTATTTTACGGTCAACACAATGCTTACACGATTGAAGTTCAAGAGGCGCTCTCTGGTAAACATATGTACCACTTCCCAAAGTGGAACGATTCAAATAGCCGTGAAGCGCGAGTTTCGGAAAAAGTGGTAAATATTATTACCAGAGAGCGTTACTAGACTAGAAAGCAGACAGTTACGGCTACTTAGGGTATTACCATCTGAACAGTTTCTATGGAAACCAGCAACCTATAAAGGGTTAAACTGCATTTGAAGTGCAGGTAATGAGATCTTCTCTGGCTTCTAGTAATAGCTCAGTTATATTATTGCGGAACACTCACCGAGACGGCCGCGGACCGAATTCTCTTCAATACACATGCTAATTTCATGATATAGAATCTCGTCCGTGTGGTACAGATTTCTACCGAGCGAGTTTGCCGTGTGGTTACAGTCGCGCAGCTGTGAGCTTGCATTCTGGAGATAGTGGATTCGAATCTCACCAACGGCAGCACTGCAGATAGTTTTCCGTGGTTTCCCATTTTCGCAGTAGGCAAATTCCGGGACTGTACCTTAATTAAGGTCACAGCTGCTCCCTTCCCAATCCTAGCCTTCCGTCGCCAAAAACCTTCGTTGTGTTAGTGTGTCATTAAACAAGTAGCAAAAATAAAAATAGATTTCTCAGGGAAGTTTAGGTCCATTAGTATTTTATTTTGTGAGATAATACGAGGGTCGAGTCATAAGTTATGGCAACTATATTTTTTCTCGCGAACAGGAGACAACACGGAAAATCTAAGATATGCATTTGGAAATATGGAGCATGTACGTATGCATAGTGCCTGAAGACAAATTCTGACTTCAGGAGATTCTCGTAGGAAAGTGACAGAACACAGACCATTGGTAAACATTGCTTTATTAGGGTATAGACAGCAAATACACAAGACTACGTACAAAGGACAGGTCTCCACTGGTATAGACCTTTGAAATAATCACCCAAGGTTTCTACTGTGCGTTGCCAGCGGTGGGGCAGGCGCTAAATACCAGTCGCTGCAGGTATATCGCGAATGTGTGACACCTCTCTCCAAAATGCTGTTACGATGTCCTCTCTGTTAGCAAACCGTTGTCCACATAATGGCTTCTTGGCTTTGGGGATTAGATAATAGTCACATGGGCTCAGATCAGGCGAATAAGGCGGGTGTGGAAGAACGTCCCATCCCCAGCGTTGCTCCTGCTTGTTGACTTCCATTTTGTGAAGCTCTCACTCACACACTGAACTTGGGGGCATGCTTAGACCCACACTGTTGTTTACATACACCATCTAGTGGCACCATACGCAAGTACATACCTTACGTTTCCAAATGCATATCTTAGATTTTCCGTGTTGTCTCCTGTTCGCGAGAAAATAAAATTAGTTGCCATGACTTATGACTCGACCTACGTATCATATAAAACTTCGTGAGACTGAGAGAAAATAAGACAAGAATATTTCACTTCTGTGTGGAGCTGGTTTCCTGATCGAACGCGTATTTTTTAAAGGCAAATATTTATATGTCCTAACAACTACTGACGACATTTAGAGATTTTTGAAGGGCTGAAGAAAGTCCATTAGCCAACCCTTTTCTTACGATGTTGGCATGTTAAGGATCTCTGGTGGCATATTTGTTGTTTTCCAGACAAAATTAATTAAAATTCAGCCATAGACGCAAAGGAGTAATTTGGTTTACTCTGCCATGGATCAGGCCTAGAATAAAAAGAAACGTCGAAATTGACGAGCAGGTAGCTAGATGGGGTACGGTGCTTGCACAGGGTATCTGAGGCCATGCAAGAATTACTAATAATAATATTATTGCTTTTGCGTCCCACTAACTACTTTTCGGTGTTCGGAGACGACGAGGGGCTGCAATTTTTGCAATTTTGTCCCGCGGGAATTCTTTCATGTGCCTGGAATTTTCCTGACACGAGGCTAACGTATATGAGCACCTTGAAGTACCATCGGACTGAGTCGAGATTAAACCTGCCAACTTCAGCTCAGAAAGCCAGCGCTCTACAGTGTGAGCTACTCTTGTCGGTATTATTATTATTATTACTACTATTATTATTATTATTATTACTATTATTATTATTTAGAGGTAGGGGTAGTGTACATACATCTCACCCCGAGGCCCAGGGTTCGATTCCAGGCCAGTCCAACGATTTGAATTCTGGATTGAGGACTGGAACTGGGTTCACTCAGCCCTTTGGAAGAAACTCTTCGGCTCTTGTTTGAGCGAGAGCGGACCCGGTCGCAGAAGCAAAGGAATACAGCTGAGGATGTCATCAGCCATCAGTCATCACAGACCAGTTGGCATTGCAATATCTGTAGATCATCTGGTTAATCAGCAGTCGTTCTAGCAGGTATAGGGTTGTAATGACTTGTATGCGAATAATAATAATAATAATAATAATAATAATAATAATAATAATAATAATAATAATAATAATAATAATAATAATAATAATAATAATAATAATCTTTTCTTTCTTTAAATCTTAATCCGTTTACCCTCCAGAGTTCGTTTTTCCCTCGGCCTCAGCGACCCACCTCAAGGGCAGTGTCCTGGAGCGTGAGACTTTGGGTCGGGGGATACAACTGGACAGGAGGAACATTACCCCGCCCAGGCGGCCTCACCTGCTATGCTGAACAGGGGATTTGTGGGGGGATGGGAAGATTGGAAGGAATATACAAGGCAGAGGGAAGAAAGTGGACGTGAACTTAAAGTTAGGTACCATCCCGGCATTTGCCTGGAGGGGAAGTGGGAAACCACGGAAAACCACTTCGGGGATGGCTGAGGAGGGAATCGAACCCCCCTCTACTGAGTTGACCTCCCGAGGCTGAGTGGAACCAGTTCCAGCCCTCGTAACACTTTTCAAATTTCGTGGCAGAGCCGGGAATCGAACCCGGTCCTCCGGGCGTGGCAGCTAATCACACTAACCACTACACCACAGAGCTGGACATACTACTACTACTATTACTACTACTACTACTAATAATAATAATAATAATAAGAAGAAGAAGAAGAAGACAAAGCTACCATTGAGGCAAGTTTTACAATGTATTTACAGTGAATGTGTTTCGTTTAGTTTGAGATTATGAAGAACAGCTGTTCAGGTAGAGTTGATGTAGGATGTAGTAGTCAGTAGCGTAGCCAGGATCGACCGATTAGGGGGGGGGGGGTATAGTTACAAAATGATGATAGAACATAATGAAGGTCCTTGTGCATGTGTGGTGCTGATACAA
Source organism: Anabrus simplex (assembly GCF_040414725.1). NCBI lineage: Eukaryota > Metazoa > Arthropoda > Insecta > Orthoptera > Tettigoniidae > Anabrus > Anabrus simplex. Next base: position 301,109,525 of record NC_090266.1, read on the forward strand.
GTCCATTATGTTGATATTCAGATTGCAATACCGTTACGCTACCGGTATCTTACATTAAAATGCAGATCAAGAACAATATGATCAACGTAAATAGTTTCATGGCGAATGGTATGTTCAGATTACAATCTAAAAACCAACTTTCGAGGCTTCTTAGGAAATTGATTCAAGAAACGTGTTGGTTTTTCAATTTTGTCTGTTGTCAATATTCAAAACAGCCAACCCTTTGAGTCGACTTTCACTTGTTTATGGTAAATATCAGTTTATTTTATTTTGTAAAAATTCCATGGCGGGGTGGGGGGGTTTCTACCCCTCAGTAACCGACCCTTGGCTACGCCCCTGGTAGTAGTTATGTAGAAATGAAAAGTTTTCACACTAGGCAAATGCTGGGGCTGTACCTTAATTAAGAACACACCAGGCGAGTTGGCCGTGTGGTTAGGGGCGCGCGGCTGTGAGCTTGCATCCGTGAGATAGTGGGTTCGAATCCCACTGTCGGCAGCCCTGAAGATGGTTTTCCGTGGTTTCATATTTTCACACCAGGCAAGTGCTGGGGCTGTACCTTAACGTGTCGGTGCGACGTAAAGCCACTAGCAAAAAAAAAAAAAAAAAAAAAAAAAGAGAGAGAGAGAAGATGTGAAAAGGTTAGTACGCACAGGATAGCATGGCACGGAGTGCTGCATCAAACCAGTTTATGAACTAATGATTGATTCAAACAACAACAATAGCAACGACAATAACAACAACAAAATAATCACAATAAACGAGAACTCCACACTGTCAGTGTATGACTTAAAAAGTATGATAAATACTGCAATTTCAGGTAAAATTCCCTGGAGTCTTAACTCTTAATTAATCGCACACGGTCGCGGACGGTCCAAAAGAGCAGGTACTTCCTTCTAAAGAAAGACTTTATCAAACATTTACGAACTCGGCATACATGATGAATACAATCAATAGAAATGAATAAACACACTTCATGTGCGCACTTTTTCTAGACCTACCGTCTTACTAATGAACGGTGTATAACTTTTATACAAAGTTTATTCACCGTTTATGTGAAATTCGTTACTAATAAACTGTGTATATGCCTCCTGTGTATACATCTGTTATAGTTATTCATTGAATTGCTTATACAGACCAGTACCCTTGTACATGCGTTGTATAGCAGCGAGTATCGGAAAAAGAAACGAGTGAGCAGTTTATTTTCGTGGTATTTACTGTCTGCAGTAATATAATCTTGGTGAAATATTCGACTTACCCATTTAACATTGAACACATATTGAAAGAATGGACGATTACGTTGATGATCTTCACGATACTTTAAACATAGAAGACATACACCATTCAGAGGTTATGGAGGCTAGACATCTCCGTAAAGTAAAACACTTTAAAGAGACGGAATGACAATGAATAACTATAAAAGAAATTATACCAAACCAAACCAAACCCCATGAAGGGCCCTTGGCCTACGAAGCGACCGCTGCTCAGTCCGATGGCCTGCAGGTTACGAGGTATCGTGTGGTCAGCACGACGAATCCTCTCGGCCGTTATGCTTTGCTTTCTAGACCAGGGCCACCATCTCACCGTCAGATAGCTCCTCAATTCTAATCACGTAGGCTGAGTGAACCTCGAACCAGCCCTCAGGTCCAGGTAAAGGGAATCGAACCCGGGGCCTCCGGGTAAGAGGCACGTACGCTACCCCTACACCACGGGGCCGGCTCTAAAAGAAATTATGGTTGGGCGTATTTTTGTGTAATAATGTGTTACTGTTTAATAGACTCTTTAAATTGCGAGTTTATGATACATTATCTGCCTCTACAAAGATCTTTCTCAAATTTGAGTATAAAAAGGACATATTCCTCGACATAAAAAAATGGTGTCCGCCTCTGTGGTGTAATGGTTAGTGTTATTAGCTGCCACCCCCGGAGTCCGGGTTCGATTCCCGGCTCTGCCACGAAATTTGAAAAGTGGTACGAGGGCTGGAACGGGGTCCACTCAGCCTCGGGAGGTCAATTGAGTAGAGGTGGGTTCGATTCCCACCTCAGGCATCCTGGAAGTGGTTTTCCCTGGTTTCCCTCTTCTCCTCCAGGCAAATGTCGGGATAGTACCTAACTTAAGGCCACGGCCGCTTCATTCCCTCTTCCTTGTCTATCCCTTCCAATCTTCCCATCCCCTACCAAGGCCCCTGTTCAGCATAGCAGGTGAGGCCGCCTGGGCGAGGTACTGGTCATCCTCCCCAGTTGTATCCCTCGACCCAGAGTCTGAAGCTCCAAGACACTACCCTTGAGGCGGTAGAGGTGGGATCCCTCGCTAAGTCCGAGGGAAAAGCCAACTCTGGAGGGTAAGCAGATTATGAAAGAAAGAAAGAAAAAAAATGGTATAACTTGAAAACCGTACGTAATATGATTTGGATACTTCGCAGTTGAATACGCAGAAATACGATGTATAAATGCCTAATAGAAACATTTTTGATCAAACCTTTCCTTTAAGCTACAAAACCGTTTTTTCCTTTCTCCTTAAAAGTAAGGATTTTGGAATGTGTACCCTATTCAACTCGCCGATTCAATTACAATTGCTTACGTTTTCCGTACTATTCCAGTTAGGAGCTTTTGATCTTTTCTTAAGCTTTTCCATTTCTTTCTTGGCTTTCATTACACAAGCAAACTGAAGAAATGTTGATATCAATATACGCCAATTTTCAACTGTCTCACTTTGTATTGCCACTGCCTTTCCGATAAGTTCTGCTCGTAGATAACCAGCAGAAGCGATCATAAAGGCGGTGAACGTGCGAAATGCGTCAGTGAATTGCAGAAAGAGATTCCTACGCCTTGGAACGAGTGTATACGAACTGTATAGTAATACAATGCGTATACAACGTTTATTAGTAAGAAAAATATACAACGCTTATACACGGTTTATTCACTGTATAACTCTACAAGTGTTAAACAACTGTATAAGGACTTTTTATTAGTAAGACGGGTAGTATAGTCCCTTTTGCAGGGTTGGATCCTATATTCACGTAAGTACCATTATTCGTCCTTAGTGCACGTCTGGTGGCCATACTCCTTAACACGTCACGGCTTTTTTATAATGTCCTGACGCTGACAGTTAGTGGGAAAAAATCATCTTCAGAATGTTGCTCGGCAGGGTATGAGGTGTCGCGTTATACAATTTCTAATCACTAGATTGCGTACTAAGAGCCTGGATTTAAATCCAAACTTCTCCACAATGTTCACATGGACTGAGGTCATGCTCATCTGCTACATTACCATCCTCACAAGAGCACACCTTTTCTTAATTAAATGCTATTTGTTCGGGGCGTCGACCCATGTGGATCTTTTGCCCCTACTGGCGCCATATTGTATGAACCTGCGTGTAATTGGAATGGCGGTAGTGTGAAATGTTGTGTGTGAGGAAAATAATATTAAGGGTATCACAAACACCCAGTCCCGAGCCCAGGGATATTATTCATTACAACTAAAAGCCCCCGACCCGGCCAGGAATCGAACCCTGGGCTGCCGGGTGACAGGCAGACGCGTTGCCCCCTACACCTACAGTAAGTTGTAGTATGCTCCTTGCAAATGCACTTTCGATAGATCGCTCACGTAGCACTTGTCTTCCTATCCTGCCTCCAGGTACAGAAACTGTACCTTCCAGGTAAAAGTAAACTCGTGTCCTCATTCCGAGGTGGTGCAGCTCTTTTCAGGCACACCCCCGATGGAGGTGAGCTGCATGTACCATTTAAACTACATACCAGCCCTCCTGCCAGTCTTAAATTTCTGGCAGTACCGGGAATCGAACCCGGGCCCCCGAGGACGGCAGCCAATAACACAAACCGTTACGCTACGGAGGCGGACACTATCCAGGTGCACCTCTGGCTTTGATGGTGATTGCCTGTGAGCAATGCCGGCAAGCTGCCGACGGTGGTTTTCGACTGTAGCTCTAGAATTTGAAAGGTTAGCAGTAGGGAAACGTACAGCCTGTGAGATCTAATATTTGTGTCGAGATGCTAGAATATAAACTTAAGAACGTGTAAAGATCAGAATCACACTTAGTAATTTCCAACGATAACAGCAGAAAATTCGGCAGTCGCAACTAGTCGCACATGGAAGTTGTGACCGCGTTGGTGCAGTATTACAACATACACACACATTTGCTACAAAAATTGCCGTAATTGAAAGTAACCAGCCCAAGTTATCAACAATGAGCGCGAGGAAAGGTATACTGTTGGAAAAAACATGACGACCTCGCCTCACACCACTCTCCAGCAGCAGCCTGGTGTTTATTAGCGGCTTATAGGATTTACTACGTCTAATGCAGCCGAAGTTGACAAATCGTCTACTGCACTCGACACGAATAAAGGCTAAAGACTGAAGAGAGTGTGGAAGAAAGTGGTTTGGCAACTTATCCACACCAAACAAGGATCACTTAGAACTCGTTAACTCAGCAGGGTGCATGATTTGATTGACTGCTGGCTTCCAGTTCGCTCCTAGGAACTGAGGCCGCCATGTTTTGTCCCCAAGAATACACGAGATGGCGGTTGTCTCTGCCCGAAAAGCAAAACATAACACACACGGTCTTAAAGACTGTGCGCGACTAATGAAGGGTTTTAATGAGACTCTGACGGCTCCAGCCCCTCTTGTCCTTAATGAGCGGGCAATTCCTGCCTTGAAATTGAAAACAGAGACAAGGGTGCATTGGTGAAACAGAGAAACTAATTGCTATAATTACCAAGGATCGAAAATGTGACAGGAGCTGTCTAAGTAAAGAATATACCGCCGAATATAGTAAATATTCACTTATAAATAAATAGGCCAAAATATTATGTATTTTATTATAAAAACTGCAAAAAATATGTAAATAAGTAAAACATATTTATTTAAATAAAATAGATTTATGAACACAATTATCCAAACCTTAATTATGTAATTATTGATGACTACCAATAAATATAATCGTGAATAAGAATATATAAATAAAAATATGTAAATAAATAACATTACTCAAAAACTTCATAGAATACTTTAAATGAATTACTTTAATAAAATAGTTAACCGAAATGTCCGTAGTATGGGCGCCAGAGTTCACCAGAATGGATCCCTCGAATTTAGATAAGAGCATGATAAACTTTATATCCCAGGGCGTGTACATAATGCTGCGTACTGGTACATCTGCTGCAGGCCTTAGCTAACCTCCTAAAAACGACTAAATAGGTAGGAACTGCACCTAGGTTCATCAATAACTCCACTGATTCTAAAATAGCTAACTATATTCTTAACAAAATCCATGCATGAGCACCTCATCAACACACAAAATTATACAACACATAAAATATTGCTGGAAGACTCCATATTTAAAACAACAACAATAATGAAAACAGTGGGAAAACGAAAGCGAGAACTAAGCTACCATATATAGATAGTCCCATGAACAATGTACCTGTATGAAGATAAATACCCTTCACTGTCTCTATATCAATTCGACTTACCGATTATCATAATCGGCCGTTATCACATCACACAGATACTGTACCTTGTAATACTGTGTTCACATATTTTAACACTAGTAAAGATACATACATTTTAGTAACACACGCTTGTCGATCCTCAACATAATTTACGGAAAGTCTGAGATAGCTTTCACCAACATATAATGCTAGACCTCCACAAGTACAACAACACTTAATGCGTACGACCTCCACAATTTGTTGATCAGCCACTTTCCACGAACATAACAAGACTACGCTCCACGAACGTTTGAAGTCCAGTCCATTGCAGCCGTGTCACTCCAGTACCGTGTATCTGCACTACTTCCTTCTCGTACAGTGCGTCAGTTGTAGTTCTCTTATACCGTGTCACTGGTTGTAGTTGTCTTCCTTCTCGTTCCTTTACAATGTCCTTGTTGCCGCCGTATTATCAACCTTTATAGACATCAACATCCCCCTCCTCTCAGATGATACGTCTGGATTGGTGCTTGCCAGCCAATCATGAGTGAACCTCTTGTCAAGACCACGCCCTGAACTTCTCCTATCTCCCAAGAGATAAACAAACTCTGGGGTTTATTACATGAGTCAACAATACAACAACAACAACAACAAGCTCATCTCATCAGGCTGGGATATATACATGACTCGTGGAATTTCCCGACACAAGTACATCACAAGAAACACTGGGGTAGCCACATGACTCATCCAAATTCCCAGAGTTATTAAAGCAATGTTTTCTCACTCGTGCAAAACAAATTACTCATACCTACATATGCGGATATCTTCCAGCTTACAAATATAAATGGCAAAATATACAAATGAAATACTGATAATAATAATGATGATAATCATAATAATCATAATAAATCGAATACTGACAATAATATCTCTAACTTCTACATATAATTCGGGGGTGTGGTATATGTACTATCACAATTATTACTAACACAAGTACGCAGTGCTTGGCTTACGGAAATTACCAAGATATGGCAAAAGAACGTGGCCTTGCGGGGAATCGAACCCGGTGCCATTAGAACCGAAGGCCGCTATGCTGACCATTCAGTCAAGAAGCCGGGCATCTGATGAATACAGATACATTCGGTAAATTACGTGTTATAATAAATCAAATCTGTGTACTTGTTCCCCAAAATGGTTAGGTGTAAGGGAAGGTCATCTGGCCTTAATCTTGCCAGGATCAATCAATCAATCAATCAATCAATCAATCAATCAATCAATCAATCAATCAATCAATCAATCAATCAATCAATCAATCAATCAATCAATCAATCAATCAATCAATCAATCAATCAATCAATCAATCAATCAATCAAATGGTGGGGCTGTACCTTAATTAAGTCCATGGTCGCTTCCTTCCCACTTCTAGCCCTTTCCAACCCCGTCGTCACCACAAGACCTATCTGTGTCGGTGCGACGTAAAGCAAATCGCAATAACAAAAATAAAAATCCCTTTCACGGTTGGTTTACAGGAAAACTGCTCATAACATCTTTTACTACTATTACTCACAAAATTTAAAAAAAATCTATATCTCTTACCGATAAAGTGAATAATGAGAGAAATGTCAGCGCCGGCTGTGCGAAAGCTTGTCCAAAGGCCGAAAACTAATTATATGGTGAATTGCAATGGAAATCGTCCTGGCAAGACTTTACACATCTGTCTGTAGTCTACTTTTTAAACATGAACCTGGTTCTTGGCTTTTATGGTGAAAGCTAGAGACGACATCTTGAGCGACAATAGTTCAAAAGAAAGATGAAACTTGCGAAGGGCTGCGGAGAGCCATGAAGAGAGTACCTAGAGTAAGTAACGACACTTCGCTGACTGTCTAATACCCATCTACGTGCCTCAGAATCTCAGGAACAACTTGAAGGGTTGACAAAAATGCTAAATGTTTGTTCCGTCAATCATGATAAAAATAAAAACAAAGGAAACCACATAATCCAAAAATACCAGCAGTATTAATATCTTGGAATAAATACAACTAATGCTGTTCATTCCTCGAACGTTAATGTAATTCACTCCGAAATAAATAATGCTGCGAAGTGAAACAATTTGTATCTGATTCTATTGAAAAAACCGTAGTAGACAGATGTATTCAGACAGGACGAAAAATATACTTTGTGATCAGTCCTTTTCTCTAATAACTCACCTT